>NC_037672.1:92410358-93126343 GCF_003255815.1 Theropithecus gelada | reverse complement strand
AGAAAGAAAGAAAGAAAGAAAGAAAGAAAGAAAGAAAGAAAGAAAGAAAGAAAGAAAGAAAGAAAGAAAGAAAGAAAGAAAGAAGGAAAGAAAGGGAAAGAAAGAAAGAAGAAGAAAAGACAAAACAAAAACAAAAAAAGCTACACCCCAGGTTGTGCTATAGGAACCAGTAATAGGAAAGTTCTTCTCTTTGTTTAGAATGACCCTAAATCAACAAGCACTCAAATGTTACAGCTGAAATGCAAATTGAACGAGATTCAATGTCTTACTCTTTATACATTCTTAAGTTTAATTAGGGGTTCTTTGGGTTTCGGGCTTTGCGTGATTGACAACGAAATAAATATTAATTGCCCTCTTTTCTACATGTTTTCTTCAAGTCTCAAAAGGTAAATTAAACTTCGAAAATACCTACCATTTCAACATCAGAAACAGGTCCAAAGCTGGTTACATATATGTCAGTTTTCACTTCTGTAACAGGACCTAGCGGGTATGAAGTGAATAAGTGTGAAAAAATAATTACCAATTTTACAGGCTTGGATGGTTAGATAATTACAGAGTAAATACAGATATGATATATCATGTTTCTACAAGCATCTTAAATTTTCAGTGAGATAATGAATCTCTACAAAAAAATGTAGACCAAAGCACAACAAAACCAGAAAGCAGTGTTTACTTACAGGCAAAAAGAAACCCTAATTACTTACCAGGAACCTTTCTTAAATATACATCACCCCTGGACACTGTTACAACAGGCAATGCAGAGACACAAAAGTTTTTAACCTTTGTGATATTTTATAGTCCACCATCTGATTGGCCTCTATAAAGAAGTGAGCTGTTAAAAAGGGGAAGTGTGGCCACAGGAGCAAAGAAGAGAAAAACCATAACAGCTGTAAGGACTGTATCCTTGGAGAGTTGAGGATACCAGTAAATAATTTTAAAAATGATTCATGTCACCTTTATCAAAAGGCACACCATCCACTACTGATTGGAATCAAAGACAAACTTTTTTATAAGTAACAGCTACTTATGCTCTGCCACCTACTAACTGTACAACCTTGTGCAAGTTATTTAACTCCTCAATAGTAGCAACCACAACCATCAGGCAAGATTTTCATAGCGATCAAATGAAATTGCTGAAATAAGATGCTCAGCAAAGCGACTATCTCATGAAAGTACTCATTCCATGTGAGGTTCCCTTTGCTTCTGACAATGGCCTCTATTGAGACTCTTTCCTGTATCTAAATAAGACTAGTTCATGAAGCACATAGGTGTTTTGGCAGAAGAGAAATATGGGAGCATAATGACAATATGGCTAACATAGATTTTAGACTCGGGAACACAATCTGGGTTTAGCACAATCTGAGCTTAGCATGAAACTTAAAATCAGAAAGTTTGGAGTTCACATTTGGTTCTAACATCTTCTAGTAATATCATCTTCAAGTCATATATCCCCATAGGTAAAGATATTAATGAGTATTAATTGCAATAATACTTGTAAATCATTTTCCCAGTCTCTAGAATAGAATGTGCTCAATAATGACAATAGTCATTATTATGTATAAAATAGCATTTTAATACAAACAAAAATATAACAATTGTTGCCACTTGAACATAACTTCCTTAAACAACGGTTTATAATACTGTATAGCCAGAGGCTAGATATACCATAGGAAGAATGATATCTGCTATAAAGATGAAATAATTTCTCACTTGGATTCTTGCTTGGGAAATGGGATTCATGCCAAAAAAAAAAAAAAAAGGCAAAGAGAAATTGGTATTACTTAATGCCCTAGTTCTAAAGTTATCCTCATAAAAATGAATCTGAATATTTCTTCTTCTAAAGAATGAAGATTGATCCACACAAAGAAAGGTAGCTCGAGGGAGAATGAGAAAATTCTTTATTGAATAAATATCCTAAGAAAAATAAAGCCTTAGGCAGTATAGTAAGAGAAAATGTCTGGATCAGGCTTATCTATCATGAGATTTAATTTTTTCAAGACTACATTTATGGAAAGCAGAAAAGTTAATTAGACTTTTATTTGAATGAAAATTGGAGAAAACAACAGCAAAACATGATAGTAATAAGCTCATTAATGTCAAATTGTTCCAGGAATAGTTAGGTAGTCCAGGAAGCAGGTAATATGTGCTGAACCCTAGAAGATAGCAATTTCACTCAAATAGGTTCAACAGTGAAACAAATCACTATGTTAGTTTCTTAAGGACAATTGTCAGAGTATTAAAAAGCAGAAACACTATGTCATTGCAAGTCAGGGCAAGTGGTGATAAGTTACTCGAATAATTAAGGTTGGTTATGTCCTGGCAACTAGACTATTTGACAAGATTCTTGAGAAATCAAAAGTTACTTTGATGATCGGTTTAGGGAAGTGGTTCTGATATATCTGTTAAAATACAGATTGTTGAACTCCACACCTCAATATGCTGATTTAGTACTAGGCATAAGGTGTGGCCTCACAATTTGCATTTCTAACAAGTTCCTAGCTGAGGCTGTTCACTTTACTCTATTTTACAGTGTTCATCTGTTTTCTAGGATAGTATTTACAACACCGTGTGCTATAAAATATTAATATCATAGGTATTTCAGGGGAGCTAGGAGTCTAGGAGAGAAAAGAATTAGGCCAATGATATTTTTCCTTATACATTTATTTTAAAGTGTGTGGGTGTATGCTAACTCTTGTAGTTCTATAGTTACAATGATTCCATGATAAGAATGAACATTTTCCAATTCTTGCATAACACGCTACTTTCTCAATGATTCTTGAATAATGTTTTGTGTTCAAAATTATAACCTTAGTATTTGTGACATTCATGATTCAGTATTTGCCTTATATGTTCCTATGGATCTTTGAGACTGAGTGAGATCCTAAAAACATTTGATTGGTAAAGGGATTTCCTTCAGACATTCATTCAATAAACGTTTATTGAATGAGTGCCAGTTGTGTGTTGGGTTCCGTGCTAGGCTCTGATGCTACATTGGTAAACAAGACTCAGGAATTCCCTGCCTCAAAGAGCTAACATGCCATTGGGGCAGTCAGAGTATGAATACAGTAGTAAAATGATAAACTAAATGACAGAATGCTATCATTTCTAAGAGGAAAAATACAGGATGGTAAGAGAGTGGGAGACTGGGAAGGCCATTCCTGATTTGCAGTCACAGCTGCTTCTTCAAAGCAGTGACTTTTAAACTCAAACTTGGAGAATGAGCATGAGCCGTTGCAAGAGCTTGGGAAGCTGGATTCCAGGCAGAGAGAACTGCAAGAGGACAAGATCAAAGACAGGTAAAGGGCTGAGTGTATTCAGGGACTAGAAAGGGGGCCAGTGGGGCTGAAGCAAAGCAAGGGAGGGACAGAATGATGAGAAATAAAAGTCACAAAGATAGAATGAAAACCAGGGTACAGTGGATAGAACACCTACCCCCGAACTCATATTCTAAAAAGCGGCATGTTTTAACAACACACTTATAATATATGCTATGGTGACTGTAGTTAAAACTACATGGAAAATAAGTTGTAAATATATCAGTAAAAGATGGGGAGCTACATAGAGTATTGTTATGAACTAAATTGTATTCCCTCCAAATTCCTATGATGAAGTCTTAATTCTTGGTACCTCAGAATGTGACCATATTTGGAAATACACTTTTTAAAGAGACACTAACGTTAAAATGAGGTTACTAGGGTGGGCCCTAATCCAATATGACTGTGACCATATCAGAAGTGTAGATTAGGACACACATACACACACACACACACACAGAGCAGAGACAATGTGAGCATGGACAGAAGATGGCCATATATAAGCCAAGGAGAGAGGACTTAGAAGAAATCAATTTTGCCTACACTTTGTTATCTCCAGAACTGTGAAAAATTAATTTCCTATTGTTTAAGCCACCCAGTCTGTGGTACTTTGTTATGGCAGCCTTAGAGAACCCAAAGGTTAATAGTTTTTCCTGTTTTTTTCTTGGAGCTTTCTTCTTCTGATAATTCAGTCTGTCTCTGTCTTTACTTGCAGGTTGTGGTAAGAAGTTTGATTTGTATCCCGTAATCACTGGGAGCCCACTGAGGGTTTGAAGTAAGGGAGTTTATATAATTAGATTATACATTTTACAAAATTATTCTGACAATGGTATTGACAATACATTACAGGGAAGCAAAAGTAGAAGAAGGGCTCTTCTAAGAGGCTGCTATATTGGTCAAGTTGAGAGTTGGTGGTAACAGCTTGGACTAGGGATGTGGCAGTGGGGTTGAAGACTGGACAGATTGAGGGGCAGGTGTGCTCACAGGGTGTGGGTATTTTCCAAAGAACAATAAGCAAAGTTACAATAATTACTATTTATTAAAGATCAATTATTTGCCAGGTAGGTTATTAGGTTCTTCCCATATCTATTTCATGTAATCTTCACGACACCCTCCAAAGGCGCTATCCTCATGAGAATGTTATGGATCTGGAAACTGAGTTCACAGAGACTAAATAATGTATGACAGAGCCAGAATTCTAATCCCCTTATATTGATCTCCAAAGCATGTGCTAGCTTTACTATACTATATAACATCACCAATAATAAATCATTAACTACTTAAGCAAATGTGGAATTTCATATCTAGAATATAACATGCTATACCTACATTTCCTGCTTTGTTCGTTAGTTTCTAAAGTATTTTCTCACAGTGCTTTTTTCACGTCTTTACTATTATTCCTATCACTGCATACTGCCTGGGTCTTTCTATCTGTAACAGCAAAGGCAAAATCTTAATCATTTTTGAAGTCCCAAACTAGCACAACGCCTTGCACATATTAGCCGTTGAATAACTGTGTTTCATCATGCTCCTAATATCATCCCAGTAGTGATTTAAAAACCCATCAAAAGAAAAAATTAACAGAATTACTTTCCACAGCAATTAAACTAAAAATATTTCCCATTTTTAGAAACTGTGTCTTATTTGTATTTGTATCCTCTGGCAGGACCAATCACAGGTTTTAAATGTAATAGGCCGCTGATAAATCAGTTGTCAATGAATAATGGTCACTATGTAATTAAGAATAACTCTTAGAGACACCTCCTCTAATACGACAGTTTAGGATGTTCAAATCAACCTTACTAAGAGTATAATTACATGGAAACCAGATAATTTTGAGCTTGGAAGGATTTCTTCCCATAATTTGGTATGCATTTGTGCAACATTAAAGACGTCTTTTAGTTTACAATTCTACTTTGTTGGTAGTAGGGATACATTTTTTAATACCGAAAATATGGTTGACAGTCTGTAAGGCAAATAAGATGATTCAACAGTTTTTGGGAAAGAAAGAGCCAAGACCAGCAAGATCAAATTCAGGGAAATATTCCCATCTAATTAATGAGTCTAACTTGCTGGGAAAGAGGGAAGGCAATTAACAATGAATCAGATAATTTCCCAATTTACTTAATTTTAGCAGTACAGATATGGTTAAAGGGTGGAATCATTTTTGAAATTTCATCTCCAATAATGATGTCTTATTTGTTGCTACATCATGAGAAAGCCTAGGGTGTTTTGCTGATCTTGAAACTAGCCCATCCTTATTTTGCATATTGCCTTCCCAGCCATGCACTTGAGGAAACATTTCTAATTATCCAGCCACCTACATCACACATCCACCATCACCTTACAAAATACTAGTGATATATCTCCAAAAATGAAGACACTTGAAGCGATACAACAAGGAATCCTAAATGAAATACATAAAGAAATCTCTTCGCTTGTCATTTACAAAATATACATATACGAGCCTTCCTGAATACTAAACAAAGACGAGAGATATCCATTGATATCACGGAGAAAGCAGAAAACACTATAAAGTTCTAGAAGTTTCTTTCACTTAGAAGACATTAAAGATTAGTGCCTCCCATGTCATATAATCCATCAATCCTGGTCTACTTTGTAAATAATTACAACCATCAAATAAATAAAAAAAGTATGAACAACAACAAAAATAAAATATGGGCAAACAATAAAAACAAGTAATTCACAGAAAGAAAATTATCATAGCCAATAAAGATTGGAAAAGATATTCAACCACATTAGAACATAGTGAGAATCAGAAAAATTCAAATCATTTCACAATAAAATGCCATTTTAAGAAATACCATTTCAAGATATATATATCTTGTGTTAAAGAGGGTATCTGGATCCTGAATGTCATGTTCATTGTAAACTGTAAATGGGAGTTGATTTTGTAAACTCATCATGAAAAATAGTTTGGCATTATCTTGTCAACTCCCACTTACACTAAGATCCAGAAAATCCATTCCTTGATATATATGCAAAAGAAACTCTTGCACATTTACAGCAGGAAATTTGGGCCAGGATATTCACAGCACCACAATCTTGGAAACAAGCAAAAAGCCTACTGCCAACAGAGCAGATGAATAAGCTGGTTTCTATGCAATGGGAATATCACACAGCAGTCAAAATGAATGATCTATTGCAATATGCAACAATAAGAATGATTTTTAGCAATATATAATTAAGTTAAAAGCATCAAAAGATTATATATAGCAAGTTCAAAACAATTAAATATTTAAAATAAACTTTTAAAATAAAGAAGTCAACCTAAAATGACATTCAAAGGAAAACTAAGAATTTTAAGAGGACTTAAAATCATGGTTACTTTGGATGGGGAAGATAGGATGGAGGAGACCACAGAGCAGAATAAAACTTGTCCAAGCCCTACACTTTGTGCTGGTTGGTGGTTTAACTGGTATGTTTATTATATTTTAATAAATGATGGAATAGATGAAAGGATGTATAAAAAGAAGGTTAAGTATCAGCCAATAATGAAAGTGTGTCAAATACCAAGAACTATTAATCTAGGTTTCAATTCTGTGTACCTGTGGCTTATAGAATAAATATGTAAGAAAGGCGTAGACTATAAGGCAGTGATGTTTAATGATATATACAAATGCAATCAGATGTATTTCCTCATCTAAAAGAAGTCTAACAACTCAGTGAAGTATTACCCAAATATCACCAATTTTCTAATATCCTGTAATCTAGATTTTAGAGTGTCTATTTCAAGAAACACCGAATGCAATGGATACATCCTAACCCTAAAGAAAATGTAAATATAAAATAGCACCGGTATGTTGTATATCTTTTTTTTTTTTTTAACCAAGAGCATAAGAAAGTAAAGTTGTGCTCTGAATTCAAACTTCTCTTGTTTTCTCAAAGACATATTTCTTTTAGCTATGCCTTCCCTCCAATCTAATGCTAAATATTCTCTACTAGATTATTCCCAATAGAAGAAAAAAAAAAAAAGAAAGGAAGGAAGAAAAACATGTTATGGTATAACCTTGAAAAACAAAAGGCAAACTTTTCTCTTTCTCTTCTCTATTATATTTGAACTTCTGAAAAAAAACCAAACTATCAACAGTACCTCTGATTTTTCTTATTCACTCCACCATCTATCTCAATAATTTGTTTTTCATGCCTAGGGTCCACTTCCTTTTGTCAGTACCATGAGTTTTTCCTTATGTACAGCATTGTTCCTGCCAACTTTAAAAGTATTTTTTCTTTCTCCCATTTTTCTACCTCCTTCCTTCTACCATCCCAATTTCTCTGCTTCCTTGTACAAATGCCCAGAAAAATCTTATTCCATTCTCTCTTGAATGCACTCAATCAGACTTTCACACCTATCACAACACCAAAACGGCTCCACCAAAACAGTCGAAATCAGTGAAGATGTACACATTGCTAAATCCAGTGGTCAATTTTAAGTTCTCATCTTTCTTTATCTGTCAGGAACATTTGACTAAATTAATCCCTCCTCCTTTCTTTATTTTTTCTTTATTTTTTCCCCCTTACATTTTACTTTAATTTTATACACACTCCCTTGGTTTTCCTGGTACTTCACAAGCCACTCCTTTTAAGTCTTCTTGGGACAAAGGTTCCTCCTCTCCTCTCTGGAGCCACCTCCTAACATTGGAGACATCAAAACTCAATATTTGTACATCTTCGCTATCAAACTTAATCCCCTGTAATCGTTTTAGACTTCTGGCTTTAAATATCATGTATATTGACATACTCATGATCCCTGAATTTCAGGTTCATCTCCACCTGATATGTAATAGACATCTCAAAGGTACCATACGTGCACACAAATTGCTCATCTATGCCCCTGGTCTACTTCTGGCACAGTCTTGACAACTCCATTTTTCTAGGTGTCCAAATCAAAAACTTTGGAATCGGCTTTGACACCTCCCTTTCTCTCACATCCCACGTTCTAGCTGTCGTCAGTTGACTTTAATTTCAAAATATCCAGAAGCCAACCATTTCTTGTAAATTTACAAACTTCTCTGCAACCAGCTTGGTCAAAGTATCCCTCATTTCTCCTCTGGCTTATTATGGAAAACCTTGCTGCATCTGCCCTTGCCTCTGACTGCCTGTTCTCAACATAAGGAGAGCCTTTTAAAATTAGTTCAGGCCTTGTCCCTGCTAAAATCTTTCCAGTCACTTTTGATCTGACTCAGAGTAAAAGCACAGTCCTAATCAGCCTGCAAAGCTGTACACAACCTTGTCCTCTTATCACACTGATCCCCTTTTATGCCTCAGCCCTGCTAAACTTCACTATAGGGACCCTGACTTCCCTGCTTAACATGTTTGCACTTAGAATTCCTTCTCATTCATTAGAAGACCCCATCCCAAATGTGGTTTATGCTTTTATTTAAGTACGACCAGTGTTCAAATAGCACCTTCTTAGTAGAATCTCCACTAATTATTCTACTGAAAATTGCAACCCCCTCCCCTGCTTTACATTACTCTATAGCTGTTAACCAACATCTGGCACACACACTGTATTTTACTTATTTCTGTTGCTTATTTTCTGTCTCTTCCACAGTGGGAACTTAAGAGGGCAGGAAATCGTGCAGTTCTCCCCAACTTCAAATAACATCAACCTTGCCCAATTTCTCAAAATAGAAATGGAAAAGTCATTTTTTGCTTCTTTTTTTTTAACATCCAGATCAAGTCAATCGCCAATTCTTTGTTGAATTAAACCTCCAAAAAACTCACTTTAATCAACTTACATATATCCATCTTTACTACCTCTACCACCTTTTTCCAAGCAACTGGCAACTTAAGAGAACTAAAGCTAAAGTACCAAAAGCTTCATTGGTCTCCCTGCTTCCAAGTTCCCCCACTTCCTTTTCTAAGTCTTCCTTTATGCAGACAAGATGGAGCATTTTTCACTCTAAGTCAAGCCATGTCATTCCCTCCATTTAGAAAACTCCAATTGCTTCCAGGTTCACTAAGATAATAATTTATGCTCTTTTACAGGGTCCCCAGAGACCCTACGAGACTTGGCCTCTGTTTACCATCTCAGCCAAACCTCATGAGATTCTTCTTCTTGCATTCTGGCTACAGGCATGCTGGACTCTTCTTACAGTCTACATCACACTAACCTATTATCTACCTTCAGACTTTGCACTTAATTGTTTTGTTCCCTCGGAGAATTACTTTTCTCTTACTCTTTTCATGCCTGACACTTTCAGGTTTTAGCTTAAAAGACTTCCAGGAACACCAAATCTGAAATAGATCCCTCACCCATTTTTTCCCCTTTTAGCATGCTACTAGATTATCCCATAGCATTTTCATTTAATTATTTTATTATTTCTTTGTTATTTTCATCTCTCTATAATGCTTAGCTGTAAAGTCTGTGAGGGCTCATATCAGATCAGAATGATATCTTCACAACCTTACATTGTTCCTGACATATAGTGGTCTCTCAATACAGATTGGTTTCACAAATGAATGAATGAAAGAATGAGACAAATTGGAAGAGAATGAAGCTTTATGTTGCCGAGAAGTGCTCTTTTTGCCTATGTATTTTAAAAAGCATTTCTCTATTGACATTTAATTAATAAGACTAGCACAAGACACATTAACTTTTAAATGGAGATACATAGATTATTTGAAAACATTGCAAATACAATTTGATTTTTGTGGGGAAAACATTCCAACTTAACCCAAATGCATACAATTTTCTGTGTTTTCTTTGCTATTTGAAAAGTTATTAAAGCTTTAGAATAAAAGTTCTTATCTCACTTCTTCAGAGCAAATGTAATTTAGTTTATTTTAAGGTCCTACTTAGTAGCAAGAAGGCATGCTCAGGAAATTTGACTCTTGATAATCAGGGCAATGCAAGAATGCCTCAGAAGTGGATATAGGACCAGCTGCCCGACTAAGGTTTTAAAGATGAGGGTGTGTGTTGTGACTTTACCAAGAAGTAGCTATAGAATTGGTGGGCAATTCATTACAAATTTTCTCAGCCTGTTTTCTAACAGAGGGATGATGCCTGTCTTACTTATCCCTTTGTGGTGTTGTAATAATCTTAGTAAATAATGTGAAGTCCACTAATGTGAAGTCCTACTATGTTAGTGAATAACCTTACAAAAATGACTCAAATGCTTCATTCCCATTTCAGAGAGGTTGCGGGAGATGATTCAAAGGCAATGATCTGTATTTGAAACACTTGTTATTCTGGATCATGTGCCTCAAAATACTGAGCTGTGTGAAAGGCTGTGCAACCCTTCGATAAACAGAAAATGAGTAATGGCAGGTTTCCTAAACCATTTCCTGGTAGTCAGTAAATACCTTAGCTATGCGTTTTTAAGAAAGCATATAACAGTGTTGAAAGTGAACAAGAGCTAGGGGATTATTTTCTGACTTCTTTGTGGAAGGTTTCACTTGTGTGCTATACCCACACAGGTGAAAGCTACTTCAGGATGATAGCAACTGATTTGTCAGAGTTTGAGAGGACTACATCCTCTCGGAAGTACGAAATCAGCTTCTCTCACCATGACTCCTTCCCTCTCTTCTCGCCTTTTCCCCTTTTCTTCTCCAATGGGAGAATGTAGGAGACAAGGGAGAGGAGATCCTGGAGGGATGTAAAAAAAGGAAACCATTTCAGTTCCTTTTATTTCCCTATCACAAGCTGTGCTGCTGAGTTAAAAATATGTAATTTAGTTTCCAAATCTATTTCAACCCCTGCCTGGCCTACTGAGCAATCACAAACCATCCAATTTCAATTCAAATCTTTGCTTTTAGCTTTGTTTGAAATGGAACACAGCAAAGTTGTATAAACAGATATAAAGTAAATGCCCCACAAAGAGCAGAAGCAGGATTATAGGAACCAGGAAGTAAATCCATATTTATAGCCTACTAGTCAAAATCTGGATTGTTTTCATTTTATTTTTAAAATACCAAATTTTCCACAGAGTATCCAATGTCATAGAAGGGATCTGACTTATGGTATCTAAGAGTCTGTGCTAATGATGAAGTTTCTCATTGTTTTCCGTGGTACACATTTACAACTTCATGTAAACAGAAAACACATTTTCTGCAGGTGAGAATCACTATTCCTCTGTCACATTTGGAATACTACACATTTACAGAGAATGACCCACTTCTAAAAAGTGAATCACATTTACCACAAACATTTATCAGCAAAGCCAAGAAACAAACAAACAAACAAACAAAACCCATGTTATGCTATTTAGTAAATGTTTAAATGGTTTACCAATTAGTAATGCTGGAAGTAATGTTAATTCAACCCCTTCTCATAAAACTACAAAAATGTTTTCAGGTGGGTAATGCAGAACTTTTGGCAGTGACAAATTACACGACTAATAATGTCCTTGAGACATTTAGTAGAATTACGATTAACCAAAACCCAGTAATGGCTCACATATATTGTTTTCACTTATGTTATTGTCAATATAATGGTATGGGAGAGAGCAGATGGTAAGAAGGATCCATCTACAATGGATCCCTTCTTCCTTTTGAATTATAGCTTGCATTATAGCCAGCTGGGCAGGTATTATTTTAATTTTCAACATTTATAATCAAACAGTATAGTTTCAGTTCTAACTTTTCACTTTGATTTATGTTCTGGTATATCAATTTTCTGAATGAATATGTAAACTACACAGGACTGGATACTTTTCTTATTTTTTTTTCTTCACTTGAAATGTCAAGTTTAAAACGTTTATGGGCAGATAAATCCTCTTTTATTGATATAATATTGCCTTAAATGGTATCACATCATCTGAACCATGCTCCACAACACTATTTTTGATCTAAAATGGTAATTTCCCAGTCACTTATGGAAGATCATGCATTGACAAATGATTCACCCCTTTTCAGATTTGCATGAAGGCGAATGCAGTGCAGGCAGCCTATCCCTGGAGAGGCAATGTGAAAAGAAGCAGGAGAAACTTTCATTCTTCTCATCTATTCTTATCACTGTCAACATACAAATGCTGGCCCAGCGTGGCTCATGCCTGTAATCCCAGCACTTTGGGAGACTGAGGAGGCTGGATCACTTGAGGTCAGGAGTTCAAGACCAGCCTGGCCAACATGGTGAAGCCCCATCCCTACCAAAAAGTATATTTTAAAAAATTAGCCGGGTGTGGTGGCTAGCACCTGTAATCCCAGCTACTCGGGGGGCTGAGTCAGGAGAATCGCTTGAACCTGGGAGCCAGAGGTTGCAGTGAGCCAAGATCAAGCCATTGTACTCCAGCCTGGGTGACAGAGTGAGACTCTATCTCAAAGAAAGAAAAGAAATATACAAATGCTGAATCAATACACTCAATGGGTTCCCATAACCTTCTCATAAAATCCAAGAAATAATGGTTTGGAATTCAGAAGACCTGATCTCATCCTATCATTGATGTACTACGTGCCCTTGTATACATTACTTTCCCTTTTTAGACCTTAGTGTCCCCATCTGTTAAATGAGACTAGACACCAAAGAAGCACCCAACTCTACTCTATCCAACTTTATTTTCTCTCCACCAACTCTTTCTAGCCTCAGGCCATACTCCTACTCCACATCACAGGCTGTCCTGCTCCCCATTCTTACCTTCTCCATTCTCCCAACATCTCATCTCCTACACACTCTCAATAGGAGGTATAAAGTTGCTCCATGCTTCTAATATTAGATGATACTCATCACACAGTATCTGATACCATCCCCATGTGCACGGCTTTGTTTTTTAAATATACAGCCCGCTCTGGGTTTACATCCTTCTCCTCCCACTTGTAACTTGGACTAGTTACTTAACTTTCTAAGCCTCAATTTCCTTATCTGTAAAGTGGGGATAGTAATGGCTTTCAAAGGGTTGTTGTGAGGGTTAAACAGAGTAGTAATGCCTACAAAATGCCTGGCATATGTGAACATTTAATTAAATAAATACAATATTACTAGTTGTTGTTATTGTTACCACTTGAATGTAAGCTCCTTTAAGACAGAAGCTCTCTCCTGTTCAACTCAGTTGCTGAAGGGTAATTAATGCAGTGTACTGTAAAGAACAGGGACTTTGAGATCAAAGGACCTGGGCCAAACCTATGAATGGTACCCTAGCAAGTCATTTGTCCTCGTTGAACTGGACTGAGAAGCTGTTTGAGGTTAAGAATTGTATCTTAATATTTCTGTGGACCTAGTACCTAGCACAAAGCTTGCCACATAGGTTTTCATTATATATGCAAAGGAAATATGAATATGGAAAAGAGCAACAGTGCTGTTAATGGATGTACCTCTATTAAGTCCTTTATACCTATTTTGTTGAAGAAAGCAAGCTGAAACATCTCTAACTTTAAAGTCTTAGGAGGAAAGCAAATGACACATCACCGAAAAAGAAAGGGAGAAAAAAGCATCCTGCTGTAGAAGAGAAAAGGAAAGGAATGGGTTCTCTAGCAGAACAGGCAGCTTCATGCCCCAGATTTATGTCCTAGGTAGAACACTGGCCAAGGTTTTGGCATGGGCATGGACACGTGGGAGGACGAGGGACTTCAGTTCAGCTGCCTCAAGTGCAACCTGCTCTGAGCTAAGTGGCCAGGTTCAGGGAAACTATTCTCAGCGAAGAGCGGCCAGGCAGCTGAGCCCAGAGTTCCCATTTTTGACTCTTCCTCTCCAACCTCCCCCAACCAGCAGTCAGGTCCCGGGAGGTAATTAGTGTGGGGGAGAGGCAAAGCTTCTGAGGGGGCAGGGAGATGGGAAAGTACGGGTGGAGGCGGTCTTCTTGTCATAGGTCTCACCAAGAGAGGAGAGATAGAAAGAGAGAGATTTATTTTTGCACGTGAGGCATACCTAATGATATTCCCACAGACAGACAGACAGGAAGACCAAGAGAGGGACAGACAGGACACACTTGCGCGTTTGAAATCGTTCATACCCCCAAATCCAGGACGCAGCCTGTTGTCATAACCATCGAGCAAACTGTCCAGGATGCGGGTGAAATTTTCTGTGCACAATTTCTCCTCCTTTTGGTTCTGTCCTGGGGATTCGTTTAAACTGCAAGCGAAAAAAAAAAAAAAAAATGGGGGCGGAGGAGATTATTTTAAGAATCCATCAGAGAACAGGTGCAAACAGGTTTGTTTTCTAGGGAAAGAGTCGCTTGCCCCAAGCTAAAGGAGACGAGCCTGGGGGTTGGGATGCAGACGACAGAAATGGTCAGGAAAAGCGCGCCCCGCCACAAGACCCCCAGTGCCCACATGCCTCTTGCATCCTGCGCCCTTCCTGCTCTCCGCATCTATGCGGTCACAGAAAAGCCTGGCTTCGGCCCCTCCTCTTACAGCTGAAATGTACACCCAGGGAGACCTAGTACACCCAGGGAGGAGCGAGTGGCCAAAGGGGTCCGGGAGCTGGTCATTTCTCCACTTTCACTTGCCCACCTCCCCGCACCCCAGAGAACTCACCAAACCGCCAGGCACAGGAAGCGCAGGAGGGCGAAACTGACCCCGGCGGACAGAGCGATCGCGGGTACCTTCTTGGCAGAAACCATCTTTGCAACATGCCATACTTCAAGCCTGTTCACGTTTCCAGGCTCTTCAGATGCCCTGAGCAGGGTGCGAGGAGAGGGCAGAGAGGCTCCCGCGGCGTGCGCACACTCGCGCTCACACTCGCCCGCGCTCAGCCAGCCCGAGCCGCGGTGGGCGTGTGTGTGCACGGGGCCAGGGGAGGCGGAACCTGCCTTCCTCGCCCCCTCCTTTCTCGCTCAGCGCTCAATGTGTATGTAGAGCTATGTATACCGCTCCACACCCTTTCGTGCCCGCGCGCTGAAGGTTCTGGGGTTAGCATCCGCGCGCTTGCGCTGCAAGACTCGCCAAGTTTGTTCCGACCGTAACTCCGCGGATGAGGACCCGGGTCTCTCGCCCCTCCTCCGGCTCCTCAGCCCCCGACCCCAGGTGGGCTTCCCGCCCACAGCAGGGCTCGGCCTCCTCCCTCCTGGGCCCCTCCCTTCCGCTGGGATTTGGATCTAACCAATGAAGCTCCTCTCTCGTCAGGTTGTGCGAGGACCTGTTTGTACCCAGAGTCAAGGTTGGAGGTGGAGAAAGGGCGGGTGATGGGGACTGCTGGGCGTGGGGTGGTAGCGGTGGTGAGGAGAGGGGATCAATTCCGGGCTCAAAAGACCTTTGAGACCCTCCCCTTCAGGTGTTATGGGGGGCGGTAGGGAGGGCAATGAAAGCGAAAAGATTCTTCCTGCTAATAGGGGTTACAACTCACCTGGCGGACTCTCGCCAAACTGTTGGGAAGTGGACTTGAGCCGCACTCTAGTCCCAGTATTTGCTAAGCTATTGCTTTAAAGACACCCCATTTCTTTACCCGCCTCCACCAGACACGCGCACACCCTCCTCTTTGCTGCTCCATCCTTTTCTGGAGAGGAGGGGTGAAGTGGAGACAAGCCACCTCTGGTCAAAATCACTTTCACTTCTTGCGACACTCTTCTTATTCAGAATGGAGTTGACTTACTTCCAGAGGTTGACCGCTTTAGGTAGGGGGCAAGGATGGCTGGAGAGAGAAAGGCGGGGAACAAGAGAAAGTGTGTGTGTGTGTGTGTGTGTGTGTGTGTGTGTGTGTGTGTGTGACACACAGAGAGAGAGAGAGAGAGAAGGTTGGGTATGGAGAGAAAGGATACATAAACTAAAATGGAGGAGGACAAATCTTAGTTCCCTTGTGACGTGAAAGGGAACACTAAGCTCTATATCTTTAGTGTTTTACTGAGCAAAGATAAGCATTCCCAGTAGATCTTTGGAAAACATTAATTATTGGCTTCAAGGGGGAAAAGCGTCTTTCAAATTAGTAATGATGCATGTGGAAATTTTCGTATGATGGATCAATGAGCTAAGTAATTCCCATCTCCTGGAACGAAACACCAATTAGGTTCTAGTCGGAACTCTGATGATTTGTTCAAATTGGGATGACTAGTGGACGGGTATGAAGAGGGATCGCATTGCATTAGACAGGGGTTTTGGTTTTTTATGTGTTTTAAACGTCTGGATTCAAGTTTTCTTTCTAAGGGAAAGGCAAAAGTGCCCATCGTGCGCAGTACCTACCTTCTCTGCATTCTGTACTGCTGTCTCCATGGAATTTGTTAACTTCATCCTAATTCCATCTCTGTCACTCTTTTCTCATAGACTGTGGTCTCTCTGAGGGCCTGGGCTAAGTAATTTTCACTCATCTGTGTTTATTTTACCTGTTGTTACAGTGCATGGCACATAGAATGTCAATAAATATTTATTGAATGAACAATTAAACAAAGCAATGAATTGCTTGTTCCCAGATCCATCTCATAAATTTGGATGACGTTCAAGCTCCCTCTTTTGGGAAAAATAATTGAAGTACTAGTGTATCCTCCAAATATGCCATGAAAGCATTGGTCACCACAGATTCTCCACATATTATATTATTTCTCTAATCTTAAAACTTTCCTACCTTTTTAAAAAGAGAGTTTAGCTCTGTTGCCCAGGTTGGAGAGCAGTGGTACCATCATAGCTGACTACAGCCTCTAGCTCTTGGGTTCAAGCAATCCTTCTACTTCAGCCTTCTAAGTAGTTGGAACTACAGGTATATGTCACCATGCCCGGTTAATATATTTTTATATTTTTGTAGACATGTGGGGGCTCTGTGATGTCACCAGACTGTGCTCAAACTCCTGGCCTCAAGCGATCTTCCTGCCTCTGTCTCCTAAAGTGCTGTGATGACAGATGTAAGCCACTACCTTACATTTGCAAGCCTATTCCTATACTTTCTGAAACCTAAATTGGTATATTCTACCACTCTCCCTTGTAATTTTCATTTTTAAAATACATATATCAAAAAATTAACAACCCAAAATAATGGCTTTGGGGAAAAATGTTACATATCGTATCTTTAAAATTCAAATTTAAAATCTGTGAAACTATTATATTCAAATTAAAAGAACATTCTTTCAGAGTAGCTACTTCCAGTTGTATTTTTATTAACTGGGTTATAGTATTCAAGTTCAGTGAAGATAATAATAAAGACATTTATATCTCATTTCATTTTATTTCACAGTCTTTCATTCATGCTACTTTTATATTACTTCAAGAAGATATATGTTGAATTTCACTGCCTGAAATCTTTTTTAAAAAATTGCTTATTAACATGAGGGTTTTTGTTGTTGCTGTTGTTAGAAATCAAACATTCTGAAATGTTATAATTTACCTTAACTTGCAAATATAAATATGCTATTGTTTCCCATGTAAACTCCTATTTGTGATAGCCCAGGATTGTGAGTGAATTATTATTATCTGTGTAGCTGTGCAGAAATATGAAGGTGTTAAATCATACCTATACTTTTTTTTTCTTTAAGTTGATATAAGCCTCTGATTACTAGGTTTAGTAGAATTTGAATTGGGCCCAAGTACACTACCCCCAAATATCATTATATTAAGCCAGTCACATTTTATAGATTTAACAAATGAGTTTACTTCGAATATAATAAGATGCAAATAATACAGATAGCCCAACTGCTAACGTCTTAGGATGGACCCTTTAAAGTCCACAGTGCCTATGAAATGCCCTGAAAATGAACACAAAATCTTGTGTTTATGTAAATATGTGCATTTTCCTGTGAGACTGTTTATCTCTCATCAAGTTCTTATAGGCCATGGACCAACATTTTAATATAAAAGATAACTCAAATAATAGAACATTCAACCAAACAAGTGAATGAATATTTATAGTTAATGTGTGATAAAAATCTCTATCACATTTTATAAGCTTCCCCATTGCCAGTTTCTATAGACTGTCATGTAGATCTTAAGTCTCTTGTGGGTACTTGGTCCCATTTATTGTCAATTTATCATATGTCCAATGAGCTTGGTACACAAAATATTTGAGTGGTAATAAAGTAAATAGTCTGAAAGGGTTCAGCCTGTTCCTGTTTTTTTTTTCATTAATTCTTTCTGGTAAATATTGAGCCAACTGTAACCATTTGAGAGGGTACTGATGTGAATTACTGCTTTAAATTCTGAAGACTTGTAGATATAGGCCCAGTTTGAAATGTTTTTGTTCCAAGAATTTAGAAGCTGTTGACAATTTTATGTTAATGTATTTCTCTGTCCCTTGTATTTTGCATAGGTGAGAAGAATTGATTTGATACTCTCTTAGTTAATGCCTTTTCTTATGTGTATTAAAACAGTGTTTCCACTGAAATATTACCTGTATATCAGCCTATTATCATTGTCTAGTTATAGATATTTTTATCTTCATTCATTTCTTATTGTATGTATTCGAGGTATACAAAGAAATGTTTCGATATACATATATAGCAAAATGACTTTTACAGTCAAATTAACATATCTACCACCTTACATAGTTACCTTTTTGTGTGTGAGGTTCGAGTACCTAAAATCTACTCACTTAGCAAATTACTCTTCAGTGCACAATGAAACATTATTAACTGTGGCCTCATGCTGTACACTGGATCTTATTATACATAACATATTATATTGTATATTATAATTAAGATTAAATATTATATAATATATAATAATGATAACTTTCTTATACAGAACTATAACTTTGTATGCTTCAAGCTGTATCTCCTTAATTTCCCCCACCACCCCTCTTTTGGAAACTACCATTCTACTCTCAGTTTCTACGTATTTGACTATTTATAGATTCCACAAATAAGTGAGATCTTTTCATATTTATTTTTCTGTGCTTTCTGTGTCTGGTCTATTTCACTTACTATATGTCCACCAGGTTCATCTATGTTGTTGCAAATGGCAGTATCTCTTCTTTTTTAAAGCTGAACATATATGTGTGTGTCTATATATATGTACACACACACAAACATACACACATATATATATGCACACATACCCATATACATATAACAGTTTCTTCATTCATTCACTGATGGACACACATAGGTTGTATCCATATCTTGACTATTATGAATAATGCTGCAATAAACATTAGAGCTCAGATATCTCTACAAGATGCTGATTGTATTTCCTTTGGGTGTATGTTCAGAAGAGGGATTGCTAGGTCATATAATAGTGCTATGTTTAGTTTTTTGAGGGACCTCCATACCATTTCCACAATGGCTGTACCAGTTCACATTCCCACCAACAGTGTCCAGGGTTTCCTAATCTGGGAGAATTTAACATATTGTATTTGAGTAAACATTTCATAATACCAGTTAATACTGCTGTCAAAATAAGAAATTTTTTTTGCCATATAGTTAATGCAGATTTAGTTATTTCAGTGCAATTGTTTGAAAAAAATAAAATTTTGACAATATTTTTATCTGAATAAACTCTACACATGAAATTTGGAAAGTCACCTATTATAGTATGTATTTTAGGTTATTAATTATTTTTTATAATTTTCTGAGATCAAGTTGGACATTAAGACAATATATCAACACTTAATAGTCTCCAAGATCTCACATTAATTTGAAATTCAGAAATATTTGTTATTCAATATTAGCTTTTGTTTTATTTGAAAGTCTGAAGTTTTAAAATAAGTGGAAAGAATACAGTTTAAGGGAATACAATCCAAGTAATACATTTGATAACTACTTTTGGGCTCAATTGAAAATGCCTAATAATGTATGAAGCATTATTTTACTCATCAGACCTTGAATTCTGAAATAAGCTCTCAGGATAAGTTTAGAAGTACTACTCCAAAGAGCCATAATTGTGTGTGTGAGATTGTGTGTGTGATTGTGTGTAATTAGTGCAGAGTACTAATTATTACAAGAAACATTCCTTTAATTATGTTAGGTATATGTGTGGTATGTGTGTATTTTTAAAGTTTCTGAAAAAGATTATATTATTGTTAAGAAATAGATTTATTTTCAACACCTAATAGTAATGGTTTGCAAGGATAATTTATGCATTACCAGTAGTGCCCCAAATTAACCCATATCATTCATTTAGAGGGGATACAGAAAGATGTAAATACTGGAGGTATGATTCATTTGATGGCCATTTAAACATTGTTAAATTTGTTGCCAAGTGCCTATTTTATACTGAATACAACGTCATGTCTTGTTTCAAGACTGATAAGGGACTAATAGAACCACTTTGGAAAGCAGTTTGCCAATACGTTTAAGTTTTAACATATTCATACCATATGACCAAACCATCTAATTTAAATTTTATATCTCCAAGAAACTCTCAAACATGTTCATGAGGAGACATCTAAAATATGTTATGTTGTTTGTAATAGTGGAAACTTAGAAACAAATTAAATGTCATTTAACAGGGAAGTGGATACATTATATTGTGGTGTAAAGAGAGAACTAGACCACAATTAAAATAAGGAAATAAGATATATGTTTCAATATAAATATATCAGGAGTAAATGTATACAAAATAAGCCAGAGGCAAAATAAAGAAACCATTCTCCAAAGAGTTGAAGACACCAATGACTGACAGAAATTGTTTAGTTTACATTACAAGATAACGGATAAAAAAGAAACAGTGCTAAAACTCCCTCTGCTTGTAACAAAACTAGCTAAAATGGGTTAATGCCAATATGGCTGCTAAACTAGATTTTGCAGAGAACAGACATGCTGACATCACAGGCTGAATTTTCATTGCATGTTTCATACTAACTCCTCCCAAATTTGCAAACGGGACCCATGGGGAGGCATGAAGAGATACCTGTGCATGCCCAAGGACTTTCCAGACCTCCTCTTTCCTTCCACCAATCTCCTACTAATTCCAGAATGCACCCCCTAAACTTTTTGTAATAAAATTACTACTTTAAAGCCAGCACAGGGAGATAGATTTGAGCTGGACTCATGTCACCTTGTTAGTCAAATTGCAATAAAAACCTTTTCTTTTCTCAAAAACTCAGTGACATAGTATTGGCTTCTAGTGCATCAGGGAGCAAAGCTCTTTCTCTCAATAATGATAATATCTTCAGCCAAATACTCATATAAAATTTAAAACATAAAAAAACATTGTTCATGTTGTGGGTATATATGTAGCCAAATGAACAAATTTTCATGAAAAAATAAATAACAAATTCAAGATAATGGCTATCTGTGGCAGAAAGAGGAATGAAATCAGGAAGAGCAACATTGACTATTTCAACCGTTTATGTAGAGCTTTATCTCATTAAAAATATCTGAAGTAAATATGGCAAAATGTTAAGATTTGCTAAATCTGGTGGTCAGGACTTAGGTGTTCACTATGTTACTTTTTTTGTATTCATCTTCTCTTGTGGAGCAAAGCACTATAAGACTTTCTAGCTTAAAACAATTTATGATACTCTCTCACAGTGCACATAGTTTGACTAGGCTCATGTGGTGGTTTTCTCTGGAGGTCCTTCATCCCATTGCACTTAGATAGTGGCTGTGGCTGGCATACTTTGAAGGTTTGACTGAGCTGGGCATTGAAGATAGCTTATTGCTTCACATGACTGGTGCCTCAGATAGAGAGGGGGAATTGGCTGGAGATCTCTCTCTCTCCCCCGCCCCAACACCGCCGTCCCCGCTTTCTCTCTGTCTTACTTGGCCAGTTTGGATTTCCACATAACGTGATAGTCTTGGGGTAGTAAGACTTTTTATATACTGGCTGGTTTTCCCAAAGTAAACATTTCAAGTTAGGCTGAAGCTGAAGACTTCTTATGACCAAACCTTGAAAGTCACAGAGCATTATTCTATTGGTCTGTGCAGGTAACATTGTCAAACCAGATTCATGCAGAGGGGATACACAAAGATGTAAATACTGAGACATGTGATTCATTTGATGGCCATCTTAGAAGGCTATTATATGTATTTTTCATATGCCTGAAATATTTCATAAAACTAATTGAATAACATTTTATAAGAATGGTGTGATGGTTAACTTTGTGTTAAGTTGCCTAGATCACAGTACCCAGATGTTTGGTAAGATATTATTTTCATTTTATTTATTTATTTATTTATTTATTTATTTATTTATTTACTTATTTAGAGAGAGAGTCTCGCTCTGTTGCCCAGGCTGGAGTACAGTGGCACAATCTCGGCTCACTGCAAGCTCTGCCTTTCAGATTCACGCCATTCTTCTGCCTCAGCCTCCCGAGTAGCTGGGACTACAGGCGCCTGCCACTATGCCCAGCTAATTTTTTGTATTTTCAGTAGAGACAGGGTTTCACCATGTTAGCCAGGATGGTCTCGATCTCCTGACCTCGTAATCTGCCCACCTCGGCCTCCTAAAGTGATGGGATTACAGGAGTGAGCCACTGCGCCCAGTCAGATATTATTTTCAATATTTCTGTGAATGTATTTCTTAGATGAAATAAAGATTTTAATCAGTAGACTTTCAGTAAAACAGATCACCCTCCATAATGTGGGCGGGCCTCATCCAATCTGTTGAAGGCCTTAATAGACAAAGACTGACCTCCCAGAAGAGGGAATTCTGCCAGCAGATGGACTTCAGAATCGAACTGCAACATTAGGTATTCTCTGGGTCTCCCGTCTGCCAGACTTCCCCGCAGATTTTGGGTTTAACAACCCCTGTAATTGTGTGAGTCAATTCCTTAAAATTTCTACAGATAGAATGATCTATACTCTATTGATTCAATTTATCTAGAAAATCCTAACTAATACAGTTGTATGGAGATACAAGATTAAATGTTTATTAAATGTTTTGAGTTCTAGTAAAATTTTGTGTGTCAATTCAATGTTAAAATTTTTCTCACCTTTCAAATGACATTATTGTTCCAAAAAGTGATATGAAATTGTTACAGAACTCTGAACCTTATCTTACAACAACTTATTGTTTTTATTACTCTTATGATGGGCAGTTTTTTATTACACAATTAATAACTCATGGTATGTGAACCATTATAAATGTTAAACCTTCATGAACTATTACTTAGATTCTAAATTAATCATTATATTTGAATTTTGTTCTTTTGACTTTTCAATCAAACAATGCATTCTCACTATAGAAATTTTGGAGACAACAAAATACTAGAAAGAAACATTACATACCATACAATCATTCAAGTAAAACACTTTAAAACTCTTTTTTAAAAAATGGGCCTAAGCCTTTGCAAAAATATCAACATTTACTTTACAAGCTTTAGGAAAAAAAGTAGTGAGTGAGCAAATTTGGCAAGTTAATAAGCCCAAGAAACAAAGATGCAGAATGTACTGTGTATTTTATACAATTTTATTGTATATATTTGCATTGGATGTTGCTATTTTAGCATTTTTTTTTTACTGGTGATATGAAGCGATTCCTCTTTTAAATATATTTATAATCAGAAGAAAACATAAATTAAACCTAAAGAATGCATGTATTTCCACTAATCATTCTAGATGCAAATATTTTCGTCTTTCAAATGTTTAAATAAGAACCACCTTTAAAGTAAAGCACAATGGCAGAAATGTATGTGATATTTTCTGTATCTTTAAGTCCCCAGTACAGAAACTATAACACAAATCAGACACACGTAAACTAAATTATTAAAGTATTATAGATGTATACTAGCCTGCCATCAAACCAACACAGTGTTTGGAATTAAACGTTTACTTTCCAGACAAATCTGTGAAGCCTGAACATGATACGGTGGTGAAATATGTGGTCCTCAAAAGACTAGGAAGCCAGACTGCTCTTCATTACCATCTGGTGGCTACTGCATGGAGTGGCATTAACCATAATTTTAAGAGAGCGTTAAAGGGACTGAATATCATAGGAATAGAAGGAGAACCTCAATAGTATTAATATTGAGAATGCATGAGGATAAATATCAGAGAAGGATTAGGGACTTTACCATTGAAAAGTACACCACAAAAAGTTATTTATTGGAAACAGTTTACAGTGAGCAAAAGTTGAATGATTTATGAATAGCATAAGACTTCCAAATCTTTTCTATTTGCTTTATAATAAAAAAAACTTTATTTTAGTGATAAATTCTATGTAGCAAATTGTCTGAATCTACCAAAGCTTTCAGTCCTCCAAGTATCTTCACATGTCACTTGCCTCAGAAATACCCTTTTCTATTTTATCTACCTGGAAAACACATATCTTTAAAATTTAGATTAAGTTCTCCTCACTTATGAAATTTATGTCCTCCCAGGTAAGGGTTTTGTTATCTGTCTCTACAGACTGTTGTACTTCTGTGGAACATTTGCCTAATGGTTTCTTTTCATGACTGACTGAGTTTCTCGAGGATGGGGATGCTGTTTTGTTTATTCTTGTAAGACCCAAGCTCTAAGCATTTAATATACTTATGTAAGGAATGGATCCAGGAGGGAATTCATTGTTATTTAGGAAATAAATAACAATATTTTAAGCAAAAGAAACCTCTCACATTTCAGACTTGACAGACACTGAGACAAGGGACAAATTTAGGTTTTGGAGAAAGTAAATGTCCATATTGACATTCAAGTTTCCCACTTCCATCACAGAAATGCAAAGCCAAAACAGAACCAGAGAAATCATCTAGTTCTGCTACATTCTTTTAAGTATGGGAATGAGGCTTAGAGAGACGACATGATTTTCCTAAGTTTCTATAATTGCTAACTACCAGAATCAGGATGGAAATCCCAGTCTTCTGACTCTTCCTCCAGTGAGGCGTTTATTCTGTTGATTTAATCTCTGACTTCCCTTAAGGGAAACCTTAGGTCTAGGAAATTGGGCTTTGAACCTAAAATGCAACGCCCTTTCCATAACTGAATCCTATTCTTGATCCATGTCAGCCCACACATATTTACAGGCAAGTTAGGAAATCATTAATTATGCTATGCGACATTGCAATAATATATTTAAAACATTCTTTGTTTTTTTTTGGTTTGTTTTGTGTTTTTGTTTTGTTTTTGGTTTTGGTTTTGGGTTTTAGATGGAGTGTTGCTCTGTCACCAGGCTGGAGTGTAGTGGTGTGATATCGGCTCATGCAACCTCCGCCTCCTGGGTTCAAGTGATTCTCCTGCCTCAGCCTCCCGAGTAGCTGGGACTACAGGCGCGTGCCACCAAGCCTGTTTAATTTTTTGTATTTTAGTAGAGACAGAGTTTCACCATGTTGGCCAGGCTGATCTCGATCTGACCTCATGATCTGCCCGCCTTGGCCTCTCAAAGTGCTGGGATTACAGGCGTGAGCCACCATGCCTGGCCTACAATAATGTATTTAAAACTTTGTTAAAGTTCTTTAACTTTTCCCAGTGGTTACAATTCTAGGCATTGATTCTAAAAAAATGACAAGACACTTATGTCAAGATTATAGGCACAATGAGCAATAGGGCATCATTATTAATACCTTTTATTTTTAGATTTTTTTCTTTTTTCTTTTTCTTTTTCTTTTTTTTTTTTTTTTTGTTTTGTTTTTTAGCAGCAGCAAGATTTATTGTGAAGAGCAAGAGAACTAAGCTTCTACAGCATGGAAGGGGTCCCGAGTGGGTTGCCCTATTTTTAGTTTTTATGGGTATATGGTAGGTGTATTTGTTTATGGGGTACATGAGATATTTTAATACAGGCATGGAATGCATAATAATATTAATACTTTTGGGGAAAAAAAAAGAATAGATTCCCTGGTATAATTTCTGATGTCTTTGGCTATTAAAGGATATACTTTAGGGCCGAAAGGGAAGAGTTTGAGGTGCTCAAAACGCACCTTGCTTTTTGACTGTCTCTTCCACCTATGGGTGAGGCCAAACACTTGATTTAAAAAACAAACAGACAAACAAACAACAACAACAAAAAACAAATGACACAGTCTCTTCGAGTCTGTTAAGATACGTAGTTTATAATCCAGAATCAGTTTTATTCTGTGAATGTGTTCAAATACATTTGATGCCATATCATCTAGTTTTTCCAACTTTAAAAATTATACTTCTAGGAAAAACAATATGTTTCGTATTTGAAATTTAATACTTATAATTTAAATAGTTTCGTGTTTCCTTGAAGGTCAATGGCATGCAGTGATTTCTAATTGTTGCTAAGACATGTATAGGAACTGAATTCTGAGAGGCTAAGGTGCAGGCAAATGCAATCACCTAGATGGAGACAGAGCCTAAGCCAAGAGTGGGCCTAGAGGGGGGCCAGACACACCTGTCTTTGTGACTCCTAGGGTTAATGTCTCGGATGCAGAAACCTTCCTGAAGTGATTTTTTAAAATGGTTCTTGATGGGTCCAGGTGTGGTGGCTCAGGTCTGTAATCCCAGCACTTTGGGAGGCTGAGGCCAGTGGATCACGAGGTCAGGAGATTGAGACCATCCTGGCTAACACGGTGAAACCCTGTCTCTGCTGAAAATACAAAAAATTAGCGCGGCATAGTGGCAGGCGCCTGTAGTCCCAGCTACTCGGGAGGCTGAGGCAGGAGAATGGCGAGAACCCGGGAGGCGGAGCTTGTAGTGAGCCTAGATCGCGCCACTGCACTCCAGCCTGGGAAACAGAGCGAGACTCCGTCTCAGAAAACAAACAAACAAACGAAAAAATCCAGTGAGATTTTAAATGTCAGTGTATGCTGAAAAGGTAGCAAACTTGTGGTTTGAGCACAATATCTAATAGGGATCTATTTGATATTAAAAGAGAAAGTAGTGAGAACATGCGGTGTTTGGTTTTCTGTTCTTGTGATAGTTTGCTAAGAATGATGGTTTCCAGCTGCATCCATGTCCCTACAAAGGACGCAAACTCATCCTTTTTTATGGCTGCATAGTATTCCATGGTGTATATGTGCCACATTTTCTTAATCCAATCTGTCACTGATGGACATTTGGGTTGATTCCAAGTCTTCGGGGACTGAACAATGAGATCACTTGGACTCAGGAAGGGGAACATCACACACCGGGGCCTATCATGGGGAGGGGGGAGGGGGGAGGGATTGCATTGGGAGTTATACCTGATGTAAATGACGAGTTGATGGGTGCAGTAGACCAACATGGCACAAGTATACATATGTAACAAACCTGCACATTATGCACATGTACCCTACAACTTAAAGTATAATAATAATAAATAAATTAAAAAAAAAAAAAAAAAAAAAAAGAGAAAGTAGTAAAGCAGTGCAAACATTTCAGTCATAAAGTAAAGGCTATAGACAGCCCCTCTTAACTTATAGTCAGCTTTTTTAAAGCCTCCTGAAGATCCAAGGACTAAAAATGTCCTTTTGTCAATCACAGAGAACTTTACATCTCCCTTTGCATGTTCTCTAAAATTAGGAACCACTGCTTCTGCAATGGTTACCAAATTTCTTTACCTAACTCTTTAAGAGTCAACTTGTAACATATGGGGCTTAGCAAAATTGTGCCTTTATTTAATTTGTCCTCTACTCTGCCTTATTTGCAGCCAAACTTTCAGCATTTTACCCTTTGTCTTATGAATACAAATGTCTTCTTTCCTCCCTTTTTTCATTTGTTCTTGTACTTATATTTTTTAATTTACTTAAAAACTTGGAGGTATCTGATTTGAAGAGGCTGTTGTTATTCTGTTTTTTTTTCACATCTTCTAATAAAGAAGCAATAATGTCTTTTTGTTTTATCTTGCTTGATAAAAATAAGATACTATTTTTCTGACTCATTTTGACATTCTTTGAGAATGGAATCCCTTCCATTAGATTATTTATGACAGAATTATGACAAAAAATGTGTTTTTCTCTGTCCCTGATATGTTGAATTATGACCACAGATTTTGATTTTAGATTGAGTTCATCTTTCAAAAATTTCATAAGGCTACCAACCTCTCACAGACAGACCCTTCATTATGTTATGCTGAAAGAATTGGGCTCTTGGGAAAGATACTTATTGTAATAAAATGATACTATACATATATAATACATATAACACAGAATGCATATTCCTGCAGAGTTTGCAGTACTAAAAAATTAACAATGTATTTAAATTTTTCCTATAATAATCATAAGATGGAACTATTTTCTTTTATAGGTCAGGTACATCTATTGCATCTATATCTTATATCACGAATACAAAATTATTCCAAAATCAAATTGCTCCACTTGCTTTTTATTATAGTGACTTGAATTATGATAAGACGTGTAGCTATTAAAAAACTGTTTTTCAAGTGGGGAGTTATAGAGTCCAAGAATCAAAAATCATTATATCTAGGTTTAGCATAAGGTTCTGTAACTAACATGTTATTTTCAACACATTTGGCTTTTCTTGTAACACAAAGTTTTGCTATGTGTGAACCCTAACAGAAACAAGTGGGATTAAGTGGGATAAATAGAAAATATAGTAAGATGATAGACCAAATATTTCAATAATTGCATTATATATAAAAGTAAATGCTGCAATTAAAGATTGCCACACTGAATAACAAAACCAATCTCAAGTGTAATTAAAAGAGATAAACTTTAGGCTGGGGATGGTGGCTCAAGCCTGGGATTCCAGCACTTTGGGAGCCTGAGGCAGGTGGATTGCTTGAACTCAGGAGTTTGAGCCCAGCCTGGGCAACATAGCAAAGCCTGCAAAAAATTAGCCAGTAGAAAGTTTGTGTTAGAATATAAGGAATACCATGTACTTGTTGTCCCACCTAATCAGGAAGCTGAGGTCAGATGGTGGCTTGAGCCTAGGAGGCCGAGGCTGCAGGGAGCCATGTCTGAGTGACAGAGTGAGACCCTGTTTGGATAAAAAAAAGAAAAAGAAAAGAAAATACCTAAACTTTAAATGTAAAGACAGAAAATTTTAAGGTGAGGTACACATCATTTGTCATTATATTAATATCCAGCAAAAGATGCTTTATCTGAAAAATGTATTGTTAAAGAGAGATACTTCAAAGTGATAAAGAGGTAAACCTATCAGAATGATCTAGTAATTCTGAATTTATCTAAACCTCAATTAATAGCTTAAAAAACTAAAGAACACATTGACAAAACTAAGATCTCTAATTATAGTGGGATGTTTTAACATGCCTTTCTCAGTAACTAAAGGAACAAACAGATGAAAAATGTAATAAAGGCATAGATGATTTTAACAGCACTGTTAACAAACTGGACTTCACCGACATAGAGAGAATGCTGCACCTAATAACTGCAGAGTATATATATTCTTTTAAATGGCATGTAACGTTTTCTCAAGTTGACCACATGCAGGCTTTTAAAGCATGCCAAATAAAGAATGTCAGGGAATAGAAATCATACCAAGAACGTTCTTTGACCATTGTGAAATTAATCTTGAAGTCAATAGGAATAGATGACCAGATAATCTTTCTAGAGAATGAAGAAAAGTTGGGGCAAGAGGCTGGATAGGGGAGACAGATAACAAGGAGATGTAAGCCTTACTAAGACATTTGTATTCTAACAGCATTGAGTACCATTAAAGGATGTATACCTTGGAACTGATAAAATCAAGTTTGTATTTTTAGATAGTCATTCTGGTTGCAGCTGAGATGCTGCGGAGGAAGGATTGTGAGATTAGGCAAATAATGTTTTGGAGTGAAGTATAGAGACAGGCGGGTCAATTTGCCCTCACACTATTATAGATGAGTGCGGTTGCTTGAACTGGACTAGTGGCAGTGGAGATGAAAATAAGAGGAAAGATTAGAGAAGTATTTAGGTGGCAAGATGAGCATTGTTGGCATTTGTTAATAAGAAATGACTCCCAGATGTCTGTCTTGGTTACATGCTTGAGTGTTGTCATTCATTAAAAACAGAATACAGGAAGTTGGAGGGCAGAAAATGAGAGATGATCATTGTGGGACAACCAAAGGTGCCCTACAGTCACTTAAACTCAGAACAGTACTCTGTACCTGAAATATACATTTGAAATGATAAATGGTAAATAAGGCATGGGCTAGATGAGGTTATACAAACAAATAATAGAAGACAGTAGAAAGTTTGTGTTAGAATATAAGGAATGCCAACTGTAAAACTTTTAATATTGACTATCATTTGAGGAAAAAATAAAATATTTTACCTTTTTTATTTTTTTTCTCGAGGTGGAGTCTCACTCTATTGCCCAGGCTGGTGTGCAGTGGTGTGATCTTGGCTCACTGTAACCTCTGCCTTCCAGGTTCAAGTGATTCTCCTGCCTCAGCCTCCCAAGTAGCTGGGATTACAGGTTCCTGCCACCACACCCAACTAAATTTATTTTGTATTTTTAGTGGAGACAAGGTTTCACCATGTTGGCCAGGCTGATCTTGAACTCCTGACCTCAAGTGATCCACCCGCCTCAGCCTCCGAAAGTGCTGGGATTACAGGCATGAGCCACTGCACCCAGTCAACATTCTAACTGGGCTTCTAAAAATACCAACATTATTAAATGTAGTCACCCTGTCATGCTATCACATACTACATTTTGTTCACCCTATATTTTTGTATATAAATATAAAATAAAATATAAATATATTCAAAATATTTATTAATTAAATTTTATATAAATTATGTATTTATAAAAAGTTAAATATTTGTTTTTGTATCAAAACATCACATTTACCACACAAATATATATACCTATTTTGTTCCCATAATAATTAAAAATTTAAAAAATACCACTATTATAATGTATTTGCCTTACAGGCTTATCTATATAATTTTAAAGAACAACACCTAAAATTAATGCATTAACACAGGTAATCAACACTATCTACTAAGTTTAATGTGGTTACATTAAGAACAGCATCAATTTTAATTTTTTCGAGAAGCAAAAATTAGAACTTGAGAGCTAGTAAGTCCAGTTATAAAAACCATGCTTATGACCATTGACAAGAAGCCTCTAGGTGGCCAGATGATGTCAAAGTCATATGATAGTTAAAATAAAAATCTACGCAATTGTGGATTATCTCCAAAGGTGCTCTGGAATTTGATTGTAGGAGTGGAGAAGTTAGTTGGTTAAGGTGATTTAAGTTGGGGGGTTTTAGGGCCTGTCTGCTGGATAAGAAGAAGTGAGCCAAAAACATTATATATTGACCACAGTGTGATTGAGGTAGTACTCAACAGGTGGTCTCCAGCCTGGAACGGAAATAAATAAAACCAAGAACGTGATGATGGTCACCATTTGATAAGCAACTGGAAGTTTCATCTAAATTCAGTATTTTTTTAATGGATGTGTATACTTCGAAAGCTTCCTTTTTAAAGACTTTGCCAAACAGTTCACAAAACAAGATGTTCGGATGAGCTGTGCAAGCCTGTGCAGATAAACTAAGAATTCTTACCACAGCTGACATTTTAACCAGGCTTCTGCTCACCTCTGGATAAATTTGGCTGTTTTGCTACAGATTCTCAGCCAGCCTTTGCTTTGGTGCATACTCAAGGAAGCTTTCTCAATGAGTGGCACACACTGTCTTGTCCTTCCTTTAATAAGTAATGAAACAATGCAGCAGGAATTGCAATCACCAAAGTATTTCTTTAAAAAAAATGTTTAAGATGTAATCAGATGATCATGTTATCTGAGCCACAAACTATAATAAAATATAGCCAGTAAAGCTAACCAGACCCATTTGCTGACAATTAGAGCAGTAATAACTTTTTACATTATTTAGCTCAGGTCTCTGCCCCATCATTGCTTAAGAGATGAGAACCTGAGGGGTTAAGTAACAAAATAAAGATCACATCTAGTCAGTTAATGGTAGTTAGAGAGGTCTCCTGCCTTCTACTCTAATAGTCTGTGAATGATTGCATAACAGCGATTGCATTGCGTACTAATGAAGGAAATACGGTAAGCAATGCAGAGCTTACTTTATTTTGTCAATGCAAATAAATATGATCGACTCAAACGTTGCCACATTTCCCAGTAACTTTTATTATTGTGAAATTATCATGTCATCACCATATATTCTTATTATGTAGCAAAGTTCCTGAATCTTCCCCCTCAAAGCTGGAATATTGTTGGCTCTGACCTAGTGTCATCCTGACTCCTGAACTTCTTAGCTATTTCACTTTTGGAACATTGCTTCTCCACTCTGGGTTTCAGTGTCATTTGCAAAATGAGGACAACGATAGTGCCTATTTCATAGGATTTTTAACAAAGATGAAATGTGTTAATATATGTTAAAACTATTTGAAAAGTTCCTGGAACATAGTTAGCATTAACAAAGTGTTAGTTCTATTAATAACTCACACATTGGATTTTTGAACCTGACGCTTTTTTTTTTTTTTTTAACTCATTGCCACTGACAGAAAGTCCTTTTGCAGCTAGAGGTAAAAATCTTACATGTGTTAAAACATTAGAGAGTTAACACCTTGGTGAGAATAAGTTTTAGTGAAAGTGAAAGTGAAAGCATTAGACTAGTTGCAGTTTCAATGGGAGATGAAGTTCAAAGTACCTAAAAATTGAGAGGAAATGCAGCTGTGTGGGAAACACTGGCAGAAGAAGGTGGGAAGGCCCAGGGACAATCATCAAAGGCTTTCCTGTTTTGCCCAAGACCTCACCTTATCATTGTTGCCGCAAAAATAAGGCCACAGGTATGAGCTGAACCTAGACCTGTGATCCCACTCAGGACTGAGGGAGCTGCAGTAGGTATTAAACCCAGCTGTGAACTGTCTGGGCGGCAACTACTGAGAAAAATGGACACCAAGAAGGATGTGAGCTGAATCGAGGACTTCTACCTTGGGTACTACTTGCCTGGTGCCAAAAACTAGGTGCAAGAATGGATAAGGGTAACATCCCAACTGGGGCCACGTGGTTTTATTTGACCATTTGGGAAACAGAAATACATCAGACTCAGACTCAGAGCCCAAGCTGCTCCCAAAGAGATCATTTGTGGACATGCATGTCTGTTCTGGTATGTTCCAGTCATCGTGGTGGGGTACATGAATTTTTCTTGCTTCACTTTGTATTTTTCATATAGTTTCAGTCTTAGAGCAGCTCATTTATTCATATTCTCTGAGTAAAATGCACTTCTTAATAAAGGGGAAAAGCTTCCCCTTTTCAAGTTTTAAGATTTGTACCTAAATCTAACTTTATGTTTGATGAATGAGTATAAATCTTCCCACCAACTATATATGCTGTATAGACTTCTATAAAAATTCTTCCCAATCATTAAAAGCCAATTTTTAAAAATATTTCCAAAGACAGGAAAAAAAATCCCACAGTAGAATATGATATAATAAACATCTAGATACTCCACACTGAGCGCCAGTAAATTCTAACATTTGTCAAAATTGATTCAGAATTTAAAACTTAATTAATAAAACATTACATATACAATTAAAGCTTCCTGAGTATTTGCCACACTGTCCTTCATTTAAAAGTAACCATCATATTGAATTTGGTAGTTCATTTCATGCACACTTATATCTTTTCATATGTGTATACAAAATAAATACCATGTAACATTATTTTTTGTTTTAAATATTTTTCGTATAATATCATCATGCAAATTGATGTTTTTAACTTTTAAGTTCCGAAGTACATGTGCAGGTTTGTTACACAGGTAAACAAGTGTCATGGGGGTTTGTTGTACAGATTATTTCATCACCCAGGTATTAAGCCTAGTACACATTAGTTATTTTTCTTGACCCTCTCCCTCCTCCCACCCTCCACCCTCTGATAGGCCACAGTGTGTGTTGTTCCCCTCTATGTGTCCAGGTGTTCTCATCATTTAGCTTCCACTTACAAGTGAGGACATGTGGTATTTGGTTTTCTCTTCCTGCCTTAGTTTGCTAAGGATAATGGCCTCCAACTCCATCCATTTCCCTACAAAGGTTTTTTATATTAATTTATATTTTTGAGATTACCTATGTTTAAACATTGTCATGGTAATCAACCCTAGCCTCTATAACAAAAACAACACAAAATAATGAAAAGTTTCTTTCTTCTTCATGTAAAGTCCAATATTGTTTATTCATATGCATTCCTGAGTAGCTTATCTCCAAGCGGTGACATAGGGATCTGGCTCCTTTCATTATATGGCTCCACTATCTTACATTCCCTTTTTTCTAGCCTTTTTCTATATACATGGGAGAGAAAGGAAAAGGAGAAAAAACACATGAGATATTTAACCATCTTAGCTAAGAAGCAACGTATGACATTTCTTTTCACATTCCTTTGATCAGAACATGTCACATGGTCACTGGAACCTCAAGGGAAGTATGCCAAGAAGCCTATGGATATTGCTATTCCACAACAGATTCTGCCACAAAAATATAGTTGCAGTTCATTTGTGTAACCACTGCAAAGTTTTCCATTGTATGAGTACACCAAAATTTATTCATTCTCCTGTTGATGGGCACATACCTTGTTTTTAATTTTTCACTACTATAAATTAGAACTCAGTGAACATTCTTGGACATGTCACTTTTTGCATTAGACCAACAAATTGCATTCTCTGGGTTTGTGTGTGTTTTTGTGTGTGAATGGCTATGCTTATCTTTAGCACTACCAGATACGCCTGGTGGTGTTTCAAGGTAACTAAATAATTTGTGTTCCCATCTCTCTACATACTTAAGAACACTTGTATTATCGTTTTAAAATGATTTTTAGAAATTAGCTGGGTGCCCACCACCATGCTTGGCTAATTTTCGTATTTTTAATAGAGACAGGGTTTCACCATGTTGGCCAGGCTGGTCTCCAACTCCTGACCTCTGGTGATTCACCCACCTTAGCCTCCCAAGTGCTGGGATTACAGGACTGATCCACTGTGCCCGGTCTGTGCAGACAATTTAATGAACAAAATGATGTTTTTTGGTTTAAAGGAGAGTAGAATCAGTTTTTGAACCAGGTGCTAAAATGTCCAACCTGCTAATGCTAAAAATGCTGTTTCATCAGTTTATTTGCATTGTTTAGGTTTAAGATATTTTCATGTGTGTAGTTGTCATTTGGATTTATCTTCTTTGAATTCTATTCATATCCATTGTTCATTTTATTTATTGACTTGGCTGTCTTTTCCTTAGTTATTTAGGGAGCACTTTGTTAATCCTAGATTCTATTTTTTGTTATAGGTTATTATCTTTTGCAAAAATATTTTTATACCAAGTTTTTAAACTTCCAATAGTGTCTTGGAGTGAAACTATGATAGAAGGAAGAGAACAAATTTATTACTTTTATTTGGAGTTGCACCAAAATAGAAGTTTGCACTACGTAGAAGATTTAAATTTGAAAATAGTCAAGTTTATGAATCTTTTCATTATGGTTTGTGTTTTTTCTGTCTTGTCTAAGGAATTTTTCTCTAAAATAATGTCATAAAATTTTGTCCCATTTATTTTAATTATAAAAGTTTATAGGATTTTCATTTATTTCACCTTGAGTATATTTTTGTATATGCTACGAAGTAGGTATCCAGGTTTATTATCTTTCCTCATAGATAATCAATTCTAAAAACACTAAAAATCTTATAATCTCTCATTTGCAGTGTTACCTCTATAATGTATCATGTATCCATATATTATTGGAACTGGTTGTGGATGTCCTATTCTGCACTTTTATAATTTCCATAGTTTCATGATAGATTTTGAGAGCTACTAAGGTAAAATCTTCCACTTTGCTTTCTACAAACACTTGCAGCTAATTATTCTTTGCCGTGGGTTTGTCAATATTAATTTTCAATATGTCATCTTTATAAAGAACCTGTCAGTATCTAAATCTAGCACTATTGTCATGTTTGTATTATAGGATAAGCACTATTTACATCTTCTTTTATATTTTTTGAAGCAAATTAATTTTTTTCCTCTCTTATACTTTTACAATACTTCTGATCACCAAATGTGTAGAGTTTCCCCCCTTTCCCCACCAGCCTCCCATACCTATCTATCTTCCACTTCTGGATAGGATACTAACTGGGTGTCCTACAATTTAATTTAACTCTGACACTATTTGCCTTGAAATAGCATCAGATCCCACAGGTTAAGGGCTTAGATTTTCCTCCTTTTTTTAATGTCCAAACTGAAAATAAATATGATATATTAATTCAGAAATTAAGTATATGATTCTGAAGCAAGAGTAAAAACCACAGGTTTAAATTTGAGAAAATTTGCCATATAATTGGTAACTAACTCTAAGATATAGATAAGATATTCTATGAAAAGGATATAGAATAAGGCTATAGAAAGACAGAAGATGAAGTTTGGGAAACTATAGTATTTAGTAGCTTTATTTATTTATTTATTTTTATTATTTTATTTTATTTTTATTTTATTATTTTATTTATTTCTATTTTTTGAGACGGAGTCACACCCTGCCACCCAGGCTGGAGTGCAATGGTGCAATCTCGGCTCACTGCAACCTCTGCCTCACAGGTTCAAGTGATTCTCCTACCTCAGCTTCTCAAGTAGCTGGTATTACAGGCACATGCCACCACACCTGGCTAATTTTAAAAAATTTTTAGTAGAGACAGGGTTTCACCATGTTGACCAGGCTGGTCTTGAACTCCTTACCTTGTGATCCGCCCACCTCGGCCTTCCAAAGTGCTGGGATTACAGGCGTGAGCCACTGTGTCCAGCCTAGTAGCCATATTTATTATGATGGGTCTATAAATAAGACAGAAAAGAAAAGGCAGAGATATAAGAGAACATATAATAATATAAATAACAAATAGTATGTTTCAAAGAGGGTTAGGTTGATAATAGTGTTGAATATTACTGAGAATTTAAGGATAAGGAAAAATAGAAAATATTCATTATATTTGAGGGAGAAACTATTATATATGTCAATGTTGTAATATCCTTCATTGATTAGCCTAAATAACAATGAATTAGTGCAAAAAAGACTCCCCTTTTTTTCTTTTTTTTCAACAGTGACTCTTCCATATTAGAATGCAAAATTATGAGACTCTGGGATGTTGTGGCCTCTGACTTTTAACTACACTGAAGTGAGATCTCAGCATAAAGGCTTCCATGACTGAGATGCAAAAATGACACCAAATGGTTTCAGAGCAATAATTGGAAACTATTGCCAATAATTGCTTACCTTAATTTGTAAAGATTACCAAAATTTTATATAAACAACAGGCAAGAATAAGCTAGTTTTATATGTTTACTATCTGTGATCAACAATATAATACATAGAAGCTTTTCTGTTTATCCATACAGCCCCTACAAATATTTATTTATTCATTTTGTTCTTAATTTATTCAAACATATTTTTGAGATCCTACAACATACCAGGATTTTTGCTATATTCTGTTATTGACTGTCTTCCTGGAGGTCATAATCTAGTAGAAAAAAATATATTCAGCTAACAATAGAACTATGGTAAAAGTGTTCAAACAGAGGTTTTGACCAAATGCTACAGCAGCTGGAGTATTAGTGAGGATTACACCTTGAAAGCTCACAAGAATGAGATGGGCAGAAAAGCACTGCAGATAGAGGATGCAGCAGGTGAAAGGCTTGCTTCTGGCTTATACAGAAAATAGGAGTATATCAGTGCTAATTAAACACCGGGTATATGGTAATAAGGGAGGGATTCAATGAAGAAAAAACAGTAGAAATAATGTAGGTTAGAGAGAGGGAGATGGTTCCCTGCTTACCCAGGTATAGCATGTTGCTTTAAACCAAACATGAATCAGGCTGCAAAAGCCAAAAATTCTTTAGAAAATGCTGCTTTCATGCTTTGCCCTATAAAAAGTCATATTCTCAACTACTGAATAAAAAAGCCAATTCTATTATTTTTCTCTTTCCTATCATTAAGATTTTTCCATCTCTTTCAATAATGTATAATAAAAATTTTTGAAAATCCCTAATTATTTGACTTGATCATTAAAGTGACATAGTGACACTTTAGTGAATCATAGAATTGCTCAACAATTCTGGCTAAAAGGAAGATGAAATCCAGAAATGTTCTTTACCTTCCTCTAGGTGACAAAATTTCTATCTGTGTAGATTTTTATTTATTTATTTATTTGAGACAGAGTCTCACTCTGTCGCCCAGGCCAGAGTGCAGTGGCACAATCTTGGCTTACTGCAACTTCCATCTCCCGGGTTCAAAAGATTCTCTTGCCTCAGCCTCCTGAGCATCTGGATTACAGGTGTCAACCACCATGCCCAGGCTAATTTTTGTATTTTTAGTAGACACAGGTTTTCGCCTTATTGGCCAGGCTGGTCTCCAACTCCTGATCTCAGGTGATCCACTGACCTCAGCCTCCCAAAGTGCTGGGATTACAGGACTGGGCCACTGTGCCTGGTCTGTGCAAACAATTTAATGAATAAAATGATGCTTTTGGGTTTAAATGAGGGTAGAATCAGTTTTTGAAGTAGGTGCTAAAATATCCAACCTGTTATAATTAGAAATTTTAACTTTTATTTTTTATTTTTTATTTTTTTTTATTTTTTTATTTTTTTAAATTTATTTATTATTATTATACTTTAAGTTGTAGGGTACATGTGCATAACGTGCAGGTTTGTTACATATGTATACTTGTGCCATGTTGGTCTGCTGCACCCATCAACTCGTCATTTACATCAGGTATAACTCCCAATGCAATCCCTCCCCCCCCCCCCATGATAGGCCCCGGTGTGTGATGTTCCCCTTCCTGAGTCCAAGTGATCTCATTGTTCAGTTCCCACCTATGAGTGAGAACATGCAGTGTTTGGTTTTCTGTTCTTGTGATAGTTTGCTAAGAATGATGGTTTCCAGCTGCATCCATGTCCCTACAAAGGACGCAAACTCATCCTTTTTTATGGCTGCATAGTATTCCATGGTGTATATGTGCCACATTTTCTTAATCCAGTCTGTCACTGATGGACATTTGGGTTGATTCCAAGTCTTTGCTATTGTGAATAGTGCTGCAATAAACATACGTGAGCATCTGTCTTTATAGCAGCATAATTTATAATCCTTTGGGTATATCCCCAGTAATGGGATGGCTGGGTCATATGGTACATCTAGTTCTAGATCCTTGAGGAATCGCCATACTGTTTTCCATAATGGTTGAACTAGTTTACAATCCCACCAACAGTGTAAAAGTGTTCCTATTTCTCCACATCCTCTCCAGCACCTGTTGTTTCCTGACTTTTTAATGATCGCCATTCTAAGGCTACAGTAACCAAAACAGCATGGTACTGGTACCAAAACAGAGATATAGACCAATGGAACAGAACAGAGTCCTCAGAAATAATACCACACATCTACAGCCATCTGATCTTTGACAAACCTGAGAAAAACAAGAAATGGGGAAAGGATTCCCTATTTAATAAATGGTGCTGGGAAAATTGGCTAGCCATAAGTAGAAAGCTGAAACTGGATCCTTTCCTTACTCCTTATACGAAAATTAATTCAAGATGGATTAGAGACTTAAATGTTAGACCTAATACCATAAAAGTCCTAGAGGAAAACCTAGGTAGTACCATTCAGGACATAGGCATGGGCAAAGACTTCATGTCTAAAACACCAAAAGCAACGGCAGCAAAAGCTAAAATTGACAAATGGGATCTAATTAAACTAAAGAGCTTCTGCACAGCAAAAGAAACTACCATCAGAGTGAACAGGCACCCTACAGAATGGGAGAAAATTTTTGCAATCTACTCATCTGACAAAGGGCTAATATCCAGAACCTACAAAGAACTCAAACAAATTTACAAGCAAAAAACAAACAACCCCATCAACAAGTGGGCAAAGGATATGAACAGACATTTCTCAAAAGAAGACATTCATACAGCCAACAGACATATGAAAAAATGCTCATCATCACTGGCCATCAGAGAAATGCAAATTTTAACTTTTAATAAATAACCAACTTTTAAAAGCAGAAATTGAGAATATAAAAATTAATACTTTTCTTAGATTGTAGGAAGTGATAATAAGGTATTTAGAAAGAGATGCTGTGGAGTTAAATGACCTGAAGTGTAATTTCATGTCTGCAATTTACTACATGTGTGGCATTCTCCATGTTTTATAGTTTATGTGTTTATGAAAGTGTTGAGTCAGATTTTTAAATTACCTGCTTATGTTAACATTCAAGTCTAAAGGATTGCTTAGGACCATGATTTCGATATGTCACAACTGTCAGGGAAAAGTATTATGACCCTGGCAGCTGTGTGAAATTACACTAACTTAAATTGTAGCTGATGGTAGCATTATTCACATTATTTGCTCAAACTCCTTGAACAACTGAAAATAAACATTTTCTTAACTGAGCAGTATATATCATTTGACTTAAAGGAAACACTGGGAAATATGAGATAGACTTCTTTGAGAATTGTACTATGACAACCGCTGTAAGAAGCCACCAAAGGGCTAAATCCGAATAAAGAAATAAGAAACACATTGGAAACAAATAAAAACATAAAACAGGAAAGAGTAGCTGTAACCAGGAAAGTTACAAAATCGAATGATTTATTTTCTCTCTCTCTCACACACACATACACACACATACATGCTGACTTCTAGTTTTACCACTGAATCTCTGAAATATTGTCAAGATACTTAAATTCTTGATGACCTAACACCCTCACTGTGACTGTTTTATGAACAGAATCTGAGTCATCTCTCAATCAAAATTTTGCACATTGCTTTGAAGCTGTGGGGATATTCATCCACAGATTGTTAAGGAGACGTTCAGAATATGGCTAGAAAACTGGTTATTCTCTTTTAGAACTCAAATCATTAAATTGTTGTTAAATTCAGATTTTCAGTTTGAATTATTGACATTTCTCTTTCAAAATAAAATCTCCTACCTTTTCTATTTTTATCCATGTTTTCATTTAGTTTTACCTGCTTTAAAATAAGTTTTATTTTCTTCTTCTTTCTTCATCATTATCATCATCATCATCCTTCTTCTTCTTGTTCTTCTTCTACTTCTTCTTCTCCTCATCCTCCTCCTCTTCCTCCTCCTCCTCTTCTTTCCTCTTTCTTCTTCCTTCCTCCTCTTCCTTTTCCTTCCTCTCTTCTTCTTCTTCTTTTTTTTGTTTTGGAGAGACAGTGTCTCCATATATTGCCCAGGTTGGTCTTCAACTCCTGGTCTCTGTCTGGCCTCAAGTCATCCTCAGCCTCCCAAAGTTCTGAGATTACAGACAGGAGCCACCATGCCTGGCCTTCTTTTCTTCTTTAACAAATAATCACCTTACATCGAGTCAATTGTTAAATTGGTAATGTCTCTGGTTCTTAGTAGTAAGACTAATGCCACAAAAAATAATATGATAATGTCGGAAATCTACAATATTAAAATATGTAGTTGACCTTTTTACAATATAGAAGTTAGGGGCCCTGACCCCCCAGGCAGTTGAAAATCCATGTGTAATTTTTGACCACTCAAGAACATTACTAATAGCCTGTTGGCCAGAAACCTTACTGATAACACAAGCAGTTGATTGACACATATTTTATATATGACATGCATTGGGTACTGCATTCTTACACTAAAATGAGCTAGAGAAAATGTGATTAAGAAAATCATAAAGAAGAGAAAATGTATTTATTATTCACTAAGTGGAAGTGGATCATCATAAAAATCTTCATCTTCTTTGTCTTTACATATGAGTAGGCTGAGGAGGAAGAAGAAAAGGGTTTGATTTTGTTGTTTCAGGAATGCAGAGGTGGAAGAAAATCTGCATATAAGTGGACCCGTGCAATACACACCCATGTTTTTCAAGAGTCAGTTGTATTTTTTCTTCATCATTTTGCCTTTATCTTTACTGACAATTTGTAAACTGCATATATATCACTAACTTTTAAGAAATGTGTTTTCTCTGAAAATATATATTAAACTTTTCATTTAAGACTTTTAATGAGATCAAATGAAAATAATTTGACACTCCAGACCTCAAAACTCAAGACCTCAAAATCCACTAAGCAACAGCATTGAAAAATATGCATTTCTCCTCTGACTAATTGTAACTTCCTTGTGGCCTCATATTGGTTGATCTATCAACATTAATTTTTCCTAGATGCTTGGCCATTTTCCTAGATGCTTGGCTCTTCACTTGGCTCTCAGCACACTTCATTCTTCTGGTTTTCTTTCTACCTGTTCTTTCTTTGTCATTCTTTCTAGTTTTTTTTGTCTACCCTAACCTCAAAAGTTTTAAAGGCCCAGCATACCTGGAATTTCCTTCCTTTTCTACCTATGCTCACAATATTATTGAAATTATGCAGTGTTTCATTAAACATTATATTAGTTTGCTAGGGCTGCCATAACAAAACACCAATTGTGGCTTGAACAATGGAAATTTAATTTTCTCATAGTTCTGGAGGTTGAAAGTCCAAGATCAAGGTGTCAGCAGGTTTAGTTTCTCTCTCTCCTTCCTTCCTCCCTCCCTTCTTTCTTTCTCTTTCTTTCTTTCTTCTCTTTCTTTCATTCCTCCTCCCTCCCTCCCTCCCTCCTTTCCTTCTTTGTCTTTCTCTTTCTTTCTCTCTCTCCCTTTCTTTCTTTCTTTCTTTCTTTCTTTCTTTCTTTCTTTCTTTCTTTCTTTCTTTCTTTCTTTCTTTCTTTCTTTCTTTCCTTTCTTCCTTTCTTTCTCTCTCTCTCTGTTTCCTTCCTTCCTTCCTTCCTTCTTCCTTCCTTCCTTCCTTCTCCCTCTCTCCCTCCCTCCCTGCCTTCCTTCCTTCCTTCCTTCCTTCCTTCCTTCCTTCCTTCCTTCCCTTCCTCTTTCCCTCTTTCTTTCACAGGCTCTCACTTTGTTGCCCAGGCTGTAGTGCAGATCTCAGTTCACTGTAAGCTCTGCCTCCCAGACTCAAGCAATCCTCCCACCTCAGCCTCTCTAGTAGCTAGGAAAACAGGCATATGCCACCTCACCTGGCTAATGTGTGTGTGTGTGTGTGTGTGTGTGTGTGTGTGTGTGTGTGTGTATGAATGACAAGGTTTCACTATGTCACCTAGGCTGGTCTTGAACTCTTGGACTCAAGCGATCCACCAGTCTCAGCCTCTCAAAGTGCTGGGATTACAGACATAAGCCACTGCCCGCAGCCAATTTGGTTCCTCTTGAGGTCTCTCTCCTTGGCTTGCAGATGGCTGCCTTCTCCTTGTGTCCTCACATGGCCTTTCCACTGTGCATGAACATATATGGTGCCTCCTCTTTTTGTAAAGACACCAATCCTTTTTTATTAGGACCCCAACCTTTCTGACCTCATTTAACACTGATTATCTCTTTGAAGACTCTTTCTTCAAAGTTAGTTACATTCAAGGATAGGTCTCCAACTTGTGAATTTGGGGGGAACAATTCAATTCATACAAATAGTATATATGTGCTGCTAGCTTTCAAATTTATACTTCCAACCAAGGCCTCTTCCTTGACATGGAGTTACCCCGCTGCCTACTCAGAATTTACACTTGGATTTCTAATAAACATGTTAAACTCAACATGTTTGAAACTGATTTACAATGCAAGTATTCCCCCAAACTATTTATCAGCATCCTCACCATCTCAGACAATGGCAAACTTTCCATTTACTCAGCTCAAAGATATTGGAGTCATCTTTTACTCATCTCTTTTCCTCACATCTGTATCCTATCTCTCAGGAAGTCCTGTTAACTGTAGCTTCACACTATATCTGGAATATGACCACTTTTCATCACCTCTACTACTACTATAATTTTCCCACTTGGATTACTGACTTAACTTCTTCCACCATGGCCCTCTAATAGTCTATATTCTAGAGTAGCTAGAGTGCTTCTGTTAAAAGGCAAATCAGATCATGTTATTTTATATCAAATCCTTCCACTGGTTTTCCATCTTAGAGTGAGTGCTTCGACTCTCTGACTCACCTCCTGTTACTTTTTCTGTCTCTCACTCTGCTCTAGTCACACTGGCCTCCTTAAACCTACCAGACACATTCCTACTTCAGTATCTTTGCACTTGCTATTTTCTGTTGGTAGTGCTCTTTGTTAGCATATTTACATTGCTAACCGCAGTTCTGTACTCAAATGTCACCTTTTTATACCAGTCTTCCTTAACCACTCTTTCTACTTTTCAATGAACAAAACCCTCCCCAGATTCCTCTCTGCCATGGCCTGATTTAATTTTTCTCTCCTATCACTATCTAAACGTATCATATACTTAACGTATCTGCCTTGCTTATGGCCCATCCTCTTTACTAAATATCGCTAAATTTATTTATTTATTCATTCATCAATTCAACAAGCATTTATTGCATATCTGTTTTGTGCCAGACAGAATTCCAGATAAGTGAGAGACATTATTAAGTTTTAAAAAAGGTTATTTTCCTCATAGCACGTTGATTTAGTGATTTTATTATAAGAATGTACGTGCTAATAATGAACAGCTGCGATACTCTGCCATGTGTGGACACAGAAAATGCTAAACTACTAGGAATGGAGGAATCATGATGAAGCTGGAAAAAAACAGAAGGTAATCAAGGGAACCCACAGAAATGGCTGTGTTTTCGGATCCTCTGCAGGTATGCTTATCTTCAATAATGTGTGGTCTTCTCTTGAATATTCCAACTTTTTTTCACTCATCTACTATCTCAGTTCCTTCTTTTTTTTCTGGGAGAATTATCTGTACATCAATATTTAAATATTTCATTCTCTATCCTCTGCCTTTTCTTCATCAGAAAGAGTATAGCAAAACAGTTGATAATATTGAGTTTTGATTTTGACTTTGTGGGCCTGAACTCTGGCCTTGTCATATCTAAGCTATGTGACCCACAACAACTTACTTTTCCCATCTGCTCCTCCTTTTAAAAAATCAGAATAATAAAATAATATTACTAGAGCTTCAATATGTTAGGTATGAATGGCTTACTATACAAAAAAGACTTAAAACAGGGCCTGGAACAGAGTAAGCACTCAATAAATTAGACATTTTATTTTTAATTCCTAATTCCTACTAAAGAAGTATGGCTTATTTAAAATATCTTCTTCCTGTTTCATCAAAATTGATAAAACTCATGGCTCCTCCTCTAACTCATAATTAGTTTCTGTACCTCTTGCTTATAGCTTCAGAATTTTTTTTTTTTTTACAAATGCTTTAAATTTCACAGCGCTCTACTTAAAAATTGGAGAATATTTTATTTTACTGGTTTATTTGCTTCTCACTTTATTTTATGTGTTAATTACTTCTTTCCAGTATTAATGCTTTGTTTTCCTATAGCAATCCTTATGTATTTCTTGCTAAAAGGATCTAATGGGGCAAAACGTTCTTAGTCCTTTTATGTCTAAAAATGATTTTATAGTGCCAACACAATTGAATGTTAGTTTTTTAGAGTATAAAATTAGCACTTCAAAGTCATTTTTGCTCAGAATTTTAAAAACATTGCTTCATTGTTTCTGGTACTAATTTTACTGGCCAAAAGAATGACAAATTATTCTTTTATCTGTGTAGATAATATGATTTATTTTTCTCAAGAGTGTTTTAGATGTTTTTCTTTATCCGCGATGTTCCAAAATTTCATCAGAATATGACTAATTAATGCTGTTTAACATTCAATCACATCAGAGAAATGCAAATCAAAATGACAATGAGATGTCATCTTGCCCCAGTTAAAATAGCTTAGATCCAAAAGACAGGCAATAACAAACGCTGGTAAGGATGTGGAGAAAAGAGAACACTTGTATACTGTTGGTGGGAATGTAAATTAGTACAATGACTACGGAGAACAGTTTGGAGGTTCCTCAAAGAAAACTAGAAATTGAGCTACCATATGATCCAGCAATCCCACTGCTGGGTATTTACCCAAAAGAAAGGAAATCAGTATATCAAAGAGATGTCTCCACTGCTATGTTTGCTGCAGCACCATTTACAATAGGTACCTGTTACAATAGGTTTGGAAGCAACCTAAAATCCATGAACAGATGAATGGATAGAGAAAATGTGGTATATATACACAATGGAGTACTCTTCAGCCATGAAAAAGAATGAGAGCCAATCATTTGCAGTGACATGGATGGAACTGGAGATCATTATGTTAAGTGAAATAATCCAGGCACAGAAAGACAAACATCACATGTTCTCACTTATCTGTGGGATCTGAAAATCAAAGCAATTGAACTCATGGACATAGAGTAAAAGGATAGTTACCAGAGACTGGGAAGAGTAGTGGGGGGCTTGAGGGAAAGCTGGGATCCATTAGTGGATACAAAAACAGAAAGAATGAATAAGACTTACTATTTGATAGCACAATAAGGAGACTCTAGGCAATAATAACTTAAATGTGCATTTTAAAATAAATTAAAGAGTGTTATTGGGCTGTTTGTAACTCAAAGGATTAATGCTTGAGGGGATGAATATCTCATTCTTCATCATTTTTATTTTCTTTATAAAGTAGTGTCTTTCTGTTTCTGTTTTATGGTTATGTGTGTTTTTATGAAAATTGCCATTTTCAAGTCTTATTAAAGTTTGATCATTTCATAATTATTGCCAAAAGAACTGGAGTATGCAGTTTGTTTATAGGTATATCTTTTGGTTTAAAAATAATATACATTCATGTAGAATTTGGAAAGATATATAAAAGTATAAATGAAGAAAAAAAACTGTAACATTAGCATTCAAAAATAATAGATGAAAACGGTTATTTTCTTTCTATTCCTTTCATATAATTATAAATGTGGGATTTCACATGTGTAAATAATCACAATAAATGTTATGATTTCACATTGCATGACTATATCAAACATCTCGTGTACTCCACAGGTATATACACTTGCTATGTACCAACACAAATTAAAAATAGAAAAATGAAAAAAAAAATGAGTAGGGGTGTAAATTAATAACTGTTGTTATTTCAGGAACATTACTTTTAAAATTTATTTCCTCCCCTTCTTTTTCTCTGTTCTTATGTAATTCTTGTTAGATTTTTTGGATGTCTTTCCAATGTGTCTTTACCCTTTTGCAATGCCATCTAGATTGTTATTTGTTTCTATTATCTAGCTAACTAATAAAATCTTCAACTGTGTCATTCAACCCATTTATGGAATTTCATTTTAAAATTTACAATTACATTTCAATTTCATAAATCTTAGTTTTTGTTATTGTTGATTTTTATTTTCTTCTAGTAGTTTGTTCTTCTTATTGTGTACTCTTGGATGCTTTTGTGCTTCAAAGTAGTTTTACTTTCCATGGGATTTAATTTTCTGCTTCTGGAATTTACTTCCTATCCTTCATAATATTGATTTTTCTTAAAGGCTTGCTGACTTTTTATTATATGTCCTTATATTTGTGTGAGGGTTCATATTGAAAAGTATTTTATTTTATTTTATTATTTTACGTTTTTGAGATGGAGTGTCGCTCTGTCGCCAAGGCTGGACTGCAGTGGCGCAATCTCGGCTCACTGCAAGCTCCGCCTCCCGAGTTCAAGCCATTCTCCTGCCTCAGCCTCCCGAGTAGCTGGGACTACAGGCTCCCACCACCACGACCGGCTAATTTTTTGTATTTTTCGTACAGACTGGGTTTCACCGTGTTAGCCAGGATGGTATCGATCTCTTGATCTCGTGATCCGCCTGCCTCGGCCTCCCAAAGTGCTGGGATTACAGGTGTGAGTCACCGCCCCGGACCGAAAAGTATTTTATTTCTTAAGTACAAATTAAAACCATTCCATGACTATGGCTAATACATTTCTAAGGACAGGAAGGGAAAGAAATGTGCAATTCCCGCAAATCCTCCATCCGATATTCTCCATGACTGAAGAAAACACTCGTTGTTTAAAATGCTGGATGATTTAAGTTTTATCTCTCACAGAGAGGATAGTTTTATTTTTAAAATTGTTTATTTCCATAGGTTTTTGGGGAACAGGTGACATTTGGTTATATGGATAAGTTCCTTAGTGATGATTTGTGAGATTTTGGTGCACCCATCACCCGAGCTGTCTATGCTGTACCCAGTTTGTAGACTTTTATCCCTTACCGCCTTCTGACCCTTTCCCCTGAATTCTCAAAGTTCACTGTGTCATTCTTATGCCCTTATCCTCATAGCTTAACTCCCACTTATGAGTGAAAACATACAATGTTTTGTTTTCCATTGCTGAGTTACTTCACTTAGAATAATAGTCTCCATTTCCAGCCACGTTGCTGTGAATGCCATTAATTCATTCCTTTTTATGGCTGAGTAGTAGTCCATCATATATATATATATGTGTGTGTGTGTGTGTGTGTGTATATATAAAATCACATATATATCACATATATATCATATATATCATTGATTGATGGGCATTTGGGTTGGCTCCACATTTTTGCAATTGCAAATTGTGCTTCTATAAACATGCATGTGCAAATATCTTTTTCATATAATGACGTCTTTTCCTCTGGGTAGATACTCAGTAGTGGGATTGCTGGATCAAACGATAGTTCTATTTTTAGTTCTTTTAGGAATCGCCACACTGTTTTCCATAGTGGTTGTATTAGTTTACATTCCCACCAGCAGTGTAGAAGTGTTCCCTTTTCACTGCATCCATGCCAATATCTATTATTTTTTTATTTTTTGATTATGGCCATTCTTGCAGGAGTAAGGCGGTATCGTATTGTGGTTCTGATTTGCATTTCAGGGAGAGGATAGTTTTATAAACTTGATTTTTTTTTTCCAACAGAAAGTAATTAGATTATTTCTTAATTAATTACACTGTCACTATGTCATATTCTCAGTCTAGATTTTTCTAAATTTTTCTTTAAATCTATCTTAAAATAATTTTAATGACAAGATAAAAATGATAGATTAGCAATGTTCTTATCTCAAATGAAGAATATGTATTTAACATGAGGCAGAGTAAAAGAAGTTTTATTTCCCAACCAAATCCCCAAATTTCTTTTGCTATTCTTGTCTTGCTTATCTGTAAGTTGGAAACATAGCTCTCACCATCTTACCCCATTCCTATCTGCTTCTCATTATCCCCTCTCACCACTGCAAACGTAATTTTTGTTCAATTCTGCCTTAACTACTTCCATTTTTTTGTAATGCCATCAACTTTAAAACTCAAAGCCTTTACTTGTGCTTTCCATCTCTTCTAACTCCTCCCAAATTCTCAACTTGGTGAATTTCAAGATCTAGCAAAAAGTTTCAACTCTATTGAGCTAACTTCCCTGATATTCCAAGGCAAGAAAAAATGTTTTTGCTGGGTGCAATGGCAGCTATTCTGAAGGCCGGGGTGGGAGGATCTCTTGAATTCAGGAAGTTCGAGATCAGCCTAGGCAACATGGTGAGACCTTAGTGTAAAAATAAAAATAAAAATAAAAATAAAAAGTCCTTTTCTCATTTCTAGCATTTTTTAAATTATTATATATTGGTGATTTGGGTGCCCTTGCTCCAATAGTTTGTATCGCTTATTGTTGCATAGTTCTAAAAATATTTTTAAATAAACTCACCATTAATGAATTTGCCCAAAGGTTATAATGTTTAGCTGGAAAGTGTTCACCGGATAATCACCTGGTTGGTTGTTTTGTTCTCCAGTTAATATCAGGCACCAAATATTTATTTTATAAAAGAAGATAAAAATTATAGTTTCTACTAAACAACATCAGTAAACAGTAAAATCTATTTTACTGTAAAATATATAAAACACATTAACACAGATATGAATGGCAACTCTTTTTAGATGATGCTCTACAGTAATATATTACTGAGGACAGGCTTAATAGTCATCATTCTCTGTGACTTTTCCTGACCCACAGCATTACAGGGACCAACTAGAGGGCACAATACTACAAATCAGGATTTTCAGAGTACCCTTCATAAGATTCTACTTGGATAGCATGGTCTGCTATACTCAAATAAAAATTCTTTACATAATTTGGGCTTTTTCTAAAATATAAATCACTCTCAACATATGTTAAACCCTAAATGCATTTAATTATACATGAGAAGTTGCAAAAAACATTTAAAGATCTCAGTAGAGGTTAAAAATATATTTTATTCTGGCAACATTTTTCATAATTAATAATGTACTAGAAAAGAATGTAAACTGTCATTAGACTATTTGAATTTGAATTTTGTCTCTTATTTTTTGTTTGACCTTGGATAAGTTGCTTTCTGTGTTTAAGTGTCTTCATCTTTAAAACAGAACTGATTATATATATCCCTACCTCTTAAGATATTATGAGCATTAGATACATCAAGTGTTTAAAATAGTGCTGATAAATAATAAGCCTATTAAAATGTTAATTATTCTTATTAATGCAATGATAACATTTTAATAAAAGCAATGGCTTAGAACATCTCTTTATTAGTAAGACAGAGCATACATTTTAAAACAAAATATCGTATTTATTTGGATAGAATTCTACTTGAAATGAGCAATGAATATCCTTATATCACCATAATATATCAAATAGTAAAAATTTATAAATAATAACTTGAGAAGACATTCCAATAAGAATAAATCTAGAAAAAATTGCAATATGAATTTTTAAATATAAAAATTGTTATAGCATAACAGGAAGTAAAAATAAAAAGAGGTAAAAATATACTTGGCTTATTACATGATGTAAGTTTTATCCTCAAAGGTCCTTGCTATAATATATAAATAAGAAGAGCTGAAAAATGCAAAGTGAAAAATGTATTCTCATATAACTAAAAAATATATTAAATAGCTGGTTATTAATATAATCTGAAACACAAGACTTTTTTTTAAAGAAAATAATATATCTCTAGAGGATAAATTGATATGCAAAAAGTGAAGCGGTACCATTCCTGCTAACACAGGTTAAAATTACTTCTTAAGTTAATTAGAATATTTAATGCAATATAAAAGTAACATGAGATTTTTAGATCTTATTAAATTAATACTATATTTAATCTAGAAAAAGTATGAAAACATAACAAAGGATATGTAAATGTCTTAAAAAGCAATAATGGTGTTGCTGCCTTATCAAAATTCATACTCTACTAACAATGAGTGATTGAAATAAAATTATATCATATTAGGTTAAATCAGAAAAACTGATTAATTGAACAGAAGGCAAATGCCACCAATACATGCATCTAATAACATATCATATTACTATTAATATTACAAATCATCCTTAAAATAGATTGTGGCAATTTATACTCCCCCAAAGTAAATGAAATCGTGTTTCTCCACAGCTTCCATGATTACCTAATGTTAAACCATTTTAAACTAGCAAACCAACAAGTGAAAATGGTACTTCATATCTATTTTAAAAATTGTATTCATTTGATTACTATTGAGGTTGAAACTTTGCAATATATTTATTGGTCACTTAATTATTTTTAAAAAATTTTCTATTTTTTAAAAGTTTTGCAAGCACATAGTAGGTGTGTATGTTTATGGGGTAATGAGATGTTTTGATATAGATACGCAATGTGAAATAAGCACATCATAAAGAATGGGGGTATCCATCCCCTTAAGCATTTATCCTTGAAGTTAAAAACAATCCAAATATACTCTTTAAGTTATTTTAAAATGTACAATTAAGTTACTGTCACCCTACCCTACTCTAACAAAGTTACAGTCACCCTACTCTGCTATCAAATATTAGGGATTCTTTGGTGAAATTCTTGTTACAATTGTTTGCTCATTATTTATTAGACATTTATTTCTCTCATTGACTTGCATAGACATTTTAAAATACAAATTGCAAATATATCTCCTAGTTTGTCACTTCGTTATCGGTTTTGATCAGCTTTCTGTAAAATATTTCAAATATCTAGAAATATATGGAGAGTAGAAATATATGGAGAATATCATGTTGTGGCTAATTGGAATGAAATTTTTTTGATAAAATATTGTATATTCATTTGAACCCTAAAATGTGGTATCCTTCCTATTTTTGTTCTCTATTCTGTGTGTGTGTGTATATATATATGGGTGTGGGTAATTTTGTGTATGTGTACATATATACACATACATATATATGTATACATATATATATATACACAAACACACCCACACCCATATATATATATGTGCTGCATATGTACATAATATATATTCTGGGTTTTACACTTAAATGTTTTAAAATGTATGTTATCATGGCTCATTGTATCATTCTTCACCCTGCTCTTGTTTTGTTTTTGCTCAATGCTTTACTCTTGGGATTTATCTTTGTAGAAGCATGTAGAGGTTCAACTATTTTGACTATTATATTACATTTGTGATTATATTCCTATTTATTTGCAATTAATAAAAATTGTTGCACCACTAAAAACAACACTGCCATAAACATTCTTAGACTGCATAAGTTTATCACTAGGGTATATTCTGAGTGGTAGAAATTCTGGGCCAAAGGGCATGGGCATCTTTGACTTTACTAGTATGTCCAAAGAACAGTACAAAGTGTTTAGATCAATTTTGTCTACTGAAAATATATGGAGTTTTAAAAGCCAATTTTTAATATTCTTAAGTTTTGCATACCTGATTAGTTTAAAATAGTGTACAATTCCTTGAATTTGCAATTCTTTATTTAGAGTAGCTTTTGATCTTTTTTTACTTCTAGAAGTTTTTTTTCTAGTAATTTCCTTATACAAACCCTTTGATGGTCAAATTTCCTGAAAACATGTTCTTTCTATGTATAACTTGACTTTTCAGAAGAATCTTTGGATTTAAAGAAGGTTACATTTTAACATAGTTATCGCAATAATCTTTTTTATCATTTATACCTTTGTTCATCTTTAGATCTTTCCTTTTATCACAGTCATAAAGATATTCTCCTATATAGTTTGAAGTTTTGAACGTTTTGCTTTTTGTATTAAAGTTACATATCTACCTGTAATACATTTTCGTGTATGTAATGATGTAAAGATTTACTTTTTTTCCCTTATGGATAATAAATTGTCTTGCAGTATTTATTGAATAGGTCATCTTTTCCTACTTTTCTTAAAATAGAGGAGTATTTCTGTGCTCTTTATTTGCTTGTACTCTTTTGCTTTTTATCCCTACATGAATTCCATGCCAAAAGTGATTCAATTTCTATATAGCTCAGTGATGCCTTGATATCTCAAAGGCAAATGCCCCCATATTCCTTCTCTTTTTTTTTTCTTCTTCTTCTTCCAAGTTTTCTTGGCTTTTATTTACCCCCTCATTCTTGTATTTGAATTTTGGAATTAGTTTCTTCATTTCCATTTAGAATGTAGGAATTTTGATTCAAATTGGTTATATTTCTTACATTGGATAGAATTGACATCCTTACAATGTTGAGTCTTCCCAGTTACCCATATGGTATATTTTCCATTTATCTAGGTCATATTTTGTGTGTTTAAATAATGTTATATAACTTCACTCTAAAGTTCTTGTGTGTATTTTTTCCCCAGTTATTCCTATGTACATTCGAATTTTTTGTTGTTATTGTAATGGAATAATTTTTTTTCTATTTTTTTTTGTTTGGTATCTCCTGTGTAAGGAAATACTAAGAACATGCATAAGTTTCTTGACCTTGCAACACTTCCATCCTAGTTAGAAGCTAATTTTTAGACTGTCCCCTATTTCCCTCAAAAAAGTAAGCAGCAGATGATAATAGGAGTAGGGATTACCACTGGCTTTACTTACACTTGTATCCGTCCCTTCCCTTACATGTGAATTTCTCTAGGTCAGGAACTCTTTTTGAATCAGTTATAAGTCCCAGAATGCCCACAACACAATTTAATATGTACTATTTAAAAAAAGAACAAACACCTAGCCCAGGGCCTTCTGCCTAACATGTGCTCAATGCCATTTGTAGAATCGAAGTTACTGAATTTGATTTAATTCAAACAATGCTTGCTCCTGCAGAATCCCAACCTACTGGTGAACAGAGGTTAAACTGTCTGGATGTTTCAGGGTTCTGCTAGGGGTCACAAATACCACCTTAAATGCTGTCAATTTAAGGAGGAGATTTTTCTTATCAGAAGCTGGAGGAAAGTGGGGCTTGCAGTAGATGACCCTAGAAAAAAAGATTGCCTGCCTAGAGCTGCTGCTGGATCCTTTGATTTCCTCATTTCCCAACCTGGATGAGAAACGACAAGGGCAGGGAAGAAAAGTGGGTTAGAAGAAAAGTTGACTTGTCCCTCCTACTCTGCCTGTTACAGAAGTCTACACCAAGCCAAATGTCCTAGGATGCCTCCCAAGGGCAACTGATTTTTGGAGTTCTCAAATACGTCTTATAGAGTTTCCTCTATACCTTTAGTAACTCTCCAGCTCCCTCTCTCTCCACTCTTCCCTGCTCCCAGTCACCCCCACCCTCAACCCCCGCTGATCACATCCCCCGGTACCCTCACAGGCTACCAGAAAACAACAGACCCGCCTCCAGAGTCCCCGTCTAGGACCTCCATGACTGTCAATGAAAGATGCCAATCACAGGCAGCCTTAGCCAGATCACTGAGAGCCCAGCAAAAAAACAAAAACAAAATCAGGTTGAGGGCAGAAAGGAAATCAACATAGCAACCTCCAATGCATGAAGGAAACTCCGTTTACACAAGCTCGTAGGATCCCCTGCGTGGAAACAGCGGCTTGTCTCTGACTACCCGGAGCACCCCAAATAGGAACTTTAGAGGAATTGAAATCTGTTGCCTATTACCGCTAGGAATACTGTTTGCAAGGCACAAGGTGTCTTTTGGTAGTGAGCGCGCTCTGCGCATGCGCAGGTCCATTCGGGAATTACTGCCCAGCAGCAGACTAAGTTGCATTCCTTGAATCTTCGCAGAAAAGACAATTCTTTAATCAGAGTTAGTAATGTGGACAGTACAAAATCGAGAGAGTTTGGGGCTTCTCTCTTTCCCTGTGATGATTACCATGGTCTGTTGTGCACACAGGTGAGCTGCTGTTGTTGAATCTCTCTCTCTCTTTTTTTTCTTGGTATGTTTCTTTTTACGTGTCTGCTGGATCATATATCTTGTTGTTTGGGGGTAGGTGTGCCTGTATCTTTTTATATGTGCTCACAGTTTGTGCTCATTTTGAATATAGTCCCTACTTCTTCCCCTCAGCACCAATGAACCCAGCAACATGTCATACGTGAAAGAGACAGTGGACAGATTGCTCAAAGGATATGACATTCGCTTGCGGCCGGACTTCGGAGGTAACGCTTCATCTTTTTTCAACCTGTAACCCATCCCTAGTTCTCCTTTTCTGTCAAAGATAAATGTCAAAAAAAAAAAAAAAAAAAAAAAAAAAAAAAAAGGGCATGTCATTTTCGTAAGCGTGCACTATGCCCTGGACACACACACACACACCCCCCACACACTCACACACACACCGGATCCCCAGTCTCAGGTGGATGAATCCTCAGGCGGAGGCGACCTTCTCCCGGGCCGACACACCCTCTGCATAGTCACTGCATCATACGTGTGCCCACACCTGTTTTCCCAGGCTGTCCCCTGAAAGGGGTGGGGTGGGGGGAGCAGGGAGGGAGCCCGTTCAGAATGGAGTAAGGGCTGGGAAGTCCCCAGATCCTCCCCAGCCCGCTGTCACTGACAGAATCTGTCGCTAATGTGGCCCACCTCCCTGGCAGGGCCCCCCGTGGACGTTGGGATGCGGATCGATGTCGCCAGCATAGACATGGTCTCCGAAGTGAATATGGTGAGTGGCCTCCCGACGGGCCCGGCGGGCCAGCTTACGCAGATGGGAAATGAACCGGTCCCTTTGCCCTCTGCGTTTCTCTGGCGGTCACCTCGCCCCTGGGCCCTGGGGTCCCACTCTGCACGCGCTCCCCACTCCGGCACACACACCCGGTCGCTCCTGGTTTGTAATTTCGACACACACGGGCTACTGCGGTGTTCCAGGGGAAACGTGCTCTGCACTATTTTGGGAAGGACGAGTGACTGTTGCTCCGTGGATCTGCTGGGGCGGAGTCTGAGCGTTACTTTAGCTGGGTTTCCCTGCGTGTTCGGATGAGGAGGGCACCATCTGCCGGCAGCTAGGCGGCCTGCACTAGGGTCCCCGGACCGGTGGTCGGCAGCCATCGCCTCCCCAGGCGCGGCCCCGGCAATCCCCATGGCCCTCTCAGTCAGCAAGCCCCGACGCACCAAGGCCCTGCCACCAAGAGCACAGTCGGGGTTTCAAAGTGTTCAGGCACACCAGGTGGCAGGAGCAACAGGCTAAGACAACAGTCCATGCTTGCTAGTAGGAAAAGTGCCCGAGCCTGGGTAGGCTTGTATTGTTTCCTTGCGGGAGGTTATGAATTTGTCTTACTGCATCTTGCAAATTTAAGTTGAAACAAAATAAATCAAGTCCTATTGCTTCACCTTACTCTAGAAACCTAAGCATGCCTAAAAAGCCTGATAATTTAAGGGACGTTGGAAGGGAGAGGGGGCGACAGTAACGCAGCATAGTCCTTTCATTTCAAAGGGGTCAACATTCCTTTATATACATTTTCCTTCTCTTTTTGGAAGCTGTTGCAAAATGAACTGAAAAAGGTGCCACTTTCTCTGTCGGCTGGTTCCGTCCACTGTGTGTAGGAGTTTTCTACTTAGAGTTTCTAACTGTTGCTTCTTGTAAGACGGGGAAAAGCCTGTTGCTTTTCTAGAATCAGCCACCCAGGGATCAGCTAGATCTACGTGACCAAAATGCCATTTTTATTCCACTTGTAAAAAAATATTATGGCGGCAGAAATTTATAAATCCTGAATAATTTACAGAGTAAAACCATTTGAGATTGTATCACTCTATGGCTATAAAGGCTATTGAATTGTCTTTCATTTCATTCCTACTGTGTCGTTTTATTTTAATAGGCTAGGGGTTTAAGAATTTTTTTCTTTTCCTTTTTAGGTTATGTTAGGGAAGAAATAAATATGTCTATAGCTTACTGAATAGGAATAGAATAAAAGGTGTGACTATTTAATTTCTGTATTTTGTAGTTGTAGCGGCTCCTGCTTCAAATAGCTTATTTAAAATACTATTTTTAGATGTCTCTGATTGTCGTGCTGGAAAAGAAACTCAATTTTAAAAACGTAATACACAATGAATATTTTCTCATTGGCAAACTGACTTATTATATTCTGTTTACATACATGTTAACACTACAAAGTAACCCAAAACACACTATTTAGAAACACTTTGAGGAATGTAATAATATGTGTACATACACAAATTGTGCCTAATCTACACAAATGCAACTGGACAAATTAGACAATGAATTAGCTTAACAAGTTGTATCATGTAGATTAATAATGATAATATTTTCCTTTTCAATCATTTACTTTGGTATCTTGTAAACATCCACAGAAAATTGATAAAATAGAAGATTTAAAAAGCTCAAAAAGCAAATGCAGTCTTTGTTCTACCTTGCCATGCAGAGTGCCATGCTTCTCAGAATTTTAAAAAATATATGATTCTGTTGGCTATATTGACATACCCCTTTTCAGTTTTTTTAAACTCAATTAAATGGGAAGTTGCTGCAATCAACAACCACCATAACAAAAAGTTCCGTATAATCGGTTGTTCAACTGAATTCATACATAAGCTCAGAACAAGGATTGACTTTAACTGAAATACCACTGGACATTTCTTCCTAATGCTTAAATAAGACAGTCTGTTTACTCATGGCAACACGTGTATATGCACTTGATTTTTCAAAAATATTCACCCAGCTGATAAGCCTTTGAAAATACATATTCTACTACAATCCCCATTACCTTTCCACAACAATGTTAGAGACATGATTAGAAAATAGAAACCACTCAAAGCTGAAAAATGATAAACCTTGATTTACTTGTTCTTTCCTGTTTCTCCTTTTAATGAGCACTATTAACAGAACCCAAAGTTTATTTTATCTTCTCTCATCTATGACAAAACATTGAAATAAATAGATTAGAAATAACTCCAAGAAAAATGGAAATAAAGAGTAATGTTTTTAAAATTGAGGGTTCTGTGTAAACACAACTCAGAGGATTAGCCCACACCCCCAAAAGAGAATTGCTTACTGTATGTTGTGATTTTAGATGATATAAATAGGGTTAGAAATCCATGGAAAATAAGACTTATTGCTTATTGCTTTTTGTATTAAGCATGTTTCAGTACCCTGATAGGCCGTAACTTTTGAGTAATTTAATAGAAAATTTTCAACATTAAATGACAAGAATATAACAACAAGAATGGACAAGAATATCACAAAAATGGTTTTTAAGAAAATGCAAGTTAAATCAATTTCTAAAACATTGTTTATATTTATGTTTTTATTCCTTACCATTATTACCCATTCCATGGCTGGGAAAATGAAATAATTGTGCATTAAATTAGTGGATTTGAGAACTAGATTCCATTCGTTTTTGTTTTTTTTCTTTGCTTCCCCAAGTAAAATATAGTCCCTGATTGGTTTTTACATTGTCTGCTTTAAAAACTAACATCATATCAAGAGTATTTTCTGATTTCTCAATTTGTGAAAAATTAATTGTTTTCTTAATTTTCCACAAATTAAAAAACAAAAGCAATCTTTACATAGTAAAGAATCTCTATAGTCAAGAATCATTGGTTCTAAGCAGTGAATGCAAAAATTGTGAAGAATAATTCCAATGCAGATAAACATATCTATTTGAGAACAAGACTTTTCATGCAGTAATATTATTGATTAAATTAGAAAGAATTGTTCTTCTGGCATCACGGGATATATTGTTTGTGTGATAGCAACTACATACTGTTACCATTTTCTAAACTGTCATCTTAAAAAACCACCATGATTTCCATTTATGTAGTATAACCTTCAAACCTTGTCTTTTAACAGTTTCTGCCAAGGCATAGACACACACACACACACACACACACACACACGTACACACACAGAGGACTGATTAAAGATGAACAGGAGGCAGTCGGAGTAAATGGAGACAAGAGCTCCCAGAAATTGTCCTTAACATAACCACTAACATCTGCTACTATAAAGCCAGTAAGACACAGACAGTAGTAGGCAAGTTTTCTCTTCAAACAGTAGTTTGGGGAAACATGATATTAACTATCTTCTCACAAGTAGTTGAACTTTTGTATTTCAAATTCCAGTGACTTAGCTGTTCCTTCTTATTCAAGAGGTGGATCCTGATTACCAAGTAGGAGTTCCAACCAGGCAGCTCTCTGTAACTAATCTGAAGACACGATGGTCCATATGGCCATCCCTAGAAGACCTTACATCGAATGAGTCCTGACTCAACGCAGGATTCAATCCAAGATGTTCCCAATATGAGATAGCTATCATGGATTCATTGTCTTTCCTTCCTTCTTGCATGAATGAGTATAACAGTGAATGCTCTTACAGACATTACAGTGAACAATGATGACAAAAATGAAAATGAGCCAATTTTATAAATAATGCTTAAGGAAAAACAAATTTAATTTCCCAAATATCCACTTAAAATTCATTGTTTCTGTTGTTGTGGCGGTTATCTTAATATTAGACTCTGGAAACGTCTGGTACATACTTCAATTATATCTCATTACTATCACTGTGTGACTCAAAACAGTAACTGCTTGTCAGATTCCCAGTCCCCACATGCATTTCTCTAGGTCAGTGCTTCTCAATCTTTAACATATAGGTGAATCACTCTGGGATCTTATTAAAATGCAAATTCTGAATCAGAGGTGTGGGATGGGGCCTGACATTCTGCATTTTCCTGGGCAATGCTGATTGCTGGTATGTAGATTGTACTTTGAATATCAGGGTAGTACATTATCCTAAGATATAGCTTCATTAAGAAATTGGCTGGGTGCAGAGGCCCCCACCAATAATCCCAGCACTTTGGGAGGCCGAGGTGGGCAGATCACTTGAGGTCAGGAGTGTAAGACTAGCCTGAACAACATGGTGTGAAACCCCATGTCTACCAAAAGTATAAAAATTAGCTGGGTGTGATGGCACGTGCCTATAGTCTCAGCTACTCTGGAAACTGAGGCATGAGAATCACTTGAACCTGGGAGGCTGGAGGTTGCAGTGAGCCAAGATCGTGACACTGTGCTCCAGCCTATGCAATAGAGCAAAACAGTCTAAAAAAAAGAAAAGAATAAAAAAGAAATGAACATTTTTTTTCTTTCAAATTTCTTTAGGAATGTTATTATTTAAGTTGCAGGTAACTGTTCTCTAAAGAGAAAGTTAATTCCATAACTGATAATGATGATGATGATGATGATGATGATGATGAGCAACAGGACAAAGGCAGGATCCTGGAGATGGGAGATGGGACTTGACCTAAACTAATGAATAGTCTTCTTATCTGTATTAATACCTGTGAATCAACCAATCTCAAATGATGGCAATGAAAACATTTCCAAGTACAGTAACTCCACAATACTATTCTGTTGCTTTGCAGGGAAACCTATGACTTTTTTCTTCAGGATAAAGAACATTGCAAACTGTTTTTCCACCACTGAGGAGCTAGCAACAAGTTTGTAAAATAGCCTAAACATACTCTTGATGCTGTCAGTAAATTCTCTGAGGTTTTAATAGAATTTCCTTTGCAAACAGAACAAATAGGTGAGTACCACTCAAAAGCAGAAAGAAGTATTAGCTAGCATATAAATACATTTTATTCTTATATGAGTAATCACAAAAAGTTTTTCTTTTAGGTTGTGGGTTACAATTTTATAACATCTGGAGAGACTGAGGAAGGAAAATCTTCCCTTTGCCTGTTTGGAGATTTTATATATATATATGTATATATTTTTCACTCTAAGCCACATTAAAGCAAGCCTATCTAGATTGTTTTAAAGCTGGAGTTTACATTTGAATGCCTGGGATTTTAGGATTGTAGAATCAGACTGGGTATTATAGTGTGAAATACAATGAAAACGAATAGTAACTTACTGAACATTTTACATGTGTGAGATACGGTTATCAGTGCTTTACATTAATAGCGATTTAATCCTTTACTTAGTGCTATGCAATTCTTACCCCTCCCCACCTCCATTACAGATTGAAAAACTGAGTTTGAGAGAGCGAGAAATGTTGTTAGGTTAAATAACTTACTCAGAATTTATACAGCTAGTGAATGGCAGAGCCAAAATTTGAAACCAGGCAGCTTGTCTCTAGGGTCTGGCTCCTAACTACTAGACTAGTAAAAAATAGCCTAGGACTTTGAGTGAGTAATTTGGCTTCTCTAGGTTTCTCCTTTGTAAAATGAAGCCAAATTACATAAGTGCTAAAACCCTTTCCAGTTCAAATACCCTATCATAAAAACTTTGATATTTAAAGATTGTAGACTCCGTCAAAATAAAAAATCTTTGTCTCCATCTTACTCCCTTACTAGATTGTCTTAAATACCATATTCTCCTGGTAGGTGAGTCAATCACAAGAATTTATTGAGTTCCCACTGAGTGCAAATGATGTAGCCTCCTGGGAACATTGAAGTACTGATTGTGTGCAATCTAGGGCCTCTTGAATTATTATTTTAATTAGTCATGGCATCCTCATCCAACTTTTTCTTCCTTAAACACATTCGCAAAGACAGTAACAAGAAGCAATGATCTTCAAAATGAAATTGGCCTAATGCCTGGTTTATATTGTACTGAACATTAGAGCCAAGACTAAACTGGAATTATTTCTACCTGGAGCTGTCCATTGTATTTAAACTGGGAATACTGCTCCACCACAACTGAAGTAATATCTTTTTTCAACACTTGTTGTGAAACAGAAGGAAACTGTTATTTTTGAAGATCTGAGCATCCCAAAGGATTTACCAAAACTACCTAAAATCCTTCCATGAGGTGACTGAGAAATAAGGGGTAAACCCAACGTGTTTGTCTTAGCTGAATATCATTTAATGTCCATTCTTTCAGTTTCTGATGATTTTTGTCTTGGCAGGCCCCCAAATACTTCATAGTACCTTCAAAACACTCATGCACAAATGAAATCTTGCATTATCAAGGAAAGTAAAACATTTCAAAAGAGAAATGAACGTTTCAAATGTTTCCAGTTGGCTTAGGTTTCAGTGAGGGGGCTCAAATGACACAGTCATACTTACAAATCATAGGAGTAAGAATTGGTAGATGTTTATAGTTGACTAAATGTTAGTACATAGTTCATCCATAAACCACATGAGCACTGAAATTATTTTTCCCAAAATGCTTCTGTTTTCAGTAGATCAAGCATTTCATGAAGTTCCTTGACTTCTATCTACTGAAAAGGAAGGACATTAATAGTAACATTTAACAATCTATTATTCACTACTTGACAGATATGCCTAAGAAAATGTTTACAATGAATTCATATCAGTGGTGAAATCTTACAGAAAAAGGCTGTCCACAAGAAAAGAGTGAAAGATTCCTTTTTTATCTTTAGTGAGCCCAGTTACCCCTTTTAGAGTCCTCAGTCTTCATTGCTACTCTTCTACTAAATGAACCAATGTATCTTTCCCTGACTCTCACATCCCCAATAAAATCCGTTGTTGCATTGTGAATTTAAGAATAAAGGATAATTTTCCAATAGCATTATCCAACTACTCAAGCAAAAAAGAAAATACCAAAAAAAAAAAAAAAAGACATCTAAATATGGTCTTTGCTCTAGTAGAGGTTATAGTCTTTTTTAAAAAAACAAACAAACAATGTAAAGTTTCTAATCTTGAAGTGAAGATTTTTCTTTTTAGAGGAATGTCTTTTTTGAAAAGTATATTTTTGAAAGAAGAACTGTGGATTTGAAACATCCCTAGTTATCTTGGTCTATGTGGTAGGTGCTATGATAGAGACATGTATGTATAGGATCCTATGGGAGCACCGGTCTGTAGCTTCTAAGGCATGATGAAGGGTTAATGCCTGAAATGAATCTTAGAAAAGAATAGTAGTTAGCAATTGTGTGGAAGTTCTTCTCATTTTCAGCCTATACACATTTCTACACAAAAGAAAGGGCATATGCATTGGGAGGTGTGCCTGAAAACAGCATGAAGTGTTCTGGGAACTACAGATAATTCCTATTGTGAGAACTTAAAAGGCACAGGGAAGATTATCAAGAGATCAGACGGCATGCTAAAAGCAAGATGTAGGACAATGCTATTGAATGTTCTCATTGTGTAATAATAAACCTTTCTATAAACGTATATTTGTATATGCACTGACAATTTCTGGAAGGATACACACAAAGAAATGAGTAATAGTTATTACCTTTTGGAAGTGGAACAAGGAATATTTACTGTCTTTTACATGCCCCTTTGAACTCTTGGTTTAAAAAAAATCTTACGTGTACGTGTCCTCCACTTTTATTTTAAAGAGAGAATTTGTACTACACACTCACATGCAAACAGATAAAGAAATGATGCTGGAATATCTATGCTGAGGAAATGGACCCTAATCCTGAAATGTAGAACATCTGACAAAGGGTTTAACGGGAACTGTGTTTTACATTTTAAGTTTTTACAGCTATGTGGAGTATGATGTAGAGAAGGCTAAAACTGAGGACAGTGTTAGGAAGCTAAGAGTGTTTCAAGGTCCAGATGAGAGGTGATAGATGCCTAAACTGGTACTTTCCATAGGAATAGACAGAAAAATGATATCCAGAAGCAAATCAGAGGAATTTAGTGACTCTTTGGATGACAGGGATTAGAGAAGAAATGAGCCCTGGATCCCCCCTAAGGTTCCATATTAAGTGATTGACATTGGGTGTCCATGTGCCTAGGGAGGGAACCCAGGGCCAGGAGTACCACACCATCTCTTTCACTGCTGAAGTGGACACATTTTCAGAAAAAAAAAATAGAGTATATTATATGTTACAAGGCACTTGGGGAAGCATTGAGTTAGAATATTAAATATTGACGTCAATGAACTACTTCTTCTAAATCTGTTCACAAATAAAGTGAGCTCTACAGAGAGAGATTCTGAAGCCCATAAATGTAGTGACTGAAATGGGCTGGTTAGAGATAGGGAGAAAGGGTGCTGGGCAAAGACAGAATGGAATAGAGTCAACTTTAATTATCCCTAGTAATATGGCTTTTTATCTAGGAGGACCTAGACTCTGACAGGATTTAGAGCATACTTTTCCTCCAGAGCCGTGATCTTTGTGTTCTGTTTTAGATGCCTTTATAAAACCTTATAGGTAGGGGGAAATAGATGTGTGGGAAACTTACTTACACAGCATCTGGTCTCTTCTCCACTGTATCACAAAAGTGATTCAGAGTTCTTCTGGAACATTGTGTTTCCATGTGAGATTGCATGAAAGCAGTGTGAGTTCTTGTAGAAAATGTATTTGGTGATGAAATGAGACCGGATATAACAGACAGGGCAAATGAGGTTGATAGCATGCCTTGAGAAATGAAGCTTACCTGCCAGGAAATTAAAAAGTGACTCTCAGGACCTTTGCAAAAGAATGGAAACATTGAATGGCCTGTTGGGTATGATTCTAAACCAGAATTCAACAGAGTACTGTCTCCACAAGTTGGTCTCCTGGAAAGAGGAAATCTATTTAAGCAAAGTCTTATTCACAGATTGTACTATTTCATTTAGAGAAAGACAGAGAAACAGCTAGAGAAATAGATTCAGATAGAAGAGGGCCTTTAGGTAGCTGTTAGCAATCAGCTGTTCCTTTCCTACCTCTACTGAAAAAGAGTATGGATGAAGGCTCTTCAGATATAACAGGAAAAATTAGAGGTTAGACGCCTTGACTCTTGTTGCTAAACGGATTAATCAGGGAAGTTGCTAAGAGTGAATCCCATTTGAATGATAGGGTTTATTTGGTATCTTTCCTGAAAGCAGAGAAATAGATTTGTCGAAAGCTTGGGATCTCTGCCTACTCTAGCCCTCCATAACTCATAGAGATATTTTTTCTTAAGATTTATTATTTTCAAGGAAATGATACACAATTCTCTAGTCAAGGGAAATAGCTTTGTTGTCTCCATGGAGACAGTTCAATGATATTCATTTGGAATCCCACCTGTGTCTAGAACATTTTCTCATGTCAGTGTCCATTATTTCTACCTCCTGCCACCTGCAAACTGTCTCCCAACCAAATGCATCTAGGTCTACTTCAAAACCCACAGGAAATCATGTATTTTCTATCGAGTCTTTTCTGCAGTCTTACCAGAGAGAATTATACTGGAAAAAGAATACCTGGGGTCTATTAGGAAATCAAGACTCATAAAAGACAAAGACCCAATATAATTTAGGAATCATACATATAAAGGTCTTCCTAACCTTGCCTTTATACCCCCACTATGTAAGCTTTAGGAAGCTTAGAATTATATTCTTTATATTCTCTATTATCACTCCTAGCATATTTTAGGGACTGAGTAATAACATTCACTAGGATTATAAGAGAAAATTTTGAGTCATAAAAATTGTTAGTAAATATAGCATTTACATTTTTAAATTCAGAATTTAACAGTTTCTTTATCAAGTCTACCTTATACTTTCATCTTTTTTGTGTGTTGACCATGAATCATGAACTGTTTCCATAGAAACAGCTTCATCACATGACATAGCCAGTTTCACAGATACAGAATCACTTCCTGACAAATATCAATGCATGTATATGTGTACAGTATGTATATATAATATATGTAATATGTGTGTGTATGTGCACTATATATATGTAGTCTGATTTAAAAAATAATCACTACTTTTCATTTTCCAAATGTCATCTTACTGGCACATGGACTGTCACATATTTCTAGACACAGGTAATAAGTTGTTAAAGAATAACTTGACTGATGACTACAAAGTGAATGACATTTAAAAAGAAGAAAAATCAAAAATAAAAGGTAGCATATGAAAAGGGACCTTTTAGCCAATCTGTAGACGTTTTTAAATGAGAAAAGTTATATTTTAAAAGATAAGCGAAGACTTAATGAAGCATAAAAGTAAAAAGTTAAAATTATGTCTAATCCACAAATATATATGCATGTAATATATATCTACCCAAATCTTTTATGTATCTAGTCATTTTGTATGTATACAAAATTATATATATACCTCATGTATACGTAATTGTATCCTTGCTGCTACATGATATGTTTTAAAATGTCAACTTTTGTCTGAAATCTCCACATTCACACAGTAATTTGTTGTAACCAGTAAATGTGGTAAATCAACTACCACATTAAATGGTGGTGAAAATTTCTTACCACTGACATCAATCACCACCTCTCTTTCTCTTCCCTGCCCTCCTCCCCTGCCCCCATTTAGCATGTCCTAAAGAAATAATTGGGGAAATAAAAATCCCAAGCCAACTATTGAGTTGAGGCTGATGAGTAGAGAGAAGGAAGATTCACTAGAAAAGTTAATATTGGCCAACTGAAAACTTCTATCTTCATGTGGGGAAAACTGATCTTTAGAAGTGTTGAAGTCGGGAATGAGAGGAAGACAGGATAAAAAAATTGGAGAGCAGGATATATTCACAAAACTGGAAAAATGGATTCAATCCTTGGCAGGTTATTGGTGTCTGTCTTATACCTACGTAAACATCACTTTGGGAAACACCCCACGAGCTGTGTTGCATAAAGTTTGGAAGGAATTTCATAACGTGGTTCTCTGAAATTGTGGAAAGGAATGACTTTCAGGATTTTACAGGATGGCATCTGTTCTATTGTGTTCAAAATCACTGTTAGCAGACATAAATTTAACTTGAGGAATTATGTGTTTGCATAGTCACTGTTCTGTTGTTCCACATTTTAAAGAATTTATACAGTACCTTTAGTTCTGCAAAACGGACAGAGATATGAGCCAAAACCAAACAAAGGAATTGCCTTTAGTCTTTTTCAATGAACTTATCCTGTTCAAGTTCACTGAGTGGAGCTTGGTTGTTGAAACAAAATATGGGACCCTATTTGTACAATAACTAGTGAGCACCTGCAGAAGGGGATTTCAGAATAACTGGAAAGCTACCTCCTTGAAATGTCATTATTAGAACTTGATGTATTCAGCTTTCATTCCTGCCAGAAATGTAGCTAGCCTTGAGAGAGGAAAACATAATGGTAGTCTGCAATTACTGTTTTTATATTAGAGTGTGAATGAATGGTTGCATGAGAGAACAGGTTTGCTTATAGACAGATATTAGAAAACAGAAAAAGGAGAAAGAAGAAGCTGGAGTTATTTCATACATTTTCCCAGAATCGGCAATTTCCTGAATTTGGGGGCTGATGTGAACCAGGTAGAAAAAGTGGCCAAGGTGTGCTGAGACAGCGTTTGTGTTGCCTACACTGATCTTCTGCATTTGAAAAGCATTTTGCTTGATCTGACAGTGATGCCTAATAATTTGTAGCCTGAGATGTGAAATCAACAACTCTAACTCCATTCTCTGGTTGTGTAACATCTGTGTTAATGAGCAAGATGAAAATAATATTTTGTTGTTTTAATAATTAATCTCATAGTTAAAATCAGTGTCCAGTGGGCAGTACACACCAACAATCTTTTAAGCCCAGACACTTCGTCTGGAGTGTATAGTTTTGGTTTTACCCTTGAAGTACCTTTCCCTTGAACATGTTTCTGTCAGGCTATATTTGAACAATTTTAAATCACTTTAAGATGTCAGGATGATGTTGTATCCTAATTTATACTCTCAAGTATAAATCTTGTGATTTACTTAATCTCTTTGATTCTCAGTTTCATGTAAAATGAAAACAAGAATTTCTGCTTTACCTGTTTCAGAGAGCTGTAAGTATCAAAAGAGATATATACAAATATAAGCTCTGATATAAGTTATGTGTAAAATGTACAATAGTGTAATTGTTAAGTGCTGGTATTTTTTATTTTACGTTTATCTCTCAGACTTATAATGCATTTCTCCCTCTTGAATGCCAAGACACCAGGGGTAACATTAATTCACATTATGCATAGTCAGATATAATAAATATAATATTTTTGTTTGCTATTGGGGTTTTCATCATGCAGTTGAAATTCATATTACTTCTAATTGTGAAATTTCTTTGTGAGAACTGACAAAAATATCAAAATAGTTTTCCCCGTCTTCCCTCCTGATAATTGTTTCTCACTCTGAGAAGGAGCAGAACCATGTTACCACTCAAACTTAAACAAAATTTCAATCTGTATATGGTCCTTCCATACCTCTCTAAATGTCATATTTTGTGATACTCTCTTTATATGAGGAGGAAATAACATGTGTCGCTTTACAAGGACTTAGCCTAAGGGTTAGGGCTCTGAGATTGACTTCTTGCTTTTTAAGTTACAGCTCCTCTACTTACAAGATCTGTTATATTGGCATTAACTCTAGAGTGGCTATGTAAGTCATTGATGAAACATACACCTTTGAGAATGAAAATGGGCACTATTAATAATTACCCATGGACAACAAGTATAAAACAACACTGTCTTAGGAAACCCAGGATTTACGATTACCCTTTGCCACTCAAAGCCTGAATTTCTCTTTAAAATGGAAATAAATGAAATTTTCTTCTTAGGTTATTGAAGGCTAAATGAGATAATATGTACAAATATTTTAGCATAGTTCCCTGACCCTGAGTAGGTACTTGGGGAAAAAACTGATCATTTTAAAGCATAGTATTCTCCTTTATTAAATTCATCATCATCATCATCATCATCATCATCATCATCATCAGTCCATTTTGGTTGATATAACAGAGTATCATAGACTGGAAAGCTTATAAACAAGAGACATTTATCTCTCAGTTCTGGAGGATGAGAAATTCAGGATCAAGACACTGACAGATTCTGTGTCTGTTGAGGGGCTACTGCTTGGTTCAAAGACAGCCTTCACATGGTGTCCTTACATGGTGGAAAGTGGTAAGGGAGTTTACTGGAGCCTCTTTCCTAAGGGCTTATTTATGAAGGTTTTGCTCCCACAACCTAATAATCTCCCAAAGACGTCACCTCCAAATATTGTTACATCAGAGATTAAGTTTTGGCATGTGACTTTTGTGGGGAACACACATTCATCTATAGCAATCATTATCATCATCATCATCATCCTATTTATTCAACATTTACACCGTAACCAGGCAGTGTTATGAGAGCTTAATATGGTTTGGCTCTATGTCCCCACTCAAATCTCACCTTGAATTTTAGTTCCCACAATCCCCATGTGTTGTGGGAAGGACCCAGTGGGAAGTGATTGAATCATAGGGGCAGTTTCCTCTATGCTGTTCTCATGATAGTGAGTGAGTTCTCATGAGATCTGACGGTTTTATAAGCATCTGGCACTTCCCCTGCTGGCACTTCTCTCTCCGGCCACTCTGTGAAGAGGTGCCCTCCACCATGATTGTACATTTCCTGAGGCCTCCCCAGCCATGTGGAACTGTGAGTCAATTAAATTTCTTTCCTTATAAATTACCCAATCTCAGATATTTCTTCATAGCAGGGTGAGGACGAACTAATACAGTGCTTCATATATAAATATCAACAATAAAATTATAGTCGGTGAGATTAAAAGAGTTTTTACACTAAAGTTTGTAGATAATCAAACAAACAAAAATATTATTTATCAGTTCACTTCTGCTTATCAAGTGCTTTGTAAAAGCAAAGGTACTTGGTAGGAACTGTGAAAGGTTATTAAAAATTGTAGGGTTTACTTTAATCTTTAAGGAACATCCAAAAATCTCACTGAGAAGGTAAGTTATGAAAAGATAACTGTCTGCATGAAGTCATAACTGACCATGAATGGCACTATAAAAGGTCCTGAATATGAGATCACATTGGCCCTGAAGATGAGATCTCATGACATAGCAGAGAAAGTGCAATCAAGCCGAGATATGCAGGAGAAGAACAATCTAGATTGAAAGGTAATTGATATTCCAGGTAGGGAAAATAGTATTAAGAAATCTGTAACAATATCAAAGACATGGAATCAACCTAAACGCCTGTCAATGATAGACTGGATAAAGAAAATGTGGTACATATACACCATGGAATACTATGCAGCCTTAAAAAAGAATGAGATCATGTCCTTTCAAGGACATGGATTGAGCTAGAGGCCTTTATCTTTAACAAACTAACACAGGAACAGAAAACCAAATATGGCATATTTTCACTTTTAAGTGCCAGCTAAATGATGAAAATACATGGACACATAGAGGGGAGCGACACGCACTGGAGCCTATCAGAAGTTGGAGGGTGGGAGGAGGGAGAGGAGCAGGAAAAACAACTAATGGATACTAGGATTAATACCTGGGTGATGAAAATAATCTGTACAACAAATCCCCTGGACACAAGTTTAGCTATGTAAGAAACATTCACATGTACCCCTCTGAACTTAAAATAAACGTTAAAAAAATTAAACAGTTTTCCAAAAATAATAAATAAATAAAAAAATCTGTAGCAGTAAGATTACCAAGGGTATTCAAAATGACAGGGAGATTCACATGACTCTTCAGGCTGGAAAAATAATCCTGGAGTCTTGATAATGATAATACAAATTAAACACATCTACAAAGCAGGTACTATTCTAACCACTTTGTGAATATTAAGCTACTTAATCTATAAAGCAACCATATGAAGTACATATCATTATTATCCCTATTTTACAGATATGTAAACTGAGATATAAAAAAAGTAACTTGCCCAAAGTTATATAACAAGTAAGTGATAGAGCTGTGATTTGAACCTAGATAATTAGCTTCAGAGTCTATGTATGGTAATTAGGTCACTACATCAGTTAGATCACAAAACATCATTATTTCTAGTAACATTTAAACATAGAAAAATTTTAGAGATTTAGGGAATATGGCTAATACTAGAAATTGGGTCCTAGGAGGAAATGCATTAACAATTGATATTATTTATTCCTGAGTTAGACTTTATAAAAGTAAGGAGTAGTATGATTAATGTCTTCAGATTTATGAAATGTTTGATCCATTTGCTGATTTAATTCATATTGGATCTATTGTATACAAGGTAAAAAGTGCTATTAATCAGAAACAGGAAGAGATAATGGATTTGTCTTCCCTCTGAGACAATCTTAACTTGAGAAGGAAATGAAGTTTAAATTGGACATAAGGAAGAGCATCTTGACTGTAACAAGTGAGAAGATGCTGGAAGGAACTACTAACAGTAGTTGGGAAGTGTACATCCTTAGAAAGCTTCTGAACAAAAAAAGATAATTATATCTGTCCTACTTGGCTTAGATGGCTGTTCTGTCCAAAGGCAAGAGGGTGAGACCAGAAAGTTAATTTCTCTTAACATCTTTCCTGATGGAAAATTTTGAGGTTCAAACATTTTTACTTTATAAATTACAAATGATCCATCATATCTTCAAATATCCCCACATTGTAATCATCTTTTTAGTATATACACTTGAGGATTGATTTATTCAATCTTAACCACACATTCAGAGACAACGACAGGGCCCTGGACTAGGCCATTATGAATTAAGTCACACTTCTTGCAACGACTGACTTGTGACCTTATGGTGCACAATACTCAAAATGTTATCTCAGAAAAAGCTGCCATGTCACTGAACTTCAGAGTAATTAATGAAGACAAGACACAACAGATGTTAAATTACCAAATGCCAGGAGTCTTTTTGCAATGAGGACTTCTTGAATCCAATGACCACACCTCATATGTGCTTGATAAGAGCCTTACACATAGAGCAGGATGAATAAAATTGTGTTCAATTTAAGCCTGATGCATTCAATTCAAGTCTATCTGTACTACTGTATTTAGATCAGGAAAAAAGATAACCCATTGCTAAGAATAAAAACAGTTGTTAAAATGTAATGAATGCATGCCATGTATCAGGTACCAGGATAAATACTTTATATCAGTTTTTACAACAGTCACCTGAGATAGGAATATTTAATATCCTTATTTCACAGATAAAGAACTGAGCCCAGAAACGTTTATTTATAACAGAGCTGGGTTTAAAGCTCAGGGCTGTCTGACTTCAGACTTCTAACCCCCTTTTTTATTTTATCCAATAATTATTTCTTTCCCCTTTAGAGTTTCCTCTAGTCTGAATTCTGTCATTAAAAACAGATCTTTAATTATTTCTCTAAATGAATGGATAGGCAAAACCCTACCCAAACAATTGAGTTCTGAATTTCAGGCCTCAAAGCAAGCCATAAGGAAGGAAAGTGGTTGCTGTTCTTGCTCTAGTTCTTACCTAGGGTTACTGTCATAGACAGAGCTTTTCCTCTTAATCTTTTCATGACAAAAAAAAAAAAAAAAAAAAAAAAGAACTCTCTCCAGAGGAGGGAATTTTTCGGTGCAAATCCAAGTTTTTGTTGCTCCCTCCATTGGCATCCATGTAGTGGTTCATACAGGAGGCAACACAATAGTTTTCCAGTCAGGTTTGCTAGCGGGGTGATTTGTTTGTTTGAGTCCAAGATGAAGACCTGAATAATCCAAAGTCATTTGTTACTTTTTAATTCACAAGATTCCTGCCAGTGGAAAGACAGAACTGCACTCTACTCCAGGATTCTCTAATGGAGCCGCACATCAACAACAGGAGGGGAGAAGCATGCCAACTGTTTCTTGAGGGGAGAATGCAGAGGCTAATCAGATGACTCACTTTTGGGTAAAGAAAGACAGAAAGACCCAGGTATATTTAGCTCTTCTGAATTCTCCCAGTGAACACTGAGAGAGAAATCAAATAGTAATATGTAAAGGTCAGATCATTTCATCACTGTCCTTTCAGAACAGGGAAATTACATTATGAAATGCAAATGGCATCTGAGGTTAAAATAGCAAGTTATTATTACCACATAGCTTACAGGAGGTATTTTTCATTTTTCTGCCTCGCGTAGGAATATCGTCTTTATTTTTTAAAAAATCTTGCTTTCTTTTGGCTTGATCTAAATGAAGGCAATGGAAATATTTAGAGTGATTCTACAGAAACAAACAAACAAAAAAAACAAAAGGGTTTACTGAAGATGAACAGTATATTTATAAAGTAGAAGACAACCACAGAACGTAGCTTAGGAAAAACAGCTATCTTGAAATAAATAAACTATTGTTTCTGTACTTCAAAAATGCAGAGTTAGGCTGTTTGAGAGATCACTAAATTCTGCTGCTGCCATTACAGTCTTTCACGTTCACTCTTTTTGGTAGTACATAAGTAAGGCATGGTATTACTACTCACTCATATAGATCTTGCTGTATTTGTTCATCTCTCTCAGCTAAAGAATAATATGTTCTCTTAGGTGTAGGTTGGGAGTTTAGCAAGCAAATGCTTAACTATGTATATGCTATCACTATAACCAGGAAAACATATTTGGATATTCATGTTGTCCCATGCACATTCAGGCACACACAGGTCAGGTCAATTCAGAATTTTATTGCCTTTGTTTCAAGGGTGTTGCTAAGTTCCTAGGGTGGGAGGTGGGTGTAGCACAAAGTGAACTTCAAGAGTTACCAGTTAGGCATAATGCATTGTGGATTTCACTGAGGTATGAAAATACATAATTTCAGAGTGGCTTTATAATTGAAATCATCAGACCAGTACATCATTTTGTAAGTTCAAAATCCATTTAACTTCTAATTTTATTGGAGAGTTAGTAGAAAGGAAATACTGTCAGGCAGCAAATATGTATATGTATATATATATTTTTTCTTTGAGAGCTGCTTTTTAGAAGTTCCCAAGAAGCATTTTGGAAATTTCAGGTGCAAAGGGGGAAGTAAATGCCAATGCAAACAGTTGAAGGAAGCAAAGAATAATTTTGATGAATAAGAATTTATAAATACTTGCTTAACATTTTTGTTGGATACCTGCTTCGCAAATGGCTTGCTATAAGTAGACATGCAACACTGTGAGATAGACTATTTTTTCCTGGATTTTCCCCCTTGCATTCAGGAGTGAATTGACAACAAATGTTCAGCTCCATCTCCGAACTCCACATAAATAAGAGAAAAACTTCAATCATAATTTCAATTTCAATATTACTGATGTTTCCTCTCTTGTCTTCCATTTTTCCATTCCTTCCACTCTCTTTTTCCATATGGTTCCTTAATTGACAAGTAATGGAGGCTCATCTGGCTACCATCTGTTCTAGAAAAGCAGCATGATGGGAAATGAATGGGTTATTACTGGGCCCACCCTGGGTCCTGGCTTGGGTTTCGTGTGTGCCCTCGCTGTTAATTTTCTTGTCTCTGTGTTGGGTCAAGAAAAATGCCATTTAAGCTCATCAAAACTGCTTCTTTTTCCTCAGGAAGAGGGCATAGTTTATGTCAGTGGAAAAATAAATCCTTGGGCTACCCCTTCTAACTCCCCGAGACTGGCAGGAAGGAGGAAAAAAAAAGAAAGATGGGGATTTCAGAGACTCTGCCAGTTTCACAGTGCTAATGGGCAAGATCCAGAATAACTTGTCCTTTCTTTCAGGGAAATATTAATGAGCATTTGGGAATGCAAAATTATGTTTAGAGCTAAGAAGGGAAGAAGGGCTAAAATTTTCTGCTTAATAGTATAAGGAAAGTTGAAAACAGAATAGAAAATAGAGAACCGGAGAGAAGAGGCAGATTGGAGACAAACAAAATTGAGAAACTAGACCTTAAAGAGGTTGAAGTTCTCAGCAAGTATTTATTTCTCAGTGCTGACTAACAGAAGAACTTAAAAACAGGGATGTTTTCATTTGATTATATGTTAGTTTTCATTGCAGTGTTGTAAAACATCACTGCTTTTCCACTTTCTCATAAAGGCTTTTATTCGTAATGCTTTGTTGGAATGTTTTTTGGGAATTCTGAGTTCCACATCTGGGTCAGCATTGAGTATAGGGAAGAGAAGAGCCATGTACTTAAGACCAGAATGGTAGTAAGAGTTCAGAAGAAACAATAAGAGCCAAAGGCAACCAGGAAAACATATTTGGATATTCACAAAATCCCAGGGAAACCACTGGACTTTTAATAGTAGATGGTAAAGGCCTCAGGTTAATTTATTTCGGTCTCAAAGAAAGTCAGCCAACTAGTAGTTATATATAAAGCATGATTAAGGCTGAGCGCTGTGGCTCACGCCTGTAATCCTAGCACTTTGGGAGGCTGAGGTGGGCAGATCACTTGAGACCAGGAGTTCAAGACGAGCCTGGCCAATATGGTGACAGCCTGTCTCTACTAAAAATACAAAAATCAGCAGGGTGTGGTGTCAGACACCTGTAATTTCAGCTACATGGGAGGCTGAGGCAGAACCTGCTTGAACCCAGGAGGCGGAGGTTGCAGTGAGCCGAGATTGTGCCATTGCACCCCAGCCTGGGTGACAGAGTGAGACCCTGTCTCAAAAAATAAATAAATAAGATAAAGCATGATTATAACCAGCATATAGGAAGCAGAAGACCTGCCGCCTTAGGTGCTGAAGAAACTTGAGTTCCCCTTTTTTCACTGAAGCAGTATGGAGGCCTCATGTCACTATTGGAAAGGAACATGAGAAAGATGTGAGTTGAAGCTACTAAGGAACAAGGGCATGACAGCAAGGCATAATCATTGTTTCCTCTCCTGATTTCCTATAGGATCTCCTGCTGAGGCTGCAAACTCAAGGATGAATATTATCAATGTGATACACACACACACACACAAATAGGCATTCAGGCAAGGGGGAGAGGTAATTCAGTTCCCATACATACCACATGCACAATTACTTACAAGCATATGGCTATCAATTTAAAGTGGTTTTGCATACAGACTCAAAAGTACAGAGCTAGTATAGCCACAGTGTTCCTTAAGATCCATTTGTACTGTGGCCTTTTAAATATGGTAGATGGTGGAGTCCAAGAATTCAAGATCAATGCTGTAAATTTCTCAGAGGCACAAACCCTGTTGTCTTTTTGCTGGCTCTGCTGATCCGTCTGTTTATATCTAGTGCTGTCTGACTTTCTGTTCAGTTCTCTCATTTTCCTCCCTGACTGTAGCATATGCATCTTTCTGTCAATGTATCCATTGCTTTGTGGATTAGCTTCTGAAGCATCCAATGGATCTAAAAACCAAAAGAAGGCAACAGAAAGAAAAAAATAGAGAGCGAGCAAGCAAGCTGCAGCTAGTGTAAGTTTAGTGCTTGCAGTTAATTCTGTTGGAAATCAGAGAAGAAATTAAAATGTGAGAATAAAAGGAGGAGTAGAATGAGGCACTGTTGCAGGCTGGGTTCTCCTGAGACACTGAGATGAATATTTGTGATTCTTGGGATGTTTATTGGAAAATGCTGTTTGGAACAACTCCTGTGGGGCACTGAGGGCAACAGCATTACGCAAGGGGAGAGGTGAAATGTTGACGTTGAATCAAGATGTCATTGCTACAAATGTGTAACTAACCCCAAGAGGAGCTCTGGAGCAAGAATGACCCTTCAGAATTATCTGAAATTCAAACATGGGTCTTTGTCTTAGTCTGATCAGGCTGCTATACCAAAATTATGATAGGCTCTATGGCTATCAACAACAGAAATTTATTTTTTTCACAATTCTGGAGACTGGGAAAGCGAAGATGAAAGCACCAGCAGGTCTGGTGTCTGGTGAGGTCCTACTTCTTAGTTCATAGACAACCTTTTCCTCACTGTATTCTCTCAAGGCAAAAAATAAAAGTCATATATATATACACATATATATTCATATATATATGTCATATATATGCAAAAAATAAAAGTCATATATATACATATATATTCATATATATTCATGTATATATATATATGACTTTTAATCTCATTCATGAATACTCTGCCTTCATTACCTAATCATCTCCCCAAATCCCCACCTTCTAATGCCATCACATTGAGGGTTAGGATTCCAACATATGAATTTTGAGAGGACATAAACATTCAGCTATAGCAGTCTTTGTATCCCACCTGGATTCTGCCACCCAACATTAGCCAACCATGTGATGTGGGCTGTCACTGGGAAGAAGGTGTGACCATGGGTGACAAAGTTCTTTTCAACTATGGCATATCTAGAGAGTGACCTAGCTGAGAGATGTCAGCCATCACTCCCAGCAACTGGAAAAATGAATGGGTTCTGAAAGGGGTGTGAGATCTGGGCTGAGCGTCACAGCATCCCCCTATTACCCATAAGGTAAGAAACACAGCTAAAATTACTGGCCTGAAGAGATTCTCCCTCAGAGCTCTGGGGAGTTTTGTCTGATACTATTCACTGATTGTTGCATGTACATTGCTTTTGTCCTTTACCTAAAGTCTAAATTATTTAAATACCTGGATCACATTTTACATACTTTTCCTATCCTTTAATAATTTCTTTAGATGAGTAGCTGGCTAAATCTAAAATTGACTTCTAAAAAAACAAGCTCAATACCTGTATAATATGATAGTAAAAAAAGAGTCTTTTTTCCATATTTTAAGAAGATGTAAATAACCACTCATTTACCAAGTTTTTTTTTCTGTCGTATCTGCATATAAATGGCTCCTGAGTGGTCTAATATTGATGACCTTGAACAATTGCAGGCAGAACCTTGAACCCTCAAAAAGAGAGGGGAAGGGAGACCAGGAGAATGTGTGAAAGTCGAGAGTCTAGGTACTTCAGTGGAAAGAGCCCTCAACCACAGTCTGAAGAACAGCTTTTGTTTCTTGCTATACTGGTGCTTGACACGTGATCTTCTAAAAATCACTTGAACTCTCTTAGACTCACTTCTTTTTTCATGTAATTAGAGATAATGATGTCTGCTTTACCTTCATGAATAGCAGCAGGTGTTGGACTGAAGGACTGTAATGAAGATCAATGGGTAATGCCTGCCTGATATTTTTGAGGTCTACAAAGCAATTCAACAGAGTAGTTGCATTATTACTATTATTATTACTTTATGGGCAATATTTTCTTTTTGAGATGGAGTCTTGCTCTGTTGCCCAGGCTGGAGTGCAGTGGCATGGTCTCGGCTCACTGCAACCTCTGCCTCCCCAGGTTCAAGCAATTCTCCTGCCTCAGCCTCCTGAGTAGCTGGAATTACAGGCTCCTGCCACCACGCCCAGCTAATTTTTTGTATTTTTAGTAGAGATGGGGTTTCACCATGTTGGTTAGGCTGGTGTCAAACTCCTGACCTCAGGTAATCCATCCACCTCGGCCTCCCAAAGTGCTGGGATTGCAGGCGTGAGCCACCGCACCCAGCCACCTTATGAACAACATTTTTTAAAGTTATCATTTCATAAGTCATATTGTCTTTAGTAATGTAAAGGTGACTCAGTTATTTTTAAAACTCATAACCACAATAGAAGACATAGACTTCTTCCATTATGGCAGAACCTGAACTGTTACATTGGCTTCTAGATTATTTATTCTTACAGTTGGAGGTAGGGTAAGTAAGATGATCTCAAATATATTCAGTTTCTAAAACTCATAAACATTTATCTTTCAAATCAACATTCCTATCAACCAGGGAGAATGAGACATTGCTACTTCTTAGGTCTCTTTAACAAAGTAATTTAATTGTTTGTAGAAAGAAAGATACTCTAGATGCATATGTAGCATAGAATCTTGAATAGAGATGGTTTGGAAGAATTTCAAAATGTTCAGGGAAGAAAGGTTAACCTCAAACAAAAAATGAATAATTTCAGACTGCCAAACTTAATTATGGGTTGGAATTAAATGTTCTCCATTAATGCAGTTATTTGTTGAGTTGAGATTGAAGGAGCTCAGTAGTGGGCTTTTTAATTACCTGTTTTGGTGTAGAAGGCACTCAAGTGGTAACCGAGCAGACACCATTTACATGAACATGCACTTTGTCTACATATTGTTCATAATGTTAATTACATTCCCCAAACAGAATGATTTATTTTCTGCTAGTCTGAAGTTAAACAGGTCGCACCATAGCAGAGATGGAGCTACTGGGTGAGAGGCAAGATGTCTCACTTGACAGCTGGGCTTTATTGCTAGGGCCCAAATGGACCCATTTGCCATGAGTTAGGAAAATTCTCAGCCGGAGATTAGGAAACATTGAGCAAAGTTGTCTTTCCACTTCTACTCTCTTGTGTTTAGACTTTGCCCTTCCCATCCTTTGGGCACCTTGCATGTTCATGTGCTTGATAGTTACTTCCTAAATAAAGAAAAAATAAAAGCCTGCTTTCAAGATTGGACATGAAACCTATTTTTTAATCATATTCAGTCCACTGATGAGGCTTATTATGTGACTCTTCTTAAGGAACATTGGCTCTTACAAAATGCAAAGGCTTATGTACAATAATATGTTTTTAATAGTGAACTTTTAGCATTAGTAAGTCCTAAACCAAGGTTAAATCATCAATGAACACGTGTTAAGTATCTTCTATCGAAATGGTATCTATTACACCTTGCTGATACATCTAAATTTCAATTCTTGTTCTATTAATAACTCAGGCTGGGAAAAAATGGTAGCATACTTTCTATTCCATTTATGTTTATGTCCTGCCCTCATTGAAAAATAGACCATAAGTTGAATCGGAATAATGTTACAGAATAATAGCAAAAACTGTCCTTTCAGAGGTCTTTTAATCTGTCTCATTTTTTCTGGTAGAGAACATTTAAAATCAGTATTTTCACCTTCTTTCTTCTTTAAGGAAGCTACCCTCTCCGACCCAGATTAGAAGGCATTTGTTCAATATCACTGCTTCTGTTTCACTCTTGAGTTTGCCTGGACTGATAGGTACTGTATTTCCCAACATTTCATAGCAAGGTTTGTGGTAGGACTTCTCAGGTCTTAGCATGCCAAGGATGAAATGAGATAGGGTGGTGGCTCGGGTCACATATAAAGGTAGCATGCTAGGCAATCGTTTTTTCCTCTACTTTAATCATCAAAAGTCAAACATGAGTGAGAAGCAAAACCGGAGAAATATACATACAAATGGACAAATTGGTTGGGAATCCATGCCCTGAAAGACTCAAGCCTGGGCCTGAATTGGTGGGAGAGAAAGTTGCTGATCAAAAATTAATTCACAGAAGGGCTACAAAAAAAAAAAAAAAGGAAAGGATGTGAGCTGACATCATGATATGATATTTACCAAATATTCACTGGATGAAACAAACAGGGAAAGGATAGATGAGCGAAAAAGACAGGAAGAGACTGTTATTGAGAAATCGTCCATGAGACCATAAGGCAGCTGGCAGCAGTGGCTCACGCCTGTAATCCCAGCACTTTGGGAGGCCAAGGCAGGCAGATCACGAGGTCAGAAGTTTGAGACCAGCCTGCCCAACATGATGAAACCCCGTCTCTACTAAAAATACAAAAATTAGCTGGGCATGGTGGCATACCTCTGTACCCCAACTACTCAGGAGGCTGAGGCAGGAGAATCGCTTGACCCTGGGAGACGAGGTTTCAGTGAGCCGAGATTGTGCCAGTGTACTCCAGGCTGGGTGACAAAGCTAGACTCTGTCTCAAAAAACAAACAAACAAACAAACAAACAGGCAAACCATAAAGCATAGTCTCAAAATGCAGTTCTCTGGTCTACATTTACATTACCACTCACTGTAAGTAAGAGACTAAATGAACTGAGGAATCTAGACCTCTTTCATTGTGTTTCTGCTGAGCCTTCAATCTTGTAAAAAAGGACCTGGTTCCTTTAATAATCTCGGCACTCAGAGTGTTTTATTGAACAGCAGACATTTGTGAGTTTTTATACAATATGATTCATTGAATTTTGATTAATATTATTACTTAAAAAGAATTTCCCTAGTGAATCGAAGTTAGATGCAAAACAAAGAATTAAATATAAAAATCTCGCACAAAATTAGAAACCATCAGAAGAGAACCTGAATAGGACAATTCTAGCGCATTTAGTGCTTAGGCTAAAGATGAGTTCTTTTACACAGGAACAAATTGGATTTTTTTTAAGTAGCTTATCCTGTGCACATGCAGTACAACTGAAGTCCAATGAACAGTAAGCTTAGTTATTGTGATCTGTCAACATCTCCTCCTCCCACCCTGGCTAACTACATAACAAGGAACTTTCCAGAATAGATTCACATTTTCTCCTCATCTCTTAGAATTAGCTGCAAGTGCGTCTGAAACTGGATGTAAGAGGAATGTGTACACTTTGTGAAAATATGAACTGCAATCTCGTAATGGCCTAACCCAGCAAAATCCAATCACCAACATGGAATAGTCACTAGTGTTGAAGCAAGCATGAATTTTTACACAAGTATACCACCTCACAAATATATTATGCAGTATAGAACGGACAGAAGTGTGGTAAAGTATGTTCCTGATAGGGAATGACTTTAGCTATGGTAGGAAAGTGACAAAATAGCAGTAAATAGCCAAACTCTGAGCAAGAGACTGAAGTCTGCAGACCACAAAATGCCTAGCATGGGTTTTTCATGAGAATAAGCAATAGTAAAATCTACCACCTGAAGAGGCTGCACAGAGTTGTGAGAGGTAGTTGATTCATTCAAAACGTAATTTTAAATAGCCTATGAGGTTAAAGAAGGTCAAGGATTCATGAGATGCTGATAGTACCTAGAGTTTCTATTTGGAGAACAAAGCATTCATTTCTGTGCAGAAGGGTCCATTGTCATTCAAAAAGCTCTTATTAATCACTGACCTGTAGAAAGAGGCAGGTTCATTGAACAAATAAGCAAATAGATTGGAAAAAGTCTATATGGTTTCTATAAATGGAAATCATGCCTGATTAAATAACCTGAATTCTCTCAGGCATAAACAGATCTTTTAAAAGAATAAACAAATGCCTTATAGACAAGAAACTACCAGTGGAAGTAATTTAATTAGACATGCAGAAAGCCTTGAACAAGGTAAGGCCTCATGAGGTATGTCACTAGAGGGACTCTCAAAACACTGGATATCCATGCATCCAGGCTTTTGGGGGATGTGATTCACATGGCAGGTGGGATATTAGATTACCCAGGAATGTTTAAACTGTGCCCCCTTGGATTTCTGCAGAGGTGCCCTGGAGGAAATGCAGGCTAAGGGAGCAGTTGGTGGACCTTGCTTCCATAGGGGATATTTTATCTGCAATATGTTTTACATATTGCAGTTCCTGGTAAGGTTTCATTGGAAGATTTGGAGATAACTCTAATAGATTGCCTTTGTAATGCCTTTTATTTTTCTGAAGAGTCTGTCATTGTCATCCTTGTCCACCCCAGTAGATATAAAGTTTTAATCACTAAGAAATTGGAATAATCTTTTGAAACAAAAAACTGGATTCAAAGAAAGAAAGAAAGCATAGGCTAAATGGCACATTTTCTAGTTAGTAAATAAATAAAATGGTGGTTTCTACTAAGAATCAATGCCGAAGTCCATCTTATTAATTGATTAACTAATTAATTGATAGTCAATGAGAAGATTTCAATGTCAAATTTTGCATCCAATTTGTCATGGAGAAAATGTCAATTCGGTTGGTACAAATACCACTTTAATCTCCATGCAAGGCAAAATTGAGGAGGAGTGCTGTGAGCTAATTCAGCCTTAGAGAAACTTCTCTACACTGTGGATTCTTCAAGACTACTACAAATAAGAATAACTTTCTGATCATTCCACAGTCCAGTTTTACTTACCTATGGGTGACTGGGATGAGGGAGCATGCTGTTTACCCCTAGGTTTGTTTTGTGATATCTGATTTCTTATAGTATAACTAAGTCCTTTAACTTCTCTAGTTTTAATTTTAATGTAATTTTCTTGAGAAGGAGTCTTGTTATGTTGCCTAGGCTAGTCTTAAACTTCTGGACTCAAGCAGTCCTTCCACTTCACCCTACTGAGTAACTGGGACTACAGGCATGGAACACGGCACCGGGCTGATTTCTCTATTTTATGTGACAAATTCATAGATATAACTTCTATTAATGTCATTTATGGTGTCTGAGGATTAATGAATATCTTGTACCTAAAGACTTTTTAATAGTGGAGATTTTTGTATAGTTGTAAAGGTATTTTCTTACTGCAACATAAAAACCTAAGGAAAAAAATGTAAGAAATTCTATGCTAAATAAAATCTGCAGTATACGAAGCCGGTATTCTGTCTCTGGTGGTCATAGATGAGTTGTGGAAGGCCACGCTTTCCTTCTAAAATATGAATTTTAGAGACCTTATCCAATTTTATGACTTTACTCTGCTGGTAACTTCCAAATACCTACCTCTAGCCCTGATGCATCTGCCACATAGTAAGCCTCTTATACAACTGCCTGCTGGTCATTTCCAATTGTAAAATCTACTGGCTGTCACACACAGTATTCCAAAACTGGACTTAGAACCTTCCAGTCCAAATCATCATTTCCATTATTTCTAATTTCTGTCAATGGTACTATGCAAGCACCAAGATATGGAATCATTTTTGACTCCTCACTCATGTAATTTCTATTATTTTATGGTGTCACCAAATAAATACATCTGAATGACAATTCTCTGGGGCACACCCCTTAGGAAATGGATGACAAAGTGTTCCCATGCTTTATAATTCATGAATTTTATTTGTCAGAACAAACATCGAGGAATAAAGATGACCTCCAATAGTGAACTTTCTGAAATATGCTCTATGTAGCTGACAATCTGTAAGCCTTATACAGAATCACACAGAAAGTAAGGGAACTGGAATGTAAATACAGGCCTGTCAGACCTTGAATACAAGACTACTCTTAAGTTTACCATCATATCCTAAATGATATAGTAAGTAAATAGTTGTCATCTGCAAGTGGGAGAAATAAAACCCACAGAAATATCTCAGCTTTCCAGGGTATTGCCCTATAACTGCAGAATAAAGCAACCCCGTAAACATTTCTGTACTTGTGTTGGTAAGACTATTTTTTTCTCTCGGTAGAATTAACTTCCATATGTTGTTTTCAGTCATAGTAAATACAAGCAAATAATTATCAAAATAGTTTTCAGTTTGATAGAAAGCATACCAGGAAATCAACTCTTACGACTTTATACCTAGTTTAAAAATCCCATAGGGTCTCTCTTGCAGTCTGTGGCATGCTTTGTATCCCTATGAATATTCCACTTTAACACTCGTTCCTGTTAGGGGATGAGTGTTGGCGGGGTAATATTAATGAATTCAGCAGCCTCAATTAATTTCCAGTATGAAAATAGCCTTAAAATGAGTCATGAAAGCCACACAAGAAAGATGGCACTTTAAGATGAATGTACGATGTTGACCTTCACCATTTCTTCATTTCTTCATTACATTATTCATGGTTGGATAAATTATACTATTATTCATTTTAAGCATTTTTCTGCTAAATATAAGTGTCCAATTCGAGGATTTTATGGTTTTAAATTGAAGAATTAATATCCCATGGTGACTCTACGATAAACATATTTAATCTTCTATTCTATCATTATGAAACACAAAATTACTGAAAAATAACTGTCAGATCAATTTATTTAAAAATATTTTGCTAGGAAAATAATAACGCTTCACATAATTCTATTTTTCTAAAGGCTTTGACATGTGATTTAAATTTGTCTTTGGCTTGGAAATCTGTACATCTGTAATTGAACTGTCAGGTTTCCCAGGTAAAATTTGATTCAGTAAAAAGTGACTTTTCTTTTTTTTCCCCCCCATCCATTCTATGGAAACTAACGAAGGGGAACTACAGCTATTGTGCTTTTTTAAAAATTTGGATCATTGGTCTCTTCGTGGAAAGAATTGAGTCAAAACTTTGGGAAGTGATTTTGATAAAGTAAAGATTTTATTAAATAATTACTTTTGATTTGCTAGATTCAGACAGTGAGGGAAAAGGGGGCTGGTTGAGAATATTTATTGAAGAAGAAAACAAATCACAGCAAATTTATACATTTAAATTTAAATTCTGAAGTATTTTGGCTTCCCTAATAAATCCTACTAGGAAAATAACTTTGCTTTTCTGCTGTTAAATTAGCAGATTCTCTGTGGTTAACCAGTGTTTTAAGGAATAAACTAAACTAAAAGAAATTAGTCATGTCAGTGAGCAACGCAAAGTTCAAAAAGCCTTTGCTTCATGCGGAAGCTGTATTGAAAGCATTTAAGGCAGTGCAAGCAAATGTCTCACCTTTAAAGTAATTCCTCTGGGGGGATGGTCTTCTTAGAATCTAATTTTATCAACTTATGATTTCCCCTCAAAATGCTCATCACTGTGTGACTGTCTTGTAAATACTTTCTTTTGATCATCTTGTGATGTGAGCTGTTTTTCCTCAGGGGAATTTTTTATATGAGCCTTGTTTCAGTTTAGCGCCTCTCAAATAGTAATATTCATTCTTATTTTTCATTCCCATGTTGAATTCTGCATTTTACAATAATGACAGATATGATGCTGCCAAGATAGATCAGAGTCATATTTATCTTCACCTTGCAAAGCTTATTGTATTGCATTATTTAGTATTATGAAGCCTTTTCATTTATGCTGCTTTGTACCTTACTGGGTCCTGAAGTCCTGGCGAGCCCACTTACAATCTGATGTGACACAGCTGATAGGCTTTGAACTGCATCACATTAAGAGGCACTTGTAAGCCGTTTATGTCAAATTCCACTAATAACAGAGCTGAAATCAGACAGGGTCATTTTCTCAAAAGGATTATTTTTTAGTCCCAAGCTATTCCCATCAGATTTCCAGTGACTCCTTCAGGTCAAGTCTGAAGCAATGTCTTTTTTTTTTTTTTTTTTTTTTGACAAGCAAGAGATTTGTTGTTCCATTGTGTCTTGCTGACACAATGGAAACCTGTTTACATCAGAAAATGCTATGCCTTTCTCAAGATAATTTGGCTTATCTACAATGTTCTTTGGTTATATATATAAGTGTGTATATATAGATATGTGTGTGTGTGTGTATATATATATATTTAAATGCCAATTTGTAAAAATTCAGTAAAAGAAATTAGGCAATTTATTTTAAAGTAGTTACGTAACATAATTTGATGTAAATATTGTTGTACGTCCTAGAAAAATATAATATTTTGCTCTTCTTCAAAAGCAATATTTATTTACTCTCTCCAAAACATTCAAAATATTTTTCTATAGCCTTCTAATTCTCATTAAAATCTTAATAGTGGAAAGAAAACTGTTCTCAAAGTCAGGAAATTTGGTGCTCTTGTAATAAGCACCAACAAGGCGTCCTTAAGCATGTCTCTTAAACTCTCTGTTTTGATTTTTTTACCTGCTGGTTACCTTATCAAGTCCCAAGTCTCTCACCTCTCACTTGCAATTCATCAACAAATTGTGTCAGACATACCTTCAAATATACCCCAAATTTGATTACATTCCCAACAACCACCCAAAACCAAGCCATACTATCCCTTCCCTGAATCATAACATCTAACTGGCCTCTGAGTTTCCAGTTCTGCTACACTCAAATCCTTTCTCCACACAGAAGCCATAGGGATGTTTCTAAAATGCCATTTGGATTATATCACTTCTTATTCAAAACCTTTTATGGCTTTCTCTCTTAAAATAAAATCCAAAGACTTTATATAGGTCCAAGGTCCTAAACAATCCCTCTGTGGCCACTCCCTAAGCTTGTCTCCCACCTTTCTTCCCGGTGTTCACTTTGCTGGAGTGTGATTAACCACGACCCATGAAGGTCTTGAACATGCCAAGCAGGCTCCTGGGTCAGAACCTAACAAGGGCCATGAACTTGAAGCTTATGCCATTTGTGGAACCTTCTTTAGGCAAGTGAATACAAACATTGGATATAAAAGTGAATATTTATTTAAGATAAAAAATTTACAGCAAATTTATACATTTAAGTAAGCTGAAAATCACCATAACATATTATTTTTATATTAAATAACTGTCTGCTGCATGTCGGCAGAATGGACGGTAGCTGTGTGCTTGGATTCCTACACTGGGAAGCCAACAACAGCTTAAGTAAAAAATAATTGTAAACCACACAAATATATCCCACTACACAAACAAAATGAGTCTCTGCATGACGCCAACAAGGCCACTGACCCCTCCAACACCACCTGACAGGAGTGAGGCGAGCACGGTGGAGGTGGAAATAGGAGTGAAAAACAGTAGAAAATAACCAACTGTGGTTAAAATTGATGATTTTGCAAATTTTATAAGAAATACATGAGCTACATACTATGCAGCCATGAAAAGGAACGAGAGCATGTTCTTTGCAAGGATATGTATGAAGCTGGAAGCTTTTATTCTCAGCAAACTAACATGGGAAGAGAAAACCAAACACCACATGTTCTCACTTACAAGTAGGAGCTGAACAATGAGAACACATGGACACAGGGAGGAGAAAAACACACACTGGGACCTGTCAGGGGAGGGCGGGGCTGGGGGAAAGCATTAGAGAAAAGAGCTAATGCATGCTGGGCTTAATACCTAAGTAATGGTTTGTGAGGTGCAGCAAACCACCATGGCACACGTTTGTCTATGTAACAAAACTACATATCCAGCACATGTACCCTGGTATCCCAGAACTAAAACTAAAATTAAATTAAATTTAAAAATAATATATGAACATGTGAATTCAAGCCTAAGGCCCATCCCGGGGCCTTTGCAAGAGTTTGATCAAGTGAGCAGCCTTGAAGCTTCAGCTTCTTTAGTTTTAAGGTGAGTTTGCCTCTGCCCTGTGCACTTGCTTTGTCCCTTCCTGGAATGTCCTGCTCTGACTCAGATCTCTATTTAAAAAGTCCTTCTCCAGTGAGGTCTTTCTTGCCTATTTTAACTAAAGTAGCATACTTTGTCAATCTTCTCTTTTTATCTTATTTTTCTTCAAAGCTATTATCATGCCAGGTGCAGTGGCTCACACCTGTAATCCCAGCACTTTGGGAGGCCGAGGTTGGTGGATCACCTGAGGTCAGGAGTTCGAGACCAGCCTGGCCAACATGGTGAAACTCCATCTCTACTAAAAATACAAAAAAAGTTAGCCAGAAGTGGTGGCACATGCCTGTAATCCCAGCTACTAGGGAGGCTGAGGCAGCAGAATTGCTTGACCCACGGAGGCAGAGGTTGCAGTGAGTTGAGATCGGGCCATTGCACTCCGACCTGGGCAATAACAGCAAGATTCCATCTTAAAAAAAAAAAAAAGGGAAAGAAAAGCAGTTATCAACCTAATATTTATGTTAGCTGTGTACTTTTGTGTTTGCTTATTTGCTTTTCCTGCTAGAATGACAGCACCATGACTAAAAAGACATTGTTTTGTTCACTGATGCATCCTCAGAGTCTAGAACAGTTTTTAGTATGTAGTAGGTATTCAATAAATATCCGTCAAATGAACGAATGGATGCATTATTTCTACAAATGTTTGTGAAAGCCAATAGGATTAAGGTACTTAAAAGTGATATGAGAACAGAGAGGTCTCATTGTTATACAGGCATTAGTGATTCAGTTTTGGCATCCCTAGAAGCCTGCTTCCTCAGAGAAAGGATATTTAATTGGAAAATACACAGGAAGGACTTTGGCAGTACAAGGAGAGATTTGGCTGGGTTTTAATTATGAATTTGTTAAAATTGGCTTGTACTCTGTGAAGTGGTTTGAATGCCGTTCCCATGGTTTTACCTCACCATTGGGAAAAACTGGCGACATTTTAAATGGCAGTAGACGTTGGAAAGACAAATGGCATATTAAAATCCGCACACCAGCATGCAGTGCTGCCTCAAACCAATAACAACTCTTCTTAATAAAAACAATGTTTCATCTCTTGCATAATAAAGATTTCTTCCCTTGAACCCAAATGAGCATTGTCTATTTCATGCAGACATGTGATATTTTTCCCCTTTAGCAAAAGTTGGAAAACTGCCTCCTTGTTGAGGCTGTGCAATTTCTCAGTTCTCTCAGGATAGCTAGGCAGCTCGTCACTCACAATGATAGCTCCATTCACAAACTGACATCATAAAAACATGAAAGAAGATAAAGAAAGTATTGTGCAAAGAACTTTAAGCCAAGAGAAAAATAAACCCTTTGAATACTTCAAAACTGAATTCCAATATGCCATGAATGGCAATGTCTTGAAATTTCTCTGTTTTAAATTCTTCTTGATATGAGAACTCCAAATCACTGGGTGAATATAAGCTTGCCAGTCTTCAAATTAGCCAAACATTGTAAATAACTCCTGCAAATTGAACAACTGATGGCTGTTAAGTTTTTGTGCCCTTAGGCTAAAAAAATAAGGATGAAAGGAAGGATGCTATCCTAAATCCATAAAGGAACGAAGCCATTGACAAACATAGGGTGACAGTTTCCTAGGCCTGGAAAAATTAGGTTAACTTTAATAAAAATTGATGTTGAAAAAGCAGAATGTATTTATTCATATTTTTTAGCATAGTTCATTCCAAATTATATGATTAGTTAGGTTTCTGTACTGTGTGTTAGGCTAATTATGGTAAGTCACTGAGATCGTATCTCAGAAAAATGTCCTTTCCTTTGAAAAAGCCAACTTAATTAATCAACCCTAAGATGTATGGGCCAGGGCTGTCAAAGCCATAAGCACAATTGCTTAAGTGTCCAGAATATAGAAGCCCTAATTTAGGCATGAGAAACAATTACAGAAACACTTCAGAGATATTGCAGATTTGATACTAGAGTACCACAATAAAGCAAATACTGCAATAAAGTGAGTCACACACAATTTTTGTTTCCCAGTGTATATAAAAGTTACATTTACACTATATTGTAGTCTATTAAGTGTGCAATAGCATTATGTCTATAAAACAATGCATGTACCTTAACTTAAAATACTTTATTGCTAAAATATGCTAATGATCATCTGAGCCTTCAGCAAGTCATAATCTTGTTGCTGATAAAGGGTCTTGCCTTGATGTTGATGTCTGCTGACTGATCAGGGTGGTGGTTGCTGAAGGCTGAAGTAGATATGATAGTTTCTTAAAATAAGATGATGTTTGCTGCAGAGATTGATGCTTTCTTTCATGAAAGACTTCTCTATAGCATGTGATGTTCTATAGCATTTTACTCATAGTAGAACTTTCAAAATTGGTGTTAGTATTTTCAAACTCTACTGCTTTTTAATCAACTAAGTTTATGGAATATTCTAAATCCTTTGTTGTGATTTCCACCGTGGTCACAGCATTTTCATCTGACATAAATTCCATCTAAAAAGAATACTTTAATTGTTCATCCATAGGAAGTAACTCCTCATCCATTCAAGTTTTATGAGATTGCAACAATTCAGTCACATTTTCAGGCTGCACTTCCAATTCTTGTTCTCTTGCTATTTCTACACATCTGTACTCAATTCCTCCACTGAAGTCTTGAACCCCTCGAAATCATCCATGAGGGTTGGAATCAGCTTCTTCTAAACTCCTGTTACTGTTGATATTTTCACCTCCTGTCATGAATCACAAGTGTTCTTAATGACATCTAGAATAGTGAATCCTTTCCAGAAGGTTTTCAATTTACTTTTCCGAGATCAATCAGAGGAATCATTATCTATGGTAGATATAGTATTACAGAATGTTTTCTTAAATAATAAGACTTGAAACTTGGAATTACTCCTTGAATGAATGAATGAATGAATGCAGAATGAATGTTGTGTTAGAGGGCTGGAAAACAGCATCAATTTCCTCATACATCTCCATCAGGGCTCTTGGCTGACCAGGTACGTTGTTAATGAGCAGTGCCATCTTGAAAGGATTATTTTTTTTCTGAGAAGTAGGTCTTAATATTGTGTTTACTATATCCAGTAAACCGTGCTACAAACAGACGTGTTTTCATCCAGGCTTTGTTATTTTCATTTGTAGAATACAGGCAGAGTAGATTTACCATAACTCTTAAGAGCCCTAGGATTTTCAGAATGGTAAATAAGCATTGACTTCAACTTTAAGTCACCAGCTGCATTAGCCCCTAAGAAGAGGGTCAGACTCTCCTTTGAAGCTGTGAAGGAAAGGCAGGCATTGACATCTCCTCTCTAGCTATGAGAATTCTAGATGTCATCTTCTTCCAATAGAAGGCTGTTTCATCTATATTTAGAATTTGTTGTTTAGTGTGGCCAACTTCATCAATCATCTTAGCTGAATCATCTGGATAACTTGTAGCAGCTTCTACATTAATGCTTGCTGCTTCACTTTGGACTTTTATGTTATAGTGATGGCTTCCTTCCTTTTTTTCTGAGCATGAGTATATTTTATTTTATTTTTATTTATTTATTTTTCCCCTTCAACTTTTATTTAAGTTCTGGGGTACATGTGCAGGATATGCAGGTTTGTTACATAGGTAAATGGTTTGCTGCACAGATCAACCCATCACCTAGGTACTAAGCCCAGGATCCATTAGCTCTTCTTCCTCCCCTTAACTCCACTCCTGACAGGCCCCAGTGTATGTTTACTCCTATGTGTCCATGTGTCCTCATAGTTCAGCTCCCACTCATAAGTGAGAACATGTGGTGTTTGTTTTTCTGTTCCTGCATTAGTTGGCTGAGGATAATGGCTTCTAGTTTCTTCCGTGTCTCTGAAAAGGAAATCTCATTCCTTTTTATGGCTGTATGGTATTCTGATGCCTTCCTTTCTTCAACCTCATGAACCAACCTTTGCTAACTTCAAACTTTTCTTCTGCAACTTCCTCACCTCTTTTAACTTTGAAAGAAGTATTAGGGTCTTGCTCTGGATTAGGTTTTGTCTTAAAGTAATGTTGTGGCTGATTTGATCATTTATCCAGATCACTAACACTTTCTCCATGTCTGTAACAAAGCTTTTTTTTTTTTTTTTTTTTTTTTTTTTTTTTTTTTTTTGAGACGGAGTCTCACTCTGCCGCCCAGGCTAGAGTGCAGTGGCCGGCTCTCGGCTCACTGCAAGCTCCGCCTCCCGGGTTTAGGCCATTCTCCTGCCTCAGCCTCCCGAGTAGCTGGGACTACAGGTGCCCGCCACCTCGCCCGGCTAGTTTTTTGTATTTTTTAGTAGAGACGGGGTTTCACCTTTCTTATCATTTGTGTGTTCACTGGAGTAGCATTTAAATTTGCTTCAATAACTTTTCTTTTGCATTCACAACTTGGTTAACTCTTTGGTGCAAGAGGCCAATTTTCAGCCTACCTGGGCTTTCAACATGCCTTCCTGGCTAAGCTTAATCATTTCTAGCTTTTGATTTAAAGTGAGAGGCATTCAACTCTTTCTTTTACTTGAATACTTAGAGGTTGTTGTAGGGTTATTAATTGGCCTAATTTCAGTATTTTTGTGTCTCAAAGAGCAGGCAGGTCCAAAGAGTGAGAGCGAGATGAGGAAACAGCCTGTTGGTGGAGCAATCAGAACACACAAAACATTTATCAATTGTTTGCTCTCTTACGTGGGCATGGTTCATGGCACCCTCAAGCAATTACAACGGTAACATCAGAGATCACTGATCACAGATCACATAACAGATATAATCATCATGAAAACACTTAAAATATTATGAGAATTGCCAGAATGTAATACAGAGGCATGAAGTGAGCACATACTGTTTTAAAAAATGGCACCAATAACTTGCTCGATGCAGGCTTGCTACAAACCTTCAATCTGTAAAATATGCAATATCTGTGGAGCACAATAAAATGAGGTATGGCTGTAAAAACAGGGAGAGATGCCAACCCCCGGCTTTCTCCAAAGACTGATGACTTCTCCAAGTTTGCCTTTTTATCACTCTGGGCATTTATTCCAAACTAATCTCATCTCATCTCTAAATTTTGCCTTCTTTCCTCCATTTCCATTTTTGGAGCACCCATAGAACCTCCCCATGTGAGATTAAGTTAGATCAACACTGAACCAGGATACTTGGCATGAGATAGAAAACCACTGTCCCCAAACCAGTGTTTTCCTCTTCTGTTACCATGTTAAATATATCACCAGTCTGCCTAAACCTGTGTTGTCATAAACTCTTTTTTCCCTGAGTCACTACAGATAACTGATTATATATTTTTGAAATATTCCTCAAATCTGTCCTATGTCTACTTTCCAGTTGAGACTTTTATTCCTCTCTCTTCAAAAATGAAATTATTTTCTGACTATCTCCTTTTTCATTCTGTTTAGTCTTCCAATGAATCCTGTAATCCAAACATTTTGCCAGAGTTTCATTAAAAATGTTTATCTGTTGAAAAACGTCTGCTAATTTCCTGTTATATCTCTTAAAGTCTAAGCTGCTCAGTCAATATTCTATAGTTTCTGCATTTTGACTTTCACCTAATTTTCTGATTGCATTTTTTTCTTCATTCCAGTTCAGGAACCACACTCTCTCCAGCCACACCTCTCAGTGCTACTCCTAAAACACTTTTGTACTTTATATATGTTCTGTTGATTAGAAAGGCCTTCTTCTCTTTCCTGTCCATCAAAATCCTTTACATTAACAACTTTTCTGATAGGTTAAGTGGAAATCTTTCCTTTTCTTTTCTCATTTACCATGGTGCATTTTATCTCAAATGTAGTCTTATTTCTCTTTATTTCTTTACAACAAACATTTTTTAAAATGTTGACTATACTCACAATCTCCAATTTCTTTCCACACATTTCCTTTCAAACCCACTGAAATTAGCTTCCATTTCCTGTACTCCACCAGAACACCTCATATTGGGATCAATAAAGACCCCCATTTTGCTATCCCTAATGGTCATTCTCAGTCATTTTATTCAGTGAAAATATTGCACTTGCCCTTCTTTTTTGTTGTTGCTGTTCTTTTCTTTTCTTTTCATTTCTTTTTTTTTTTTTTTGAGACCGAGTCGCGCTCTGTCACCCAGGCTGGAGTGCAGTGGCACGATCTCAGCTCACTGCAACCTCTGCCTTCTGGGTTCAAGAGATTCTCCTGCCTCAGCCTCCCGAGTAGCTGGGACTACAGGCACGAACCACCATGCCCAGCTAATTTTTGTAGTTTTAGTAGAGATGGGGTTTCACCATATTGGTTATCCTCGTCTCGAACTCCTGATCTCATGATACACTCGCCTTGGCCTCCCAAAGTGCTGGGATTACAGGCATGAGCCACGATGCCTGACCTTTTTTTTTTTTTTTTCTGAGACAGAGTTTTCACTCTTTTTGCCCAGGCTGGAGTGCAATGGTGTGGTCTCATCTGACTGCAATCCCTGCCTGCCGAGTTCAAGCGATTCTCCTGCCTCAGTCTCCTGAGTAGCTGGGATTACAGACGCTGGCCACCTTGCCTGGCTAATTTTTGTATTTTTAGTAGAGAGGCGGTTTCACCATGTTGGCTAGGCTGGTCTCGAACTACTGACCTCAGGTGATCCACCTGCCTCGGCCTCCCAAAGTGGTGGGATTACAGCCATGAGCCACCGTGCCTGGCCTGCACTTGCCCTTCTTGAAACCTTTGTCTATTTGTCATCCGAAATACTACTACATCTAGGTTTCTCCCTTGTCAGACACTCCTTCTCAGCTTCCTTTGCTGCTTACTGAGTATCTCCTAATGTCTAAACTTTGAGCTATCCCAGGGTTCATTCTTTAGACCTTTGCTCTTTTCCACCCACTCCATGAATGAGTTCATCCAGTCTAATGGCTTTAAATACCAACTTCACTCTAAGGACTTTCTAAATCTGAGACCTCCAGCATGAATTCCAGGCTCTTCATTTAACTATCTACTTGCCATCTCCACTTATTTGTCTAATACGCATCTCAAATTTAACATATCCACACACAAAATCCTTATTCCCAGTCCCAACTGTGACCTAGACTTCTTGTCCTACATTTTTTCTTATCTCAGCAAGAAGCAATACCATTCTTCTAATTGCTCAGACCATCCATTTAATGGGGTCATCTTTGATGTCTTTCCTGTGCCAGACCCATCAGCAACTTCTAAATGCTTTGCCTTCCTACTATTCAGAGTCTAATCACTTCTCTCCACATTGCTATTGCTATTGTCTAAATTCTGAATGATAGCAAAAGCTTCTGAACTAATTTCTGTGCTTCAGTACCAAACTTTCACCATCTTTGCCCATTTCCATTTCTCCTCAATAGGAAACACTAGCTTGCATAAGGCTGGGAGATTTATCTATTTGGTTCGCTAATGTATTCCCAGTGTCTAGAGCAGCACCATGCATATGAAGGGCATTCAAAAGGTATCTGTTAAATGAACTCTTTTCCGTTGTTTATAATTCTTAACTCTCAAACCAGCTAATCAAAATATAATACATATGTAACCTATTTTTTAGCAAAGCATAGAAAGCATGTTCTATTTTAATTGAGTGATGAGGGCGACAGGGGTGATGAAACCGAGGTTAGAATATTTTGAGAGCCATTATGCGATTGTAAATTTCCTTAAACAACTCTACGATTTACAGAGGAAATGAAGTCATTGTAATCTCTTAGTCATCAGTTAAGGAAAAAAAAAAAAAAAACAAGTAGAAGTGATACAATGCAAAAAGTCATCTTGACAGGATAGAAAAAAAAACATATTTTCCTGCCTTGAAAAAGGTTCAAATTTCTTCTTAAGTTGTGCCCTCTAAAGCAAACTTTGGCTCTCAAGTATATTTATTCAATCAAGATTGTTATTACACTACAGTGCTTAGGTGTAGTGGCTTCCTGTGGCTTTACCATTTTAAGCAACTGATGACATTTACCATACAGATTACACATGGATTACAATTCTGGAATGTACATTGTTGAGGATTTCTTTTGATATCACAGTTTAAGGGAAAGAGTTAGACTTTAATATTTTATAACTCACAGCAGGTTATATATTCAAGCTAAACTTGTTTTAGTAGTAATTCTTCAAGCTACCAAAGGCTGTGGCTACCAGAGAAAAAGCAAAGGTTAGTTTGCTACTGTGGCTCCCAGCAGAGTCTATATCATATAAGAAGCCTTATAAAGGAATCTGCTATTTTTTTCCTATAATATCTGGCTAACTACTAATTTTACTATGTGGTATCATGTTTGATAATACATCTCTAATATCTATCTGCAAATTTAGGTTTGCATAAGGTCACGCTGTAAATTTTAATCTACATATATATTCTTGGTTCCTAAGAATGATATTTCTGCAACAGTGATTATATATTGTATCATGTGACAAAATACAGATGAATTTAATAAGCTAAATTCTGTTTTCTCTTGTGACTTTTTCTTGAAAACTATGTTATTTATGTGTTGGTACTAATTTAATTAAATTAACATTCAGAAATTACACAGTCAACTTGGCAGCACTTAAATTAATGCTGCTGTTCATTCGGCATTGTTAATGTGACTTTAAACATTGACAATGTCACCATTATTTAGTATTTACTTAATATTTCTGTTATGCAGCACACTTAGAATGGTTAATTTTTTAAATTTAGACAATTCTTATTATAGACCTATAGACTATAACCTATCAGAAAACCTATTAAAATACAAATACTTACAGTTAACCTCAAAGTGTGTCTACAATTGGATTAAATACAGACTCCTTGATGGCAATCGCTGCTTTCACTGTCTAGGGTGGTTCTGTTCCTCTTACCTTCTTTGAAAATTGTGGAGACATAGGGAAGTAAGCTCATCAATGATGTTGTTGGAAAGGAGGAAAACAGCATAGCCCCTTTGTTACCATCCGAATGTCTGGACATATTTAGAGCTTTCCTAATAAAAGTTGGGTATATTCTTGTAACAGACTATTAAGACAAACTATTTGTTTTCCTTAATTTGAAACAATTCTTTCTTGCTTCTTCTATTTACTTGAGAAAATACTCTCAGTTAAACATCTTTAATGAGGATCCTTAGCCACTTCCTAATGCTATAATAAATATTCAAACATACAGATTGTCCAGTGTTCTAAGGGGCATAAAACTCAGGTATATATGGGAAAGTGAGTAGAGTAGTAGATGTAAGCCCAGTAAGAGAAAGTCATACAAGTAAAGGGAACACTTCAGAATGACTCAAACCAATGGAATAGTTGGAAATATTGGCCTTTTATCTATACTTTGAAGAACCTCTTTGTTTCTAGAAGTTACTTTTGCCTTTCTCTTGAGCCATAATCTCCTGCCTTTAAGCTGCCAATACTTATAAATCTGAAAGTTTGCTGCTCAGAGGAAGAATGCATTAATCTCTTCTGGCACTCATGTACCACCTAGAGTGCCTTGGTAGTAACCTGGAGGCCCTACGCCACAGAAATGGGAAACTTCTTTTCATTACTTGAAAAGAGATGACATAAGCAGGCTATTTATCTGATATGAGGTGAGCAAGCAGTCAAAATGTAAATAGAGATATCACAGAACATCATGAGATAAGAGCTTGTTCTGGATTAATTGAAAAGACACAGACTAATAGGCATCTCTGACACCCATATTTTCTCTTCGGAAATATTAATATCAAGCCATCATTGGATTATTTATAAACTACAATATGTAATTTAAATATGTGTAAGATAAATACAATTTTTCTCAAATATGATTGTATGAAAAACATTGCTATTTTCAAATATTTTAAATGGTATCTTAACCATAGTTTTTCTCACAAAAGGGAACAGTGAATGATTTTCATATAGAAAAAACATCCTTACAAGCAAATACACTAAAAGGTAGTATATTAACAATGCCTGTACAAAAAGGAATCAAATAAAAGAACGTGTAATATGCTGAAATGTATCATTGAAGCTCGTATCTAAGAGTGACGTACAGTTTAAGAGCTTAAAGTATTTTGTAGCTGTTTGAAAATAGATCCTTCCTGGTAGCAAGTAAGGCTAATGTTTGATTTCCTCCCATTAAACTTTACAAAATATTTTCTGAAATGCCCTGCATACGAAGGCATGGAATTGCCTGGCACAGAAGTGGGAGGCAGGACATTTTAATCTATAAAATGGGGATAAAATGCCAATATCACATTTCTTACATAATTCTTACAAAAGGTAAAATACATCATGGATATAAAGTGCTTAGCATGGTGCTTGGTATATAAGATGTGCTCAATAATTGTTAGCTCCAGTTATAATATTATTACTGTTATGACTAGGACATGCACAACATGCTAAAAGGGTTCAGAGGCAGGAGTGACAAACACAGAGAAGGCTTCAGAAGAGATGATTTTTGAGCCTTACCTAGCATATGAATATACAGTTGTCACAAAAGGATGGAAAGGAGCTAAAGCTAAAAGAATTACAATTACCGATAAGGTTGCAATTGTTCGTTGAATTTGAAACCACTTATCTTTTCTCTGCACAGTACTAAAAGTAACTAAGTGGCAGATGGGGTACTCAGCAAATCTCAAGATTATCTCAGTATTTAAGGGCAAATCACTTAAAATATCTGTTACTGAAATGGAGGAATTTCCTTCCTCTCTTGCCAAGGTATGATGAGGAAGAGCTGCTTTTAGAGCAAGTTTCTTCCAAAATTAAAAATGGCTCCCATGAGAATTTTCACTGCCAATGTGAGGCTGTATAAGTCATTTCTGTTTCACTGAAGAGCTACTAGCACTCAGAATTAATTCAACTGAAATCAGAGAGAGCAGAAAAGCTGCTGGAAGTGTTCCTGTTGCAGCAGCAAATTAGAAGTATTGTGTGATTTTTTATTTTTATTTTTATTTTTGCCTGCTGTCTCTGACCCAACAAAAGTAGCACATGGACAATGCCACAGATACCAGCTGACCTAGCTTGTGCAAATGTTATAAAAATGTAAACCAACTTTGAAATATTATATATAAATCAGGAGACACATACCGGATGCAGTTACAGTAATTAATTCAGTTGTTCATGTAGAAATTAAACCTGCAGTGCAAGCAGGGCTGTTTTCATGAAGGCTATGGTTAATAGGCAATCTATGCTGGGTCTTCCTGTCAGTCACAACGGGTGACTCAAACAAGTGAATCAAATGTTAAACTGACTTTCCAAAAATAATACAGGAAGGAGTAACACCTGCATCTCAGCCTCCAGCCAGTCTGCTTATGGTATCAATAATTAATGAAGCTTTTAGTTACGTGTTAGGTTTTTAATGCCTATTGCAGTAACAAGGGAGTTCATTCTTGTTCAAAACTCTTTAAGGTTTTTGTTCTTCACAGAAATTACTACTTGCCACACCAATATGGAATCATACTAAATACTAGAAAAAATGTGAAAATAGTATAAGTAAAAACAGAGAGGAAATAAGAGATTTGGCACATTTATGGAGGCTGGCAGTGGATATTTAAGAATATCGAGATTAGGAGTTCTAAGGGTTTAATTGCTATCTCCTTTTTCCAAAAATGCAGGAGTCATGAAAGCCTGGCTACCTAGACCCCTTTGGAGCCTGCCTTTGTCAACCCAGAAATAGGTATCAAGTATAGCTGTAGATGAGAATCCACCAGCTGTTGGGACCTATAATTAGTATGATTTCTGTAATCCTTGTGCAGATGAGGTTACCCCATGTCCCTGAGTATTCACCAAGCCATAAACTTGCCCCAATCTGCACTCTGTTTTTCCAGTGAGATGCAGCTTTTGTCTTGTTTCCTAGTTTACATTCCAGTTTCCCAGGTGAGACTGACTGATTTATTTGTCCAATTCCAGCATCATTGGCTAGGACCCTGACCACCTGCTAGGCCTAGTCAGCCCTTTTCTCCTAAGAGGCTGGTCTCTGTCCTTGTTCCTTCAGTCCGTGGTGGAAATCTTGCTCTCAAAAAGCTCTTGATCCAATGACAGACTTGCATGGTGGTTCCCACTGCTTTGTCTCATAACTAGACCAGCCAGATGTCCTTTGGATATACATCAGCTCAGACTAAGCAAGAATTCCCTGTGTTCTTTCAAATACAGAATGCTGACTGCTCCCTTTGTGAGTGATCCCTGCAGTTGGATTTGTTAACCAGCCCCAGTCTAGGTTGTTGGTGGCCAGCCCAGATCTCCTTCAGAGCCCAGAAAAACTCATCCCAAAGCGGCTCTGAGTTGTTGCTGTGGAAGCTCCCAGAAGCTTCTTTCTCTATTGTCTTTGGTTTAATGAAAGTCTTGCCTGAGAGGTTACTCACCACCCCTCTGACAGCCAGCAGCCAATTACACGGAAAAGAAAAACAAAACAAAACAAAACAAAAACAGCAACCTGATAGGCCTAACTCTGTGGTGCAATTTGTATTTCAGGGTTACCCTGTAGGACAGACTAAATCTCTTCTCCCCCAGAGACAATCTACTTGATTAGCCATTTTCCCCAGCAGATCCCTGTGTCTCTTGCTTCCCTTCTGAGCACACTCCCATAATAAATCACTTCCACAAGAGGCCCCACTTTAGGCTCTGCTTCTAAAGAAGCTCATTGACAAAAACTTTCTTTTCTCCTTGGCCCACTGCTGAGATTCCAGACTTGAAGCCAAATCATGGGTTAACAACCTCTCACGTCATAGGCTAGGCTCTAAAATCACATCAGTGGCAATACCGTCTGCCAAGTCAACCACACCCGTATTCATCCTCTCTTCTTTCTAATCCCCACAGCCAGTCACTAAGTGCCACCTCTTCTTTACTGCATGCCCCCAGCAAACTTTACATGAGAAAAGATTTGTTCCACAAATCTGGAAGTGAAATAGAGCGCTACCAAAATGTACCGGAGTCCCAAAACTCAGTGTATGTTACCATGGGTATCACCAGATCTGATTTAACGAGCTGAGTTCCCAGAAAAGGTGAGTATTTGCACTCCCGTATTCCTCAGCTTGTTGAGAGCTAGATTTCTTTTTGAATAGAGCAGTTCTTTAAACACTTTAGGTCACAAAATATTCTAAGGAGTTTTGTACAAAATAGTCATTAAGCCACCTAGATGGGAAGGATGGCCTTATCATCTACCTGGAGTATAGTAGAAAAATCAAAACAAAATAGTTGGTTTTTATTTTCTTATTTCATGTAATCTGTCTCATGCTCCTTAAATATGCCTTTGAGACAAATATATTTTGAGTAGAATGTACAATCAGCAAGTTTTCCATTATTTACAAATTGCTAAGTATATCCTGTCAAAATATTCGCTAAAAATACTGCACATTCTCTCAATCATGCTAAGAAAATCGCAATCAATCAATGAAGAGTTTGCCTACAGAATATCACACCCTTCTAAATAAAGTTTTAAGGAAATCATATGAGATATTTTGTTCCACTTTTCCTATTTGCTAAAAATTAGCTTATCAGAGACCCATAGAGGAATCTTTTAAAAAGCCTCATTAGCTTGTGTTTTGATTAATAATTAGAAATATATATTATATATATAAAATATATATTTTGGGGAAGGAGTTTTGCTCTTGTTACCCAGGCTGTAGTGCAATGACATGATCTTGGCTCACCACAACCTCCACCTTCCGGGTTCAAGCAACTCTCCTGCCTCAGCCTCCCAAGTAGTTGGGATTACAGGCATGCGCCACACACCTGGCTAATTTTATATTTTTAGTAGAGATGGGGTTTCTTCATGTTGGTCAGGCTGGTCTCGAACTCCCAACCACAGGTGATCTGTCTGCCTCAGCCTCCCAAAGTGCTGGGACTACAGGAATGAGCCAGAGTGCCTGGCCTATAATTAGAAATATTTTTCGGCCGGGCGCGGTGGCTCAAGCCTGTAATCCCAGCACTTTGGGAGGCCGAGACGGGCGGATAACGAGGTCAGGAGATCGAGACCATCCTGGCTGACACGGTGAAACCCCGTCTCTACTAAAAAATACAAAAAACTAGCCGGGCGAAGTGGCGGGCGCCTGTGGTCCCAGCTACTCGGGAGGCTGAGGCAGGAGAATGGCGTGAACCCGGGAGGCGGAGCTTGCAGTGAGCCGAGATCCGGCCACCGCACTCCAGCCTGGGCGACAGAGCCAGACTCAGTCTCAAAAAAAAAAAAAAAAAAGAAATATTTTTCAGTCATTGGAAAAATTTAACAGATGCCTGACTAAGCACAGGTATAGGCTGTTCTTAACCTCTTCTTTTCTCCTTTATATGTTTCACTTAACCCCATGTTCTCTTCCATCCAAAATGTCATCTCTACACCATAACTTTTCACTATTTTTATTGAAAATATTCTTAGCTTAATTTAAATTATTAAATTATTTATAAATTGCCATCCCTAAGCAAGTTTGTAAGGTGAGTGGCACAGCACAGCATATACAATTTATAGACCCGACTTTTATGTCAGCTTTGTCTTTTCCTTCCTATGTGTCATTTAGTCTGCTTCTTAGTCTCTCTTACAAGATTGCTTTGATCATCTGTAAAATGAGAATGTGAGAACAGTGAGCCTGAGGATACCTTTCAGCTCTAACATCCTATAATGCTACAATTTCTTCTTTGGGTGCTGGTTCTTGCCATTTAATATCCAACTTTTCTTATAGCAATTACTTACTATTGGGCACTGCCCCTGGCTAAAAATCTACTCCGTTGATTTTTTTTATCCTCCAATTCCTCTTTTCCATCCTAAGTCTGCGGAATCCATTTCCTTCAGGGTTCTGCTCTCTGCTAAGAAAAATCAGCTTAGAAAGAGGCTTGGCCATTCAACAAAGAACTAGGGTCCTGTCTTGAATGTCATTAATTAGCTTTGCAAACATGTCAAGTGGTATACATTTCCTGCTTCTTGTGCATGAAATGGAACTAATAATACTATTCTGCCAGCTTTTAATGTAGGTGTTAGGACAGTGAGAGCAAAGAGTAATTACGAAGTATTAAGTGTCATGAAAATGCAGTATATTGTGACAAATAAACGCGTTAGCATGGTCTTCCATGTAATCTGTCCTAAGTAACTCATGTTCTTTTTTTTTAAAAAAAATTACTCTATTATGTTTATTTTGTTTTGGAGATAAGGTCTTGCTCTTTTGCCTAGGCTGGATTCAAACTCTTGGGCTCAAGGAATCCTCCTGCTTTACAAACCTGCTGAGTAGCTGGGACTACAGCCATGCCCACTGTGCCTGGCTTCATGTTCTTTTTAATAAGGTCATCAATAGACAAATTCCTTAATCAGAAACAATGACCCTTTAGGTCTGCCAGTCCTGTGGGGAAGATGTTCAGGCTAAGAGAGGAGTTTTATGGCCCATCTCTAGTTGCATTTAAATGTACAGATATTTGGGTAAACACAAATGGGCTTTGCTTGGATTTATGTATTTTTGGATAAAACTGCTCTAGCTATACCTAACAATGTTGTGAAAACTACTCAATATGTAAGACCAGTGAATCAGGTGGACAGATCTTTGTATTTTGAAGCCAGAATCTGGGATAAAAAGGAAGGGGATTTAGCTTTAATCCTATATGATTATGTTTAACAATGAATAATGATTCTGAGGAATGGGCTATTGTGAATTAAAAATAATACCACCTTAAGACGACATAATGAAGCCTTTGATACCTCTGAAAAACTAAGACACAAAGAACCTAAAGGATCCACCATAGCCACAAAATCAGATTTTCTCTTTCCCAAATCATTATGGGGTATAGCAATGGAAGCACATTTATTCAAATATTGAGGCATTATTCAAGAGTCTTCATGTTTAACATTTAACATCCTAGAGCCTCAGTTTCCTTATTTGCAGAATTATGATAACCTCAACCACTTGGCTGTTTCAAAGATTGAATAACAAATTTATATTAAAATAGCTTACATAAACTTGACACAAATTCATGCAATAGTTTCTGAATTGCCAAGGCACCAAATATAAAATGCATATTTAGTATTAGAACTTCTTTTCATTCTCTGAATTTTGTGTAATATATCCTTTCTCTGCTGTCTTTCAAACATTCAGATATGGTGTACAATTCTGGCATTCAAGGATCACGGTCTTATATGTTTTAAATATACCTCCTTCTTTATCTCCCTCATATTCAATGGTTGGGTCATCTTAATGTACCCAAGTTTTATATGTTGTATGTTTTAGAGAGGACATATCATAGTGGCCTTTCTCTAGTACTAGATATTAGAACCCATGAAAATATAATTAATGCCTACTGGCTTTTTTGCATAGCAAACTTCCCATTTTCATTAGTAGGGCAAGTTATCTCTGGTTAAAATAAGGGGCTGTGTAACAAGGCAGAATAACCTTTGGGGAAAAAAATGAATTAAGCTTTTCTTGATATTCTATCATTTGTACTGTGATCGTGTAATTGGTTTTATTTCTCTGGGCTCCATTTTCTTTCATTGTAAGACAGAGATGGTAATGCTTTCTTGATTATTTCACAAAACCATTAAATAGTTACTAATTTCACAAAATTATTAAATAGCTGTAAATAACTTTAGTTAATGTATAAAGTTATACAAATATAATAATTTATAAACTGAGAGGTAGTGATATAGATAATATTGCTATGTTTGGTTTCACTAAACTTTTGTCATCTAATATTAACTCTATGATTTATGTAATAGTTGAGGGTCCCCTGAGCTATTATTTACATGACACTTTTATATGAACTCTATTTTATAACCAAAATTAACTTATTTGTAAAAGAAACTTTGTATCACTTTTATAAATGGAAAACACATATAACTTTGAAAAATAAAAGATAATTTAAAAAATGAATTCCATGAAAAAGATGCCATTAAATTCTAGCTAAATACTGCTGCCTGTGATGCCTCTTATCTACTCTCTTTGATAAAATCAGAAATGAAGAGATGTTATAAAGGCCCTAAAAATTGTACTAGCTTCACACTAAAGCTTTCTACTGGATGTAAATCAGAAGTATTGAAATATATTTTAAAAGAGAACAACTTTCTCACTATGTCATTCTCTGCTATTTCTTTAATTACTTAAAATTATCTTGCCTACCATCTGTTAGACATGTCTGCCATTTAGAGGAAAATTGGTACAGCAGGAAGTGTAATGGGCTGGAAATCTATGGTCTCACAGATCTCACAGACCTTGATATGTCACTAATGTCTAAGAACCTTAGTTTCTTAATTTCGAGTAGGGATATTGGGGTATACTGTTTCTAAAGTCCCTCCTCCCTGAAATACTCTGCAATATATTTCATTTATATATGCAGAATAGATGCATCTAATTTAGTAAATAACTGAGAATATCTAGATTCTCCTGTCTGGAGAAACTGCCTTCCTCATCACAATGTTCTGTCTTATAAATAAGGTCATTCTGAACTTCTATTGATGTCGCCAATTCAGGAGATGGCCAGGCTTATGGGGAAATCAGGAATTTACTGTAATAGGAGATTATATGCAATAAAGTATGTGAAATTATCAGCCATTCATGAATATCAGGCTTCCCTGACCTCCTCTGCTAAAGTGCTGCAGAAATGTCTTGATTGACTGCTTTTACAAAGGAAAAGAAGAAAAGGATAGATTACTATACTCAACTAACAAGCTTTTTGCAAGCACACCAGAATAAATACAACATTGGATAAATTTAGGAGACCTTCAGTCTTGTAATTGATGGGTTCTCAGTGATTTAATGATGACTTAAAACTCAAGCCTTGATAATGTCCTCCACTGTGTCAAGCAGGTCATTTAAGTTTGTGGGTGACACTGACCTATGCTTCTCATTGCATATTTTAGATTTTACCTTTCTTGAGACAACCATTGCACGTGTGCATGCACAGATATGTATTTTATATTAGCACAAGGTAGTCAAAGCTTATCTGAAATTCTTTTCATTTATGGTGACTTACAGCTTTTCATAATGTCTGATTTTATGAAATATGTGTTCTTACAAAGCTCAAGAGTATATATTCTTCCAATTTTTTCATTGCTTATCATAAAAAGTAGTGAATGTGCATCAAAACCTTTACATTTAAGACCAAGGGTTTGACTCACGTAGGAGACTGATCACTAACTAAACTGGGGCAATGTTCCCTGAGTTATTTCCTGGGTCTGTCACATTGCTAGCCATCCATCCCCATTCCAAGACTCTTTATCTCCTCTCACGCCAATGCCTACTAATATCTAGCTTACCTCTCCTTTGGAATTGTGACTCCTATCTTTGGAACCTTGGATCTGTTAATGAATGTCACCCCTATTTACATTTACTAGTCTAACTCAGTAGTTATTCTGGATTTTCCCCCAGATCTCTACACATCTATTATCATTTTCAGATAAAAGACACACCCCTATGTCTAAGGGGTCAGCATAATTGACCACTTGCTTTAGGCTCCCAGCTGCTCATTCTGTCTCCTAACTCCAGTCTGGTATAGACTATCCCCTGGTATAGTCTGTAACTATATATTACCCCAAAGGAAAAAAAATCTGTTAAAGAAAACAAAAATAAGAAGAAGAATATAGGTTGCTTCCCTGAAATTAAAACTGATCATATTTTTAATCAAAGGGAGTTATTAGAGTAAGTAATCAATATGAATGTAAACTAGCTATGGTTTCTTTCGTGGAGGATAAATTAAATTGAAAATCTCAAAGACAAACATCAACAACAGCTTAAATAAACAGAATGTGTTGGGCTGAAATGTCACTCCATTTCTATTTCAGCCTTCTGTGGGAGTGCTTCTGCCAATATGTGGTTTGAGCTTTGCAAGGCAAACATGGGCTAAGTCATTTATTGTCTTCTAAGCCATCAACTGGTAATCAGTATAACTTATCATCACAGAGTTGGTTAAACCTGATTATTGTCTACCCTCACAAATACCCTCAGACCAGGATTGTTCATACATGCATTTCAAATATATGTACCAAATAAAGGTGAATGCAAGGTGCCAAAGCATCTTTGGTGTAGGATATCTCTGCCCTCTCTCTCAAACTTTCTGTATCTAGAAGTCTGGAAACTGAACAATCAGCTCGGACATCAGTAGTTCTTTCCTATTTAGTTTATATAATACCTAGAAGCACTTAACATAGCACTTGGCACAAAATAGTTTTTGTAATGGCAGATATAATTACTTTGGGGCTTTCCTTACCTACCTGATTCTGAGCTTCTCATCTCTCAGGTTGCAAGTTGTTCATAAGTCATAAATAGGATAGCCCAGGTGCCCATAGTGTTCCTCATCAGAGGCAGGAACAGGACCCTTAAAGACAAGGCAAGGACAGAAACTCTCTGTTGCCCACTTTGAGTTGGCCTGTGCACTGGGTTTACATCAGCAAAACCAATTTCTTGGTTCTCTCTTCACTAGCATCTATATGACTCACTTTTTTTTTTCTTTTTACATTAGCTTTGTTCAACCCCTGTGAGTAATTAAGCTAAAGCCAAAAAAGGTGCAGCTAGAACTGCCACTCACCAGCTGTGGGACCATGAGCAAGATATTTAACCCATCTCTGACTCTCATCACCTTAGAAGTCTGTCACTAACTCATTATATGATTATGAGTAAACCATTTAACTCACCCTGTTTCCTCATATCTAAAATGAAGTTGATGGACTTGACATTGATAATCTTTAAAATTCCTCTAGATCTAACCTTTTCATTTATTGCTAGATGTTTATTTTAAAAAAGCATACCTGTGAGAAAAGTTTGTCAACCAAATATACAGTATTTTTCCCCTTATGACATCAGAAGTTTAATAAAAAGAATCTGTAGTACATGTGTTATTCTACTTTAGATTTTGTGGCTTTTATCTATATTTAATCTTCAAGACATTTTATTTGCTTCCAAAACAAGTGAAAACAAGATTTGTAAGTAAACAACATTCACTTTGTGTTGAAGCAACACTTAATTTCTGTGCTCATCAACTTACAAATTGCCTATGACAATGAAAATACTTTCCATATTGGCATTTGACACAGAGATTGAAATAGTATATTGAAGTAGTGTAAACAACAAATTTAGAACAGCAAGCTCTAAAAAAAACTCAAACAGAGCTTGTTTTTCAAGGAAAGGAAAGAACATACTGAATAATTTTAGTTATTATTGCTTGATGATAAAACAGCCTAAAACCTAAGTGTCTTAAAACAATGATGATTTTAACATTCTCTGGATTGACAATGCTTTTGCTGGTCTCATCTGAAGTCACTCATATGGCTGCATTCATGTGACAATTCAACTGGGAAAAGCTTTGTTCACATCTGACAATTTGAGCTGTCTGTGCACTGTCACCTCCACATGCTCTTTCCCCTCCACTGTAATTCCACCTTGAAATCCAAGGTTCCAAGAAGGCAAGACCAGAAGCTGCCAGGCCTCTGAAGGCCTAGGTGGAATTTACAGTCAGAAGACCATCCCAGACATGCAAAGGTGAAGAAATAGACTCCACCTCTTAATGGCAGGAGAAGGAAACTCATATTGCAAAACAGCACAGAGTGATTTGTTTTAACAAGCTGCCACACCAATATACTGTTTCCATAAAGACATTTTAGGAAAAACTCTTTTATCCTCATGGGTTTAACATCCCTGATTTTATTTTTTATTTTTATTTTTTTTATATATAGGGTAGGTATTTCATTTCACAGAAAGGGAAATGTAAGGCAACAAGAAGACATAAAGCACAAAGATGTTTCTTATACATTGGTAAAAGAAACAATATGTCCACAGGATGAAAGCCAAAGTTCTTAAAGTAAAAGCAGCCCACATGATCTGCAGCCTCCTCCCTTTCATCACTGACCTCTTTTCCTACTACTCTTCTCCTTGTTCAGTTGGGTTGTGCCACACCGGCTCAAATAAAAGTGAAAACTTCAATAAAATATTCTATTTCTGGTAGATCATTTCACTGATGAACACTAACAAACTTCTCAAGAGAGTCCGTCTAATTTTCCAGAAATTTTTAAGATGAAAATCACCTATTTTAAATTAATGATGATAATTTAACTTTGATACCAAAACCAGATAAAGTACAAAATTAAAAAAAAAAAAAAAACTCATGGGCTAATTTCATTTATGAACTATACTTAAAAATATGAAAAAATAGATTAGCTAACCAAATCAACAGTATATTCTTAAAATGTCATCATAATGATGCATGATTTATCCCAGAAATGCAAAGGTGACTCAACCTTCAATTATGTATAGATATAATATTTACATTTATGAGTCAAAGGATGGAAGTCACATGATCATCTCATTTATGCTGGAGAAAAATGATTTTATAAAGTTAAAAATATTAATGATGGAAAAGAAAATTAGAAAATTGGATTAGAATTAATCTTCCATAACCCTATAAAAATACCGTAAAAATCCAAGTAAATATCATATTCAATGAATAAACTTTAGAATTTATTAAAATTAAGAATAGCATCAGGATTGTCTTCTGTCACTTCTACTGTTTAGCACAGAACTGAAGTTCCTAGGTAATGCTGTAAGTCAAGAAAAACAAATGCTTCATATAGGTTTGAAATTAAGGGATAAAATAACAAATATTTGTTAATTAGTGATTATGATTTTTATATAGACAATTCAGGATAGCCATCTAATCTTTAGAGCTAAAAATAGGAGTTTGTTTACCATAATATAATTTTATATGAGCAATTTTCAACCAGCAAATGTAAGGTATCATTTACGATACAAAGAGAAACTACAACAAAGCTTTTTAAAAATTCTAACCTAATAAAGGCTATGACTAGCATATACGGAATATTAAAACTCTATTAGAACACATAACAGTACTCCCCAAATTTAGAGGAATTCTGTGTTCACAGTTGAAGTGACTTAACACTGTTTTCCTAAATTCACTTATCACTTAATGCAATTCACATCTAAACCTCAGGGTGTTTTAAGAGACTTCACAAACACTAACTTTTTTTTTCAGTTAAAGATCATCAGTTGGTAAAACAATTTTGAGATATAAGAGCAAAAAGAGAGACTGATTCTGTCAGACACTAAGATATATTTAAAAAGCATGGTAATTAAGATAGCATTGTACTTCTGCAGTTACTATCAAATGGAGTAGTGTAAGTGATGGCCTAAAACATATAATCTATATCTATATATATATTTTATTATACTTTAAGATCTAGGGTACATGTGCATAACGTGCAGGTTTGTTACATATGTATACTTGTGCCATGTTGGTGTGCTGCACCCATCAACTCATCAGCACCCATCAACTCGTCATTTATATCAGGTATAACTCCCAATGCAATCCCTCCCCCCGGCCCCCTCCGCATGATAGGCCCCGGTGTGTGATGTTCCCCTTCCCGAGTCCAAGTGATCTCATTGTTCAGTTCCCACCTATGAGTGAGAACATGTGGTGTTTGGTTTTCTGTTCTTGCCATAGTTTCCAGCTGCATCCATGTCCCTACAAAGGACACAAACTCATCCTTTTTTACGGCTGCATAGTATTCCATGGTGTATATGTGCCACATTTTCTTAATCCAGTCTGTCACTGATGGACATTTGGGTTGACTCCAAGTCTTTGCTATTGTGAATAGTGCAGCAATAAACATACGTGTGCATGTGTCTTTATAGCAGCATGACTTATAATCCTTTGGGTATATACCCAGTAATGGGATGGCTGGGTCATATGGTCATTCTAGTTCTAGATCCTTGAGGAATCGCCATACTGTTTTCCATAACGGTTGAACTAGTTGATAATCCCACCAACAGTGTAAAAGTGTTCCTATTTCTCCACATCATCTCTAGCACCTGTTGTTTCCTGACTTTTTAATGATTGCCATTCTAACTAGTGTGAGATGGTATCTCATTGTGGTTTTGATTTGCATTTCTCTGATGGCCAGTGATGATGAGCATTTTTTCATGTGTCTGTTGGCTGTATGAATGTCCTCTTTTGAGAAATGTCTCTTCATATCCTTTGCCCACTTTTTGATGGGGTTGTTTGTTTTTTTCTTGTAAATTTGTTTGAGTTCTTTGTAGGTTCTGGATATTAGCCCTTTGTCAGATGAGTAGATTGCAAAAATTTTCTCCCATTCTGTAGGTTGCCTGTTCACTCTGATGGTAGTTTCTTTTGCTGTGCAGAAGCTCTTTAGTTTAATGAGATCCCATTTGTCAATTTTGGCTTTTGCTGCCGTTGCTTTTGGTGTTTTAGACATGAAGTCCTTGCCCATGCCTGTGTCCTGAATGGTATTACCTAGGTTTTCTTCTAGGGTTTTTACGGTATTAGGTCTAACATTGAAGTCCCTAATCCATCTTGAATTAATTTTCGTATAAGGAGTAAGGAAAGGATCCAGTTTCAGCTTTCTACTTATGGCTAGCCAATTTTCCCAGCACCATTTATTAAATAGGGAATCCTTTCCCCATTTCTTGTTTTTCTCAGGTTTGTCAAAGATGTGTGGTATTATTTCTGAGAACTCTGTTCTGTTCCATTGGTCTATATCTCTGTTTTAGTACCAGTACCATGCTGTTTTGGTTACTGTAACCTTGTAGTATAGTTTGAAGTCAGGTAGCGTGATGCCTCCAGCTTTGTTCTTTTGACTTAGGATTGTCTTGAAATGCGGGCTCTTTTTTGGTTCCATATGAACTTTAAAGCAGTTTTTTCCAATTCTGTGAAGAAACTCATTGGTAGCTTGATAGGGATGGCATTGAATCTATAAATAACCTTGGGCAATATGGCCATTTTCACGATATTGATTCTTCCTATCCATGAGCATGGTATGTTCTTCCATTTGTTTGTGTCCTCTTTTATGTCACTGAGCAGTGGTTTGTAGTTCTCCTTGAAGAGGTCCTTTACATCCCTTGTAGGTTGGATTCCTAGGTATTTTATTCTCTTTGAAGCAATTGTGAATGGAAGTTCATTCCTGATTTGGCTCTCTGTTTGTCTGTTACTGGTGTATAAGAATGCTTGTGATTTTTGCACATTAATTTTGTATCCTGAGACTTTGCTGAAGTTGCTTATCAGCTTAAGGAGATTTTGGGCTGAGACAATGGGGTGTTCTAAATATACAATCATGTCATCTGCAAACGGGGACAATTTGACTTCTTCTTTTCCTAACTGAATACCCTTGATTTCTTTCTCTTGCCTGATGGCCCTAGCCAACACTATACTGAATAGCAGTGGTGAGAGAGGACATCCCTGTCTTGTGCCAGTTTTCAAAGGGAATTTTTCCAGTTTTTGCCAATTCAGTATGATATTGGCTGTGGGTTTGTCATAAATAGCTCTTATTATTTTGAGATATATTCCATCAATACCGAATTTATTGAGATTTTTTAGCATGAAGGGCTGTTGAATTTTGTCAAAGGCCTTTTCTGCATCTATTGAGATAATCATGTGTTTGTTGTCTTTGGTTCTGTTTATATGCTGGATTATGTTTATTGATTTGCGTATGTTGAAACAGCCTTGCATCCCAGGGAAGAAGCCCACTTGATCATGGTGGATAAGCTTTTTGATGTGCTGCTGAATCCGGTTTGCCAGTATTTTATTGAGGATTTGTGCATCAATGTTCATCAGGGATATGGGTCTAAAATTCTCTTTTTTTGTTGTGTCTCTGCCAGGCTTTGGTATCAGGACGATGTTGGCCTCATAAAATGAGTTAGGGAGGATTCCCTCTTTTTCTATTGATTGGAATAGTTTCAGAAGGAATGGTACCAGCTCCTCCTTGTACCTCTGGTAGAATTCAGCTGTGAATCCATTTGGTCCTGGACTTTTTTTGATTGGTAGGCTATTAATTATTGCCTCAATTTCAGAGCCTGCTATTGGTCTATTCAGGGATTCAGCTTCTTCCTGGTTTAGTCTTGGAAGAGTGTAAGTGTCCAGGAAATTATCCATTTCTTCTAGATTTTCTAGTTTATTTGCGTAGAGGTGTTTATAGTATTCTCGGATGGTAGTTTGTATTTCTGTGGGGCGGTGGTGATATCCCCTTTATCATTTTTTATTGCGTCTATTTGATTCTTCTCTCTTTTCTTCTTTATTAGTCTTGCTAGTGGTCTGTCAATTTTGTTGATCATTTCAAAAAACCAACTCCTGGATTCATTGATTTTTTGGAGGGTTTTTTGTGTCTCTATCTCCTTCAGTTCTGCTCTGATCTTAGTTATTTCTTGCCTTCTGCTAGCTTTTGAATGTGTTTGCTCTTGCTTCTCTAGTTCTTTTAATTATGATGTTAGAGTGTCAATTTTAGATCTTTCCAGCTTTCTCTTGTGGGCATTTAGTGCTATAAATTTCCCTCTACACACTGCTTTAAATGTGTCCCAGAGATTCTGGTATGTTGTATCTTTGTTCTCATTGGTTTCAAAGAACATCTTTATTTCTGCCTTCATTTTGTTGTGTACCCAGTAGTCATTCAGGAGCAGGTTATTCAGTTTCCGTGTAGTTGAGCAGTTTTGACTGAGTTTCTTAGTCCTGAGTTCTAGTTTGATTGCACTGTGGTCTGAGAGACAGTTTGTTATAATTTCTGTTCTTGTATATTTGCTGAGGAGTGCTTTACTTCCAATTATGTGGTCAATTTTGGAATAAGTGTGATGTGGTGCTGAGAAGAATGTATATTCTGTTGATTTGGGGTGGAGAGTTCTGTAGATGTCTATTAGATCTGCTTGCTGCAGAGATGAGTTCAATTCCTGGATATCCTTGTTAACTCTCTGTCTCGTTGATCTGTCTAATGTTGACAGTGGAGTGTTGAAGTCTCCCATTATTATTGTATGAGAGTCTCAGTCTCTTTGTAAGTCTCTAAGGACTTGCTTTATGAATCTGGGTGCTCCTGTATTGGGTGCATATATATTTAGGATAGTTAGCTCTTCCTGTTGAATTGATCCCTTTACCATTATGTAATGGCCTTCTTTGTCTCTTTTGATCTTTGAGGGTTTCAAGTCTGTTTTATCAGAGACTAGTATTGCAACCCCTGCTTTTTTTTGTTCTCCATTTGCTTGGTAGATCTTCCTCCATCCCTTTATTTTGAGCCTATGTATGTCTCTGCATGTGAGATGGGTCTCCTGAATACAGCAAATTGATGGGTCTTGACTCTTTATCCAGTTTGCCCTTCTGTGTCTTTTAATTGGAGCATTTAGTCCATTTACATTTAAGGTTAATATTGTTATGTGTGAACTTGATCCTGCCATTATGATATTAACTGGTTATTTTGCTCATTAGTTGATGCAGTTTCTTCCTAGCCTCGATGGTCTTTACATTTTGGCATGTTTTTGCAATGGCTGATACCGGTTGTTCCTTTCCATGTTGAGTGCTTCCTTCAGGGTCTCTTGTAAGGCTGGCCTGGTGGTGACAAAATCTCTAAGCATTTGCTTATCTCTAAAGGATTTTATTTCTCCTTCACTTATGAAACTTAGTTTGGCTAGATATGAAATTCTGGGTTGAAAATTCTTTTAAGAATGTTGAATATTGGCCCCCACTCTCTTCTGGCTTGTAGAGTTTCTGCCGAGAGATCTGCTGTTAGTCTGATGGGCTTCCCTTTGTGGGTAACCCGACCTTTCTCTCTGGCTGCCCTTAAGATTTTTTCCTTCATTTCAACTTTGGTGAATCTGGCAATTATGTGTCTTGGAGTTGCTCTTCTCGAGGAGTATCTTTGTGGCGTTCTCTGTATTTCCTGAATTTGAATGTTGGCCTGCCCTACTAGGTTGGGGAAGTTCTCCTGGATGATATCCTGAAGAGTGTTTTCCAACTTGGTTCCATTTTCCCCCTCACTTTTAGGCACCCCAATCAGACGTAGATTTGGTCTTTTTACATAGTCCCATACTTCTTGCAGGCTTTGTTCATTTCTTTTGTTTCTTTGTTCTTTAGATTTCTCTTCTCGCTTCATTTCATTCATTTGATCCTCAATCGCTGATACTCTTTCTTCCAGTTGATTGAGTTGGTTACTGAAGCTTATGCATTTGTCACTTATTCCTTGTGTCATGGTTTTCATCTCTGTCCGTTCGTTTATGGCCTTCTCTGCATTAATTATTCTGGTTATCAAGTCTTCCACTCTTTTTTCAAGATTTTTAGTTTCTTTGCGCTGGGTATGTAATTCCTCCTTTAGCTCTGAGATGTCTGATGGACTGAAGCCTTCTTCTCTCATCTCATCAAAGTCATTCTCTGTCCAGCTTTGATCCGTTGCTGGTGATGAGCTGCGTTCCTTTGGAGGGGGAGATGCGCTCTTATTTTTTGAATTTCCAGCTTTTCTGCCCTGCTTTTTCCCCATCTTTGTGGTTTTATCTGCCTCTGGTCGTTGATGATGGTGATGTACTGATGGGATTTTGGTGTGGGTGTCCTTCCTGTTTGTTAGTTTTCCTTCTAACAGTCAGGACCCTCAGCTGTATGTCTGTTGGAGATTGCTTGAGGTCCACTCTAGACCCTGTTTGCCTGGGTGTCAACAGCAGAGGCTGCAGAAGATAGAATACTGCTGAACAGCGAGTGTACCTGTCTGATTCTTGCTTTGGAAGCTTCCTCTCAGAGGTGTAGTCTACCATGTGAGGTGTGGGGTGTCGGTCTGCCCCTAGTGGAGGATGTCTCCCAGTTAGGCTACTCAGGGGTCAGGGACCCGCTTGAGCAGGCAGTCTGTCCATTCTCAGATCTCAACCTCCGTGTTGGGAGATCCACCACTCTCTTCAAAGCTATCAGACAGAGCTGCTTGCATCTGCAGAGGTTTCTGCTGCTTTTTGTTGCAGTTGTTGTTGTTTAGCTGTGCCCTGTCCCCAGAGGTGGAGTCTACAGAGACTGGCAGGCCTCCTTGAGCTGCTGTGAGCTCCACCCAGTTCGATCTTCCCAGTGCTTTGTTTACCTACTTAAGCCTCAGCAATGGCGGGCACCCCTCCCCCAGCCTCACTGCTGCCTTGCGGTTAGATCACAGACTGCTGTGCTAGCAATGAGAAAGGCTCCCTGGGCATGGGACCCTCCCGGCCAGGTGTGGGATATAATCTCCTGGTGTGCCCGTTTGCTTAAAGTGCAGTGGTGTGGGAGTTACCCGATTTTCCAGGTGTTGTGTGTCTCTGTTCCCCTGGCTAGGAAAAGGGATTCCCTTCCCCCTTGCGCTTCCCAGGTGAGGCGATGCCTCGCCCTGCTTCAGCTCTCGCTGGTCGGGCTGCAACAACTGACCAGCACCCATTGGCCGGTACTCCCCAGTGAGATGAACCCAGTACCTCAGTTGATAATGCAGAAATCACCTGTCTTCTTTGTCGCTCGCGCTGGGAGCTGGAGATTGGAGCTGTTCCTATTCGGCCATCTTGCTCCGCCCCTCACATCCCTGATTTTAAATACCATGTTAAAAGAGAGAGAGTTCTTTTAATTAGCTAACTCAAAATATTCAGAAAATAGTATGGAGAGTTTTTTAAAGGTAACTGCTTTACAGATGTTTGTGGGTTCTTTGTTAAATATTCAGCTCTTCAAAGATAAATGTATGATCAACAGGAATTAGTTAAAGGTCCTTTTGTATTTATAATGGAAATTTCATAAGAGCTTTTTATTTTCTTTCAAGATAGTAATTAATTACAAAATTCTTAAGATACCTTATCAAATTCAACTCGCCTTTAAAAAAGAAGACCAACTCTTTTACATATTCTTTTATATTAGACTTTTAAAAAAATAAATTAACTGAAAAAGGTGAACACTAGAAAAAGGGCAATATTATTACAAATTATTGATGTACGAATGGGAATTATGAGTACTTCAGTTAATCTGAACTTAGAACTTTATTAACAAAGAGGTCAGCAGGCATTGAAGTATCAATAGTGGGCATGCTAAATCAAGTCGAAAACTTAAACAAAAACTCATAGTGCAGGTTTATGGAAGGAATAAAAATGTTCCTATGCCTGTCAGATTATATCACTCTTATTTCATTGGCTCACCCTTTCCACCTGTGTCAGAGAATGGCTTGGAATCCAAAAGCATGTCTCACTTGATTTCTCACACAGAGCTCTCATTTCTTCCAAGACAGCCCTCTTACTGTTTGCTGTGCAGTGGCCAAGGGTTGCTGGAGTGTGGTACCTCAGTACTGCTTCTGATACCTCCATGGGAGTGGTCACACTCATTCTCTTAATTCTGCTGCAAAGTGTCACAATGTGACTATATTCCCCTTTATCCTCACAGTGTGGAGAACCATGCTGTGTTCCATGGTGAAGTGGGGGTACACTACTTTTTCCCATTTCATGCCACATTTTTCCACTTGGGCTCCACCCGAGTACAACCAATGTCTCACAAAATGCTTCATGGATTTCCAAAGTCCCTTCAATCTCTGCCTGCATTAATTCTCCTCAGAGAGTTTATACTTAATCCATGAGGATGGCATAGAATAATTAAACCAGGCTGTTATTCCATCACCAGCTATGAGACATACCCAGACATACTTGAACTTCAGATTAGGCTCAGCTAGGACTCCAGGCACATGATACAATAAAATATGTTAGCATTAATATTTAATTTTCAGGGTTTCCAAGACAGGAAGATCAAATTCTAGAATATCTAGTTTAAAATAATGTGAATAATAATCCCACATCATCTCCTAATATTACGGAGTTTTCCTTTGAAAGAACACTTTAGAAGTATTTTGGAGAAACAACATAGCATTAGGTGAATCAGAATTCAAATCCTAGCACTGTCTGAAATTAGCATCATGTTGGAAAATGAGGATAATATAATCTAACTGTTGGATTATTTAAGGAGATAAAGAGGATATGTGCGTAAAGCATCCAGCACACTAGATAGGAAGTAATAGGCTTTTGATCCAAAGAAGCTCGTGTTGTTTTGCAACCTGGGAACCTACTTAGGGTCCTGAGAGACATAGTTCCTTTCTTGATTATCCAAAATGGTAATTTCTACATTTTGTGATATTATGTGGAAAAGTCAAATTGGTATTATTTTAATTTTTATTTATTATTGCTTTTAGAGGAAATAATGGAAGACAAGAAGTATGAATTAGTTTAGGATGTCCCTTTCACGGAAACACTTTAAAAGTAGCAAATGCTATATTTTCCTACATTTAGAGAAACATGAGGCATTAGAATTCATTTGACAAACATTTATTGAACACTAACTAGGGAAGATTCACAGTGCTGGGTGCTGGGGACAGAGCTGAGGAGACATACACAATCGCTGCCCTTGCAGAAGGGAGGCAAACAACAACAAATGCAATAATGCACATAGGAGGCTGAGATACAAGCATCTGGGTCAAAGAAAATAATTTTAATTCAGGAGATATAGGAGGCCTCTCTAAGGAAGTGACATTTACACTGAAACCTGAAGAATGAGAAAGAGCTAGCAAGATAATGACTGTGGGTGCTCGGCTGGGGGAAGAGCCAATGCAAAATACCAGGAGGACAGCCTGGCATGTTTTCACAGTCAGTCTTAGAGAACAAGAAGAAAGTGCTACAAATGAGGCTGGAGAAGCATGAAGAAGGCTGACCTATCTGGGTTTGTACTTGGTACCTGGAGAAAAAGTTGTTTCTCTTCTTTACAGTTGTGTCATTGAGAAGGCCAGCTTATATAACAAGGGCCCCAAAGCAGGGAATTCTTGTATTCACTATTTAACAAATGATGTATCATCCCCTTACTACCAGCTGATATTTTCTTCCAAAGACCATGCTGTGTCCATCACTCCATCAGCCTGCTTGATTTTCCAAAAGACTAATTAACCATGGTTTCTTTTAGCTATAGTCAACGTTTATAGGACCCACGTTTGCTTGGAAAAACAATAAATACTATATATTGAGAAAGAAGTGGCAATATGATTATCATTGCTAACCTTTCCTGGATCTATTTTGACTTTTTTGTCTTGTGTGCAAATCAGAGACTCCATCTGCTAGACTTTTCTTCTTCTAGCTGCCAATCCCCAGGATTTTAAAAATATTTATTGTCAAACCAGTGTTAATGGCCACGATCTGATCACTCCAGCTTTTCCGTTTGAAGCACAAAGAAATCTTTATGTGTTTGCTTTTGATTACAGTGACTGAAAAACAATGAAGATGAAGAGGAGATAGGGGAAAAACCTCCAAAACCTTAAATGTTTTCCCTTTTGGGGATCTCTACTTTGCAGTCTGTTTTGACTGAGGTGCTGAGGTGTTTCAGTGAATTGTGTCCTTAGATTTTACTACTGAGGTTGAGTTCACCATTCCCGCTTCTTGCCCCAGTAAATCCCCATAATCTGCTGTTTTGCAATAGTACAGGGACCTGTTGAGGCCTTGACTAGGGAAAGAAAGGAAATGTATTCTAATAAAAATTATTGAAAAGATCTCAGTTGTTATCAAATTATCTGCGAGTAACAGATTTAGGGCAGAAATTATACTTTTTATAATACTAGAAAGTGATTTCTGGCTAACGTAATTTTAGTTCTATCACATTTGTGACTGCCTTCCTTCAGTAAATTTTCTCATGATGAAACTTGCTAATGTTATCAGACTTTTTTGTTGAATATAAAAGAATTACTGTTATGATTAGGAAAGTCATTAATGCCACATATTACCTGCCTGAGGGCTAGGAAATTGAAAATAAGTTGTTTACTTTTATATCTTGTTAACAAAAGGGTTTGAATGACATGCTATTAATTGTATGAAATAGAAAATGTCTAATGCCATCAATTGTAAGCAGCCTTTCTTACAATAGGATTCTATTCCATCTATTTCAGATTACAAAATTACTCAAAAATTGTTATATGAAGACATTTTATAGGGTTTTGAAGTGTAAAACTGGAATTTGATAGTAGAATAGAAGGGGAAAGTGAGGAAATTGAGTGAAAATCACTCATGTTCAAACACTGCAATGAGATGTCCTCAGCAGATGGCTTGGGCAGACACAACATTGGATAAATCATTGGGGCGCTGGAAATATATTAGAAGTTCTAAATGTATTAGAATCATTTAGAACCATTATGCTTTCACCGTGATTATGTTTCTTTCTCTCAAGAATTAAAGCCAGGGATCTTGGCTGAAGCTGATCCTTTCTGTTGATCTTAAGGAAGTAGGGAAATAAAAAGCAGTTTTACCTCTCTAATTGCTAAAGGTTAGAGAACCTACATTAAAGGTGTGGACATCAGAAAGGTGAATGTGGATGGACTAAGAGTATGAACCAGTGCAGCATAGAATGAGCTGTCAGTCCTCAAAATGCTATGTAATTTGAGGCATACAAGCCTGGCCTGGGATAACTTTTTTCTACCTAACACTTTCCTACTCTTTTTTCATGAGCCACCTCCAATATCATTTCTTCTATGAAACATTTCCATGGAATGTCCATCATCTCCTGGAAGAATATACACTTCTTATACTCTGGTCCTGTTCTGTGTAATTCAGTAGCGCCACTCACATTGTAATATCATCAGCTCATGATATTTCATAGGGCAATTTCCCCCTCCCCCTCCCCGCCGCACCAGCAAACACTGGCCAATGTCTGGAGATAGTTTTGGTTGTCACATCTAAGGAGAGGGCTGTTTGCTCCCAGCATCTAATGAATAGAGGCAAGGATACTGCTAAACATCTTACACAGGACAGCCCTCCACAACAAGAATGATCCTGCTCAAAAAAGTCAGTTGAAAACAGTAAAATCACTATTTCTGAAAAATATATATATTTATTTACCATTATGTTTTATTTTTCATTCAAGATGTTAACTTTCAACTTCTTTTAAATTTTCTGATATATTGGCTTTAATTTAAGAGGACTTATTTTTCCAAAAAGAAAAAAATAAAACATGATGGTATACAGCATAATTAATAAATATGTAAAATATTTTGAGGAGTTAGAAAAACAGAAATTATTCCTCAGAAAATTTCACTAAATTTTAAAACTTTCACTACATTTTAGGACCTAAAGCAGGGACCATTTTTGTGACTCTCCCCTGCAAGCAACCCCTCGGCTCAGGGAATGTCACAACTGTCCATTCATTCTGTTCCTCCACCTAGAAGTCACCCCAAAAGTTCCTCCAGCTTAGAAGTGCTCTCCTCTCACCTTCCCATTTCTAGCTCATTACCAAGTCCTGCAGATTTACACTACCCCAATTCCTGACCCACCTGCATACACTGATTGCAATTTTCCTTGCCTTTTAGTGGATTTTCAGATAAAGTCTAAATTCTTTCTAGGCATTTCAACTTCTTCCCTGGCTCCTGCAACAGCCTCCTGGCACTCCACGCCTCCGCCCTCGCTTTCTGCCCTCCACGACACCGGCCTCCACCGGCTACCTCCTGCTGCTGTGTCTTCATACACACAATTGCCTCTCTCTGCGCAGTGTTTCCTTTCTCCTTTTTCCTGGTTAAATCACGCTCATCCATCTCTGTTCAAATATTTCTTCTTCAAATATACTTTCCATGACCACAGACTGGGTCAGTGTTTCCCCCTAATCTTTCATAACCCCTTTCTTTATTTCTTTATAGCATTTCTTACCGTGATTATGTATTAATTTGTGTGGTTACATTACATTTACATTGCTCACAATAATTCCTAGGAATTTTTTTTTCTTTTTTTTTAATTGAGACAGAGTTTTGCTCTTGTTGCCCAGGCTGGAGTGCAATGGCAGGATCTCAGCTCACTGCTACCTCGGCCGGCCTGATTCAAATGATTCTCCTGCCTCAGACTCCTAAAGAGTGGGGATTACAGGCACGCACTTCCATTCCTGGACAATTTTTGTATTTTTAGTGGAGGTGGGGTTTCACCATGTTGGCCAGCTTGTCTCAAACTCCTGATTTAAGGTGATCCGCCCACCTCAGCCTCCCAAAGTGGGCATCAGTCACTGCACCCAGCCAATTCCCAGGAATTCTAAAGGGCCTGACACCTCTTAGGAATTTAATAAACATTTTTTGAATGAATAAATAAAGGAAAGAAGGAATTTGTGAATCTGAGGTCGCATTTGCAGATATCAGTTGGCATCCAGTTTCCTTTTTTCTTTCTCTTTCTGTCTCTCTCTCTCTTTCTTTCTTTCTTTCTCTTTCTCTCTCTCTTTCTTTCTTTCTTTCTCTCTCTCTCTCTCTCTCTCTCTCTCTCTTTCTTTCTTTCTTTCTTTCTTTCTTTCTTTCTTTCTTTCTTTCTTTCTTTCTTTCTTTCTTTCTTTCTTTCTTTTTAAAACAGAGTCTCACTCTGTTGCCCAGGCTGGAGTGCAGTGGCGCTATCTTGGCTCACTGCAATCCCCGCCTCCCAGGTTCAAGCAATTCTCTGCCTCAGCCTCCTAAGTAGCTGGGATTACAGGTGCCTGCCACCACGCCTGGCTAATTTTTTGTGTGTATTTAGTGGAGATGTGGTTTCACCATCTTGGCCAAGCTGGTCTTGAATTCCTGACCTCGTGATTCACCCGCCTCGGCCTCCCAGAATGCTGGGATTACTTTTAGGTGTGAGCTACCACGCCCCACTGGCATACCAGTTTTTGACATTACTGAACAATATAACAATAGTCATTGTTGTGTTTTTTTCAAATAATGATTAAGAAATACAAAAAGAGATGAGCAATATGTTTATAATTGTCATATAACTTCTCACACAACTTGGTTTTACAGGAAATTGTTCTCTTTTATTAAGTTAATTGATAATTCACGTACAGAAATTTTGGAGAAAATTTCCCTAAAAGATTCATGTTTGGATACCATTAGACTGAAGAGAAGTTTCTTTTTCCTAGTGTTAAGGAAATGTGTTATAATTTACCTGTATTACTTTTAGATGCATGTGACTAACCACCTCTGAAATAGATTCTACAATTTACCTGTTCATTAACCAAAATCCCCATTAAATATGAATATTCTTGCAATGCTTCCTCCATAAGGTAAAGTTAAGTCATTTTCATTTATTATATTTTGCTGTGGTTGTCCATTATTCTAATATTATTTTCAGGTTATATATTAACCTATTGGGTAATCAATGAGCAATGTTCTCTATAATAAATACTGCTCATTCTCCTCCTCCCCAAAACAAAGCCATAAGCTTGTCCGTTAGTTTTGACTCCTTGATACCTCCATTTGCCAGAATGTGGCATATTGCAAAGTTGTAGTCAGTAATTATTTGTACCACCACATTTTTCTGCGTACAATAAAAACAATCTCATATTACTTATCACACTCTGCAGTTACTACTTCATTGAAATAGCAAGGGAATCTAAGACTCAAAAATAAGTTCTTAATCAAAAGTGTTAAGTAGGAAGTTTGAGAGAAAAGTAATTTGTACCTTTTAATATTTACATTGAAAATTTAAGAGTTGATAAGGCACCTGCAATGTCACGAACGTGCACAAATTATTACGGCAAAATCTCTCTTAAGATACAAGTTGAGTAACGTGTAAAGGCCGTTTATTATCCTCAAATTTCCCATTGGTAATAAATAAGATTTTAATATAACATTTTCTTTATATAGACACATCCCAATGAATGGAACAGCTTTATACATTTGCCACCATTTCTAACTTAGTAGGAAGGTATTGAAAAGTGATTTCTACTGCCTTTCATTAGCCCCTAGTATTCCATAAAATCCTCCCAGCGGTTCTCGGTGTGGGCAGGGGGATGCCAAGGAGGGAGTGATGTTCTAACAGGCAAGCAGGAAAAATTTCTCTTCTAGCCTTACCTCAACCAAAGAAGTTCCTTTGGCTATGACTGGAAAAAATGGTAGGGAACAAAAGTTTTTAAAGTATAGTTTTGAAAGAAAGTAAGAATGGAAAAAGTTAATTTTTTTTTTTTTTAAGACAGAGTCTTGCTGTGTCGCCCAGGCTGGAGTGCAGTGGTGTGATGTCAGTTCACTGTAACCTCCGTCTCCCAGGTTCAAGGGATTCTCTTGCCTCAGCCTCCCAACTAGCTGGGACTACAGGTGCCCACTACCATGCCCAGCTAATTTTTGTATTTTTAGTAGAGACGGGGTTTCACCATGTTGGCCAGGATGGTCTCAATCTCTTGACCTTGTGATCAACCCGCTTCAGCCTCCGAAAGGGCTGGGATTACAGGTGTGAGTCACCGCGCCTGGCCCAAAAAGTTAATTCTTATGTGTTAAGACTTTACTGTTGAGAACACCTGGACACGTAGAGGGGAACAACACACCCTGGGGCCTATAAGAGGGTGGAGGGTGGGAGGTGGGAGAGGATCAGGAAAAACAGCTAGTGTGTACTAGGCTTAATACTTGGGTGGTGAAATAATCTGTACAATAAACCCCCTGACACACGTTTACCTATGTAACAAACCTGCACATGTACCCATGAACTTAAAAGTTAAAAAACAAGCAAACAAACAAACAACAAAAAAAACCACCACTGTTTAATGAATAGTACAAAACAGGTACAAAAGACTGAGGTCTTATACAAGTGTTGATGTGTTCAAGCTTTAGCTTAAGCTGTATCTGCTATTAGGACTGAATCTTCTTGAGTGCGTCTGTTGAATTGGTAAAGTATACCGGCAAGGACTCAACTTCAGTGAGAATTTGAGGAGACACCTGAAGAAAGAAAACAAAATGTCAGGCAGAAAAATCTGGCTCAGAAAAGAGAAAAAAATATTCCTGAGACAGAACAGTATTTGAATGAAGATCTGGTAAGGAATGGGACTGTCACATGCAAACTTTAAAAAGTCATTTCACTAAAATGTAGTAAGACATAGGACACAATGCTTTTGAATCCCTTTAACAGATGTTATATAAAAATGAGGAATTAATGCAATTAATCATTTTACTAGAACCCCAAGCAACTCTCACAACACAAATTTCCCAAATGCAATAGTGGTGCCAGGGAACATGACAGACCAAGCAGAAGCACCGGGGGCACCTTTTAGAGATGGCAAAACCTGGCAAGAGCAACAGCAGTCTGTGGGTGCAGCAATACATGAATGATTCTGCAGTGCCAAGGAGAAAGGCCCAGAACAAGAAGAGAGGAAAAGCACTGTCCCTGGCAAATAATGGCTACATCCAAGAAGCCTGGTTCATGTGTATGTGTAAGAACTTACCCGGCACATGCAGATGGGGACCAAGAGTGGCTGGAACATGATGCCAACTCTACCATTTGTACCTACAGCCTGGTGAGGCCAGGGAAAACACTAGGGGCACTTATGACTCATGAAATTCACAAATTAATTCTTGACTCATACTTATCTTTTAATCTTCACATTCTTCATTCACTTTCATTAGCTGACACTGCTGAGTTAGTTTCTCTTGAAGTATCACTGATGTGGATATTAATGAAGTCTTTGGAAATTTTGCTTATTCTTCAATGAAAGTGGCTATTATCTTTGATAACTCAATGTAGATTTTTATTTCAAATATTAATTATTTGCATAATCCATAAGCCATTGATAGTCTTTACCTGGAATTTAAATGAGAATCATTACTTTATATTAATTTAAACTTTTATCTTAGACATTAAAAACATCTGATAGACTAACCATTTGTTTGAGGAACAATGCAAAATCTTTCCAAATATAAAGTGCTCAGAGTAGGATAATGACAAATATTTCACTTTGTTTATTGATCCCATCTTCCTTCTATTTTAAGGACTTTTGTCATGGAGTCATGGAGTTGGAGACATACCTCCATATGCTATATGGTTTGTCCTTCTGCCTTCACACAGATGGTGGTCTCCATACTTTAATATATCTCCAGTGATCTCCTTTTGTGCTCATGCCACTGTGAATATAAAAATTCCTATGCAGAGAGAACATACAGCCTTCCAAACCTTATAGTGCTTTTAGGTCCTAGAAGTATTTTGCTCTTCCATTATTACTGTTTTTCCTTCCTGCTGATTATGTTGGAAACACCAAGCTAAGTAGGTAGTGAAGCAGGCCAAAGTAGGAAGTACAAAGTCCTGGAAATAAGACATGACGACTGAAGTGAGATAGACCCACTAAGCCTATCCCTGCAAATGTTTGTGGTTTTAAAGAGAGAATGATGAAAATGTACCAATAAGAGTAATATAAATAGAAGGTAGATTGCAGTAAACTGGTTCGGTAGGCAGAATAATGCCTCTCATACTGCAGAGATGTTCATGCCCTAATCCTCGGAACCTGTGAGTATGTTACCTTATGTGGCAAAAGGAACTTTGCAGGTGTGATTAATTTAAGGACCTTGAGATGGGGAGATTATCCTGAATTATCCAGGTAGGCACAATCTAATCAAGTGGGTTGTTAAAAATGAAGACTCTTTCCCAGATGTGATAAGAAGGAATAATGATCAGAATAATGATAAAAAAGGAGTCAGGGAATATGTGAAAATGGAAGAAGAGTCAGAGATGTGATGTTGCAAACTTTGTAGACGGAGGAAAGGTCCATGAGCAGAGGAATGTGGGCAGCCACTAGAGACTACAAAAGGCAAGAGACAGATTCTCCCTTAGAGCCTCCATCCAGAAAGGAGCACAGCCCTGCACTGGCCTTGGGTTTACTCAAGTGAGACATCTAACCCACACAACTGTAAGGTAGCAAAATTGTATCATTTTAAGCCACTAAGTGTGTGGTGGTTTGTTATAGCAGCAGTAGAAAACTACTACAGTTCGGTCTACTTTCTTCTGCCCTTGATTACCTATGTTTCAGTCTCAAAATAGCATCCAGAGTGATCCTAAAACAAAAATCAGATCCTGTCTCTTTTACTCAAAAGCAAGAAGCTACTCAAGTAGCTTCCCATCTCTCTCAGAGTAAAACCGAAAATCTTCCTAATAGCCTCCAAGGTCCAACATGGCCTATTCCTTAATTTTTTCCAGACATTATCTCCTGCTCCTTTCTCACTCTGCTCCAGCCACAAGGACCACTTTGCTCTTCCCAGACCTCATCAGGCATGCTTCTGCTGTAGGACTCTGTGCTTGGTGTCTCTACACAGAAAAATCACTTTCTCCAGAGAGCTGCAGGATTCACTTCTGTGCCTTTTAGGTCCTTGCTCCAATAATATCTAATCAAGTGAATCTTCCGTGACTGCAGATGAATTGGAATTGAAACCCCCCATTCCTATCCTCAGTACTTCCTATCCGATTTTCTTGCTTCATTTTTTTTTTTTTTTTTTTGGCACAGCACTTCTCACCATTTTACATATATTTTACATATTTATAAGGTTCATTATCTCTCTCTCTCTCTCCATGAAAATATAAGTCCAACCAGGACATACAATTTTGTCTGTTTTATTCATTGCTGATTCTCTAGTGCCTAGAACATTGTTTGGCACATAGATGGTGCTTAATACATATTAAGTGAATAAATGAATGAATATGATAAGAGAATTGAAATGGAGACTAACCTTGGATGTTTATTCTTGTATTGATGTCATAATAATATTTATATTCAATGTGACCTAGGTATAAGTCATTTAAAAACAGCATATAGCTCCCAACACAAACCAGTAATTTTATAGATTATCCTGGATTATTTAGGCTCACAATTAGCCTTTCTCTAACCCAAAATCTCTGAGTATTCAAGCCTATTTCTCAGAAACTTAGCATCAGTTTACAAGTATCTGTGATTGTAAAATTTCCACTAGCACCTTGTTTTGAATCCCTTATTTGGCCGTGTCAAGTTGGGATATATTTAGCAGCATATATGCTGCCTTTCCACAGCCTCTTCTTAAATTGCAGTGCATTGGACATAAGGGCCATAAGTAATTTTTCTATTACTGACAACTATCAAGGTTCCCTGGAAAGTAATTTTTAATACACACACACACACACACACACACACACGTGTTTTTCAGTCAAATTTCTTTCTTCCTTCTCTATTTCCATTTCAAGTTCATTACAATTTTCCAAGTCTTCCCTGGCGTTAGGTCTTGCTTCCTCACCCCAAATCAATATGCGTATCATTTACTCTGGGGGGTTATTGATTCACTGTACCTAGTTTAAAGAGCTCATTGCTGTGTTGGCATTTTATCATGATACTTTATCATTCTCACAGAGGAATAACCCCAAACCTTTGTGGTACTTGCCATTTGGAACTGTTTTTTTCCCCCAATTAGGGTTTCTACAAAATGTTATTTGTTGTTATTATTATTTTGGAAATCAGTGTCCTGATAGGGTAGTGTATTGAAACTGATTTATAATAAAAAGCTGTTGTTATTTAGATTTCACAGTATCCAGTGTGACTAGATTTTTAATTAATATCCATTATTTCATAAAAATCTGACAACAGGATGGAGGTGTGTGTAGAGTAAAAACTGATACTCACTATGACTCAGGCTAGTATAAATTGCCTAAGTTTAAATGATTGTCTGATAATCTGAAGTGTTGGTGGGGAAGATGATATATTGTGATATTGTACCATATTGTGATGCCCAGTATTGTGATGTCAGTCCAGAGTTTTGCTAATGGGCCATGTTTTTATTCCATAATAACCTTGAATAGATAACACCTAGTGGCTGTTCGTATATTTTCATTGAAAGAAAATTCAACACTTTAGGAACACTTTAGAAGATCTTATTCCATTATTGACAAGATGTTATTTTTAGACAGCTCTTAACTAAGGGCAAAAAATCTGGTTTCCAATGATTTCCCTTCATTAGTCCAAGTTGTTCTGACTTCTAGGGTAATACAAAGATATAGTACTCCCTTCCACGTTTGGCAATATAGGTAGCAAGACTGTGAAGGTACATCCATGGTAAAGAATCTCTTTCTTGGCTTTGACAATTCTATCAAAGAACAAACAAAGCAAGCATTTAAATAAGTTACAGAACAGTGCTTCTCAAATAACAAGGGCATACATACCCACATCAAGACCTCAAAGAGTCACCGTATCAGCTGAGAAATAGGAGTTAGATTATATTCTTCAGATGTATTAAACAGTAGAAAAGCTGAAAATCACTGCTGTAGAGAATAGAATGATTTCCATTGTTCCAAAGACAAAATGTGAACTATATTGGACTTTTGAGTACCCCTTTTTGAGCTCTGACAGACATAATTTATGAATGTCCCAAAGGCAAGGTATCACTACTCTGTTCCTGTCTCTTTCCTTGAGCTAAATAAATATATCTGCCTGATGGAGGAGGTCATAGTGACCATTAAAATTATAATTCTCCTTCTAAATACAAGTAATAAAGCTTATGCTAAAACATGTTAATAACCATTTTTGAGTGAGTGGATTGCTTATTGTCTGGTGCTCTCAGAAGCCCAGGCGTGTCCTTTAAATGCTAGAGGAGCAAATGATGCTTCTCAGTCATCGCACCTGGGGAAAACTCTCTGTAGAGCTGGTGAGTTGCAGAGCAGGAAACTTAGAGAGAGGCACTGTAGGATGAAAGCAGAATTGTGTATGCTTCTGCAAGTGTATTCAAAACTGAGGCATATAATGTTGTCAATTCTCTGCTTTAATGAGCATTAAAAGCACTTAAAAAAAAACAAACACTCTTTTTCTGTAAACAAGTTTCTTAGTTAAATGTCTTATTTAGTGATTACAGAAAAAGCATTTAGTTGTAATTTCACCTACATGGTTTGGTTTAAGAATATTTATATTCTATTTTACTCTGGAAACTACATTCAGATATTATCAAAGGAGGAATATAATAAAGAAAAAAAATTGTGTATTTACTTAATTTTTTATATTGAAATTATGTTCAGGGTTTTAAAGACTTAAGGGACCGTTTAAAAAGAATGCTATTTTGCTTTATATTTTTAAGGAATGGAGACCTATTTCTAATTAAAGTACAATAAAAATCAAATAACTAGAAAAATATTTCTAGAAGAAATCTTAAGGAAATGTTTATTTAATCACATTTTGAGGATAATAACTCACACGGGATTATGTTGATTGTATACTGGTTATTTGTAAAATTATACCTAAGAGCCTGCAACCACTGACACAGATTTCAAAACTACTTTTACTTCAAGAGGCTCCCTGGTTCTTTAGGATACAGGGTCTGGACAGAAAGAAGTCAAGAAAGCTGGTTAAACCTCTTGAGGAAAAGGAACAATGTGGTGTCATTTTCTTGGCCTTTAGTAGTAGTATAAGTGAGTCAAATGTTTTGATTACTGTATATACAACTAATTTTTGACTTATATTTAAGTTGTGGTGCAATTTTAAGTAAAGTGGGACCCTTACGCCTAGAAATTTCTCCTTTTTCCTCATCTCAAATCAATCATTCCATTGATTGATTCAACAGTTTGATTGAATTCAACAGTTTATTTGAATAAATAATATTCAAATATTATTTAATAATATTTTAAATATTTAAAATTTTAAATCAGCTTTGCACTATACTTTTGCCACCAAATGTTGTGCTGGAAAGGGTAAAGAAGGGGAATAAATTTTAAAATAATTATAATACAGTACATGCAATAAATACTCACCCACAAGAGGCCAACTCTACCCAAATATGAGTATCAAAGAAGGAACCATATAAGAGTTTAAGTTAAGAACCAGGTATTAATGTATAATAGAGGGGGTATGCAAATATTCTACAAGAGAGATCAGCTTGCTTAAAGTCAAGAAAGTTTAGAAGAACATAACATGTCAAGGAGATAATGCAAATAGGACAGTATGTTGTCTATAAAATATGGTACATAGAGTAGATGGACATAAGTGAGGCTCGAAAGTTAGGTTGCAGAAAAATTATGAACAATTCCATGTGCCATGAAAATAAGGTTATACTTTAGTTCTGCATATAATGGAAATTTTACATGGGTTCATCTTCACATGGTAGACTCCCTTAGGACAGGGTCTGCCTGTACTCACATGTTTTTGAACTAGATTCCATGCCCAGTATATACCTCAGTGCATAGCACATGTTTAATATCCTGTAAATATTTTTTGGATGAATGAATAAGTACATGAATCACACATGGAACCAAATTATTACAATAAAAATCAAAAGCTAGTATGCAAGAATGGAATGTGTCAGGCATTAGCCTCAAAACAAGGAGAACAAAAATGCAGACCAAATGCCCATTTTGTCTTCTAATTGATTTTAAATATGAAAAAAGGACCATTAGAAAGAAATTTTATTTAGAAGTTGACATTAATTTATTCCATTTTGGCAGGGTATGTACAACATCCAATTTATTTATGCTACATCTAATTGAGATACACAGAATTTTATTTTAACCTCTGTTTTTCCTGGCCAATCCCTCTCTGCCACTGCAGCCGACAGTTTCTTTTAAGATTAGAAATAAAGATAATGGAAGAAAAAAAATCCCCTCTGTCTGAGATCATCTCTGCTGACTCCCATCCTGTGATGCTTACTAACTATTGTTTTGTTCTGCTTTCTGTAAGTGCTTGTATGTGAAAAACCACGCAGATGTCATGGCAATAAACATCACAGCAAGATGAAAATACATTTCTATTTTGAGAACCAAAGGAACCAATCAAATGATAGAGAGATGTACAGGTGTAGAGGGTTTTATATTCTGATTTTGAAAACTTGGTCCTTAGATGTGGCATATGCTTATTTCAGAAAGAGAATAAAATGGCAGATGGGTGCCCATTTTTTCTTTGAAGTCAGGAATGCCTTTTTACAAAAGCGCCTCCTTCGTGTCTGAAGTATATTTCTAGAAAGGAAGAGGGAGACTGCTGTTCTTTGTCAGAGCTCAAATAAACTTCACTCCTGTTTTTAATTAGAAGAGAACCTGGTTTTTACTTTAGAAATTGAAAAATGAAATGATCAAGAGTCAAACACTTGGCAAGTCATCATAAGAACTTGGCTGTGAAGGTACAGGATAAAGGAACTCCTCAGTTTCACAAGCTTTACTAATCTGCATTTACAAACAGAGTTGACAGATTAGGAATCCAAATAGGACAGGAAGCTTGGATTTAAGTTGTGATTTAAAATGAAGAATAATATTTTGCTTTTGTGAGGTGCTATTCAAGCACAAGCCATTAGCAACAAATAACTTCAGGATGCCTACCCACGAGTGCAGTTTTTTAAGAGGCGTGTATCTGAGGATCTAAGAGTGATAACGATCTTGCCCCTACTTCCAAGAAGTTTAAGAGATTGCTGTGGAGTTGAACAAGTAAATAGGCAAATAGAATGCAATGTGAGTATACATGAAAGGGAAGAGTGCAGAGAGCAATGGGAGTAGATAAGAACAGTTGAGTAACCTCAGCTAATTTGGGGTTAAGGAGTCAGGGTTAGATTCCAGAGAAATGAAGCCTAAACTGAGTCCTGTAGCAGAGGTAGGAGTTACTCAGTTGAAGAAAGAGAGCAACCAGGGCAAAAACCCAGGGATGAGCAAGTCAATGTCAAGTTCTGGAACATAAAGGGTCTGAAAGTGTTGCGAGATTAGGATGGAAGCAACAGGAGGCGCCAGCACGTGGAAAACAAGGAACTTAAAACATCGGAGTAGGATAGCCAAATTGGTACTTGAGCTACATTCATAGGACTAGGTTGAAAAAAGTTAAAACTAGAACTAGGAGAGCAATGAGGTTATTGTAACAGTCTAGGTGAAGAGATCCAAAAATATAAAATGGGCATAGAATTAATAGGACTTGGTGATTACCAATAGGTAGAAATGGAAGAAGATAAGGATAATTTCTAGTTTCCTATGTGGACAGCTGGATGAGTTGTTATGCATTCTATGACATATGGAATGCAGAGGATGAGGATATTTGACTGAGGCAGGTGTGTGGCAGTGAATAGAGATGAGGAGGGAGAAGGTAAGTTGACTTTAAGGAATCTATGGGATAACCAGTGAAGACATTCAAGACATTGAGTTTAAAGTAAGTATTTTATATAGAAACTATGAATATATAGAAACAAAGTAGGAAAAAGGATTTCTGTTCTTTATATTTTGAAGTCAATGGCAATTGTGAAAAACAGACCTATGGCTTTCAGAAATATAAAAGTGATATTTTGTAGTCTGTTGATGCAACATATTTTCCCAGTGGTAGCTTTCTATAGATATATTGATAAACTATAAAGTAAATCCTATTGTAACCCATGTTATTTTATTGAACCAACACTTCATGTAAAAACAGTTGTATAGTGAGTTTCATACTTAGAAAGAGTATTATTGTTAGATCATTATGCTATTCTATTTAACTATATCAAGGTATGTGTGATTGAAGAAATTGTCTTTATGTAACATTGTATTTTATTCAGTGAAAGTTTAGATTAGATCAAGTTGGTTCCAGTGAAATTCAAATTATGTATTTCTGTATGGAAACTAATCAATGCCTAAGATAAAATGAATTATATTAAGTTAGAACAATAATAAAAGTATTTTAAAATATAATTTTGGGGTCTATAATAGAAAGTTTGAATAAATTATACAAAATTACCTTTTCAACCGTAACATGTAACACATCACAGAAAAAAAAGCCAGGCAAAATTCTGATTAGTGATTATCCTCCTCCAAAGACCAGCATTTTGTCTGCAGTATAAAGAAACTAACAGCTAACATTTTCCAACACTTGATATCAACAAATTTCCCTTAGTTAAAAATAAGATAAAAAATAAAAATAGGAAAAAAATAAATTTCATATTTTCTTTTATTTATGACCTTTCTAGCATTCCTTATGTCTTGATGTAATTCCAAGTTCCTGTCTGGTGTCAGATTTTGCATAAAGAAATTTTTAAAGAGTTTCCTTTAGTGTGAGAGTAGTGGTAATAAATTCTCTCCACTTATGTTTCTATGGAGAAAAAGGGTTTTCTCACAGTTTTTGAGATATATTTTCACTGAATATAGAAGTATAGGATGACAGGTTTTTTTTCTTCTGATCACTTTAAAGCTTTCTCTTCATTTTCTTCTGCTGCGTGGTTTCTAATAAAAAGTATACTACAATCCTCATCTCTATTCTTCTGAATAATTTTTTATTTGTCTGCCTTAAGGATTTTGTCTTTATATTTAGTTTTTAGCTGTGAGAATAAATTCGTGTCTGTATTTTATTTGTTTGGTTTTGTATTTATTATTTATTTCTTCTTTAAGCTTAATGCATCTGTGATCTATGACTGTAATTAATTTTGGAAAATTCTCATTACTGACCATTATCTCATAAATACTTTTTCCTGTTGTCTTCTCTGTCTCTCTCTCTCTCTCTCCCTCCCTTTTCTTTTATCCAGGATTCCAATTACACATACATTAGATCATTTTATATAGTCACATAGTTCTTGGATATTCTGTTCTTTTTTGCTGTCTTTCTCTTTTTTCTATTTCCTTTTCCAGTTTGGGTAAATTCTGTTGACCTATCTTCAAGTTTACTGATTCTGTTTTTGGCTGTGTCACATTTACTAATTGTTCTGGAAAAGACATTCTTTATCTGTCTTTCTATACTTCCCATATCTAATATTTGTGTTTTATTTTTCCTTAAAAGTTCCATCTCTCTGCTGAAATGACCATAGCTGGGTATGAATGTTGCCCATCTTTTCAATTTGGGCCTCTCACATATTAATCATCTTTTTAAAAATTCTCTGATTGTTTCAACATCTATATCGTGTCTGTATCTGGTCCTATACAATTTTTTGTCTCTTAACAGCACATTTATTTTATTTTATTTTTTGCTTCCTTGTGCATCTCATGTTTTTTGGTTGAAATGGAGACATCTTACATAGTATAGTAGAAAGTGAGTTAAATATTATTGGTTCCAGGAAATAAACACTCTTTATCTCTTGCTGATCTTCCACATGAACAGTTGAGTCAGTCAGAGTTTAGATTTTGCCGTTGCTATGAGTAGCCTCAGTGAATCATTATCTTTATTTTTGCCTAGTCTTACCTCACATTTAGGCTGGGTGATGGTTTACCAGAGGATTTTTCTCAATGATTACTCCATCATCGGCTTTAGATCTTTCCTCTGTCCCTTGCCTAAACTTCAGAGAATCTCTCTCTCTCTCTCTCTCTCTCTCTCTCTCTTTGTTTCTCTGCTCTTGACCCTCTGTCAGCAAGAGATTGCCATTGCATATCCCTCAATGCTTATTAGACTAGTGGTGGAGAAAAAAGGTGGTCCTCTCTGTTGTTCTGGTTCAGGCTCTGTCTTAGGCAGGTGCTTGCTTTGGTTCTTGTGGATGAGGCTTCTTCAGTGATTTTACGCTTCCTTCACCTGAAAGAGATCTCAAATGGTTTCACTTCCTGTTCCTCAACAACCAGTGGAAATATTATTTTCTTTTCCCTTTCTCCTGCCTCAGTAGATCTTCATCTGTGCAGTGAGTGTAACAGACTTTGTGTCTCTTCCTCTAGAAGTTTATGGCTTTTGTTCAGGAGGGGAAATAGGGAAGAAGCTTCTGAGTGAGCCTTCTTGTCCTTCGTGCAGCAGATGCTGTTCCCTCCCCCAGGCTTGTGCCGTGAGGGAGGCTTTCCCAGTTCTCTGCCCCCAATATTCCTCATAAGAACTGTGGAGAGGATCTTGCGAGTTAGTGTAAATTTCTCTTGAGCTGTATTTCTAGATGCTTACACTAGTACACACTCAGCCTTCAGCAGTTCACTGAAAATTTTAGTTGAATTTTGAACCATTTTTTTAACTGGCTTGTGTGAAATCTGACATTGACCACAAGTAAGCAAGTATTCACATCTGCCTCTCATTAGAGGTGCCTATTTTTCCTTAAATTTTAAATTGTTTGCTTGCCCTGTGACCTCAGCACTCAATAATTCAAGAAAAGCTGTAATTTTACAAATTATCTGATTTTTTGTTGCTATTGATTTAGGAGTGATGATTTTTCTATCTTTTTACACAAATATAGGTTTTTATTTGATCCATACATCAACATTTAAAAATACTTCTGTTTTTATGTCCAGTTTACAGGAGAAGAAACTGAAGTTCAAAGAGGTAATTAATTTCCTCAATATTTTAAAAAACCAAAATTGAACAACACAGTGAAGACTCCAGGCTTGGTCTATGTGTATAATTCTAGAAGCAGAAGTAGGAATTTCTAGAGGCATTTATCTCATGCCCATCTTTAACAACAGTCTGAAGGCTTATGGAACTAATGTTATTGGAAACTCAAATCTATGTTATAGAAAAAAATCTATATTAAGTTTACTATATAGTTAACTTAACCTTCATTATATACAATTACAGATGACTTACAAGAGAGTTGTAATAAATTTCAAACACTTTCCATTAAGACTAAAGTTTTTTAAGGTACTGTTTTATTTTGGGTTCAGACTTATTTTCTCCCAGATTCTGCAAACCCAGCCAACTCTTGTGGTCCATACTAGCCTTGATCTACATTAATTCTGCATTTCCCTCGCTCCCCTCATCCTCTTCTCTCTCTCTTTCTTGCGTTAGGACTCATATTACACAGAAGGCTCCCATCTCTTTCCAAGGTTGCTTAATGTTTAGTCGTCAATGATTGATGACAAGCAAACCTGTCCTAAAATAAATTCTGCAAAAAATGACCATAACTGTTTTGTTTATTTTCCAAATATGGGATCATTTTCTCTGTGTGATTTTCTCTTCATGGCCTAGCCCTGTTCTGAACAGACTTTGTTCTATGGGTAACTGCTTCTCATTCTGTCGTCTTCTCTATCTCACCGTGGTAATTGGGTGGCTTTTTAGTATACAGAAGATCTTCCAGCTGGAGCATTATTAGAAAACAACCTCCTTTATCGCAGAAAAATAAACTCTGTCACACCCTCTCTGAAACACTATTTACTAGTTAAAACACTTTAGCAGCTAAAGAGCATCAGAAAGATTTGAAACTTTTCAAGGCAGCCATTGAATGAACCCCACAAAATTTGGATCAAGGACATCAGCTCAAAAGAAATATATAATATTCCCTATTATTTTTGTTTACGATGATCCCTTCATGTAGTTGCACTACATCAATATTAAGTGATGTACTTAGAATTTTAGATTTTTTTTTATACTTTAAGTTCTAGGGTACATGTGCATAACGTGCAGGTTTGTTACATATGTATACCTGTGCCATGGTGGCGTGCTGCACCCATCAACTCGTCAGCACCCATCAACTCGTCATTTACATCAGGTATAACTCCCAATGCAATCCCTCCCCCCTCCCCCCTCCCCGTGATAGGCCCCGGTGTGTGATGTTCCCCTTCCCGAGTCCAAGTGATCTCATTGTTCAGTTCCCACCTATGAGTGAGAACATGTGGTGTTTGGTTTTCTGTTCTTGCCATAGTTTGCTGAGAATGATGGTTTCCAGCTGCATCCATGTCCCTACAAAGGACACAAACTCATCCTTTTTTATGGCTGCATAGTATTCCATGGTGTATATGTGCCACATTTTCTTAATCCAGTCTGTCACTGATGGACATTTGGGTTGATTCCAAGTCTTTGCTATTGTGAACAGTGCCGCAATAAACATACGTGTGCATGTGTCTTTATAGCAGCATGATTTATAATCCTTTGGGTATATACCCAGTAATGGGATGGCTGGGTCATATGGTACTTCTAGTTCTGGATCCTTGAGGAATCGCCATACTGTTTTCCATAACGGTTGAACTAGTTTACAATCCCACCAACAGTGTAAAAGTGTTCCTATTTCTCCACATCCTCTCTAGCACCTGTTGTTTCCTGACTTAGAGCCTCTGGGATCCTTGCTAAAACTTTTCTGATGGGTGGATATACAGCCTCGATTTGATGCTTCTCTCAACTGCTCACCAACCTAATTACTTTCCTCTGGACAAATTCTAGTTTGTCCCATTGTGATTTTTTTCAATATTGATTTCACTCATCAGAATTTGGAAAAGTAATAGAAGATAATATTTGCATTGGGTATCATTGTTTTCAGTACAACAATAATCATATCTCAATTCTGTTACTTTCTATCTGTGTGACACTGGGAAAACAACTTAATCTTTCTGTGCCTCTGTTTATTCATCTGTAAAATGGAGCCAATAATATCAACTCTTTAAGGATTGTTGTAGGAATAAAGCTAGTTGACATATATGAATATATGTTAAGCCCTTAGAACAGTGTTTGACCCATAATGATCTGTGAGAATTAACTAATATTTGTGGGTTGGGAAAAAAATCAACCTGGAGAAAAAACAAAAGTTGCTCTTTATCAGCAATTCCAAATATCCATAGATTTTTCCTAAAACTTAAGATTTTCCCAAAACTTAAAAGAGCTCACATTTTAAGAGAGTAACTTTTAGATAGGATCACTTAATCTTGAGAATGACAGAGAAACCTAGAAAAAATAAAAGTTGCTAACATTTGAATTCTTTTTATCAATAATATTTTGTTTGATCAACAATATTTTGTTTTTGTTGTTATTTCCCATTATTTGGGAACCAGTAATTGTGTTCATAATAAACCGTATCTCCTCTCCTTTCCAATTTAAATGAATCAATCTTGAATCCACTTCACATGCATAGTTTTGTAATTTTATATTCACAACATGTTATTCATCTCTGAACTTTCCTTGCTACCATCCACAATCAGAATCCTTCAGATGAAATTTACAGACACTTGAAAATTAATTCTGCAAAAGGTTTCAGAGGCCATGGGATTTTTTAAAGAATACTTTTAGCTTAGATATCAGTAGTCATCTAAATTAATGTCTCCAGCATTATTTTCCACTTTGTGAATAATAAGTGAATCCATGAAATAAATGGGAAAGGAGTAATAGAGAGAAAACTTTGACCAACCTTCTGAAGTTTTTTTGTATTTTGTGCTGAAATAGTTTGAAGGTAACTTGGTAAACTCAGATCTTTTAAGAGTCACCTTGGATGTTTATAGCACATTGTGGATTTTGACATTTTATTTCTTCTTCAAAAAAAAGCATAAATTTCTGACTACAAATTCTGGATGTTCACCTATATTAATTATTTTTCAGCCCAAAGAGAAAGCTAAGGGAATTTTCCACCTAATCAAGTTTTAACAAATAATGTATTGCTCTTCAACCATACTATCATATTAATTAGTTTATAATTACATGTTATAATAATTGCGATTATTGCTTTAGGCTTTTATGAAGAGCACCTTTAGTGAATATTAGTTTATACTCTAAAAAGTAATAAAGCAACAACTGCATCCTAGGTGTTACCTTACACTGTTCCCTTTTGACAAATACACTTCTGAAGGAAATGATGAATTCCTAATTGTCAGGACACCAAAATGGATCATGGAGAAAATAAACATCGTTTCCCACAGAGCTCAAAGCATCTACCTTACCTACTATCTGGAGAGATTAAGCTACTGGAGTAAATTTTGATGTGCTTTTTACAGAAAGTTTGCTTCCTGAGGTGAAGTGGGTGAGAGAACTACTTATTACTTTGAGCTGCTTTGGGTATCAATATTGTTGGGAGGATTACAACACAATAACATGTGAAAGTTATTTGACAACATTAAAACACTACAAGTCTCATATGTTTTGGGTAGGTTATGGGATATTATTAATATTTTTAGCAGACTAGTGATATAATATTTATTTTGGGATGCTTAATGTGAATGTGATTTGAAGGATAGCTTAGAGTGGGGAGAGACTACAGACTGGGGAACCAGATAGAAGACTATTTGCAATAGATATCATTGGTGCCTTATGAATAAATCATGGGACAGGACAAGATGGGACAGAACAAATAGCATAGACGTGGGTAACTTAGGTCATCATTAAAGTCCCTTTCAACATTGACACTTGGAGTTGGTAAATACTTAAATAGGATTTGGCAATTGATTAGAATATGAAAATATGAAAAAATCAATTCCCTTGCCATTTATATACTCGCAATTTTATATTAAATCCACAAATGCCTAAATTTCATGCAGAATGGTAGGGATTGGAGATGGACCATGAGTTTGGTTGCAGGTAGACTTGAAAGAATGATAATGTCTTTATGCAAATAGGGACTGCAAGGGAGACTTACAGGTAGTGGTCATGTGTAACGCTTGATGTATCAGATGGGAAAATGTGGTAAATAAGGTTTTGGACATTTTGAATTTTAGAGGCTACAGGGATATCTAAGGGGAGATATTTCTCAGGTATCTCACCTGGGATCCTGAAGCTCATGAGAAAGGCAGATTTAAAGATGCAATTTCGGTGTTATCTGCATATAGAAAATGAATGGCAAGATTTGAAATTTCCTGGAATAGTTCATTTCTGATCTTTTGAGAAGTCTATTTCTTTCAATCTCAAGGATTAAAACAGAACTTTAGACACTACCTGGTCCCCAGAGCTAGTGTCATTGTGTAAGGCCTTGTGAGTTAAAATGGAGCAGTCAGAAGCAAAACAATGAAAAGTTCAACATTGTAGTGGAATAAAGAAGCCAGAAATCAGAGGTTTAAGGCCAATGGGGTGATATTAAGCATTGAGTTTGGGTCAAGAAGGAGGTTATAACCAGGAAATTAGTCGAGAGCTAAAAAAGAGATGAATTTGTTCAGGAACAGAAAGGAACCTAATGTGTCAGTAGCTTGAAGTTAGCAGTTCTGGGGTATTTCTAAAATCACAGCAAGATGGTTGTGAATCTCTATTTAAAGATATTGGGCCAAATCTGATAGTAAGACATTTTTACACAGACCATCATCCCATCTTCCATCTTCACTATGTTTTTCTTCAATGTCTCCCTTAAGTAGATTAAAAATTTGTTTACAAATATCAAGAGGCACTGTTATTCTTACCTATTTGGCACTAAATAAAGAATTTTACAAATATCAAGAGGCACTGTTATTCTTACCTATTTGGCACTAAATAAAGCTTTCTTCCATAAGTGGTGCTAACTTCATTTTTCTGAATGTAGTCTATGCTATCTTTTCTTTTTGTTAATTGAATTATAACTTAGTGGGAAAGATGCACAAGCCATCAGAATATATCTTTTGAATAAAGTTATATTTGAATGTTTATCCAAAAATATGTTTTTGTCAAATCTTTGCTTAATCAAAAACTATTTTAATTAAACAAGTTTCTTTTAGCCAGTTGCAATAGCTATGTAGATACTTTGTTCCAAAAGGCATCTGAGGGAATCTCTTTTGTAAATGAGAAACATTTTTATTCATGGTAAATGAGATAGGATTCAATTTTCACTCAGTTAAATTATTTTAATATATTGATGAAAGCCAAGTTTTAGAAATCTTATCCTCTTTGTTATTGATAAGCTGATGGTTCATTAAACACCATCAGTTCTGTCAGTGGAATCTAAAAGATGAAGTGCCGTTAATTCCTTATGTAGAGAAGCAATTACCAAAATGTGAAAGTATGTGAGTTTCAATTTATTCAACAAATATTTATTGAGATTTCACCATATGCCAGGGACTTTTTAACCTATATTTCTCTGAAGAAGCTGGGTGAGTTTCACTATGAGGCAAGTGAATTTAGATTATAATTGCAAATAAGGTTTACAAAAAAGGATATTATAACATAAGGCAAGAATTTTATATGCCCATAATAATAAAATGAATTGGATCTAGTTACAGAATCTCTCAGTGTGATATGTAAAAAATATTGCATTAATTTTCAGTTGTTCTTCAGAGGATTTTATCTCTGTGTGCAAAACTGGAAGCTTTTTGAGGTAAAAATTAGTTTCAGTTTTGACACATCATTTTGTAGCCCTATACTTAAAATGTTGGGGTACAGTTGACAGTTGAAGATAATTTTCCAACGTCTCAGAAGTATCTGGCATTATTAAGCTTCCAGGTGGGAGACTCTAAAGTGGGATTTGTGTCCAACTAAGAAATGTAACAGCTATGAGGAATAAAACAGAAATGTAAATTTGCAAGTAACATAAGCACATGCTTTTACCGAAATATACAGATATATCTATAAATCCATATACATATGGATTTGTGTATATATATATGGAATTCAAATTAAGATTAATCTTTTCTAATGTCACTTTAAGGCACAGAGGATAGTCGAATTTTAAACTTGAAATCGGTGCCTAATCTGCCATTCAGTTGCCTGTGAAAAAATACATCCTTATTAGAAATCCATTGCAGGCCGAGCATGGTGGCTCACACCTGTAATCCCAGAACTTTGGGAGACTGAGGCAGGCAGATCACTTGAGCTCAGAAGTTTGAGACCAGCCTGGGAAACATGGCAAAAACTCATCTCTACAATAAAATAGAACAATTAGCCAGGCATGGTGGTACATACCTGCAGACCCAACTACTTGGGAGGCTGAGGTGGGAGGATTGCTTGAGCCCAGGAAATTGAGGCTGAAGTGAGCTGAGATCACACCACTGCACTCCACCCTGGGCAAAAGTGAGACCCTGTGGTGCAATAATCGTAATGTAATGTAGAATTTTCTTATGTTTAATTTTAAATCTCATTTTACACATTAAAGGTCCTATTTTCTCTTGCTCTCCTTCATCAATACAACGTAGTATTTTTTTGTTGTTGCTGTTGTCACCCAGGCTGGAGTGCAGTGGCATGATCTCAGCTCACTGCAACCTCCACCTTCTGGGTTCAAGCGATTCACCTGCCTCAGCCTCCTGAGTAGCTGGGACTACAGGCGACCGCCACCACGCCCGGCTGTTTTTTTTGTTTTTGTTTTTGTTTTTTTTTTTTTTGTATTTTTAGTAGACACGGGGTTTCACCGTGTTAGCCAGGCTGGTCTTGACCTGACCTTGTAATCCGACCACCTTAGTCTCCCAAAGTGCTGGGATTACAGGTGTGAGCCACCGTGCCTGGCCTAAAAAGTAGTAATCTACAATTATGTTACTATATAGCAGAAAGTGAATGGCTTTGGAAGGAATAAGGCAGTTCTTGGTTTGATTGTCAGGTTCACCACTTAATACTTTATGTAATCTTGATCCAACTATTTAAAATTTGAAGGCTCCGTTTTCTATTTGTTAAAGAAACAACAACTCATAAGCTTTAGGATGAAAAGGAAAACATACATAGAAAGTGTATAGAGCCTGTCAGTTTATTTCGTTTCCTAAGTTGTTTACCAATATCCATAATTCATCCATTCATTTATTCATTCAATGAATCTTTATTAAGTGCCTACCTTGTGTCAAGCACTATATTAGGCACGGTGAAATAAAATAAATCCTGCCTTGAGGAGCTTATATTCTTATTTGTGAGATGTGACTACATTCTTACTAAGAAAGTTAATCACATACTTGCCTGTGAAATTATAAATATGTATAATTATAAAACTATCTTCTCTAAGCTAAAAAGAAACCCTATTTCTAAATCTATATTTCCTTAATCTCTTTATTGCCTTTCTTTAGCCATTCCTGTTTCCCTTGGCAATTACGATAGTTTTTATGTGTGTACTTCTGTATTAGGCTTGAAATGGAGTTAGAAGGATGGGAAAGGTATACAGAAATGTGATTCCCTACCCCAAAAATGCTGAATGTCACAGCAAATAAAAAAATCAGGGCCAGGTGCGGTGGTTCGTGTCTGTAATCCCAGCACTTTGGGAGGTCGAGGCGGGCAGATCACCAGAAGTCTAGAGTTCGAGATCAGCCTGGCTAACCTGGTGAAACCTGGTCTCTACTAAAATATACAAAATTAGCTGGGTGTGGTGGTGTGCACCTGTAATCCCAGCTATTCAAGAGGCTGAGGCAGAAGAATTGCTTGAACCTGGGAGGCAGAGGTTGTAGTGAGCTGGGATTGCGCTACTGCGTTCCAGCCTGGGAGACAGAGTGAGACTTGGTCTCCAAAAAAAAAAAAAAAAAAAAGTATTTAACTTTGAGTACATAATGTGTTAAGTGAAATCAAAATATAATTATGAATATAGAACCATTTGTTAAACAACAAATAGAAATAAACACAATGAGAATTCAGATAAGGAAGAAATAGTCAATATAAAATTAATCAAAAGAAACCTTCACAAAAGTGGTGGGTTTCAAGCCAACTTTAAAGGATGGATATATTTTCAACACATGGAGAAGAGAAGAAAAATCATGAGAGGGTAACCTTTTATTTTGCTTCCAGCTCCTAATGCCCAGATCCTTAATGAGTATCATTATTCTAGTTGTGCCAGATTTCAGATAAATGAAACACCTTATCTAATTAGCAGAACACAACCTGGCAACTAATTCTTTTTGTGGTTTCACCAATAAATCCAAATTTACCAAATATTTTCTATTTTTCAATTTATTAAACCACGAAAATGGGGCTCTCCCTACAGTTCTGTTGTTAAATAACAGACAGGATCCATACATAGAGAGTTCAGGACCACCTTTAGTTGGGTAGGATCTAGCCTCTTCCACTCTCTAAGCCAGAAAATAAGGTATGTGGCCACAACCTTATGGCAATTTAAGTCTGACAGGCTTCAGTTCCTTCTTCTTCCATGGTTAGGGTTGTCCGACTAAGCTAGAGATGCATATGCAGATTGCAATTCTTATTTGGTTTGGAAATACTCTATCGCATCCCACCAGAAGCATGCATTATTCCCGACCATCTACTTTTTCTCAGTCCTATGTATAGTGATGTTTTTAGGCAGCTAATCATTCCAAGGCAAATGAAGAGAAGTGTCTAAACCTCTCTTGCTGCCATCTACTTCCTGCATAGGTCATCCTCGGAGTACTCTCTGAATGCACACAGAGATTGAGAATAACTGATTTGCTCAGAAGGTTCTGGATTCTGGTTTTGGTTCATTTTAAAGATAGCACCTTTAGACATGCAGAGAATAGCGCTATAACATAATGTTTAGTACTATAATTTTTCTTCATTCACTCTCTCTATTTACCTAGTCTCCTCTGTCAGCAGCATTGTCACTGCTAAATCTTTTGGAACATGTGGTAAATTAGTTTGGCTGTTAAGTTAGGTGGGAAAATAAAAGGTATACATTTACTAATTTTTTCCTTGGGATTTCTGATTAGACACTATGGCTTACTGGTCCTATATTATTGTTGTAATTACCATACCTAGTACTTTTCTTTGGGCAAGTGTATTAGTCCATTCATGAATTGTTATAAAGAACTACCGGAGACTGAGCCATTTGTAATGTAAAGAGGTTTAATTGACTCACAGTTCCACAGGCTGTACAGGAAATATGGTTGGGGAGGCCTCAGGGAAACTTACAATCATGGCAGAAGGGGAAGGGTAAGCAGGCACCTCTTCACGTGGTGGAGCAGGAGAGCGAGAAAGAAGGGGGAAGTGTCACACACTTTTAAATAACCAGATCTTGTGAGAACTCACACACAGAGCAGCAAGTGGGGAGGTCCACTCCCATGACCCAGTCACCTCCTACCAGGTCATTCCTCCAACACTGAAAATTACAATTAGGTATGTGATTTGGATGGGGACACAGAGCCAAATCATATCAGCAAGCATAATAAAACACAAGCTCTTAGAAAGCTCAGAAACTACCACTTTTATGTATAATAAGAGCCGTTAAAGGTTTTTATCTTTTTATGTTACTAGAAAAGCAGGTCCTCTGAATTTTTAGAAAAATAGTTGAGTTATAGGGATCAAGGCATGCATATTAGCTATGGAGTTCATCCATACAAAAATATTTAAAATCCCTATATAACATGCATCCCTATATAACAGCAAGCCTCCAGGTCTTTGCATGAGTAAGTCTCTCTAATCTGGATGCCTTCTTCAGCCTTTCTAATTGCTGGCAAGGGTGCTGATTCCCACTGGGTGAACCATTTGTTTAGATTCAGTTCAGCTGCATCTTCCTCTGCGAAACAGTTCTCCAATATCAATATCTCTTCATGATCTTCCCATTTCAACTCTCAAACTCCTACCCAATATGCCATTCAGGAGCTTCGGGAAAACAATAGTTTTGCAATATATTTAGTTCTCCCACTTAATAAAACTAACACTTGGGTAGCAATAAGACTACTTTTTGGTGTTAGGGTCTAGGAAACATTCTTGTTAAATAATCAACTAAAATTTAATCTTATATAATAAGTTTTGGTTATAAAATACTGTTGAATTACAAAATATCTTTTTTATATAATTAAGTTTGGTTATGAAATACATTGGGAAAATTGTTTAGACTGCATTATATCCAGTTTCCTCATTTGTATGATAAGGAAAAATGCACATAGGATTGTTGCGATGATTAAAGACATTTTAAATAAAGTATGTGGTACACAAGGGACAATCAGTGAATTGTCACTATTATAAAGTCATTTGTCACGTAGGCTTTCTAAGTATTTATTCCCTTTTCTTGCAAAATTCTTGAAGACAGGATCTGTGACTTGTCCACCTCCGTATATTCAGCACCCAAAATAGAACCTGGCATCTAGGCAATATTTAATAGGCATTTATTAAAATAAAATATATAGGATATAAAATATTAAGATGTAAGTAGTTGACTTTTTTATTACTCACTGATGGTTTGAGTGCAAAGAGATGACTGGAATTTAGTGTAGATGCTAAAAACTATGTTAATAAGGATCAAGATGAGTTCATCTTCAATCATAGAATCATAAAGTCCAAATACCAATGAGTTTGAAGAACATTTTGCCCTTTAAAATACTAGTTTGCTTTTACATTTAGTATATAATTTCAGTGAGTATAACTAAAAAGACTCATTCACATGACTCAATGAGCAATTCTCTGACTAGAAAGATTCTATCTAGAGTCATAAAAAGCCAGGTGTTTTGCAGCTGTCTAAGTGACTTCACACCTTTTCTTGTTATAAAATATTTAATGTTATTTTTATCACCTTACAGTTTAAAAAAAAGAACTGAAACCCTTTCAAAAGTTCTGTTGATTTCCCAGTTACTATCTTGTCCACCCAAATGTAAGAGAAAATGCCTTTCCAGGATAAAAGCAATATTCAGAATTCCATAATTGACTTTTGGTTATGTACGTGTGACCCCGGATGAAATACTTCCTGAATCTTTCTTATTAATACATATAGGATGATTATTGAACTAGTAGCTTCATAAACGCATGTAAGTACACACACAAACATCCTAATATATACATACATTCAAGCCTGCATACATATATATCTTCCAATACCTCCAGAAATAAGCATCAGAGTCTGTGCCAAGAAACTGACTAGCTAAATAGAGATATGCCAGCTGGATGATGCATTTCTAAACCAAACATCTGCTTCCAATATTAGCAACCAAAAATTTTAATGCAGGCAGGTGTCATATACACTGAAATATTTGGAAAAGAGAGGGTTAATTAAAACAAATATTAAAATGGGTGGAAATGAAAATAACTGATTAAAAGTAAGCCTTCATTTTTCTAGTAACACCTGCAAGCTGTACATGCATATGAAAACATACTCTACCAGATTTTGAAACTTATTTAAAACATTGTGATATTGATACAGAAAGAGATATACAAAGGAACAAAATATATGTGTATATAAACATATCTATCGATAGATAATCACATGGAAATTTGGTATAGAATGGAGAGACAATTACAAATCAGAAGGGGAAGACTGACTGACTAATAAAATGTACTGGGAATTAATGTCAAATATAGAATAAAATAAAATTACATTTTTCTTCATATTACACCCCCAATAAATTTCAGATATACATAAAACCCAAATTAGAAGAAAATAGGGGCAAATTTAAGACTTTAGGCAAGAGTGGAGTTTTTAAACAAGATACAAAAATAAAGACATACAATAAAATTTATTAAATTTGACCACATTAAAATAAAACCTTCTTCAACCTAAGACATCATGAATAAAGTTAAATCACAAAACTCAGATTGACAAAACATTTTCTTTTTTTTCCTTTTTTTTGAGACTGAGTTTCTCTCTTGTTGCCCTGGCTAGAGTGCAATGGCACAATCTCGGCTCACTGCAACCTCTGCCTACGAGGTTCAAGCGATTCTCCTGCCTCAGCCTCGTGATAGCTGGGGTTACATGCATGCGCCACCACACCCAGCTAATTCTGTATGTTTTTTGGTAGAGAAAGGATTTCTCCATGTTGGTCAGGCTGGTCTCGAACTCCCAACCTCAGGTGATCTGCCCACCTTGGTCTCCAAAAGTGCTGTGACTACCAGCAGGAGCCACTGTGCAGAACATTTTTATTTTTTTATATTTATTTATTTATTTATTTTTTGAGACGGAATCTTGCTCTGTCGCCCAGGCTGGAGTGCAGTGGCCGGATCTCAGCTCACTGCAAGCTCCGCCTCCCGGGTTTATGCAATTCTCCTGCCTCAGCCTCCTGTGTAGCTGGGACTACAGGCGCCCGCCACCTCGCCCGGCTAGTTTTTTGTATATTTTAGTAGAGACGGGGTTTCACCGTGTTAGCCAGGATGGTCTTGATCTCCTGACCTCGTGATCCGCCCATCTCGGCCTCCCAAAGTGCTGGGATTACAGGCTTGAGCCACCGCGCCTGGCCCAGAACATTTTTAAAGGGTGTATAAATACACAGTATTACAATCTGTAACATAAAACTACTCAGTAGAAAAACAGTAACAGATTTTAAAAGGCTGTTTCATAAAAAAAGGACATGTGCCCAATAAGCATTTGAAAAGAGGTTTAATGTAACTAGTAATTAAGGACATGTGAAATCAAAACAATGCAACATTATTAAATACCCATATAGGCAGAAATTAAAAAGTCAATTTGATGTTGCTGAAAAACTGGATAAACAAAAATATTCATGCTCTTCAGGAAAAAATAAATTTTAAGTCAAAAACTACAAAAAGGGACAAAGAAGTTAATTATGTAATTATAAAGGAGTCATTTCAGCAAGAGGATATAACAATGCATGTATGTGTATATATATTATATTTGTGTGTGTGTGTGTGTGTGTGTATATATATGCACCCAACACTAGAGCACCCAGATATATAAAGCAAATATTACTATAGCTAAAGAGAGATTGACTCTGACACAATATTAGCTGGAGAATTCAACACCCCACCTTCAGCATTGGATAGAGTTTCCAAACAGAAAATCAATAAAGAAACATTGGACTTAATCTCCACTCCCCTATAGCCCAGGACTGGTCTAGAAATGCCATCCATGAGCCAAAGTCTGGAACCAGGGACCCTGAGAGCCTGCTTGGTGCTTTACCTCACTGCAGCTGAACTGCTAACTAAGCTGCAAGGCAAAATCCCCCTTTACTCTTTCATCTGCTTTTCTCAAGCAGATGGAGTCTCTCCTCATAGTCACCACAGCTGTGAATATTCTGGATCACACCTGAGCCCAGCATATCTCAAGAGTCATATACTCCTAGTTACTAGTACTGATTATTTGGCACCCAACGGCTCTTTAATCAACAGTTGATAAATCATGCCAGGGCTGGATTCTTCCTCTCAAGGCAGCAGGTTCCCTTCTGACCCATGGTGTCTAGAAATGTCATCCAGGAACTAGGGTCTGCAGTGGGGTCCTCATGACTCTCCCCAGTGCCCTATTCTACTGGGCTGAGTTGATATCCAGATTGCAAGAGTCCTTTTTACTCTCCCCTCTCTTCAAGCAGAAGAAAGGAATCTTTTCAGATCTATGAGCTGTGCTGCCTGGTGTTGGAGAAGGGGCACAAGCTTCCCTGGTTGGTGTCTCACTAGGTGCATGCCCTCCAACTCCACTGGCTCTGAACCCAGGACAGCACTAAGGCTTGCCTAGGAGTTGCAGTCATTGTAACTTAGACTACCTTTCAAGTTCATTTAGCACTCCAGAGCACTTCAGCCCTTGGTGGCAAGGCTTAGTAAAACTCAGGTTCTGACCACTGAATTGGGTGATTCTCCTCTGGCCAGGGCTCATCTAAATGCTCCCTCCATGTCCACGTGTGTTGGCTGAGTTCTGCCCAGTGTTGACAGAAGTGAGTTTTAATGCAAAGCCCCACAATTACTGTGCTTTCCCTCTTCCAAGCACATAGATTCTCTATCTGCACCCCTGAGGCCACTGTCAGAGAATAGGAGATGTGTGGCATTGGAAATTCAAGACAGTCTCTCTTCAGTGTCTCTTTCAGCGATATGAAGTTAAAAAAACAAGTACTGTGATCACTCATCTGAGTTTTGGTTTTTAGAAGGTGCTTTTTTGTGTCAATAGTTGTTAAATTTGGTATTCCTGAAGGGAGGATGATTGATGAAGTCTTCCATTTGGCCATCTTGCTTCACCTCCCTCTCCTAAATAGAATGTAATTTTCAAAAATTATGTACATAATTATATTTTATAACATATGAGGACATAAAAATGCCACTAAATTGATATGTATCTAAGGTATTTCTTCTCTATCGTAATATATTTTCAATATGGGAATGGATTCCACCTCAAAGAATGAATATACAAACTAATTTTTGTTAAGCTGAGTCATACTAAAATTATTTTATGCAAATAAAGGGCAAGAGTCGTTCAGAATTTTGAGATGGTTTTCTTATACTAGGGACTTATAAACGGTTATTCTAAATGAAAACAAAATGTTTTATCAAACAATCTCATTTGATTTGAATATACTTCAAAGAATTTAATTTCTTAAAGCTTTTGTTTTTACTACTTAATAGTTAAAAGTTATTAATTTGTTAGGCATGATCTTCTTGTGAATACACACAGAAAAAAGGATTGTCTGTTTCCTAGTATTCTAATCCATTTCCATGATATCTATATCCTTAACTCCTCTCTAGACTCTCAGACTGCAAAAACAGCCTAGAGCAGAGCTTCTGGGAAAGTCCTATCAGCACTTAATATGTGATCATCCTAGTTCTGTAACATTGCCCTGAGCTTATATCTCCAAAATCGCATAACTGGATTTATGCTTGAAAACTTCGAATCATCGGTGGCCAAGGAAATGCTTTTCTGCAGAGAGGTTTAAATTTTTAGTTGACAGTGTTGAATCTCAACTTGCTGAATTTGTTCTGGGTGAAATAATTTTCAGACTGTTTAGTTCATCATTTTTTGTAGAAAAAGTCTTCCTTTTTTTCGCATTTGATACGTTTCCCGTGATTATCAGTTAAGGTCCAGTAAGAAGGCAGGAACAAGAACAGGTTTCTTTTTGACCAGAGAAATATAAAGAATTGTTAATTAGCCATAAAGTCGTCAACTGAGGAACTGAAAGAGTAAAAAGGTAATTTTAACATCATGGAAGCACCAACTTCAGAAAGCAGGTACTACCCTTGGCTGGTAAAATAAGGAAAGATGTTAGAAAACTTAGACACTGAGAGGAAGACCCCATGGAACTGAAACTCCTGTCTCAAAGGACTGGGTGCTTCTAAGCAGAAGCTAATGTCTCTGAGGGGAAATATGATAGACTTGGTGCTGCAAGTGTTGTAAAAATTGCAACAGCTGCTGTCACAGGACAAAACTGTCACTGCTGAGTTGATGAAGCCTTGCTGAAGTGAGGCTCACAGGAACCACAGTGTGCATGAAGCTCATTGGAAACAAGTAGGAAGGAGCAAGTACTTTCTTCTTCCTCCAGCCTTCCTCTAGCTCCCTCTACTGGCAGACTCTGAGAAAAACGAGCTGAACAGCTGAAATGACTGGTTGAATACCAGCCCTAACTCGACACCTACGTAGTGTAAAAAGTTGGGATTGAAGCTGCGAAACAGAAATTTATTGGCTGTTATACTGTCTATATACCTACAAAATAGGAAGCTGCAACTATACAATGTAATGAAAGCGAGTAGATGTACAACTCAGTTTGTCTTGAATCATTCCAGTGTTCTACCCTTTTGACATCACAAACATAACTTGAAATTCAATGAATTCAGTATTTATTTTTTCACTCTTTTAAATACAATTTATTCACTACCTACTTTATAAAAAGTGCTATTCTGGGCTAGAGATATATGTAGAGAGAGATAGATAGATATCTATGATATAGATACACATATAAATATATATTATATATCATATATCATATATATGTATATATCATATCTTATATGATACATTATTTATTACATGATATATTTGTATATATAATATATAATATATGATATATGATATGTGATATATATCATATACATGTATAAATACACATACAAACACACACACATATATAGATATATATAAAATCTTGCTTTTCAGGTATATATACATATATACCTGAAAAAAAAATATATATGCATCTAACTATACCCCTGCAGTCATAAAGGCCTCAGGTAAGTCTTTTAGTTGTTTAAGCCAGTTGTTAGAGGAGTTCATGAGGGCTCATAGATCATTTGAGAAAAAAGTTAAAAATTTATGAGGGAAACCTCCTGGTCTTAAAGGATGAGTAGAATTTTAAAATTGGATGCTGGCATTAGAAGAGTTTTGCAAACAGAGAGCATTCATGTTCATTCTGGGTTTATGGATAACTGGCAACAACCATATGACCTGATTTCAGACCTTCTCAACTGCAATCCTGGAGGCAGTACCATTAGCCCCAGCATGAGAAGGTCTGTACCTGCCAAAACTAATCTGAAAAGACAGGAGAAGGTGTTTGCTCTTTCAAATACACAAACATCAACACAACACTACACAATTTAAGAAGATTCAGGAAAATATGAAACCACAAAGTAAACTAATAAAGCTCTGTAACTAATCCTAAAGAAATGGAAATCTATAAATTGCCTGACAAAAAATTCTAAGTAATTGTTTCAAGGGTTCTCAGTGCACTACGTGAAAACAGACAGAAAACTCAGTGAAATCAGGAAAATAATACATGACAAATTGGAAGTTCAACAAAGAAATAGAAATTGCAAAAAAGAACCTAACAAATTCTGGAGCTGAAAAATATGGCAAATGAAATAAAATTGCAATACAGAACTTTAACAGCAGACTTGTTTAAGCAGAAGAATCAGTGAACTAAAAGACAGGTCATGTGAAATCATCCAGTCAAGGAAGAAAGGAAAGAAAATGAAAAGGGGGAAGGAAATACCACAGGATTTATTAGATACCATCAAGCAAAAAAAAAAAAAAAAAAGGATTATGAGATTTCCAGAGGAAAATAAAGAGAGAAAAATGCAGAAAATTTATTTTAAAAAGTAATGGGAGGGATATGGACATCTAAAGTCATGAAGCTTAGAGATTCCAAAACAGGATTAACCCAAAGAAGATTATACAGAGACACATTCTAATTAAATTATCAAGAATTTCTGTTCTTGTGATAGTTTGCTAAGAATGATAGTTTCCAGCTGCATCCATGTCCCTATAAAGGACACAAACTCATCCTTTTTGTTCTCGCTCATAGGTGGGAACTGAACAATGAGATCACTTGGACTTGGGAAGGGGAACATCACACACCGGGGCCTATCATGGGGAGGGGGGAGGGGGGAGGGTATGCATTGGGAGTTATACCTGATGTAAATGACGAGTTGATGGGTGCTGACAAGTTGATGGGTGCAGCACACCAACATGGCACAAGTATACATATGTAACAAACCTGCACGTTATGCACATGTACCCTAGAACTTAAAGTATAATAAATAAAAAATAAAAATAAAAATAAATAAATAAATAAATAAAATTATCAAGAATTAAAGACAGATAATTTTGAAACAAGCAAGTAAAACACCACATAAAAGGGAATTTTCATAAGTCTATCAGCAGATTTCTCTCAGCAGAGACCTTATATTCTAGGAGAGAATTTAATGACATATACAAAGTTTTAAAAGAAAAACAGCTCCCAAACAAGAGTACTACTCCCAACAAACCTCTGGGAGACACAGGGATATTCTCAGGCAAATAAAACCTGAGAGAGATTGTCACCATTAGCCCTGCCTTACACAAAATGATAAAAAGTGTTCTTCATATTGAAATGAAATGATGCTAATTATTTTATGTTACTAATTGGTAACATGAAAACATATGAAAATATAAAACTCTTTTATAAAGGTAAACATATAGTCAAATTAAAAATACTCTAATACAGTAATAATGGGGCATATATTATTTTAACTTCAGTATAAAAATTCAAGACAAAATTATTTCAAGATAGCTAGAGATACATAGGTATCTCTAGACACAACAAAGTATAAATTTCTTAATGAATAAACAACACAAAGATATGAAAAAATCTTGAGTGCTCATCAACTGATGAATAAAGAAAATGTGATGCATATATGTACTATATATATATTAAGACTAGATTGTGCATATATTGCCTAATATTGCATTGTACGTGTGTATATGTATATACTTATATATACATATATATACACACACACCCCTAAATGTGTGTGTGTATTGCATTGTGTGTGTTGATACACACACAACGCAATATCATCCAGCCTTTAAAAAATATATCCTGACATTTGCAATAGCACGGATGAACCTAGAGGAAATTATATTAAGTGAAACAAGCTTGGCACAGAAAGACAAATACTGCATAATCTCATATATATGTAGAATCTAAAAAAAGTAAACTCAAAAAATAATAGAATAGGCTTGGGCCAAGTAGGGGGCAAAGATGTTGGTCAGGGTATGAAGACTCAGTTATGAAAGATAAATGCATTCTAGAGAACTAATGTATAGCATGGCAACTATAGTTAATAATACAGTATTGTATAATTGTAATTTGATAAGAAAGTTGGTTATAAGTATTCTCACCACATGACAAAAAAAATCATAATTATGTGAGGTTATAGACATGTTAGCTTGATTGTCGTAATTATTTCACAATGTACGTGTATTTTAAGATACCTTTTTGTACATCTTAAATATATTACAATTTTTATTTATCAAGTACACCTCAACAAAGCTAGAAAAAATCTGGACTTGCAGAAAAACAAATGTACATGTAAAGTGGCAAAAATCATCAGATTTACATTGACTACAATGTTGACATAAGAGAATGATGAGAGAGAAGTCTATGGAGGAGATTAAGAATCAGAGTATGGAACCTTTTAATGCTATGCTAGGAAACTTGCCATTTGTTTAATGGGTACACAAATAGTTAAGAAAATCTTAACAAGCTTAAACTAATGACTATGCAGAGATTCAATCACAGAAGAGAGGACATACTGGAAAATATTGCAGGAAGATTAGTAATGAAGCCAAACCAGTAGAAAGAGGAGGTAATAAAGTACCTGAATGATATATGCATATCTATTTCTGTCTTTTTTATATACAGTGAGCCTCCCATTTCTACATAAGATAGATGAGGTGCTAAAAATGTTTTCTATGTAGGTGGTTAGCCTCTGCTTTCATGTTCATAGTACAGCTGTCCCTTTCCATGTTATTTTTAAGAATTATAAAATATGTATGCAACAGTCAGATACAGTGTGAATAGAAAAAAAACCTATTGAAATCTCTCCTTATATTAAGTCTAATTTCCTAATTATAGACTCTTTTTTGGATTAAATCTTTATAATATTAATAATGAAAATAGTTGACTGAAGAATTTTATTAAGGTAAAATATACAAGAATAATATCAACATGCCATAAATTATAAAGAACCATAATTGTAAAACAGATTATAACACAGGCTAAAAATATATGGATATGTATGTGTGTAGATGAACACATATATGCACATATGCATACACATCTGAAATTGTTTAGTATTGGAATATTTGTAAATCCAAATATTCCAATACTAAACAATTAGCCTTAGCTAATTTCTATGACAAACAATGCCTATGGGAATAAACTTAAAAATGTTTAATGAAGTTACTTCATATTTTATTCACTGCCACCACCACCACTAGAACTCTCACTTTTTCTTTGTGATTTAATTCATTAGCCATTAAAGTGATTTGGCATGTAGTTTCTGTCTCCTAGTGTCTTTAATGAATGTTTTCTCACTATTCTTTTGCTCATACACTATTCTTCTGCATATGAACTACCTTCCCTAGACTAAACTCTTTTGTTTCCCTTTCATCATCATCTTTGCCTTTTACAAGCTGTATAATCTTAGGGAAGTATGTAGAGCTTTTTGTGTCTGCAGTTACTTAACCTATAAAATAAGAGTTAAAGTAATGCCTCCCACTGTGATAAAGATTCATATTGTAAACTATAGAGCAATCACTAAAAAAGTTAATTGAAAATGAGTGGTTTGTAACCCAATAGTGGACATAAAATATAACACTAAAACTTTAATTTAACTAAACTAAGGCAGGAAAAGGAGAAAAATAAACAAAAAAGAGAATGAATAGAAAACAATTAGCACTAAGACAGATTTACAACTAAGAAAGTCATTAATTATATTAAATATAAACTATATACATGAACATTCCAGTGAAAAGGCAGAGGGTGTCTGAATAATGGCCATAAGAAATCCATTTTGGATGTAAAGATGTTAAAATAGAATAATCTAAAAAGATGCAATCTTCAAACACAAATAATAAGAAAGTTGAGGTAGTTATATTTTGGACTAAGTTAAAATAAAGATCCTACAAATCAAAATTATGGAATACCATTAAAGTAATGAAGAAAGTTAAGGCTTTAACTGATTGTACTAAAATAGAAAAAAAATTCTCATCGACTATCTACGATTCCATCTTAAGCTTGGAAGAGAGAATTAAATCAAATTAAGCATGAGAAAGGAAAGAATAAAGGTGAAATTAAAAAATCCATGAATTAGAGAAACCTCCACCTAGATTCACCTATTAGAAGATAAGATACAAATTATTAATATCACAGATAAAAGGAAAGATATTACTTCATCTTAAAAACATTATGCCGAATATAAGAAGCTAGACACAAAGAGTCTATATGTATAATTCCATTTATATGAAACTCAAGAAAAGGCAAATATAACTTAGAGTATAGAAATCATATCATGTAGCCAATTCCATGCATTTAAGATTTTTTTATTTCTTCATATTTCAGAGAGTTATAATATTTTAAAGTTTTGCCTCTTTTGAAATGTTTAAACATAACTAAAGGTGAGACAAAGACCTTTATTTTCAGAGGGAGAAAATGATTAGGTTTTTATATCGCTATGTGGGATTCCTTTTTTTTTTTTTTTTTTTTTTTTTTTTTGAGACGGAGTCTCGCTCTGTCACCCAGGCTGGAGTGCAGTGGCCGGATCTCTGCTCACTGCAAGCTCCGCCTCCCGGGTTTACGCCATTCTCCTGGCTCAGCCTCCCGAGTAGCTGGGACTACAGGCGCTCGCCACCTCGCCCGGCTAGTTTTTTGTACTTTTTAGTAGAGACGGGGTTTCACCGTGTTAGCCAGGATGGTCTCGATCTCCTGACCTCGTGATCCGCCCATCTCGGCCTCCCAAAGTGCTAGGATTACAGGCTTGAGCCACCGCGCCCGGCGCTATGTGGGATTCCTAACTCTCTTTACCTTTGGATTTTGCCATTCTCTGAACTTCTCCTTTATTGCTTTCAGTCTGTATCACACCACCCTGAGCCTGATTATATTGACTTAAATACGTAAATCCCTTAGGCACGAAACCGTACATTGTTGAACAAGTAGTGACCTACTTGTGACCTACTTTTTGTGATAAAAGCTAAGGAATTAAAAATAGCTAAGGAAGAATGAAATAGTATCAGCAATATATACATGTATGTGTGTATATATAAATACACACACATACACATACACACACACACACACATATGATTGTACAAATCCAACACAAAAGTGCTGCTGGGAATTTTTCCAGGCATTTAAGAGATTGAGATTGGGGCCAAGTAGCCACAACATAGCAACAACTCTAGTGGGAGACAATTAAAGGTGGAACATCTCCATGTGAGCTAAAATATTGCATAATTTTGAGTGTTAAAATTAAATATCCTGTTCAATTAATTGCATGTTCAAAACAGAGTTTTCTTTTAAAGCACTGATCATAACACAGGCATGATAGAAAATCACTAGCAAAGCAGACCCCAAACTGAAATAATGTAAATGTTCCCCTCTACAAATAATATAAACCAAATATCAAACATGCACTGTCACCTTAAAAAACGAAGATATTTTAAAGAAACATGTGAATTTAGTCTTGTCAAATACATAATATTTTAATGCATTCATCATTGGCAATATATTTTCGGTTCCTTTGATGTGTCAGGCACTCTAGTTACCTAATAAGAAATGATGATGTGATAGAAACAGTTCCTGCCTTTCAAAGCACTTACAGTGGACTAAGATAAACAAATAATTATATGAACAATTTTAAATAGTTAATTAATGGCCATGAACTATGTGGTGCAACAGGAGTCCCCATTTTAGAAGTCAGTGAAGGCTTCCTGGAAAAAGAAATACTTAAACCAAGAGCAAAGAAGATTAGACATTGGTTAGGCAGAGTGGAAAGAAGGCTAGGAAGAACGTTTCTCGTGAGAGAAAGAGATAATCAACCTTTCAGGAATGGAAAGTATGTCAGTAGAGAAGAAAAGCAAAACAGAACAAAAAGGTAGATAAGCACATGTGTGAATATGTAGATGAATAAATAGATGTAATATGCCTTTACTTTTCAAGTGTAAAACATTGTGTTTTATTTTTAAAACATTCAATTTTTGTAGAGTATATATTGAAAATTCTGCCAACAAATTTCCCAGGGAATCACATGCCCTCTCCTCCATTGTGTGGATGATTATTTCTGGCAATAATCTACCAACTGATCTCTATAGCGTTTGCTCCCCCACGTTTTCTCTCTCATACCAAGTGTTTTATTTCCAAAATGTAAGCTTAATCATGTCACTCTCCTGCTTAAATCTTTCACTGTCTTCCCACTCCCCTCAGGATAAAGACCACAAGATTTAAGCAGTCTTGGTTGGACTGGCCCCTGCCCACCTCTGCAGCCCCATGCCACTGCACATCCCCCCATAATGTCTGGGCTCCACATACTCTCTCTCTCTGTGTGTGTGTGTGTGTGTGTGTGTGTGTGTGTGTGTGTGTGTGTGTTTTCTTTTCCAGTTTAAGAAAATAAAATGTTCCTGGAAAATTCAGCTCCTGGAATATACAGTTCCTTCTCCAACTCAGCCTTTACACAAGTCGTCCTTTCAGCCTGATGCCCATTTCCGTCTTCTGCTGTATTTATTCTGGCTTTTCTCAAATATCCCATTTGAGACCTTCCTGACCATTTGCCTACCCCCAAACGACGAATGGTCAAATGCTCTTCTTACACACTTTTACAGAGGAATAGTACCTCTCTTTCATGACAGTTATTACCATTGTAATTTTATATTTAATTGTATAATCATTAGATTAGTAGTGTCTGTTCCTGCAGTAGGTCATAGAGATCATGAGAGGAGGGACCTCATGGCCTCTGCAGGGATATGGACTGTATGATATGTTATATATTATTATATTTCCAGCTCTCAGTACAGTGCTTCACATATAGTAATAGCTCAATAAACATTTGTCGTTCAAAGGATTAAGTGCTATATCAAGAAAGCTGGTTACAAGGAAAGTTATTTATGTCAATTAGGTGAACTTAAAAAGCCAAGTCTATTGAAGTTCAACCAGTCATCAAACCGACGAGTGGCATAAAACTAAAGCTGAAGTTTTGTTTGTGGGTTTGCAAAACCGTCTCTAAACATAACACACTGCATTGATTTAAAGCCTCTGTGTGCTTACATTCACAAAAAGATTATCTTGTTCCTAGCCCTGGAAGAAAATTGAAGAGGTCATTCTACGAATGTTTAAGTCCAAACTTTCTTCTGAAGAATTTTTTAAATTTTATTATTATTATTATTCTTTATTTTTATAGAGGCTTCCTCTATCGTCCAGGCTGGAGTGCAGTGGCGCAATCTTGGCTCACTGCAGCCTCTGCCTCCAAGTTCAAGCGATTCTCCTGCTTCCACCTCTTGAGTATCTGGGATTACAGGCACGTGCCAACATACCTGGCTAATTGTTGTATTTTTAGTGGAGATGGGGTTTCTCCATGTTGGCAGGCTGGTCTCGAACTCCTGACCTCAGGTGATCTGCCCGCCTCGGCCTCCCAAAATGCTGGGATTACCAGCGTGAGCCACTGCACCAGGCCGAGTCTTGTTTTTCTCAGTGCAAATCAGTTTTACCTAATGTAACCATTGCTGTAGATTGTATTAGGTTAGTGCAAAAGTAATTGCTGTTTTTGCTGTTAAAAATAATGGACAAAACCACCATTATTTTTGCACCTAACTAATATCATCATCCCTTTCTGCAATGTTAGGGAGGCAGTGGGCATATTGGCCAGACTTTGAATGTAGAAAATATTCACTGATTTCAAATTGAATGATGCAATGTTATGATATGGTAAAAGAACCAATATCTGGGGTCTTAGGGCCCAGTTTATATTTCTGTTCTGCTACCAATTCTGCATGAATTTGTGCAAATTACTGAACACTTAAATAAGGATGATGATCAGAAATGACTTAAGAACTTTGTTTCTTTCTAATTGACAAGTAAAAGATCTGAGAACCATTACAAATTTCTCTGGCAGAGCAATATAATTTTTTTCATAGCTCCTAGAGTCAGAATTTGATATTAATATATTTTTTTCCTTTTTAATTTCAATTTGAAATTTAATTTGACAATCCGTTGACTACTGCCTCAGAAAGAAAGGTAGTTTAATGAATTTTCATTTTTTTTAAAACTAAGGTTTATTTGCTGTGATTTATGAAATCATTTATTTATTAGATATTTAAATGCAGGAATATTGAATAAGAATAAAAATCAATTCATAACACACTGCATTGGGCTCAATTCACTAGAAAGCATCATTCAGATTGAATCTCTCTCTCTTTTTTTACACTTTTGTTTTCATTTTCTTGTTGAAAATATCAATCGCTGTTTATGTTGTATGCTAACTTTCTTACTATTTTTCTATTGATGTGAGAGATACCATAATAACAAGGATTCTCATCTTAGAATTACTGTTAAAACTCTCCAATGCCCTTGGGCTTGTTTACCATCTCTGTGAAGAAGTTTTTGGGTTTTTTTGTTTTTGTTTTTATGGTTTGGATTGCATCATTTTAAAAAAGCTTTAAGAGATACTTTTAGAGGAGAGGATTTATTTATGCTTTTGTTTTTAGTTCAAGAAGGCACCTGAGTCCACTCATTTATGTTCCTTACTCCTGAACAGTCAGTTAAAATGAAATTTTTATAAGGTACAATTGTGTTGCAATGAACAAAAGGACCAAGTGTGGAATACTCAACTGGAAATACTCAACAAATACTAGAAACGCTCAACAAATTTCTTGAACAAAAGAAAATAGATGGATATTTGATGAAGTTGGAAGTTAATAGCCACAATCTAGAATGTGCTCAGAAAGCCTTACTGCTAAATAGTAAAACAGTGTGCCTGCCAGCCCCAGAGAGTCTCCAATGCAATCATGAGACATATCTAGAAATTCTTCAAAACACATCCCATCTTGCCTTGTATTTCTGCTTCCTCTACTTACAGCATACTTCCCTTTAATATCTTCATGTCTTTCCTCATTTTGTTTAAATCCCCTCTCAAATGCTACTCTACCAAAGAGGTGTCCCGGAAACACTTTATCTAAACAAAACTGTCTCTTCTTTTTTGAAACCCATCAATCTGTATCTATTCTACTATGTCTTAATTTACTTCATGATACACAGCATATTATTTTCTCATGTTTTAATTTGTTCAATATCTCTTGCAAAGAAAGTAACCTTTAAAAAAGCATTAAATGTATCTGTTTTGTTAAAATCTATATTCTCTAGCACCTTGAGCACAGCCTGGAACATTCAAACTACATAAATTTGTAGATTGACTCAGTGAATGGATGATTGAAATGTGGATAGAAACTTCTGTATGTGACCTTCACTCCATCTTCATAATTCCCTATTTAATATTTAAAATATCTAGTCAGATATTCACCCCCAATTTGTCAGTGTGTGGAAACAGAGTACTCTAAATAATTAATAAAGGGTCAAAGCAAACTGTAGCAATGAGTGTAGATGTTGATGCTTTGGGCATGTGAAGTTTCCTCAATGTAGTGGCTTCATTCCCATCAATTCCCCTATGTGTGCACAGTTCTAGTCAAGCTTATTTATTATTTAATTATTAAGCATAATAATTTATCAAGAATTGCTATATAATTAAAGATAGCATGTGGTATGACAATGAGAAAGCAGAACAGATAGGAAAATCTTAACCTAGAGGAGTCAAAGACAATTTTAAAAAGAAGTATTATATTTTAAATAAAACCTAATTCATATGCCTAGAAAGGCTTGAGAAGATATTGCATCCCAAAACTAAAACAAGATTCTAGGAAGAAGGGACAAAAACAATAGAAAGCCCCTGATAATTAAAAATATGATAGATAAAATTAAAAAAGAAAAATAAAGTCAAGGAAATTCCTCACAATATAGTTTAAAGACAGAGCATAAGAGAAAAGGCATATTAGTTTAAGAAGTCCAAGATTCAGTTGTAGGATTGCAGAAAGAGAAAATGAAGGAGAATAAATTCTCAATAAAATAACAAAATAACATTTCCTAGAAATGAAGAAAAGCATGATCTTTAAATTCAAATGACCTGCTAAATATAAAGAATAATAAATGACCAAAATAGCACACATAAGAGCATCACTGTGAAACTGCAGAATATTAAAGATGAAAAAAATATCTTTTTTGTTTGTATTTAGAAAATCATAATAGTTTCATAAATTTTTTGTATTTCTTTACTTGAATTTTATTTTAGGTTTGGGGGTACATGTGAAGGTTGGCAACATAAAAAAAGTGTCATGAGAGTTTGTTGTGTGAATACATATTATTACATCACCCAGGTATTAAGCTCAGTACTCAATCATTATGTTTTCTGCTCCTCCCCCTCCTCTCACAGTCCCTCCTCAAGTAGACCCCAGTGTCTGTTGTTTCCTTCTTTGTGATCATAAATTCTTATCATTTAGCTCATTTATAAGTGAGCACATGTGATATTTGGTTTTCTGTTCCTATGTTAGTTTACCAAGAATGATGGCCTCCAGCTACATCCATGTTCTTGCAAAAAATATGCTTTAGTACTTTTTATGGCTGCCTAATACTCCATGGTGTATATGTACCACATTTTCTTTATCCAGTCTGTCACTGATGGACATTTAGGTTGAGTCCATGTCTTTGCTATTGTGAATAGTGCTGCAATGAACATATGCATACATATGTCTTTATAATGGAACAATTTATTACCCCAGTAATGGAAATGTCTATTTGAATGGTACTTTGGCTTTTAGCTTTTTGAGGAATCACCTACTGCTTTCCACAATGGTTGAAATAATTTACACTCCCACCAACAGTGTACAAGGATCCCTTTTCTCCTCAATCTCACCAGCATCTGTTATTTTTTGACTTTTTAGTAATAGACATTCTGACTGGTGTGATGGTTTTGATTTGCTTTTCTCTAATAATCAGTGATATTGAGCTTTTCTTCATATGCTTGTTTACTGCATGTATGTCCTTTTTTGAGAAGTGTCTGTTCGTGGTCTTTGCCCACTTTTAAATGGGATTATTTGTTTTTCTCTTGTAAATTTGTTTAAATTCCTTATAGATACTGGATTGTAGACCTTTGTCAGATGTATAGTTGCCAAATGTTTTCACCCATTCTATAGGTTTTCTGTTTACTCTGTTGATAGTTTCTTTGGCTGTGCTGAAGCTCTTAAGTTTAATTAGATCCCATTTGTCAATTTTTGCTTTTGTTGTAATTGTCTTTGGTGTCTTTGTCATGAAATTTTGCCCATCCCTATGTCCAAGATGGTATTGCCTGGGTTATCTTCCAGGGTTTTTATAGTTTGGAGGTTTACATTTAAGTCTCCAGTCATCCTGAGCTGATTTTTGTATATGGTTTAAGGAAGGGGTCCAGCTTCAATCTTCTGCATATGGCTAGCCAGTTACCCCAGCACCATTTACTGAATAGGAAATCTTTCCCCTGTTGCTTGTTTTTGTCAGCTTTGTCAAAGATCAGATGGTCACAGATGTTTGGCCTTATTTCTGGGCTCTCTATTCTGTTCCATTGGTCTATGTGCCTGTTTTTGTACCAGTACCATGCTGTTTTGGTCACTGTACCCTTGTAATATAGTTTGAAGTTAGATAATGTGATTCCTCCAGCTTTGTTCTTTTTGCTTAGGATTGCCTTGGCAATATACAAATGGCTAACAAACATAAGAAAAATGCTCAACATCACTAATGGTCAGGGAAATGCATATCAAAATCACAATGTGATACCACCATACTCCTTCAAGAAAGGCCATAATCAAAAAATCAAAAAGCAGTATATATTGGCATGAACGTGGTGATCAGGGAACACTTCTACACTGCTGGTGGGAATATAAACTAGCACAACCACTGTGGAAAATAGTGGAAATTCCTTAAAGAACCAAAAGTAGAACCCCCATTTGATTCAGCAATCCCACTGCTGGGTATATATCCAGAAGAAAAGAAGTCATTATATGAAAAAGATACTTGCACATGCATGTTTATAGCAGGACAATTTGCATTTGTAAAATCATGGAACCAAACCAAATTCCCATCAATCAACAAATAGACAAAGAAACTGTGAGAGATATATATGTGTATATACACACACACACACACACACACACATATTTGAACCCTCTATTTACTATTCTATCATATATATATATACGATGAGATATCATTATCAAATCTTATGTCATATATATATATGACAAAAAGGAATGGATTAATGGCATTTGCAGTGACCTAGATGAGATTGGAGACTATTATTCTAAGTGAAGTAACTCAGGAATGGAAAACCAAACATTGTATGTTCTCACTGTTATGTAGGGGCTAAGCTATGAGGATGCAAAGGCATAAGAATGACACAATAGACTTCGGGGACTTTCGGTGGGAGGGGGTGAGGGATAAAGACTGTAAATATGGTGCAGTGTATACTGCTCGGTTGATGAGTGCACCGAAATCTCACAAATCACCACTAAAGAACTTACTCATGTAACCAAACACCACCTGCACCCCCAATAACCTATGGAAAATAATTATGCAGAGACCTTTTCACCAAGAGCTGGAATACTAGAATAAGGTAGCATCCTTATAAAACATAAAGAAAAATTATGATGAATAAAAGGACATATATTTATGTAGCTTTGTACTTTGATATTTTTCAAACTTAAATAAAAGTTTCTTGTTTCCTCAATTGATGATTTTCTCTCTCTTCACACACACACACACACACACACACACACATTTTTCTGAACTATTTGAAAATAAATTGCTGTCTTTCCCTTTTCACCTAAATACTTTAGTGTATATTTTCTGAAACAAAGACATTTCTTTACATAATCATGGTACAATTGTCAAAATCAGAAAATTTAACATTGATACGTTGCTGTTGCTTATTCAAAGTTCATGTTCAAATTTCCTCGATGTCTCAATAACATCTTTAATAGCTACCTATATTTTTCTCAGCCCAGTATCTAATTCAGTATCTAATCCAGGATGACACACTGCAGCAGTGATCTTGTCTCTTTAACATAGAACAGTTCATCAGTCTTTCTTTGTCTTTCGTGACCTTAACATTTTTAAGAGACAGGCAAGCTATTTCATAGACCGTCTTTCCATCTGAGTTAGTTTGATGTTTCCTCATTATTAGATTCAGTTATGTGTTTTTAGCAGGACTATCAGAGAAATAATGCTGTGTTCTTATTGCCTTTTTTTTTTTTGAAGGTACATGATATCAGTTGTCCCATTACTGATGATGTGTTCTTTGATCATTTGGGTAATGTGGAGGCTTCCAGGTTTCTCTGTTATAAATTATAATTTTTCTTTCTGCAATTACTAAAGAATTCTTAACACTATTTAAATATCCTATTCCTCATCAAATTTTCATTCACTAACTTTACTTTGGAAATATGGCATTTTACATGTTAAGAAGTACAAAGAAAGTTTGGGAAAATAATAATCTTTCATTTTTATCTCAGTGTTTAAGAACTTTCAGTCAATATCTTACCACTTCAAAATGATTAGAGGGAGATTTGAAACTACTGTTGTTGATTTCATATATGCATTGCCATTTATAATTTTTTTAAAGTCTTTTCTTCTCAGTTTCTATTTAGTAATTTAGAATATTGCTACCAAAAAGTTGGTAATTAGTTGTCTCTAGTCATACTCCACTGAATCACTACAAAGCTGAAAAAAAGGTTATGCAACAGTTTTCATTTGTACTTTGAAAAGTATTAGTGCTATTTATCCCATCAGTACAAATGCTGGATAATTACACCCTGTATTTACTAATAATTGGGGAGAGAAATATATCACATAAAACATAAATAAAACCACCCATAACTAGCTTATTAGAGAAAACACAAGAAAAACAAATAATAGGTTGATGCCACTTATCATGAGGTTTAGAAAATCAATAACAATTAGAAATAAAACAAAAATTTCAAATATTAATGACAGGAAAATGATAGATGCCCTTAAGAAAATAAATAAAGCTAATAAAAATTTAAAAATTGCTTTACTTTTCATAAACAATTGTATTAGGTTGTTTTCATAGGTAAATACTCTATAAACTTGAAATTGTTACCAATATTAAGTAATCATCTGTCAAATTTCTAGATGTGTGATTGACATTCCTAGAAATTTGAGTTTAGTCTTGAAGTAGAGATAAAGATGAAAGAATTCTGTTTTCTAAATGTATAGTACAGTATGTGGAAAAGGACACAAAGGGACATCAGCAAAAAGTTTTGGCTGGATATGCAAGGAAGGACGAGTAAGACTTTAATACTTACCAATGTAATGAGTAAGTTGGACACAGTGGCTCAGGCCTCTAATCCCAGCACTTTGGGAAGCTGAGGTGGGAGGATCACTTGGAGCCAGGAATTTGAGACCAGCCTGGGCAACATAGTGAGACCTCATCGCTACTTAAAAAATAAAATAAAATAAAATTAGCCATGTGCCTGTGTCCCAGATACTCAGAAGTCTCACTTGAGCTCAGGACAAGGGTTCAGGAGCTCAAGGCTGCAGTGAGCTGTGATCACGCCACTGTACTCCAGTGTGGGCAACAGAGCAAGATTCTGTCTCAGGAAAAAAAAAAAAAAAAAGTAATGAGTAGAGGATAAAGTAGTAAAATATTTTCTTCCTGGAAAAACTGGAGTATGACTTGGATATTTCTTAATGATAATGGTGAGATGCCAGTTTTGGGGAGAAGGTGTTGAGTTTCATTTTATCTTGGTAAGCTTTAGGAATTGGCAGCACATATATGTGGAGATAGCCTACTAGCAGTTTGATAAGAGGATATAGAGATCAGTGCTATTGACACTGAGTCATATTTCATGCAGATGAAGCTATGGCAGCCCACATTACTTCCAGGGAAAGCAGAGACAAAAAGAAGGCACAGCACCAGGGATTCCACTTTTGGCACAGCATAGTCAAAATGTGCCAAAAGAAGAGACGCCAGAGACATTTTAGTGGTTGAAAGAGAAAGAAGTAAAGATATCATTCTCAAATCTTATGTCATCAAAGTCTTAATGATTCTCCCTTCTTATTTTCTCTTCAGTCTGTCTCATCTGTCCATCCTCACTCCCTATTCCCTAGTGCAAACCTTCATTCTTTTCTGCGTCAGTCAACCAGAGGTCTCCCTGTCTCTACCTTCTTTCACCTTCCTCTCCCAGTCCACTTTCGGCACTGCTGTCAGAGTGATGTTTATAAAATGTTCATCTGTTCAAAGCATTTTCCTAATTAAAACACTTTAGTGACTCCTTCCTGACATAGAAAATCTAAGTAATAATGCAGATATATTTACTATTTGAAATTCCCAAATCCCAAACCAACTGGTATTGAACACATTTGATCCTCCTAAAAATACTAGAGGCTTTGTCTGTAATAGCTTCTTCTCTCTTCCTCATCTAGATAATTCCTACTCATCCTTAAAGACTTCGGTTGAATGCCGGTGTGGGGTTTGTTTGTTTGCTTGTTTTTGAGGCAGGGTCTCACTCTGTCACCCAGGCTGGAGTGCAGTAGCACAATCATAGCTCACCGAAGCCTTGAACTCCTGAACTCAAGTGATCCTCCCACCTCAACCTCCAGAGTAGCTGGGACTACAGACATGTGCCACCACTGTCAGCTAATTTTGTTTGTTTTTTGTAGAGATGTGGCTTAGGTTGATCTTGAACTCCTGGATTCAAGTGATCTTCTGGCCTCTGTCTTCGAGAGTGCTGGGATTACAGGCATAGCGGTCTTGAATACCACTTCTAAGAAGATTTTCCTTTCCCTGGAACAGGTGTCCTTCTTTCATGCTTATGTAACATTAGGGGCTTCGCTCTGTCACACCTTCTCTGTCACATGAGGATTACCTTGATTGACTTGCACAGCCAAAAAAATAATGGTAATGGTTAGTTCATTGAAAGAGAAAAACACGGATGAAAACAATTCTGGGAGGCTTAAGAAACAGGGGGATGTCTCTGTTACAAAGAGCAAAATGAAAAAAAAAATAAATAAAAACAAAGAATGAATCAAAATAGCTGCTACGTTTGTCTAGAAGATCAAGGAGGACCATAGTAGTTTAGCTGAAACTATTGGTTTACAAACTCTAGGGAAATAAAAAGGTGAATAGAATTCACTCTAATGATATGGTCTCTTCAGAAAACCTTCCTGTTTAATCCATAGAGGCTACTATACTTTCAATAAGTTGTGGTCTCTGGGTACCCACATAGTAGTCACATGGATAACCACAGATCCACATATGCATACTTTCTCTCTCCAAACTAAGACACTACATTTATTGTATATCTGTCCTTTAATTTTATTATATAATAAGAAACTATCAAAAGCACTTAATGTCTATATAAGCTTACTAAGAACAATATCATTATAGCAAAGGCTACAGTGTAGAAGGCAAAGTTTTCAACTTACATTTTTCCAAAAATCAAGCACCTGCAAAGAAGTAACATAAAATAATTGTACAAAGAGAGACAAGGAGACTAGGACTGACTTTCTCGATATGAAAATGTGAAAAGGGGGCCACAGAAGGGTAACCTGCCCTGAACATTGATTTATAACCAAGTCCTGCCCTAAAAAAAATGACTTAAAAACTCAAATATTGATAAATCACCCCTAACTGGCCTCTTCCTAAAGTTGAGTGAACTTCCTAAAGTTGAGTGAAGGAGAGCCTTGGGATAAGTATCAGGAAATGAAGTTCAAAGTGTGGGCTAACCAAGGATTAGAGCTATGGGAGAAGGAACAGTAGAAAAGAGGGATCTGGAGGTGGTCTGATGAGTGAGGAACACCAGAGATCAGCATGATATCGCATGCCAGTCCTCTGCTAGGTTTCTGGCATGTTGGTGTGTGAGTTAACCAGACCATTTAAAGGACTGAGGACAGAACTGACAGCTGATAAAATACCCCAAGTAAAATTTTAGAAATATTAATTTTTGCCAAATGGAATAGAATGCTATATTTATTGCTGGTAACCAATCTGTCCACCTAACACAGATGTTCATGTCCTGTTTAGATACATAAAGAGAGTACAATCAGCTGGAAGTAGCCAAGAAGAGAATTTTCTCTTTCATTTAAAATACTTACTTCTCATTTACAGTTATGCAAAATTCATTGCTGATAATGAGCAACCACAACATTTATATTCCAATTCCAAAAACATAGGCTAATATGAATCAGAGTATCTGCCAAATGCTTATCAACTCTTCTTACTTAATGACAAGAATTTAAGATATTTGGTTATATCAACTACTTTCTTGTAAATTCTACTAAAATTTGGACCCCATAGTAATACAAATAAATTAAATGACATTGAACTTTATGGAACTTTTTAAGTAAATTTAATTCAATTTGTTCCCATCCAATATATGTATATATAAACAAAGGAATGCAAAAACTAATTTGACATAAATAGAAGTAGAAATATTCTATAGAAATAGAAATATTCATGTATACCCATGCAATTGTGATTAAGTGGACTATTTCCATTGCATTGAGGTTAAGTTGTCCAGAAAAAGTATTGAAAGCTTCCTGTAACATAGCAGTGTTTTGTTGATATATATTCAAGATTGTGTGGATTGTAAGTTACAAATCACCACTGATTCTCCATGAAACAAAAAGTTGATGGGACTCTATGGTCTTCAGTTCTTAAGACAATCCCTGCTGGGCATTTAGTGAAGTAGTAAATTTGCCCATTTAAGCTCATTGTGGATGTCTCAATAGTGAAAGAGAGGAGAGAACGTTTATTAACCTGAAATCAGTTTGGGACCAATGTTCTGAAAGTGGCTTTTAGTGATTTGTATCATGAGATATTGAGCCAATTCAGCTCGACCAATGTGGTTGATATACAGGTATTTGTCCAGAACCCCTTGTTCTAAGATAATCGCCCACCCCTTTCCTTCAGTAACCTTCTTTAGTCTATGCAGTTCTGATGGGGGCTGTCACTACCCCTCAGTAACAAGGCTGGGCATATCCTGAGTCTGACCAATCTGAATTTCTTATTAACCTGGCCAGAGTGACTATTTGAGACATAAACATATCATCAAAGCTAGACCAGTGAGAGTCTTCTGGGGATTGTTGAAAGAATGATCAAGAAAAAAAAAAAAAATGTGCTCTTCTTTGCAAGAAACTATAAAGACATCATAATTTTGGTGCTGCTAGATAACTTTCAAGCATGCGAAACTGGGTCTCTAAGTGCCCACATTGTGGGCATATATATGCAAAACTATAGACCCAGAGAATGAAGACAGATGTGCAAAACTGTGAGACAGAGCGAGGCAGCATTCTGATGCCATTTGATACCTGGATCTAGCTAATCCTGAGATGAGAAAGAGACTCTTCTTGGCCCTCCCAGTTATTAGAGTGGGTAATAAATTTTCTAATATATTTAAATTAATTTAAATTAGTTTAAGTTGGATTTTTGCCATTAAAATTTTTAAAGCCTGACTAATTCACCCTTATTTAAGTTATTTGCTTAAGTAAGTGGCTTCCAAACATTTGGGATGAAAGTGTAACTGTACTAATTGAAAAAACAGCCTCCTTCTAGTCTACTTCCTACACATTTCAACTATTTCTACACCTTCTTCATCTCCTACTGGACCTTGTTTCTCTACCAAGTTTACATTAACTTTAAATAAATTTATCAGGACTGTGAATCTTTATCACTCTCCCAACAGACTCCGAATCTTTCATGCAGACCTAGGTGTGTATCATTGGAAAGGACAGTCTTAGAGACTGGGATGCCTCTAAAACAGTCCCCAAGAGTAAATAAACACACCATATCTCATATTCCTCAGACCTCAGCAAAGCATACATATAACAAAGACCTCCAGACAACAGTCTGGATTGGTTTCAGGGTCCATATCATCTCAGTCCTTTTGCTTTTAACTCACCAGCAACTTATAAAGTTGCAATATTTATTCACCTCTATTCATCCACCAAAGGACAAACAATGAAGCTGTGTATTGATTCACATTAGGTACTGACATTTTGAAACATCCTAGAGAAAGTGAAGATCTGTAGGACTCAAGTCTGCCATTTGCTTCCCTGGAGAACCTGACAAAATACAGACTCCATGGTCTCCTTCTGTCTCTACTAGATCATAGAATGATGACTAGGTCTAGAAATTTCCATTTTTAACCAACTCCCCAAGTGGCTTAAGCCAGTTTGAAATTGACAGGATTGAAACCAGTATGTAATTTTAACCACTAATGGAGATAAATTTATGTTAACTGATTCTAAATTCTCTACTATAGTGCTCTCAAACTTTAATGTAAATATGAATCATCTGGGTCTTATTAAAATGAAAATTCAGTAGGCCTAGGGTGGGGCCTGAGATTCTGCATTTTCAACAAGCTCCCACGTTATGTTGATGTCGTAGGTACATGGACCACACTTTTAATAGAAAAGTTCTACAGCATTTCACAAAGAATATGAAAGTAGCAACAAAAGTACATATAATTTAAAAGTTTAAGTAAATAGTAAATCTAATGTATGGAAAAATAAAGATAGGACAGCAGCGGTAAGAATATCAGATGGAAACACAGGTTGTTTGACACTATAGAGTTGTGGAAGAAGACAGCAAGTTAATATTCTTGGTAACTAAATTAAATTAAAACACACACACACACACACACACACACACACGATTTCAAAGCCTAAAGGCAAAGCAAAACTTAAGGAGAAGCACAAATCCTGTGAACATTGTGAGATATAATGTATGTTGTAATTTTACAATATAAAACATTTTGTCTGACTTTTTCATACATAATTTCTCATATCAGGTTTCAGGGTATAATAAGGAAATGTAATAGATAAAAGCTAGTTCTATTGAAGCCAAACATTTCTGGTCAAATATACAATTCTCTGATGACTTTGCTTGGTACAGATATGAAATTTATAATAGCTAGAGAAAATAATATGAATGGCATCCAAGTAGGTTAGATGGTAGGGAAATCTAGAAAATCCCAAAAGAGCTCTTAAATGCTTTTTTTGTATCTTTGAAAAAAGGACAGAATTGTCTTGGTAATGATCACATTTGCCAGGTATGAAGTAAAAATAGTATCTTGGCAGTGATCTGCAAAACATGGTGGGTAATCACATCACACAAACCATGAGCTACTTAGGTCCAACATTCCATATTTCCTACTACCTTTTTTCTTAACTCCCACCATGAGAAAGTGCTCTTTCCCCTTCCTGTACTTTGGAACATGTATACCTTAACCATTATTTTACGCTCTTTCCTGTATGATTAAGAGTTCTTTTATTTTTCCTAAAAGACCAGAACCAACTTAAGCTAGCTTATCAAAAAAAGGGATATTTCCTATATGGATATAAAGGCATATGTGATGTTTAAAATACTTAACAACTCTCATATTACAACCTTCTTAGCAGTTGCCTATATATTTCTTCAATGATTGAATAGGAAATATTTTGTCTACAATCCCTCAGAGTGTTTGTGAGAAAGATATTTAAAATATCAAAATTTACTATCAATGGCCCTATGTTCAGAAGGTTGAAAACATTTCAATACAAAACTAATACAGGATGGGTACCCATCAATTAGAGTGTACAACAGATTTAAAAAAAAAAAACAAAACTAATATTGCTATACTAGCTTATTCACCTGAATTCCCCTCCTATGTAAAGATGTCAGATAATAACCGAGGCTAGGCCTGTATTGGGCCTCAGGAAAGGGACAAAATCTGGAATTAGAAATCGATCAGAACTTCTCCATTTCTCATTGTCATTCCCGTCCATCAACCTGCTTCATTCTTCTCTTTATAAAGGTCAGCTTCTTGGTCTACATGACAAGTAGCTTATGCACATGCCCAAGCTCTCCAGTTAAAATTTCCCACAAAATTATAATTTCTTTATTGAAATTCAGAATTTCTAGAAGGTAGCTAGTTGTCTTCACTTAGATCAGATATTTTCTCCTACTCTTATCAACCATGACTAGGGGTGGAATCATTCACATTTTGTAAATTTGGCAACTGGGGAAATAAGTAGTCATTATGTGCATTATATTTTATGGACTACGAAATTCATTTCTTGCCTTATTCTTATTTGTCCCTTTCATCTTGACTCATTCACATACTTTTATTATTTTATGAACTTGTACATCTTTTTAAATTTTTCTGAAGCTGGCAATCATTTCTCAGAAACACTTGATATCTTTATTAGTTACATTTAAGCTGGCACCAGAGAGCTTAGTTTCTTTGATACTCAGCTTGTTCTCTAGAGATTCATGCCACTCATTAACTTAAAGGTAAATCCAAGTAAATATAAGTATCTATTGCACAAAAAAATCATTTCAAGACTGTGTGTTAACAAGTGCCTAGCCCTGTAAAGATGGCTCTGAGCCAAAAACTTAGCTGTCACATAAGCAGACTCTATAACCATACCCCCCTAGAAATGGCTGTTTTGTTTACCTGGGTTATGTACTAATTAAGAAGATATTTCTTGAGAGCAATAACTATGAGCCAACGATCAGTTAGATGCTAGGAAGCATCAGTGAATAAAATATAATTCCATCCCTAGGGGAGCCTACACTACAGAGGGAAGACGTTAAAGAAATAAGTAATTTCAATAAATGTGATAAATGCTAAAATAAAGGTAAGCTGAAGGTGCTCTAAAAGTGCCTCTTGTATTGTGGGGTGAAGGAATTATTCCAGGTGAAAGGACATCCAAATTCATATCACCGATTTAGGACTAAATGAGAGTTGGAGAGGAGACATAGGTAGACAGTTCAAGCAGGTTTGGGACAAAGAGAAAGACAAGTAGAAATGCCAAAATATGTATTTGAAAGTCATTATATGAGCATCTGAGAGAATACTTATGAAGAACATCGTCCTTTGAATAAATGACAAATAAGATTTTATGGCTATAAAAGAGAGTTCAAGATAGAGAGAGAAATAAGGGATGTGGCTAGGCATATAAATAGATCATAAATGGTCTGAAAAAGCATGTCGACAAATTTGAATTTAATCCTGAGAGCCATGGGGAGCAATTTAAGCAAAGTAACGACATTATCAGATTCTTGTTTTATAACATGATTACTTCAACCCAATGTGAAAAATGAGTTTTGAGGGGTAAGTGAATTGAAGGCAGACAAATGAGTTAGAATTATACAGTTATTCAGAAGAGAGTGCATCGTGGCCTAAACCGAGATCAGTAGGAGTGAGGGGGATATGTCTGAATTGAATTTAGAAGTAATAAATGAAGGAAATTGGTAATTGATTGGATGTGGGAAGCATGGATAAAGGAAAAACAGACAAGATCCAGGAGGATACCCAGTAAATGCATGACCAAGATGTGCCTGGGATGTGAAAAGTAAATAATCACCACTTGAATCGGTGATTTTCAGTATCCTTTTTAGCACTGTAGGTATATTATGAAACAAATGTTTCTTCTTTACTAATTTTCTTCCACTGAAATTATTTCTGCAATCATATTCACCTAGTCCTCATGAAAAGGATGATTTCTTTGACCATCCTGCTTCCAGAATTGTGGATATATTTTTCATTATAATGAAATATGAAACCAATAATGAAACTAAAAATATGCTGTGAACTACATGCAGAAAGTTTGTACCAGTACTTTTAGTAGCAGTGTCTTGTATGACTTTTCTATGATACTGTGAAATAAGAACAGGAAGCTAAAATGCTTCCTCCACCTGGTGACTGCCAGGTCAGAACAGGAAGCTGAGGGTATCATCAAAAAGGATTCCACATTTTCTCTTTTTATTTTATGGTACATATATGTAATTTTACTAATTTCAAAAGCTTATTTTATTATTATTTTTAGATTATACTTTAAGTTCTAGGATACATGTGTACAACGTGCAGGTTTGTTACATATATATGTGTACAACGTGCAGGTTTGTTACATATATACAACATGTGCCATGTTGGTGTGCTGCACCCATTGACTCATCATTTACATTAGGTATATCTCCTAATGCTCTCCCTCCCCACTCCCCCCTCCCCACAATAGGACCTTGTGTGTGATGCTCCCCTTCCTGTGTCCAAGTGATCTCATTGTTCAATTCTTACCTATGAGTGAGAACATGCGGTATTTGGTTTTCTGTTCTTGCCATAGTTTGCTGAGAATGATGGTTTCCAGCTGCATCCATGTCCCCACAAAGGACACAGACTCATCCTTCTTTATGACTGCATAGTATTCCATGGTGTATATGTGCCACATTTTCTTAATCCAGTCTGTCATTGATGGACATTTGGGTTGATTCCAAGTCTTTGCTATGGTGAATAGTGCCACAATAAACATACGTGTGCATTTGTCTTTATAGCAGCATGACTTATAATCCTTTGGGTATATCCCCAGTAATGGGATGGCTGGGTCAAATGGTCATTCTAGTTCTAGATCCTTGAGGAATCGCCACACTGTTTTCCACAGTGGTTGAACTGGTTTACAGTCCCACCAACAGTGTAAAAGTGTTCCTATTTCTCCACATCCTCTCTAGCACCTGTTGTTTCCTAATTTTTTAATGATTGCCATTCTAACTGGTGTGAGATGGTATCTCATTGTGGTTTTGATTTGCATTTCTCTGATGGCCAGTAATGATGAGTATTTTTTCATGTGTCTGTTTGCTGTATGAATGTCTTCTTTTGAGAAATGTCTGTTCATATCCTTTGCCCACTTTTTGATGGGGTTGTTTGTTTTTTTCTTGTAAATTTGATTGAGTTCTTTATAGGTTCTGGATATTAGCCCTTTGTCAGATGAGTAGATTGCAAAAATTTTCTCCCATTCTGTAGGTTGCCTGTTCACTCTGATGGTAGTTTCTTTTGCTGTGCAGAAACTCTTTAGTTTAATTAGATCCCATTTGTCAATTTTGGCTTTTGTTGCTGTTGCTTTTGGTGTTAGACATGAAGTCCTTGCCCATGAGCAATGTCCTGCCAGCAGTGCTGACTCCAGGCAGTTTGTAGGTTGTATAAAATGTGTCTTTAGTGGTGGCCTTCATTTTTTTCTTTCCCTGTATTATTTTCCTTCCCTTTTAGGACATTCTGTCCCAAAATGTCAAGTGTTTCTGAGGATTGCTCTATCTTGACAGGAGGAACAGGCACACACACATACACACAAACACTGTTAGAGGGATAAAAGACTGAACATATTCATTTATTATTGTGGTTTTCCCTAGAATTGTAGAAATCATGTGGGTACTGCATGGCGCTTAGATGGAGAAATGTTTTGGAGGTGCTTCGTCATTCAACCCCACAAGCAATCACCTGTCTATAGCTGGATCAGATTGATCCTGTACCTTTGTATTTGTATTTGTATATTCAAAAATAATCTAACATTCTCTTTTGGTCACCACATTCTAAATATTCTGTTTAAACACTGATTGGGTGTTTAATAATAATAATAATAATAGTAGTAGTAGACTAGCTCACATCTGTTGAAATGCTTAATACATGTCAGGCCTCCCTTTTGTTCCTTTAACCCACCATGATTGCTCCTTTTGTATGGCCTGGAACTAGCTATTGTCTTTTTCTGGAATCTCACTGAGAATAGAGAAGTTTTCTGTCTTGTTTATTGTTGCATCCTCAGCACCTAAAACTATCTCTACTCCAAAATATGTGCTGAATAAGTATTTCTAAATATATGTAGAAATAGTTTTCATCAATGGTATTTGATATGTATTTATTGTTTCTCCTCGATCACACTAAAGGAAGGGGGCATGATAAATTCTATATTCTGCACAGGAACGAAAATTCAAGAATCTAAATGCTAAGTACCAAAATGATACTGATAAGTAGAAATGCCAAATGATAAGGTTGACTGAGTGACTGATAATGTTTGTGAATATCCAAAAATATATATTAAATTTGAAAGAACAACTTTAGAAGGTGTGCTATTTTCCTAGGTTGCCCTAATAAATGACCACAAAGTGTCTTAAACCAAGAGAAATTTATTCCCTTTGAGTTTTGGAGGTCAGAAGTTAAAAATCAAGTTGTCAGCAGGGCTGTGCTTCCTCTGAAGTAACTGGGGAAAAATCCTTCCTTGTCTTTTCTCATGGTTCCAGATGTTTCTTGACTTCTGGCTACATGACTCTAATCTTGGCTTTTGTCCGTGCATCACCTTCTCCTCTTTTCCCTGTGTGTTTCGCTGTGTGTGTATGTCTCTTATAAGGACACTTGTCACTGGAGTTGTGGTCCACCTGAATAATGTAGAATGATCTTATCTCAAGATCCTTAACTTAATAACATCTACAAAAATGTAGCTGTAGGCATGTCATAACTTCAGAGGGGTCTTTCATATACCAATCACAAAAGTGATAATGTGAGAACAATTGAGAAAAAGCATCATCTTGCAGTGTCCCTGAGTTATATTTGCAATGGTAATAGCTACTATTTGTTGAACACATAATTGTACACCAAGTGCTGTATTAAGCTCTTTATTACATTATTTAAATTTCTATTTAATGGATAAGGTAACCGAACCCCAAAGAGGTTAAGTGACTTGGTGATAAAACTAGTAATAGTGAAAACTGAAATCGAATTTAGATTGATTTGACACCAAATCTTATACTCTCATCATGATACTATACTGTTACAGTTTCTAAAAGCACAGCACAGCAATGGATTTTAGGGAAACCATCACAGCTAACAGTGTGTCATGCTTGCCTCAGAAAGAAGGTAATCATATACACAGAAAAAAACATGAGACATAGGCTACACCTTTGAAAGTATAGAGTTGGGAAACAGATGAATAGTTAGATAATGACTACACATACCAAGCAGAATGTATAATGCTATAGTAGAGAGACATTAACAAAGTAACAAGCTGTAAAATAATGGGAGGTTAATTTGATTTGGAGTGGGGATTGGGAAAGGCTTTGAATAAACTTGACTCCACTTGGGACTTGTAGATAAGTAGAATTTTGACCTTCAAGAACAGGAAAAAAAAATACAGCCTAAAAGATATGTGAAATGCAAGAATGTTAAGGAAATATTGAGCAGCTCTTTGTATCTGCAGCAGGTATGCCTGAGTGAGCAGTTAGTCAAGGGGGAAAAGATGTTGGAGAAGTAGGTTGAGCTAGATTATTGAAAACCTTTCTTGTCAAAGAAGAGTCTGGACTTCCTTTTTTGGACTTATGGCAGCTACAAGCAATTTCATTCTGCCAAGCAGTTCTTTCTTGGAATATAAATCAGTAAACCACGCAAATGTTGCCCATAGTGACTCCACACTAAACTAGAGGATCATTTACATTCATGTGCAGTTGCAGTGTGGCAAGCCTACAAGTACTTTCAACTACTCTTTTGAAAATTGGAGCTTATGATTGCTGTTCAGAGTGTCTTCTTCAAATATTAAACTGTGAAGGGCACTGATTACACGCACATGCACAAACTTACACCCAAGAAAGAAAATGGAGAGAGAGAGAGAGAGAGAAAGAGAGAGAGAGAGATTGTTCTGTGAGTACAGGGATTTATCTTTTATCTTGTGGAAGAAAGGAACATGACACAGCACATCTATTTATAGAACTCTGAAAATGATTTATAGTCAGGTAATCTTGCAAAATCAGGGAAAACATATATAACAATGAATATTTAAATACAAGGGGAACTTCACATACTTCTGAAACCAAGGTATTTTTCAGTGGCAACATCAGAAGGGGACTGGCTCCAACAGGATGAGAATTGTTACCATAGCAACTCCCAGGCTGACTCATTCATAGATAACTCTTTAAACTTGTGACATGAGAGAAATTGCTCGAGGATTCTTAACACTGTACCAAAATACACATTGCTCCGTGCGGATGAAAAAAAATGCAACAGCACAGCCCTTTTATCCTTCCTAAAACTCTCCATTTTATTTCTATACAAGGTGTCTCTTGTCCTTCAGTCTCTTCCACCTTCAGGATAGGGAAATGGGCACAGACAAAGTGTGGAAGATTGGAGGGAACTCAAGCTGCTTTTCAAAAATAAAATTCTGCATTATATTTGCAGATATCACTTTAGTGGTCACGCCGTTGCTGATCCTTGATTTCCACTCGTGTCTGAGCTAGGATTCAATTTTCTGTATCTTCCAGAATTTACATATTTTAAAAAAATTTGCTGAGCCAGAAGTAAGCAAGTCAAAAAGACAGGAGAACATAAAGTACCAGAAAGTAAAGATAATAAAAGTCTCTCTCTCTCTCTTTTTCTCTTCCTCTCTTTTTTTTTTCTCTCTCTCCCCCTTTTCCTCTTTTTAGTAGTCACGATAATGTGTCTTTATAGAGCAACAATAAGATAAATTTTCAGGCTTAAGTTCCCTTTGCTGCAGTAGAAAGAAAGTATAGGAGGAAATTAACAAAATAGGAAATGACATTATAAATGGAGACAGGAACAGATTTTCTAGGCTTAATGAAAGCATAGACATTGCTCCTTTAGGATTTTGAAGAATCCTTAGGGAATTCCAGGCCATTCTCAAATTAATTCCTCAATAATGACATGAGAATTAATAGCATAATAATTCTCCGTGGAAGCATCTGTCAGAAAATGTAAATTTCAGGATAGTCCAAGTTGTCCTGGAAGGAATTATGCACACTGAGATAACAATTGTTGATCTAGGTCAATCTACTCATTTTGCTAGAGAGAAGAGCTCACTTTCTGGGATTTCTGTCTTGCCAAAGATCTAAAAACCCACTTTTCTAGATCCTCAGGTTCATTCTCAGCAAACTTGGTTTTCTGCATGACTTTTCTTAAAGGCAATATTTTTAGAAAAATTTTTAAATGATGTAAAGCTTAGAATGTGACAAAATTGATACCTTTTAAATGTCGTAAAGAGAAATGTGTTAGTGTGACTACTCAGTTTAATAGGAATTTGATTGACTGAATGGTAAATTATTCAGGGCAATTTCTTTTTCTGGGCCACTTTTGTTGCTGATGCCTATCTTTGAAACATATACCTCCCCTAGAGAGTGATTAAGGCACATTTAAAATGTATTTAAAAAGAAATTTTAAGTACATAAGATAATATAGTCTAAAAGTGAGTCTTGCTCATCAGTTACATCTTGCCCTTTACCATTTATGTCTCTATTTCAAGCACTTTAAATTAACATCCAATGTTTCATTCCTATAAATTCTGGTCCTCCTTGAGTGCTTACATTATTTTCTTCATCTCCCATATCTGCAGCAACCAATTTAAGTCCATTCTATTTTCTTTCTTTTTTTTTCTTTCCTCCTTCTTTTATACAACCTCATATTTTTCTGCCTTCATTCAGACTAATAGAGTGTTTCACCTCCACTACTATTTTTAATTTTTTTCTTAACTGGGATGTCTATCTTTGGATTTTCCTGACTCCAATCCATTTATTGACTTATTCAGCAAATAGTAGTTTGAGAATCCACTAGATGGCAGGCCGTGTTCTCAACACTGAGGATGTAGCAAGAGCAATATCCCTTTGGGAAGCCCAGGGTCTAGTGGAGGAAATAAAAGAGCACCCAGCTAATTTCCACACAGAGCAATGCAGGCCATGATGACAGCATACTGTAGGAGCACGTAGGAAGGGCCAATCCCAGACTTCCTGGCTCCTGACATGGGAAAAGAGGGTGTAGTTCCATTTCCACTCTAAGGCCTGTTCAAAACAATTTAGCCAGGCAAAGGCAAAGGGGCAAGACAGGAGGAATCGGTGTTCCAGACCAAGAAGATTTTGTAGCAAGACAAGAGGTATGTTGAGGGAACCAAGAGAAGACCAGGGTGGCTGGATAATAGAGTAAAAGAAACAAGTAAGAAGTGTGACTGTAGAGATAAGATAGAGACAGAGGAAGGTATTGTCTGCCCTTAAGAAATTTGTATTTTTATTCTCATAACATTGAGGAGCTATAGCAAATGTAACCTTGGGAGCAACATGATCATATTTGCAGTTTTTTTAAAAATTGAAATCTCACTTTACCTGCCATATAACAAATGGATTAGGGAAAAGCAAGACTAGAAAGAGAAGGATACTTAGGAGCTTATTATAGTAAATCAGGTGAGAAGTGATAAAGACCAAACTAGATTGTAGCGGGTATAGACAGAATAAAGAAACATTTTAATGAAGCAGAAATGCCAGAAGAGAAAAAGAGTCAAGAAAGACTCTTAGGTTCTCATTTGGTCAATGGAGTGTTTGATTGTACCATTCAATGAGAATCAGGGTGGAGATAGAGGACCCGATTTAAAAGTGGGTGGACATAGTTCTATTTTGGGCCAGAGATAGTTCCTTTATTTGGCATTCTGTCAGCTTGGCGCTGGGTCATAGGGGCATTAGCCCCTTCCCTCGACCAGTTTATGCTCATCCTTTATCCTAGAGTCGTCATACACTCACAATCTAAATTAAGAGACCTTTAACCTCTAAGCACATAGCAATAATTGACTTTTATCTGTCTCTTACAAATTTCTAGCAAGCAAAATATAGTTGCTACCATAACTAATGATTAATGAAGTTTTTACTCAGAAGTGGTAAAATACTTTGGCAGACTTTTTAATGTGAAAGCCATCCTACCAAAAGAAAATTATTCCACTCTCCATACTCCTTAAGGATTACCGTGGAACAAAAATGCTGACTTTCCCTTGGCTAACATCTGAAAAATTGTCCAGGGCAGTGATGAATGATTGATTTGTATATAGCATCAACCACACACAGAGGACATCATGGCAGCAGCATTCATCACTATCACTGACTGATGAAGGAGAATTCATGGATAAAACATCAGAGAAAACTGGAAAATCTACCCAAGAACTGAATGTTAATGATTAATTGGCATCCATAAAAAAGCAAGGCAGAAATCAGCCTTGAGCAAGAGATGAAAGCTATGACCTAGGAGGAAACCCCTTTGTGCTTGTGGTACATGCCTAAACCATTGCACGTTATGTGATATAGTGGAAAGAACTTTGCCCATAGAGTCAGACAGACCAAGGTTCAAATCACAGCTGTGATATTTTTGAGAAGAATCACTTTGGGCATCCCTTAAACTCAGTCTCACTTATCAAAGGAGGTTATTAACTCCTACTCTATATGGTGGTTTTCTATTGTTATAAACAATATAACATATAGAAAGCACCCAGTAAAGTGTTGATCATATAGTTAAATGTTCAGAAACAGACAGAAATTATTATTAAGTATTTAGGGGTCCAAAATTGATAATTTACCCAAAGAGAATGAAAATATGTATTATGAACTGCATTGCTCTGTAACATATTTTAAGCTACTTGATTTTTCTTACTTATTAAATTATAGTTTTTAAAGTTTGTTAGGACTATTACATACAGTATTTCAATTGATCATCCCAACAATCTCATTAAGAGTGTTTCTGCTCATCACACAAATAAGGAAATTGAGTTTCAGACTATTTGATAAATTTTTCTCTACAATCACAGGACTAATAAGCAATGAGTCTTTAAAATACATTCCAAGTCTCCCAATTCCTAATGGCACATGTCATTATTATACTGAATGTCTATTTTAGCCAAAGACTTAGTTGATAGCTCAGTTTGTTTTCCCATGCCATTAGTATGGAGGTTTCTTTCCTAGTTAGGTCCAGTCTATATCCTTAATTCATTTAGATGTGTGTGCTTGATACTGGCCCAAGGATGATTATAAAGCTACATCAGAGGAAAATTAAGGCTATCCAAATTTTTGCTTTAATATTCTCAAATATTTTTTTCTTCACTCACAAAGACATTTCTAGAGTTTTCTTTTTCTTTTTTTCCTCATCATGAGGTATAAAGTAACCAAAAATCCTTTTCTCCAGTAGTGTCTGCCAAGACACTTCTAGCCAGACTCAGTCAAAGACCAACAGAAGTTCGAACAGATGCCACTGGAGATGGCCAATATGGATATTTATGTGACTCTTTGGTTCTGTAAACCTGACTTTAAGGCCTTACTTGAGACTTTTTACACATTTGGGTTTAGCTAAATATTTAGAAAATGATAGTTCCAAAGGAGCAGGCTATGGTTTTATTTTATTTACTTTAGCAAATTATAATATTGAGCTCCAGAACATGGCATCATGCAAACAAAAAAAATGTAATTTAGTACTAGTAAATATGCTTACACACACACACACACACACACACACACACACACGGGGTTATTTCATATTGCATGTTTGGTGAGCATGACAAAAGTCAAGCTATCTATGAAGTGAGCTGAGATAGACTATGAGAATGCATCTCACTTTCTCTCTCTCACACACACACACACACACACAGATGCAGAAGAGATTTGTTGCAAAATTGTTTTAGTTGTAAAAACCCTAAAACAACTGCAATGAGCATTAATAGAATAATGATTAAATAATTAACAGTATATTCATATCATACTATACTATGTAGCTATTAAGTAAAATGAGTTGTATGTCTACTCATTTAATTGGAGAATTTCTGTGCTGTGTCATTAAGAAAAGAAAGATTACAGAAGTAAATGTATACTATCTTTTCAATACATGACAAAAGCCGTGTATGTGTGTGTATATATATATAGATATATATACACATACACACAATGTTATAAGCATGAGCAAAAATACACAAAATTGCCTACCACTAGGTAACTTGGTTAGAGAAAGAAAGTAGGTTAGAGAAGGTGAGGTGATAAGCAATAAACAGACAAAAATAAATAAATGACTAAACAAATAGCTGTGAAAGAAGGAGCAATGCATGTGATTAAAAAGTCATATATAGAATGATTTTTTTTAAGTAGAAGGAGAAAGAAAACCACCAGAATGTTGATGGTGATTGTCTGTGAATAGTAAATTTTTAAAATACAAGATGGTATACAGAAGACAGAGAAGGAGGCAAAAGAGTTAACATGGTAAAGTTGATATCAGGGCATTATAATTACGCTATTCATTCTATTTTAAGACTTCCTCAGGGACTCCCCATGGACTATTACCATTAGTCTTTTTAGAATAATAATTTGATGGATAATTTGATAAAAATCAGTCTTTCTGTTAGAACATCTGATATTAAGGTTTCCAAATGGGCCTAATAGAGTCTTTACTGGAAAGGTAACTGAAAGCTCTAAAGGATATCAGAACTATTTGATTTTTGGAAGAAATATTACTGAATCCTTTTCCACTCTATTTTAAGTCAAGAATCCCTAAAACCTCTTTCTCCTCCAACAAAAGAGTACAGACCTAGAATTCTTCCTATAGACTTCTCCCTTTTAAGCTCTGTACTTATTAGAAAATCACAAATCATAAGAAAAGACTGCCTTCCAAGGTTAGAAAATGACACATGAATTTCTTCATTTCTTCAAAGTAATATGAGTTTTCATAGAATCTTGATTTAATTCAGATTCATATATCCTTTCTCAATTTAGCTTGCTTCATAACTAGCCTCGCTTTCTTGGGTTACCAGGCATACCACATACTGGCTACCATTCTGGTCATGTAGTCATAGTCCACCTAAGCATAGTCAGCCCAAACCACCATATTCTGAATATTCTGTTAGATCTTCCATGCATCTGATTTTATTTCTGCTCTTATTTATATATTGAGAAAAATGGAAACACTAATATCCTATGAATCTCTGGAACTAAGGAACTTATAGAAAATCTATTGTGTCATATGCCATTATGTGGTTTTTAAAATGCAAGTGGTTTATGAATCATTATCTTGATGAGTTAATTATCAATTTAGTATTTTTTGTTTTGATTATTGACTAACTTGTAAACAAGCCTCAAAATTTCACTAAATAGAGATCAATTTTTAAAACTTAAGTACAAGTAGCCTTGTACTATCAAACTGATGACAGTAATTGCTGGAACCATCAATAAAATACCACTTTGACATATCTCAAAATATATTTCTTAATATTTTGTATAGAGTCACTATTAATTCATTTCTAAGGAGTAAATTTTTAAACTTAATTTTATTTTTGCCATATGCTTTTGTCATCTCCCGGAAATCTATCAATTCTCTATGTTTTCAGGAATTAAAGACTCATTCATTTTTGAGTTGTTAGAGAATAGAAATTCTGGATTATTAATTATTTTAGTTATGTGAAAGTACCCATTTATGTTTTATAAGGATGAACAATTTTTCAGGAAATTGGAATGTAATCAGATGATGGCACTAACACACTTATTTCTGATCTTGAGTGCCCCAAATACATGACACCACTTAATTCACATTCAACTGATGCATTTGATCATTTGCTATCCACTGTACACTATGCCAGGACCCTGAAAGATAAACTTTGCCTTTCGGGAACTCAGAATCTAGTGGGACTGAGAAATAATTTTAAAACAATAGGATAAGTGCTACAATCAAAGTAAAAGAGAGTTGTGGGAGCTCAAAGGAGCGAATGACTAATCCTAGAATCCAGTTTCCCAGGGCTCTATCCTCTTCTCACCCTATGCTCTCTCCATGGTGAGCTAATCCATTCCCACGACTTCATCTATCACTCATGAGTCACATAGTTGTGTTTTTCCTTGAGCCCTGTCTTCCTATATTCTGACCCATAACTACTTATTTGGCACCTCTATGGGCATGTGCCACTGACACCCACAACACAAACCCATCTGAAATGAATAGTCATCTTCAGCCCCCAATCTTCAACTCTTCTTATTGTAGTCTACCTACCTACTCAGGTCAGAAACCTGGTGGCCATCCTTGGTGCCTCCTTCTCCCTAACCTCCCATATTAAAAGGCCACCAAGTGCTGCCTCAAATAACTCACAGTTTTCCTCGCTTTCACCTTTCTTTTAGTGGTGTATTAAGTCAACTCTGATTTATCTATTCTCTAGGCTAATGCAAGTGCTTATTAAACTGATATACTCCTACTCAATCAACTTGTATCCTTTATTAGGCAGATGCCAGTAACGAAAAGTGGAACCACTCTGAGTTCTCTGAGTATTTGAAGTGATGGGAACTTCATGCAGGGAGCTGGTTACACGGGTGGTGGAAGAACTGAGAAGCCTGCAGAGGACAGTGGAAAAGCTTGCCATTCTAAAAAGCTAAAATATTCTGAATTGAAAGTTTCTAGAAAATTTTCCCTACTTCAGGCCCAACATTTCACTATATCTTACCATGGAAACAACAAAAACTATCTGAGCTTCTGATTACTTAGTTTCTCAAATGAAAGCCATTTAGGCTGTCACTGTGTGAAATATACATTTTATATCTATTTAAAGAAATTGGGTTCATCATCAAAAATAGGTTTTTACATTGACCTTTATAGTTTTAAGAGTAGATATTAGATTAAGAACACTAAAACCCTATGCTATATGAGTACAGGCTCAGAGTTTCTTATAGTGAGTCTCATGCCACGCAGTTCATTTTATTGTAATTCATACTCCAGTTGGCATGTCAGTGTCATATGTGCCCTATGTATTAAAATGTGTTCCATGTGATTTTCTTAGATGATTATCATTTGGTGTAGCATCACAACTACATGATTCTGTTCAGTCATTGGATTGATTAATTTCAAAATTGTTCAGAACACAACACTAACAAAAAGTCTGACTACACAGATGGGTAGACCAAATGGGACTATTTAGGATGTGACAAAGGTAAAAGAAGATTATGTTCTCTGAGGCACACACTAGGCTACAGCTGGGAAAAATTAATAGTAAATAAGAATATGCACTTTAGCAACAATGTTAATGAAGAATGCATGTATTTTAAAGGTATTATAACAAAACAAGACTAAGAAATAAGCACAACAAACACATATTAATAGTTAACATAACACTAGATGATGTAAAGATAAAAGATTAGAAATTAACAGCAAACCTGAAGGATACAATGATGAATTTCTGCTTTAGAATGTACTTAATGGTGACAGTGAAAACCAAAACATTCATTTAGACAGAAGGTTCTATTAGAAACCGATGTTTTGTGGTTGATTACAATTACGGTTTAGATTGATTTATTTATCAGACCATTTTTCACTGATTGTCTTTGTCACATACAAATTATGGGTTTTTTTTTTTTCTTATCCTAAGGGGCTTTTCTTGTTACCAGCATGTATACTAGTATATATAGGTGACTTATCTTGGTAATTTATTTTCATTGTGTTTAATAGGGAATTGTTTTGCTGGCAAGTAAATATGTGTTTCTTCTCTTCCTTGCTGTCTTGGTTAATAAACAAAACCGAAATCAAATATTTCTCCCTTTTTAAAAGTCGTTTAACATCTCTAGGTCTAAGATTTCTCAGCATACCTCCAATTTTTCAGTTCAGGGAGGTGGGCTAGATGATTGTATGAGGTTTCCTTGGCCTTTAATGTATGCAATTATTGGTAATGAGATTCTGATTTGTATGTTGATGAGCATCATTACTACAACTTTTTCTGGTTGGAAGAAATAAAGATGGGAGTAAATTAGCACAAGGAAAGTGGAATTTGGTGTAAGGATACCAAAGAGAGATCACAAGGAGCTAAAGCACTGAACATGTCAGACCTCGGGAGAACTAGAAACAGAAGTAGAAAGTCTTCGTCAATCTGTTCATTCACTCTCTAACAATAAACTCTGCCCCTTATGGCTATCTTCTGCATTTTTCTCCACTTTCTTTCTTTCTCTACAGGCTGGCTTCCTCTTTTGATTCACAGTCTCTCCTCTCTTATAACTTCATAATAGCAGTGCAGCCCTAATTCTTAGTCATAACCTTTGCACTTGGTCCCACAGCTCCTGCCTCAGATCCTTTGTCGAACAAGCAAATTCCTGAGAAAGGACTCTGATTGGTCCATCTCAACTTTTTCGAGCCAGGCTTATGTTTATTGACTGCCTGTGAAGCAACTGTTCTTGAATCAGGTATCTACTCCTATTCCAAAAATGGGAGGAGAGCAGCCTCATGTGATACAGAATGTGACTCTGTTCAAGCAGCAGGGATTACAGGCAGGCAGTCTCCATCACAGAAGAACTGTGGAAGTCATAGGCAGTGATGCACAGTTCTACTCTAATAAGTCTTTCCGGGGAAGCAGCCCAAGTTTTACAAAGGGCAGATCTCAGAGCTCAGCTAAACTGACATGATATTTTATGGGGAACAGAGGCTTGTACTTGGGACTCCTTTTAATATATATTAAAATCAATGTAAGATAAAACATAAATGTGAACAAGAGCTTTGGTTCTTTCCCCAAAAGATATACACACATATTACAAAAATACATGTAATGCCTTTCTTGAGAATAGTTAGAAAAGAAGAAATTGCTTGAACGATCCTTTTGAGTGGATGCTCCATTACTAGATGCTAAAGCAATATCCTGTCTCTTTCCTAACATAATCTGAGATGTGCAGATTGTGGGGTCAGAGAACAAGGAACCCTCCCTTTTGCAGCTCGCTGTGATGTCTTCTTACATCTCATTCTAGTAAAACACATACTTTAACATATTTTAACATATTTGCCTGCACTGCATAGCTGTTTTTCCTATTCCAAATGCTACATAATTAATGGATTTTAATAAAATGATTTCTTACAGTATAAACCATCTTATGTCAGCATTCCCTAGCATAAACTTTTGAAGGATACATTAAAATCTCCAGATTAGCATGTTCATATACATATTTTTCATGATAAACAATGGTAAAACATTTTGAAATCTTTTACTCATATTTAAAAGAGATATTTTCATATAAGGCAGGGTTTCTCAACCTTGCCACTATTGACATTTTGAAGCAGACAATTCTTTGTTGTGGGGTCCTGTGCTGTGCATTGTAGAAAGTGAAGGAGCATCCCTGGCCTCTACCCACAGATGCTAGGAGCACACCACTAATCTCACTGGTGACAACCAAAACTGTCTTCAGACGCTGCTAAATGTACCTAATATGGGGGGAAGAATCAGCCTGTCCTTAAAACTATAAATCTAGGAAGAATGTTACCTTTTTTCTCCAACAGAATGACTTTTATTTAACATAATTTTCTTATACCGTACCTTTAATCATCTCTAGATTAAAAAAAAAAAAAACCATATATATGTCGTTTTGGCGGCAGGCGCAGTGGCTTACACTTGTAATCTCAGCACTTTGGGAGACCGAGGCAGGCGGACCACCTGAGGTCGGAGTTCAAAACCAGACTGGCCAACATGGAGAACCCCCATCTCCTAAAAGTACAAAAATTAGCCAGACGTGGTGGCAAACGCCTGTAATCTCAGCTATTCAGGGGACTGAGGCAGGAGAATCTCTTCAACCTGGGAGATAGAGGTTGCAGTGAGCCGAGATCATGCCACTGCATTCCAGCCTGAGTGACAGAGCAAGACTCCATCTAAAAAAATAAAAATAAATAAAGATAATTTTTTAAAAATGTTTTGAAGTTTATTGAGCGCTACTGGTTTGGTATTGTCCATCTTGCCTTTCCTCAATGAATCGAATTCTGTCATGCCTGAATTAGCCCAATTAATTTTATTAGCAAGCTCATATCAATTTATCACATTAACTTACCTCAGTGTCAAAGAATTCCCTATGGCCCACAGTTTCTAAATACGTCACACTTTCTCTCAAGAAATAGCTTGCACACTTGAGAAAGATGGTGGAACACTTGTGAACACACCTAGAAGGAAAATAAGTTTAATGCTGTTGGCCAAAGAGCATTAATTTCTTTCTGAAAAAAATGTTCCATCTTCTATGGAGTGCTTGCACTTTGGACTAATGAAGAATTAACAGAAAACTGGTTGTGTAAGAGAACAAAAATACAATTTAGAGGATTTCTTTTCTACCTAAAAATAGAATCCACCGAAATGAAGTCATAGGCTTTATTATAGTCAAATGTCATTGTTAACTTTTTTTTTTTTTTTTTTTTTTTTTTGAGACGGAGTCTCGCTCTGTCGCCCAGGCTGGAGTGCAGTGGCCGGATCTCAGCTCACTGCAAGCTCCGCCTCCTGGGTTCATGCCATTCTCCCGCCTCAGCCTCCCGAGTAGCTGGGACCACAGGCGCCCGCCACCTCGCCCGGCTAATTTTTTGTATTTTTTAGTAGAGACGGGGTTTCACCGTGTTAGCCAGCATGGTCTCGATCTCCTGACCTCGTGATCCGCCCATCTCGGCCTCCCAAAGTGCTGGGATTACAGGCTTGAGCCACCGTGCCCGGCCCATTGTTAACTTTTATATTAAGGGGTGGACAAAAAAATTGTTTAAAATATAATAAGTAGTTTCTCTGACTTGTAAATGATAAATACTTTCATGGAAAATTTGCCCATCTCACAAGGTTTCTGTGAGAACAAATGTTATAATAGATATGAAAGGGTTATGAGAACCATGAGCACAGAGCACGCCACAGGAGAAGGGAATTATTGTCATGCATGTGGTTTTACATAGATTGTAGAAAAAGGAAAAATTGGTGTATTTTGGTACTTCCATAATGTTCATTATTATCACCACAATTATCATTATCTTCAAAAAGGTTTTATTAAGGTTATCAATATCATATGTCTGTATTTTTATTTATCATAGAATCAGGTCCTAGATTAGGCTGCTAACCCTAGAAATGCATTAAAAGACCAGGAGTGAAGGGTACTTGCTCCCCCTTACCTACTTGCAGATGTAATGTGCTAGCATATGTTCATTTTCACTGGATAACTTCTACTGCAAATCAGGTACATTATTGCTTGAATTTATAACCATGATATAATTTTTACTCAATATTTATTGAAAACAGAATGAGTTGTATAACAAAGATTTCACCACATGGCATGTAGCTCTTTCTCTACAGGAAACAAAAATAGTTTCCAAAGAGGAAAGGGGAAACGTCTACACGCACACACACACACACACACACAAACACACACACACAGAGGTCTAAACAGGGATTACCCATGTTTTCTCCTTTCTGTTCTCCACTTATCACACCAGTAAGTAAATGATAATAAATGCTATGTATTAATATAGCATTTATCATTCAGTATTATTTTGCCATTTTTAAAGTTGAAAAATTAAAATTGTATATATTTATTGTGTACAACATGATGTTTTCAAATATGTGTACATTGTAGAATGGTTAAATAAAGCTACTTAACCAATGCATTACTTCATATACTTCTCTTTTGCGGTAAAATTTACTCCTACCAGTTTTCAAGATAGTCCCTTATACTTTATGATCATGTGTTTTCCCCATCGCATATTAAAACGTTATTGAAAATAATTGTGGAGCAAGGATTTTGCTGCAGGTTACATTGTGAGGAATCCTGTGTGGCACTCATAAGAATCTGGATGCTAATGAGGAATTGGTATAAGCTGACACATGTATTCCATTGTTGATCATGCTGACTGCCGTGGCAAAATTTACACTATGACTGTGGCTGATATTTAATTTTCCTACACTGGCTGAATTATAAACAAGAATCCACCACCAAGACTTATAATTCATCACAATTGTTTATTTTCATGGCCAACAGAGTCCATCTGCCTACAAATTCTTTTATAAACATCTCTTTAAAAATAGAAATGCTCATGAAAATGAGCATATACACTCTAAGTATTTGGAAGTGTAACACTAATTTGTACATAGCAATTAAAAATTTTGAAGATAATTTATTTGTTTAGCACGTTATGATTTCTAAAGTACCTTAACTTTAATTTTCTCAATTGATTCTCACAAAAAGCCAGTAAAATGCTATTTTTTCATTTTAGAAATAAGGCAAGTCGGGTGCGGTGGCTCACACTTGTAAGCCCAGCACTTTGGGAGGCTGAGGCCAGGGGAGCAGTTGAGGCCAGGAATTTGAGACCAGCCTGAGCAACACAGAAAGACCCGGTCTCAAAAAATAAAAAGAAAAAAAGAAAAAAAAATAGCCAGGTGTGATGGTGCATGCCTGTAGTCCCAAGTACTTGAAAGGCTGAAAGATAGGATTATTTGAGCCCAGGAATCTGAGGCTGCTGTGAGCTAGGATGGGGCCACTGCACTCCAGCCAGGATGGCCAAGTGAGACTGTCTTTAAAGGACAAGAAAAAAGAAAAAAAAAGAGGCATCTTAGGTACAAGAGATTATGTCAGTCACTCATAATTAGGCTTACATATGGTAGAGTTTAAAATCAAGCAGTTTTGTAATCTAAACCCATAATCTGCCCAATTCATCTTCCTCCAAAAAATCACAATATTAAGAACTTATAGATGATGCAAATGAGAATGGCAGTAACTGAGAATAGGACTGTAGGTAGCCTGAGGGTTATTTTTTTTTAATATGAAGGTAAGGTGGAAGGAGGTTTTATATCTTTAAAATGGATACTGTGGGACTAATAGTCAAATGTGAATATCCTTTTGCCATTGAACAAGAAAGAATGTCTTTAAATTATTGGAAGGCGGCTTCTGAATAAATAGTATAAATGTTCTTCAATATGGTTAAAAGACCCTGGAATTCATTGTGCAGAAAGAATATTGTTTTATATTTTAAGATTTCTCAGAAATGTATAAATATCCATTTGGAAGTCTAGATGAAGTGCAGTTTGCCCAGATGTTAGACATGATTCGAATAATTCTTTTTCCCCAGTGGTATATATAACAGTGGTAGTACATGAACACTGTGCAGGAGGTACACAGTGTGTTCTTAGCAGTCACTAAAGCATTCACAAAGTCACTATTGCCATATCAATGTCTTAGAAAAAGTGCACTGTCTGTTTTTATCGAGATTCATGTCAAAGACTTTAGGATTTTACTGCTGCCAATTTATTTTCCTTTAATGGACAATCATACTTTGCATTAATAGAGTTGTTAAAAACAGACAATAACTAATGTGCTAAGATCATTGTCTGCAAGACCATCCCTTCCAGCAGCTTGAGCCGTTTATAGTGATCCCAATATTCCTGTCTCTAACTGCCAGGGGAAACCTAAGTAGAAAGAAAAAGTTCAGGGGGATGTCCTTTGTAATATCTTGTGAAGGTGAAGAAGCAAGCTTCAAGATCAATTCCAGCTCTGAATTCACACCACTTCCTGAAATGAAACACAAATGTGGTAAGCGAGAAATGTTCAATAGTGCCACCACTGAGGTTAGTCTTCAGACCAAATAAACATCTCCATTTTTATGTGCCTCATAACTACTTTTCAGGACCCAACCATAGATAAGTTGTAATTCAAAGAAAAATTCAGATAAGGGCAAATTGATAACCTTTATGTGTTAAACAGAGTAGAGTTCATTCAAAAGAATTTGTGGTTTGAAAAACACCGTTTCCTTTTAAATGCATTCAGTTTTTTAGTTATTTTTTATCAGACATTCCTCTCCAAAACAGAACTATAATATAATATCCAGAGGTCAATGTTTGTGAACATAGATTCCTCTGTACAATTTCTCTTTATGACCTTACCCATGACATCATTACCTTAACTTCAAACTTTAAAATTCAGTTACATCTATTTGCTCTATATTGGTGGAAATGCTTATATATACTTTCAAGTATAGTTCTAGTACTTTCATTATTTATTTAACTAATTATATATATTTTTAGAGACAAGGTCTTGCTCTGTCACCCAGGCTGGAGTACAGTGACACAATCCTGGCTCACTGCAACCTCAGTCTCCTGGGCACAAGAGATCCTGCTACATCAGCCTCCCAAGTAGCTGGTACTACAGGCATGCACCACCACACCCAATTAACATTTTAAAAATTATTTTTTGTAGAGATGAGGTCTCATAACATTCCACAGGCTGGTCTTGAACTCCTGGACTCAAGGGATTCTCCTGCCTTGGCCTCCCAAAGTGCTGGAATTACAGACATGATCCACAGTGCAAGGCCCCTAGTACTTTTAACCTGTTAGTTGCTTTATACCTCTAAGTGAAAATTTTAATATATTCAAATATAATCTCTTACAGGACATCCTACATGTTATTAAACCTTAGATGATAATGATAGTAAAATTATTCTTTTGGCTTTCTTTATTTCACAGGATTATACACTCACCATGTATTTCCAGCAGTCTTGGAAAGACAAAAGGCTTTCTTATTCTGGAATCCCACTAAACCTCACCCTAGACAATAGGGTAGCTGACCAACTCTGGGTACCAGACACCTACTTTCTGAATGACAAGAAATCATTTGTGCATGGGGTCACAGTGAAAAATCGAATGATTCGACTGCATCCTGATGGAACAGTTCTCTATGGACTCCGGTAAATGACTTTATATTGCATGTTTTAAAGTTGTTGTTGCTTTGTTTCATTTTCAAGTTTTGGAAGTGGGCAAAGGGAAGAGAAGCAAGAATATATAGATGAATATATAAATGGGGTGTCATATACTTATGAAGGTCTATTACTAACCCTCATGTAGTTAAGGGCTGATTACAAATTATAGGCAATACATCAAAATTACCTACCAGTTTTACGATAGAAATATCTGAACTGTAAACTGTTATTATAGGATATGTAAAGTGGTGGCTGTTTATCTTTGTTGTCACCTTTAGTGATTCTTTTGAGAAACAGATGAAACCTGTATATTCACAATATCTCAAATTTTCCTGTTATTTCAGAGTGTTCATAAGCCCCTTGAAATCCTTCCATGTACCATGAATACTAAGCTGAAACTCCAGTTACGGGTCAAAATATAACAATTAATGTCTTTAAATTCACTAATGCCCCAAAACAATATACAAGTGAAAACAATATATATCTGTGATGAAATTTCTAGTGGTTGGTTATTTAGTTGATAGTTTTGGTCTTCATTTGCACAGTAAAATAATATCAGTTGTTCTTGGCAAAATGATCTTTGAAATTTGATAGCTTTGGTCTTCATTTGCACAGTAAAATAACGTAGTTGTTCTTGGTAAAACAATCTTTGAAATTTTTCCACTCTTTCTGTACCCCAAGGACTTTCAACTTCAGTTAAAAATCTCTGAGTTAAAAGTCTTTGGGAGAAATGGTAAAATAAATTAACAGTTCCCTTGAGTCTATTGGTAGCTACAACAAAAAGACTACTAATCCAAGATTGGTGGTTAATTATTAGTTATGGTTCATATACTATAAATCAATTGTAATTTTTCTGTTACCAGTGTAACTTCCATCAGACATGCCCAATGTGTAAAGGGATGAGTTACCCTTCTAAATTATCCTGGGAGAGTAAATTCATGACTCAATTTAATAGGCTAATCAACCATGACATGTGTAAGTATATGGATTAGTAAAGAATATATAAAAAGTTGATTGATTGAAAAAAAAGAGCAACTAGATTTTTTTTTTTTTTGGCAAGAAAGAATGTGGCTTACATTGTCAGATTACAGAGTCTCACTTCATGAATTTCCCAAATTACTACCAGCATCTACCAATGGGAATAATCCAAAGGAAGGAAAATATTTGAGAATCATGAAGTTGAATACATTTCATTTTACAACTGGGAAAACTGAGACAGAAAAGGGAGAAGTACCTTATATAAGGGAACAATAAGGTAATGCCAGAACTGGGACTAAAATCCATGTATCCTGATTCCCATGCCTGTGCTTTTCCACTCCATTGCCATTCAAGTGCACTTAAAAGTCAACTCCTATTTCCACGTTGTACACCACTTTAATCCCTTCGGAGCAAACCCAGTTCTTTGTAGCTTGTTGTCTAGCAAACAGACAATGACCTTTCCAAAGAGAAACACAAACCATCCATCTATTATCTGTGCCGTGCTCTTTTTATGGCACCAATTTTCTCTGTAAGAGACTCACACTAGTTCTCCTAACTTCCCTTTCTCTTCCTCTGTCTTTCCCACTTCCTCTTCCCTCACAGATTTGGTTTTCCTTTCCCTAGAAGTTATCAATATCCTGGAAAGGTCATAAGGTATAGCAGAGAAAGTATGACATCTAAAGTCAGGGGACTGAGATTGGGCATAAACTCCACAATTTTCTGACTTCTTGACCTTGAATAAATTATGTAAACTTGTTAAGACTTAGTTTTTCAGTTGTATAGTAACGGGCTAATACTCCCTTACTCATTACTGGGACAATCTTATGAACTAATCAATATGACAATACATAATAAGTCCTAAATTGTATTTCTCTAAAGTAGTTGTGCCTTATATAGCCTTATTAGGCACTGGACAAACTGCATACCGAGGGTGGTTTTCTAACTCCCAAGGGTATCAGTGATTAAAATAAAGTTGTTCAGTTAAAAATATACTCATTGAGTGCCTATTATGTGCCACACACTCACTATTTTGGCCCTAAGAATAACTTTCCAGAAGCTGAGTAGAAATTTTTCAGTGGACATAGAGCTGAAAACAATAGATACTGCGGACTCCAAGACTGGGGAGAAGGGGAGTGTGGCAAGTGTTGAAAAACCACCTATTGAGTGCTATATTCATGATTTGGGTGATGGATTTAATAGAAGCCCAAACCCCAGCATCATGCAATATAGTCATGTTACAAACCTGCACATGTACCTCCTGAATCTAAAATTTAAAAGGAAAAAGAAAAAAAGAAATTTGTCAGTGGAATGCACTTGGGACTTTGAGTCAAGAGACTTGTGGCCTAACCAGCTGGTACCCTTCAGTAAGCCATTTCACCTCCCTGGGCTTCAGATCCACCAACCTTAAAAAAAGTGATTGGATGAAACTATTCCTAAATTTCATACTGTATTAGTCTGTTTTCATATTGCTATAAAGATGCTACCTAAGACTAGGTAATTTACAAACAAGAGAGGTTCAATTGACTCACACTTCTGCCTGGCTGGGGAGGTATCAGGAAACTTACAATCATTGCAGAAGAGGAAGCAGACACGTCTTACATGGTGGCAGGTGAGAGAGAGAATACCAAAGGGGAGGAACCCCATCCTTACCGAAAAAACAATTCTCATGAGAATTCACTCACTATCACAAGAACATCATGGGGAAATCACCCCCATCATCCTGTCACCTCCCACTGGGCCGTCCCTTGACACCTGGGGACTACAATTTGGATTACAATTCAAGATGAGATTTGGGTGGGGGACACAGAGCCAAACTATATCACCTACTAAACCTAAATTCCATTGCTTTGTGATCCTATATATTAGGGCATATTCATTTTAATTCCCCTGATGTAACATTTCCTAATCTAAGAAATGACAGTCTGCATTTTTCTAGGTAAGAGCCTTTTAAAGAATATCTGTTATTGGTCACCTCCTAAGCACACATACTAGAATATCCTTATCATATAACATATTGGAATATTTATAGCTGTATTTATTTTAGGCATGAGTAATTAAGAGAATCAAACTTCTTACCTTAATCCTTTCCATCAGTCCAGCTCATAGTCATCATGAATGGGTCCATATATTAATGAGTAGGTTTTAGCAATCATGGGATCAATGAGATTTTCTGAATGCACTGGAAAGCCTTTGGCTAGGTATTCCATAATCGTAACAGAAAACAGATTTTAAAGAAAATCAATTTTTTGCTATATTCAAACTCTCAATATGAGATACTATAACTTATATGAAGCCAGAAGAATAGAGTCAGTTGTCTATTTTTGTGAACGATGTCAAATCAGATTTTTCACCAAAGGAATGGCACATAGTCCTGTAAACACCCTGAAATAACAGAATGGTGTCTGGTGAGGGATTGGCACTTCTAGAGGAACCAGGCTACTATGCAACAGATATTCGGCCCTTGGGAGAGGCTTCATTCCTTGTGCCTCTTGCCCTTGGGTCACCCTCCTGTGACAAAATGCATTACACAAAAGAGTAACCCAGTAACCTCTATTACTTCCTCTTCCATTTGGGTGGGGAATCTAAATAAAAAATGTCCATGATGTGCTGTAAGTTGTGTTAGGAGACCAGAACTTTAGTCCATGTGCCATGAGCCATTTAACTTGGTCATCTCAGAACACATGATGTCATTTCCTTTCTTACTCAAAAGCAGAGACGATACAGTATCAGCTCCCTCTATGTCACTTAAAATTCTTCTGTTTTTCCTCCCTTTCTTCCACTTAACTTTAAGGAGGATTTTTCTCTTTTCTCTGAGCCTAATCTCTTCATGTCTGCATGTAATCTTTTTGGTGCACACTCTTTACAGACTTTGCTCCCCCATTTTACCTACCTCTTCAGCCCTTCCTCTCTGTTGACTCCCTCTCTTCAGTTTCTGCTTTGAGCACCAGTTTTCTCACAGCTTTGGTTTCCTCTACTGCCTCACTATACGTTACTCCTCTATCTCCAACAACATGGTTCCCATCCATAGTACTTTCCCAAAACAGCTCTGCCAAAAATTACCAAAACCATCACTGGTTCTCAATATTAAAGAATATTAAAGAATCTTGACTTGTCCGAATGCTGTAAGAGTAATGACTGACTCTGACTTCAGGACTTCCAAGACCCAGCACAATTTTTAAATTATTCTTGCTCTTCTGTTTTTTGTTATTTCATTATTGACTCCTCTTTTGCCACTAATTGAAAACTCTAAGGATTCTTCAAGATTTGATCAGTTTATTGAGTTTAACAGCTTTAAATATCTAAATTCCCAAACGATCAAGTTTCAAAAATTTTCAATTGCTCACTGAGCATCTGTATTTGGATTGCCTGCCAGCTCCTCCTCACATGACCCCTAGTTCATATCATTTGATTCTCAAAACTGGGCCATCCTCCTTTCCCAAGTGTTAATGAAATTACCATCATCCCATTCAATAGACATAAACTTGAAGGTAACTGTAACTCCACATCTCTTTTGTCACTGAGATTTAATCTGTTGCTTCTATTCCACTCTATCTCAATCTCCTTCTCTATTTCCAAATCACTTCTACCACCTAAATTAACATCCTCACTATCTGTCACTTCCTGGCCCATTTCCTATCTCAATTTTTCTCATTACTGCCATCTTATTTCTCCTACAAAAAAAAAAAAAAGTTTCCTCTTTCAGAAATCTAAGACCCTCTGCTTATTTCTGTAAACATATCTGAGGCATTTCAAGCTTCAGTATGTTTCAAATACTTTATCCCATAAATATTTCATGGAATATACAGCTGACTCTGGAATAACATGGATTGAACTTCATAAGTCCATTTACTGGAGGATTTTTTCTCAATAAAATTTACACCGAATGTGCCTGCCTCTCCCTCCTCCCTTTCCACCTCCTCCCTGTCATCTACTTCTGCCACCCCTGAGACAGCAAGAAGGACCCTTCTTTTCCCTCCTCTTCCTCAGCCTACTCAATGTGAAGACTATGAGGATGAAGACCTTTATGATGATCCATTTACACTTAATAAATAGCAAATATATTTTCCCTTCCTTATGATTTTCTTTTTTTTTCCCCTTAAGATTTTTGTTTTATTATTATTATACTTTATGTTCTAGGGTACATGTGCACAACATGCGAGTTTGTTACATATTTATCCATGTGCCATGTTGGTGTGCTGCACCCATTAACTTGTCATTTACATTAGGTATATCTCCTAATGCTATCCCTCCCCACTCCCCACTCCCCACAATAGGTCCCGGTGTGTGATGTTCCCCTTCCTGTGTCCAAATGATCTCATTGTTCAATCGCCACCTGAGTGAGAACATGCAGTGTTTGGTTTTCTGTTCTTGCGATAGTTTGCTGAGAATGATGGTTTCCAGCTGCATCCATGTCCCTACAAAGGACACAAACTCATCCTTTTTCATGACTGTGTGATATTCCACTTTCTTAATCCAGTCTGTCATTGATGGACACTTGGGTTGATTCCAAGTCTTTGCTATTGTGAATAGTGCCACAATAAACATACATGTGCATGTGTCTTTATAGCAGCATGATTTATAATCCTTTGGATTTTCTTAATAACATTTTATTTTCTCTAGATTACTTTATTGTAAAAATAAAGTAAGACCTATAACGTAAATTATATGTTTGTTGCTATTTACATTATCAGTAAGGGTTTTTATTAGTAAGGTGTTATCAGTATGTTATTAATAGTTATGTTGTGAGAGAGTCCATAGTTACATGTGGATTTTTGATTGCATGAGGGGTGTAAGAATCCTTAATCCCTACCTTGTTCAACAGTAATTATATTACAAGAATTATTTGTCATTTCTCTAAAATTCAAATATAACTGGGAAACCAGTATTTTACCTGGTAACCCTACAGCCCTACTGATGCCCTCCTTTCTCTGCCCCCATTCTTTCCCCCACCCCACCAGTTTTTCCCATCTTACTTTTGCTTCAAAGTCTCTCTCAAATTCCACTTTCTCCATGAGGACTTTCACGACCTTCCTAGCCAGATGAAAACTCTCTCTCATTTGATGCCTTACTACAATGTAATCTTATCAATTGAAATTCGTGACTCTATTACTATGTTTTATCTTTCTGTAGTCATTTTCCACTGATGTACAGGATTGTGTATTTGTTGAAAATGTGAATTGTATTTCCTTAACCTTTGCATCCTCTCTCAAACCAAATAGATGCCCAATAAATGTTTGTAGAAATGAAATTAAAAACCATAGGATGCAGTCACCTGATTCACAATAGTTGTCAGCTGCAACATTTTCTATATCTACATGATGGCTTTTAACCAAAGAGCAATTATCACTATTAATGGCCTCTTGTCCAAATATGATCCAGCTGGTTGCATACACTTATTCTCTCCAAGGTCTAGCCATGTGGGTGCTGAAAGAATGTGTTATCTTTCGCTGAAAATGGCAGGTGCAGAGCAATTTAATTCTGAGAAGACATTTAGTGGAGCATTTAACCTCCTTGAAAAAAAAAAATGCCTTTTTAAATTTTTTGCCTTCTCCTCCTAGCCCCTACAATTGCTTTTCTTTCAAATTTCCACAGTACTCCTTCCTTCTTCTTTTACCAGATGTGAGCCCAGGGCCAGGTGGTTTTGAGGAATTAAGATGAATTTGTGTGAATGGCAAGTGGAATGAGGAGTGCTGTGGCTTGAATGTTTGTTTCCTCCAAAACTCATTTGGAAATGTAATTGCCATTGTGATAGTTTGGAGAGCAGAGATCTTTAAGAGGTGACTAGGTCATAAGGTCTCCATCCTTGTGAATGGACTAAAGCTTTTCATGGGAGTTGGTGTGACCCCTCTGGCATATGTGCTCTCTCTCCCCTGTGCACTTTCTCTCTCTCTTGCGCCCTCAATTTCCCCTTCTGCCATTCTATGATTCAGCAAGAAGGCCCCACCAGATGCAGCTCCCTAGGGAATCTTGGATTGCTCAGCCTCCAGAACTGGGAGCCAGAACATTTCTGTTTATTATAAATTACCCAGTTCGTGGTGTTCTGTTATAGCAACACAAAACTGGACTAAGATGGGAAGTGAAAAGCCTTCCATTTCGATACTGGTCCACATTAGGTCTCTGTACTAGTGTTGTTGAGTATGTATGTAGGTCTGTTATCATTGTAAGTATATACAAAGTAAGATGTATGTACAGTATCATTTTAACTAATATTAGTGGCAATTGTATAATGAAATTTAACCAAAACCCATGTAAATAACTAATTGAAAATATATTATATAACAGACACTATGCTTAATGCTCACCTATATTGTCATATGTAATCTTTACTACAACACTGTGAGCTATGTACTACTATTAAGCTAATACTAAAGATTCCAACACTGGGAGATCTAAAGTAACTTTTACTGTCTCATAATTTATTTCTTTACTTCTTAAAAGTAGGTCCCAAAGAGTACACACATTGCGTTTGCCTGCTAAATTATTCACATCTCTTGTACTCTATAGTTTCCTCTCTTACCTTTTTAGCCCCTCTTGTAAATTATTTTTTGAAGAAACAATGTCATTTTTGTGATGATATTCCCTTGCTGTAAATGTCTTTCTCTATCTCTGTCTCCTATGTTAAGACATGATCACATTTAGATTACGTGCTTTCAGAGTTGTGTTTTGGCAAGACTGCTTCATAAGCAGTATAGGATAATTCTATGAAGGGACCCAAAATGCGTGACTGTCTTTTTTGATGATATGAAGATTGATGAACAGATTCAGATATATTGACAGCGTGATCTATCCACTTCTATTAATTTTAATGTAATTGTATTACTTCTCTGGGGCTGTGTAACAAAGTACCACAAACTGGATAACTTAAACAGTAGAAAGTTATAGTCTCACAGTTCTGGAAGCTAGAAATAAAAAATCAGGATGTTGGCAGAATTGGTTCATTTTGAGGGCTCTGAGGAGAAGGTCTGTTTCAGACTTCTCTTTTTGGTGCATAAATAACCATCTTCCCCCTGTGTCTCCACATAATCTTTCCTCTGTGTGTATTTGTGCTTAAATTTCCCCCTTTTATAAGGACACCAGCCATCACCAGTCATATTGGATTAGGACTCACCCTAATGATCTCACTTTAACTTGATTACCCTTCTAAAGACTCTATTTTCAAATAAGGTATATTCTAAGTCACGGAGGTTTAGGACTTACACGTGTGAATTTGATGAGACACAATTCAAACCATAATAGAAACAAATAACAATTTTCTAAACCTATTTAGCATTTGCAAAGCAGAGATATTCTATCATCTCTTCTTTATTTATGAACTATACTACTCTCTAAAGAAGAACTGAACTCGCTGACTATTTGATTATCTTAAAGTAGAGTTTATATAATGAAAGCAGGCTAAATGCTTGACTGCTTCCTCTTACTTAGCTGTTTTCTAAACAAGTTATTTACCCTAAAATCTTCCCAATGTGACCACCAAGGATTGGTATTTTGTCGTTTCATATTCTTATACCTTCCTTTGTTTAAAAGATAGCACACTATGCCAACCACTCTGTACCTTTGCAAAACAGTGATTTTGCAAAGCCAGCATAAATGTGGGAGGCTTTTTTTTTTTTTTTTTTCTTGAGACGGAGTTTTGCTCTTGTTGCCCAAACTGGAGTGCAATGGCACGATCTTGGCTCGTTGAAACCTCTGCCTCCCGGGTTCAAGTGATTCTCCTGCCTCAGCCTCCCAAGTGGCTGAGATTACAGGCACGTGCCACCACGCCCAGGTAAATTTTTTTGTATTTTTGTAGAAACAGGATTTCACCATGTTAGCTAGGATGGTCTGGAACTCCTAACCTCAGGTGATTCCCCCCGCCTCGGTCTCCCAAAGTGCTGGGATTACAGGCGTGAGCCACCGTGCCTAGCCTTGAAAGCATTTTTAAACCAGGTCTTCTCACTCCAGAGTCTACACTCTTAGCCCCGGCACAAGGCATCTTACTGTCCCTGTACATCATTTCTAGGAAGACAGTTGTCTATGTATGGTGATTTCACTGCTCACCATTACAGAAATGAAAATAACCAAAGAAGGTAGACAGCCTAAATGGGAGTAGCTCTGCCAGGTATGTGAGCTTTTGAAAAATGTATACAATCTTGGCCGGGTGCGGTGGCTCACGCCTGTAATCCCAGCACTTTGGGAGGCTGAGGCGGGTGGATCATGAGGTCAGGAGATCGAGACCATCCTGGCTAACACGGTGAAACCTCTACTCTACTAAAAATACAAAAAAATTAGCCGGGCGTGGTGGCGGGCGCCTGTAGTCCCAGCTACTTGGGAGGCTGAGGCAGGAGAATGACGTGAACCCAGGAAGCGGACCTTGCAGTGAGCCGAGATCGCTCCACCGCACTCCAGCCTGGGCGACAAAGTGAGACTCCGTCTCAAAAAAAAAAAAAAAAAAAAAAAAAAAGGAAAGAACAAAATTGTATACAATCTTTTTGGCTTTTCTAACTCATACTAATGACTCTAAATTCCAAAGGGAAGCCATTCCGCTTCAGATTTTAGAAATGAATCTAATGTTAACTAAAAACCTGTGGCCTGATGAGGATTTTGAGAACTCCTCTACCATATTTGTTTACCTGGCTCTACTTCGAATCGATTTTTTTATGTTCTTGGCAGTGTCTGACCATGGATTGTGTGTGAGAATAAAATCAATGGCTACACTTACTGAATATAAAAGAAAGAGAGTTTTTCACTATTCCTTGGAGAATCATCTCATCTTGCCTTGGTCTTCAATGATAAAGCAAAATAAAAAATAGAGGCAATTATCTTGATAATACAGATCCACTACACACACACACTCACACACATACACACATGCACACACACATTATTGATTTTTAAAGCAGTTTTGGGGGTCCTAAACGCTTAACATTAGCTCTCTGTATTGATTATCCACACTGAAAGAAATTGTTTCTCTCTTCTACAAACTTTCCCTGTAGAGAAGCAATTATGATTACATTCAAAAGTCCTGGGCAGATCTCACAAGGCTTACTGTGAGATATGCTAGGTAAAAATACTGTGCAGTTGATTGCAGGGAATAAATATGAGAGTTGATGTAGTATTTGCAGAGGAAGCTTGGCTGTTATTGACAAATGCATCTTGTTAAGAGAAAGAAATCTGCTCTTTCAAATGGAAGAGAGAAACAGCAGACCATACAGAAAGAATAGGTAACTCAGTTTGTTAGAAAGAATGCCTGGAGACTTTACAATTCCCACTGAAGGACACAGTGTTGATATTCCCCTCACAGTTTAGTTGGCATGTATTTTAGAGTTTCATCACTGGAGTACAGAGAAAGCTATTCAAAATGTTCTCCAGTGAAAGAGCTGCTATTTTTGCCTCTCAAAGTTTTTATTTTGATGTGCTTTATTCATTTATCTACATGGAAAACTTTATAATTAAATGATATTAGTAAGGATATCTTTTTTGGTATATATGGCATTGTAACTAACTAAAACATTAAGTAAGCAAGTGAAATAATCATGCAGTTATTACAGCTATTGTGTGAGTGTGTTATTTGTGGATGTATCATTGGGATTATGCCTTCTTAATTAAATTAATGTAGAAGATTAAATACAAACAGTAACCAAAAACATAAGAGTTACCTCTCCCCAAATTCTTGACCTTGATTGTGTGCCTGTGGAAGAATATCAAATGTCAATTCTCAAGAAGAAAGAAAAGACTTAGATAAAGAATGTAAGAAAAAAATGGAAGGAAGGAAAAAGAAAAGAAAAACAAATATCTCAGAAATGTTATGAATTTTATATCTTAGTTGTATTGTTAGAAATGACACCACTTCCTGAGAAGATGTGTCAGATTTTGGCAACAATTTATAAAATTTTTCAAGTAGTTTTCTGCAGGACTCTCATCTTATTTCATTAAACCATCATTTCAAATTTAGTATTTTGGTACCACTTCCATGATTTCTGCCATAACCGTACATCATTTAAAAACATTGATTTGTTTGTTATTTACGTATGTATTGGTATGTATACATGTGTAAATTCATATATATTTTTAAAGAAAACTTTAATTAGCTCTGTATATGGGAAATGATTATTTTTAAATATGCATTAAAATACATCTAAGCAACACATTTTATTAAAATTAAAAAATTTGTATTCATGTTCCATTTACAATCATAGTTCCTCATTTATAGAATTGAAATAATACTATTGCCTATGTAACACATGTTGCTTACATCATCATTATCAAAATAAAAGCCTAAGTTTTCCTTATAAACTTTTTGAGCACGATGTTAAAGCTAGGTTTCCTTCAATCAATGGTATGTATCCCAGATTGTGAAATAGTCATCCAGAAGCCACCATTTGGCTGTGTTGCAATTCAACTTCTATTTTATGTATCAAAGAGTGTTTCTTAAGCTTAAAATCCACTGTGGTTTGTATATCAAATATAATAATAAACCTGGTATGTCATTTCTTATTTTCAAGTGTTATGGCATTATAACACTCTAGATAGAGAGGCATCCTATTTTGTATCCATGTAACATGCTGTTTATGGATTATGCAGCATCCCATCATCATTATGGAAGCAGTACTTTACTTTAGACTAAAACAGAAATGTCACAGAAGATTTCTGGAATGAGAAGTACCATGAAAATACAATAAACATATTTTTAAGGCTAGAGCTTTTAGAAAAATATTGGCTTATTTTGTATATCAATCTAAGTAATCTGATTGAATTTAACGGGATATATTTATAGTAAGCTTAATATTGCTTTGCTACATGTAAAAAAGTAATGGAACGATGAGCACCATATTTACTGAAAGTAGTGCCTCATCCTCCTGAGTGGTTCAACTCACAAAACACATTTTGAGAAGAAAATAGTCTTTGCCTAAATAACTCTTTTTTTCCTTACCCCTGCTTGTAAACTGTGAGTGTTGCTCACTCAGTGGAGCATGCTTTGGCCTTTCCAGCACATGCAGTTATATTAAATAAGCAGCTTTGTTTAATGGATTAGGCCTTGCAATTCTATATCTTCCAGGACAAGTTTACATTTAACCTTTTTTTTTGGTTTTTTTTTTTTTTTTTTTTTTTTTGAGATGGAGTCTTCCTGTGTCACCCAGGGTGAAGTGCAGTGGCACAGTCTCAACTCACTGCAACCTCCACCTCCCAGGTTCAAGCGAGTATCCTGCCTCAGCCTCCCATGTACCTGGGATTACAGGCATGTGCCACCACGTTCGGCTAATTTTTGTATTTTTAATAGAAACGGAGTTTCACCATATTGGCCAGGCTGGTCTTGAGCTCCCGACCTCAGGTGATCCACCCGCCTCGGCCACCCAAAGCGCAGATTTATCTTTTTGAAATCTTTTTTCTTCTTCTTTTTTTTTTTTTTTTTTTTTTTTTTTTTTTTTTTTGAGACAGAGTTTCGTTCTGTCGCCCAGGCTGGAGTGCAGTGGCCGGATCTCAGCTCACTGCAAGCTCTGCCTCCTGGGTTTACGCCATTCTCCTGCCTCAGCCTCCCGAGCAGCTGGGACTACAGGCGCCCGCCACCTCGCCCGGCTAGTTTTTGTATTTTTTTTTTTTTAGTAGAGACGGGGTTTCACTGTGTTAGCCAGGATGGTCTCGATCTCCTGACCTCGTGATCCGCCCATCTCGGCCTCCCAAAGTGCTGGGATTACAGGCTTGAGCCACCGCGCCCGGCCTCTTCTTTTTAATAAAGACAGGAATAGAGCTATCAGGATAGAGCCCACCTGTAACAAAACCACAAAGAACTGGAGCTGAGAGAGCGGCGTGCTCCATTTTCTTCTAGTTGCAAAGTCGTGGTAACCACTTCCAGATAGTAACAATAACAAAAATTCATGTAAATTCTATTTTTTAATTAAATTCCCAAATTCTTACCCCTTTTTAAATAAAGTTGTATAAAGTTGCTTAAAGCAAAGTTATTTGTTCTTTTTAAACACCAAAGGATTACTGAAGACAGAAATTCTTTGTTCTACAATACAAACAACTATCTGCTTTGAATATTTAGATGATTAAACTTCAGTAACTAAAGTGGAATCTGAGGATTAATGAGTGCCACTTAACGTGTTATTACCATATATATGTTATTTACATGTTTCTGCCTTTTCAACTAAAGTATGGACAATACTAGGACAAAGGAATTTCATCTCTTTTGGTTCAAGAATATCTTATTTTCCAGCACAACAGGCACAGGGCCTGACAACTTTTCAACATTTTGTGAAAATATTTAAGACATGAAACACGAGACTTAAGGGCACAAAAATGGAAAACTGATATCAAAATTAGAATTATTTATTAAATGCCTCCAAATGTGACATGATATCTATAAGTCACTTCCAGATTTTAAAAAATCACAAAACTCAAAATTATAAGTTATTTTAAAAGTGTTATCTGCTGCATTTGCTCAGAAGTGCCTCAGGCCCAAAAATGGTTCCCAAAGACCTCACTCATGCTTTGTTTATTTGAGTTTTCTACCTGTTCTTGTGCCCCTGTTCTCTCTTCTTCCTGTTGTATCCTACACATCATTAGCTGATGTGCTTTTCTAAAGCACAATTTCATCACACTGCTCTCCTGCTCAGAAATAGATTGATTCCCCATTATCCACCACATCAAGTTGAAATTCCTCTCCAGACTTGACACTTCTCAATTAAATCTACCCTTGTTACAGTCTCAAACATAGTCTCTGATTTTGCCTAACCATGAAACTTTATATCACAACTATTGTTTTTCCTTCACTTTCCTTAATTACTAATCAGATTTTTAATTCCAAGTCTCTGTTCAATTGTTCCCTTTTTCGTATTTTTTGTTCCCTTTTTTGGTTTTTTGAAAGAGTGAAACAGTGTTTCACTCTGTTGCCCAGCTGGAGTTCAGTGGTGCCATCACAGCTCACTGCAACCTCAACCTCCCAGGCTTAAGCAATATGCCTCCTCAGCCTTTCAAGTAGCTGGCATCACAGGCGCATGTCCAGCTAATTTTTTGTGTCATCATTTATTTTTTGTAGAGATGTGTTCTTCCTATATTGCCCTGCACTGTATGTTTCCTCCCTCCCTTCCTTCCCTCTCTCCCTCCCTCCCTCCCTCTCTCCCCTCCCTCCCTCCCTCCTTCCCTCCTTCCTTCCTTCTTTCCTTCCTTCCTTCCTTGCTTGCTTCCTTCCTTTCATCATTTCTCCCTTCCTCCCTCTCTCTTCCTTCTTCCTTCCTTCCTCCCTCCCTCCCTCCTTCCCTCCCTCCCTTCTTTCCTTCCTCTCTCCCTCCCTCACTTCCTTTTTTCCTTCCTTCCTTCCTTCCTTTGTCTTCCTTCCCCTTCTTTTCTTCCTTTCTTCCTTCCTCTCTCTTTTCCTCTTTCTCTCTCTCTCTTTCTCTCTCTCCTTCCTTCCTTCCTTCCTTCCTTCCTTTCTTTCTTTCTTTCTTTCTTTCTTTCTTTCTTTCTTTCTTTCTTTCTTTTTTTCTTTCTCTCTCTCTCTCTCTCTCTCTCTCTCTCCTTCATTCTTTCCTTCTGCCTATATTGCCCAGGCTGGTCTAAAACACCTGGCCTCAAGCAACCCTCCCTCCTGGATCTTGCAGTGTTGGGATTACAGGTGTACCCACTGCACCCAGCTTTGCTTTGTTTCTTTTTAACTAAACAATAAATATTTTTCATTTTCCTTTTAACTGTACACTGCTCATCTTCCATCTTCTACAACTACTTCAACTCTCGTAGACCCCCTCCTCACAGTTCTGTAGAAATTGGAAATCTTACCATATAACATGTAATTATAAAATGTTTAATTAGATAGTTTCATGTGTATTAGTCTTACCTCTTTAAAAATAGTTTAAAGATAGTCCCCAATTTACAATCGTTTGACTTAGATGATTTGTTTTTTACTTGATGATAGGTTTATTGGGGGTATTAAATGCATTTTTAACTCAAGGTATTTTTCACTTACTGTGGGTTTATTGAGACATATTGCCATCACAAGTTGAGACACATCTGTAATCTTTTTGTGTCGTTCTTAGGATTTTTGCTGGGTAGGGTATTTCAAAGGCTCCTGCTTGGCATATTCAGTTGTCAGTTGCCAGTGCTCTGCACTATAGTCTTCCTGCCTCCCTCCCTCACTCTCTCCCCTCTCTGCCTCCCTCCCTCCCTTCCTTCTTTCCTTCCTTCCTTCTTTTCTTCCTTCCTTTTGCCATTCCTCCCTTCCTCCCTTCCTTCCTCTCTCTTCCTTCTTCCTTCCTTCCTCCCTCCTTCTCTCCCTCCCTTCTTTCCTTCCTCTCTCCCTCCTTCCCTCCCTCCCTTCTTTCCTTCTTTCCTCTTTCTTCCTTCCCCTTCTTTTCTTCCTTTCTTCCTTCCTCTCTTTTTTCTTTCTTTCTCTTTTCTTTCCCCTTCCTTCCTTCCTTCCTTCCTTCCTTCCTTCCTTCCTTCCTTTCTTTCTTCCCTCCCTCCCTTCCTTCCTTCCTTCCTTCCTTCCTTCCTTCCTTCCTTCCTTCCTTCCTTCCTTCCTTCCTTCCTTCTTTCCTTCCTTCCTTGTTTCTTCTTTCTAATGGAAATGAGGTCTTCCTATGTTGCTCAGGCTTGTCTCAAACTCCTGGCCTCAAGCAATCCTCTGCCTTGGCCTCCCCAAATGCTGGGATTACAAGCATGAATCACCTTCCCTAGCCCTGTAATCTTTTTTAAGAGTCTGTTCCTTGTGTTTCTTTTCCCCACAATGCACACTATAGTTAGCACATCTTAAGCAAATGGTAAGTGGTTATTTATTTATTTTTAAATCTCAACTTAGAAAGTGACTGCTCTTAACAATATCTCCCTGATGGCTTTGACTTTTATGTAGTCAGGTTTACTAAATTTTAAGGAGATATGAAAATGGAACTATATATGAAAATAAAATCACTTGCATGAAAATGATTAATTTTAATGCTTAAGGTTCTTCAATAGCCCATGAGTAGGAAATTTCCTCCTAAGAGTATAAATTGTGTTGAGATATGAGAAATATATGCACATTATTATGGATAATACTTTTCCACTGTGGGCCAACCTACAAATACACACATGAATGTTTTCTCTTCACAATATTTCCCTCAGAAAGCTATATGCTTAGTCTGTCAATACTGCTGCATTTAAAATATGTTCACAGTCCTGCTGTAGAAATTCCCTTTGAACTCTTGGCCACTTGTTTAAATATTCAAGGTGGAACAAATTGCTACACTGAAGGTGATTATTGGAAATAAGTAAGAGTAGAAAAATAACTTAATGAAAAATATTTTTAGTCAAAAATTAGATGCAGAACTTATACACACTAATTTTTCTTGTATTGTTCGTAAAATAACTATCAATACATTTCTAAATGAAGGCTGAAAATACCTTTAGCAAAGGGAGCACACAAACGAATTCTTTTGTGCCTCCTCAATGAGACCATATTGACCAGTCCAAATGTATTTGTGTATATTATACCCATTACTTAGCTCAGATGGTGTATTATGAACGGAGCAGAGTCAGAAAACAGAACTATTCAACTTCTATCTGATAGATAAGAATTGCATTTCATCTAGAGTGGTTAAGGCAAGCATGATTTAGAACTTATTAAAACAAAGATAATTAACACATTATAGAAGGACACAGTTATTCAGAGAGGTAGAAATTAGTGCACTGGTTGATTTGCTCATAGTTTAGATGTGGGTTGTGAAAAAATTAGAGTAGTCAGTATGTTTATAAAGTTTTTGACCCAAGGAACTGAAAGAACAGACTTGAGGAAAACTGTAGACAAAATACTTCTGGAGATAAGCTAAAGATCTCTGTTTTTGGAATGTTATTTTTGAAATGCCTGTAGACGTGTAAGTGGAGAGGTTGACTGGCAGTTGTAGAAGCTTGAGGTCCAAGAGGGAGATCTAGATTTGAAGTAATTAGTATATAATGGCCTTGGTGACTGTATTATTTCACCAAGGAAGAGAGCATAGATAAAATGGAGATGAGGTCCAATGTCAAGAAAAAGGAGAAGTATTTCAACATTTAGAGTTAGGAAGAAAAGGCAGAATTAACAAAAGAAGCCAAAAATGGAAGCTTAGCCTTGGACCATTCATTCACCATAATAGCAGAGATGGAAAGGCTCCAAGTACAAACTCAAAGAGATGGGTCCATGTGGTGGTAACATATAATCATCGCAATGGCTTCTTAAGACAGATAGTCACATTTTATTCCTTCTAAAATGAAGAAACTGAGGCAGAAACAAGTAATTTGCTTAAGATCTGATAGCTGGAAAGTGACTGAGTCTGAATTTGGAATCAGTCATCTGATTTCATGGCCTACATGCTCAACCACTATTGTAATAGAAATATGAGTTCAGCACAAGGTCAGGTCTCACGTACTGTTTTCTCAGTCCTGGGTAACACATTTTAAGAACAGCACTGACAATCCAGAGGACACTGCGAACACAATGGAAATGGCAAAGGACTTGGAACTCTGTCCATATGCAGCAGAGATAATGAAGCACTGAAGATTGTCTCTCTCAGATTTTTTTATCTTCAAAGCCACAGATCAGATGGAATATAGTTGCTTGTGTTAAATAATGTAAGAATAAAATAACTATAGTTTTAAATAATATTTGAGAAAACTGAGGGGAAATGTGGGCAGAACTAGAGAAGAGAGGCCTGAAAAAGAGCCTAGCTAGTAGAGAAATATAACTCACCTGAAAGTTTTGAAAGTCTATCATTTCAAAGAAAGCTTAGACTTATACTGTGCTGCTTCCAACAGAAGATCAATGACGAACATGTGGAAACTTCAAAGAATATGTTAGTTCTACTTGCTTACCTTAGTGACCCTAATGTGAAAAAGGTTCACTCATAAGAAATTTGCTGCGTAGCTATTAAAAAATGGAACTAATGCCTTGTTACTAGTGTCTCTCCAGAGGTAGGTAACCTGGTAAAAAGAAAGAAATTCAGCTTTGGAATCAAATGAACCAGTTCCATTATTTATGGTAGAATGACCTAAAACTGACTCCTCAACTTCTCTGAGCCTCAGTTTCCTCACTTATAAAATGCCTGTAACAATATTCATCTTTCAAATTCCTATGAGAACTATTATGTGTGAAACTAGAACAGTGGGTTTTTTTTTTTTTCATGTTTTTGTTTGCTTTTTCTCATTCCAACCTCTCCATCACTAGGAATGTTTGTTAAACTCTGTTTAGGCTAGTACAGGTACATGTCTGGAATGCTGCAAAAAAAGATTTGGATTCCTAGTGTGAGGCTGATTAAATGGATTAGGATGTATACTGTAACTCCATGTTGCTGTAGAACTAACATTAAAAGGATGGATGTTGGTGGAAGCCAGTCTTTGGACATGATTACTAAACTCTCCAATATGTCAGTTATATGACCTTGGGCACAACCACCTGTGTATGCCACTGTTTCTTCAATATGATCATCATAGTACCAAAGAGGCATACTCATTGAGATCACTAAATGAGAAAATACATTTGGAATGAGTAGCAGAGTGCCTGTCATCTAACAAACACTCAATGAATGGGAACTATTTCTATTCTTAGAAATTGCTCTCTGGGTTAAGAGCCTATCTCTTTAATGTGTTGTTCCACTTCCTGGGGAGGTTCCGTTACTTTCAAAATTAAATGGAAGGCTCTTTCATGGTCCTTATAGAATCCTTTGGATTACCTTTGATGATATCTGCTCTTGTCCCTTAGAATCTCTCCAGGTTTGTTCAAACTGGACAATGAAGAGGAATTTCATTGTTTTCTATGTGCTGAGATTTTTGTTATTGGATTGGTGGAGCTGAAGAAGAATAAAGTCATTATCTTGGTGGAGGAAACTGTGTTATTGCTCGTTATTTTCAAGTATTATGTACTTTGGTCTTTTGTGTCACAGGATAATTCTGTACCAAAGAAGCTGTGTGTGCTGAAAATATAAAGAGTCATTTTTATTTACCCCATATAAAAAGGGCAATGAGGAATGCCATTTTTAGAAAAGATAAGGAGTCTTTGGAGATCAGCCTTGTTTCTTTCTTTTTACTGGAAATACACATGCCAAATGGATGCCAAGAGCTTTATTTCTTGCTAAGAAGCTTAAGAAAATTAGGAACGATGGTTGAATGTAGCATTTATGGTTGAATGTAGAGAAAATACAGTATGATGAGTTGCTTTGTTCCAGGTTCCAATTTCATGTTCTGTTTTTATCTCCATCCTTATTAGCAAGAAATGTAACATGTTACTACTGCATGGCTACAAAAATAATGGGTCACACTTTTTTATATGTACTTTAAGTTCTGGGATACATGTGCAGAACATGCAGGTTTGTTACATAGGTATACACGTGCCCTGGTGGTTTGCTGCACCCATCAACCCGTCATCTACATTAGATATTTCTCTTGATGTTAGCTCTCCCTTAGCCCCTCACCCCCTGACAAACCCCAGTGTGTGTGATGTTCCCCTCCCTGTGTCCATGTGCTCTCATTGTTCAACTCCCACTTCTGAGTGAGAATATGTGATGTTTGGTTTTCTGTTCTTGTGTTAGTTTGCTGAGAATGATGGTTTCCAGCTTCATCCATGTCCCTGCAAAGGATGTAAACTCATCCTTTTTACGGCTGCCTAGTATTCCATAGTGCATATGTACCACATTTTCTTTATCCAGTCTATCATTGATGGGCATAGTTCAAACATTGTGGAAGACAGTGTGGCGATTCCTGAAGGATTTAGAACCAGAAATACCATTTGAACCAAAAATCCTATTACTGGTTATATACCCAAAGGATTATAAATCATTCTACTATAAAGACACATGCACACGTATGTTTATTACAGCATTGTTCACAATAGCAAAGACTTGGAACCAACCCAAATGGGTTTAAGTCATTTACTTTTACCAACATATGTGTTTTACTTGTTTTCAATGTCTTTGAAGACAGAAAATAAAATAATAGCAAAATAATTTTCCTATATAGTATGTTTTCAAAAAGTAGACAACTATGCTTTGTTAGATAGGCATGGTGCTAAATAGGACCATATCTCAATTACTTCAGGATCTGTTAACAGTGCTGGAGAAACCTTCCTTTCCTGACCTTCAGCATCTGTAAGGACAAATTTGGGAAGAGATGCTCAAATGTCACTAACCTGTGCCTTGACTCTATGTTCTGGTTTTCTTCCCTTTCTTAACTCTATTAGTGAAATTAAAATTAGCTTTGAAATAAAGTAAGCCTAGACTCCAAATTACTATTGCTAGGACTTTAATATTCATCCATTAAGATAAGATTATGCTATTTAGGAGGCTGAGGCAGTAGGATTGCTTGAGCTCAGGAGTTCCAGACTAGCCTGGGCAACATAGCCAAACCGAGTCTCAAAAAAGAAAAAAATTAAAAGGATGTCAATCTCTTTGAACAGATACACAAAATAGTAGCACAGTAGCATAGGCACAAGTCACAATCTTTTTTTAATTTTTTTTTCTGCCTAAAACTTCTTATGCAAAAAGAGACACTCTGATACAGAGGATGCTCAAATTTTTTATAATCACAGATCCCATTCACATAGTGGAAGAGAATCATTCCAGAAAACTCTATTCCAAAGTAAATTTGTACAGTGCACACTCTGTTTCCCATTGACTTACTTTGGTGGGAATATTTATTCTTCAATATAACGAGTCATATTAAGACAGAGGCAACACATTAAAATGTTATATGCTTCAATGAGAAAAATATTTCTGATAAAAAACATTAATGTTAAAAATAAAAATATCACAAGGCACTGACATCACAAGACAAAAACAATACTGAGTTTCCTATGAAATGGAAAGTAAAAATTTGCTGATATTGTTCCTGCTGAAAAGAAGGCAAACCTCTAAAGACTTAGTTATTTGGATGCTTTTAAAATTATCTTTGAATCAATTTAACATTTATAAATTTGTTACCAAATTTCTTTACATTTTAAAATATTTATCTCATTTTGTACTTTCTAATATCTTTCTAAATGTAGTACTAAAGTCCTGTATAGTTTTGAATGGGAGTTAATAGCTATTGCGATAATAGCTACTAGTTTTCAAAGATATTTACTGCCAAGCACAATTATAATTTCATTTAATACATCAGAAAATGTCTTTACTTGATTTGGATTAATGAATGAAGCTTTCACAGGTGATAGAATTGTACTTTCTAAGATATTTTTATGGAGAACTTTGGCAGTTCATTTTCACTATCTTTTGAATTAAAATTAACAATAATAAAAAATGCTTTCTATTGTACTTTAGAATGTTCTCTCTATTATTGATTCTGTACTTGATTTCATTATAATGTGCCTTGGTGTGGGGCTTTGGGTGATTTTTTTTAAAAGCCTGCCCACCACTCTGGGATATTGTATTAAAATTAAAGACTCAGATACTTTATTAATTATGGCGAGATCTTGGCTATCATATCTCCAAATATTGGTTTATCACCATTTTCTCTATACTTTCCTTTTATAGCTCCTACTAGTCTTATGTTGGAGCTTCTGGATGAGTTCATTTATGTTTCTTAATATTTCTATTAATATCTGTCTTTTTCCTTTTTTGAACTGAATCCTAGGCATTTCCTCCACTTAATGTTTGTTTTAGTTCAGGTTTCAGTTATATCTGTTACTCCAGTTGGCTCATCATTTGAACTTTTATTTTAATTGCCATATTTTTAATTTACATGTTTTAATGGGTTCATTTTACAACCACCTAAATAGTTTTAATTACTCTACTTATGCTTTTTACTCTTTAATCTGTTTGGAAATGTTAATTATATGTAAACCAAAGTCCTTTCAGATTGCAATAGAGCTAAGTGACAAAGAATGTAGACACTGGAGTTGGATGCCTGAGTTCTAATTCTGGTTCCATCATTTAGTACCTCTTTGCTCATGCGTAATTATTTAATCTTCTTTCACTTTTCTCATCCATAAGAGGGAAAAAGTAGTAGTGCCTATCGCATACGGTTGTAAGGGCAATGATGAGAAGTAATTGCAAAGCATTTAGTACCATACCTGGTGCATAATTTGTGCTCATAAACAGCTGCTATTGTTGTAATTATTAGGATTCTGATTTAGGATTCTGATTATTATTTCCTCAAAGGCAAGATTTAATGATATTTGTTTTATCTGTGTGTTTGCTAAATTTTGCTCATTAAATCATCTTCCCCAGAATTTTCCTGCAAGCATCATAAGTTGTAATCACCTCCTAATAGAGCAGGTTTTTGGAAGATTCAGCCCCAAACTTCTAGCAGGCAGTGGCCATATTCATGTCTTGCTCAAGGACACTTAGTTAAGGGATCCAACTGTGTTTGGATGGCCAATATTCTAGTCTTTTCCTTGACTCTGCAGTATGGTGTAGCTTTGTGGCCCCAACCAGAGCAGCAACTTTACACCGACACAGATCTTGGAAATACAGAAGACATAAACTGATCCCGTTTTTGCTTAGATCCTATGACTAGAGGCACTGATAACTTTGTACCCAAAAGTGGATGACCTTGTCCTGTTGGAGGTTAAAAGGATTTGTTCGTGACAGCATGAGAGCCGTTTCCTGGGATATCTCAGAAAATCATGAGAGAAATTTCTGGGAATTTGGGGGGAAGTGAAAACCCTGGTATACTATTGAATACTATTAATGTGATGCCTTTTAAATTCAGGATAATATGATGCAGTAGAGATTCATAGTTTCACACTGCAGAAAACAAGGTATGACATTCAGATTTTCAACTAAAGAGTAAAAACTATTTTATTTTTTAATTGATAAGCAAATGATCCATGAGAATCTCATGTTTACCAAGTGGTAGATCTTCCTTGATATTTAGAAGAGATTTTGCTTTTGATGTGCATATGGAATATTATTTGACTCAGAAGATAAAATCTTATTCCACAGCACAGTGAAGAGATTTATTGTGGAATTTTGTTATAATTATTCTGGTCCTTCTCTCAGGGTTTTTCTGTTACCCTTTGTACATAATACCAAGGTTGATGCAAAATGTTAACTTACTTCTTCTCATCCACAATCTCTCTGCTGACAAAGTTCAAATCAGACAAAAAAGGGTGACTAAATAATGGCAATTAAAGCACGGTAATAAGTTGCGTTAATAGTTAAAAAAATTTAATTACATACTTAAGAATGAACCTCTTTGTCAGTGTTATAACAGGGAAAACTCTATTATAACAGTGCAGAGATTTTTAGGTAGTGCTTTTACAAGCTAAACCTCAAGACACAAAGCAAGCCAGACACATGAATTCCAAAGGAACTAGAATTTTTAGCCACATTTGAAGATTCCTATATGCCAATTGTTTATTTATTCATTTATTTGGGCTCTTTCTTTAGCTGTAAAAATTACAGATTTCCTGTGTACTGATTGTTCTCCCAAGTAGACCAATGTTACTGTTACTGGTAGGTGTAAGAGTTATTGTAAAAAATACTGTTACTGGTATTTGTCAAAGTTCAGGTTACACTGATGACTGTAGTTCATTCGGTAGAGTGTTTTGTTTAAGGAGATAAACACATGATGAGATATTAAAGAGTGAGGTAATAGCAGTGTCATGTTTCACTGACATCTCTATGAGCCACAAGCACTTCAGGGGTATCTGATGTGGTGAGAGAACTGCTAATATTTAAGAGAGTGGTATAGATAGATAAGATGATATATTATGAGCTCTTCCACCACATATATATGAATTGGTTATATGCCATCTTATCTGTGTACATGTTGTGTGTGTGTATACACACACACACACACATATATTCCACCACTCGTATAAATACATATTTACTGGTTTAGCACATTTACTTTTAAACTTAGTTCTCCTTTCTTGATTCATATTTGGTACTGCCATGCTTAATTTAAGATAGCCAACATCCTTCTGTCTTCTGGACCATGACCTATTTATTCATTTTTTCCATGGAGTTCCCACCTTTTACCAAACTCTTGACATGGAATGTCATATAAATACCTTCTTTTCCTTCCCAATTGTTAATTCCAAGCTATTAAATTACTCCCCTCTTTTTACATCTGTCAATATCACCTCTCAATCCCTACTAGCGTTGACTTACATCCACATGAACTCATGGCTACCTTCCTATACAGCTCACATAACTCAGTTTTGCTTTTTGGTTCTATTCCACTTTGGGGTCAGTGGCTTCTACATTCAAACATAAACTAACCATAGACTGCTTAGTTTCATTGACCTCCAGCTTCATTCATGTCAAAAACATGCTGGAAAGTCTATACTTGGAATACTTGCTTTTTTACTTTAATCTCTTCACCCAGTTAGTCCTCCAAAAGCCCTCGACTGGAAGTTCTTCACTGTGTTACTCCAGTTCTTGGTCTCTTCCTAATTCATCTACATTTGAGTCCTGTTCACTCAGGATGCCATGATTGGCTATTATAAAGTGATTCTCACTGTAAATTAAAACCTTTTACCACCTCTAAAGGCTAGTGGCCAGACCTGGTCACTCTATAATCTGCTTCTTTTGTTTCCATTTCTGGACATCAGAACAGTATTGAAGGAAATAATTCTGTCTGTCTATAACCCTGCCAGTCTGCCAAAACAGCCAACGCTTTATTCATTAGTTATCTCATAACCTAACACCCAATGACCTTTGAACTTTCTTGTATGTGTTATGCCTCAACTATATTACCAGATTACTGAGGACAAAGGCTCTATTTGATACATTTCTCCATTCCCTTAGGAACTGGTATGTTTCTAACATGTAATATTGTGTTGAAATGAATGAATGAATGAATGAATGAATGAATGAATGAATGAATGGGGAAATGATCGGATTCTCCCAAAACAACAATAAAACTTTGCTGCTCCATCTCGCCTTGTTTTGCCTCACTCTAAAAGATGCACTCAAGTGATAGGACAGCTTTTAGCACTACACCGAACTAATGTCAAGCCCTGCTCAGCTCAGTCCTTTCTCCAAGTTATTTGATTTTCTGTTAACACTTTTGGTTGTACCCCCATGAGCTGGGTTAGACTACAGAAGCCAATTCAGGATCAAGAGTCAGAGAAAAATGATACATTGTATTGAGCTGAGATTACATTACCTTAGCTTTGCTTCTCAACCTGAAAAACTTGTTGATAGAGATGGCATGGCTCCCAGGCTGTCCACCTCAACCTTCACAGCAATATGCCTGGAATTTTGTAGCCTCAGGAGTCCACATTCAAGGGGGTTTAATGAGATCAGAGATTGCCACATATGCAGGATATTTGAATATTATATCTTTTAGGCAGAGTAGTTGCAAAGCAGATCAGGACTCAGGGATCCCCTTTTTTATCTACAAAATGATTACTTTGCTATACCATGGTTATGTGTTTCACTTTTTATTACTTCCTAAGTGCAACAGGCCTTCCCACTGTCTAACATACCTGATTTCACTTCTCTAAAATAGGCAGCAAATGTATCTTTAATTTTATTTACTTCTATTGTGCCTCAAAAAATGTTCTTCTTGCATCTGACATTCAGAAAAATATTATTTTGGCTTTCCTTTGCCAAGTAGTTGTTTTCTCAATGCTCATCTCTGTGTTTTTATGAAAATGGACAGTCTTTCAAACACGAAAGTTAACTGAAATCCTTCAATGTTGCTACTGGATACACCTCACAATGTTGTTCACAGGCAAAAAAAGTCACTGGAAAATTCTGGCTCTCCCAGAAAAGGGTGACCTTCCTTCTCTTAGTCCTTTTCCTTCCTTCCAAGTAAATTGCTAATAGGACCCAAGACTACTGCTTCTTATAACATTGTTTGCCCCACAACCCTACCATGGAGTTAAAGTTCACAGCTAACATTAAATCAGTCACATGCAGTAATGAATTTAGTTTTAGTCTCAAATCTGAAGGTCAATATCCAAACTTCCTGACATATGACACATAGAAACATCCACTGCTCACCCACTTTGTTGTAAAAAAATAGTATGGTGTATTATCAAGTAGAGAGACAGAATCATTCAAAACTATACTTGAACTCTAGTTTTTCCTATTACCTGTGAAACTTTAAATATTTAATCTCCTAGTGCTTCAGTTTCCTCATCTGAAGATGCTAATAACACAAACTTACCTCACAAGATTTTCATATTATACGTCATTGTATGTAAAGCATCTAGAAAATAGTAAGAGTTCAATAAACGGCAGTAATCAACCTTTTTTTAAAAAAATATAACTTCAAGGGAGGGGATGGAAAAAGTGTCAAAAGTTGGCCTGCAAATCCCAGCTCTCAAGTGCTGGGGAAGAATCCTTTAAAGCTAACAGCAACAGATTGCTGCTCTCTTTGGAACATGGTCCTTCTGTTCATCTGTCTCATGGAGGAGTACCATGCGTGGCTATGCTATACTTAACCAAGTGAAAACATAAAGTGATGTTCAAAACTGGTCATAACTGGCCTATATATAGCTTTTGCCAGAAGGTCCCCAAAGTGCCTAATTGAACGTCTTCTCAAATACTGCATACATCCATAATATTGCGCTGACACCGAGCATGTCTCTCAAAGAGTTTTAACAAATAGAATTTCGATGAACATTTCCTAAATATACCTTCAGTTTCATAAAGTCAAGGCATTAATTGGTGGTGCGGGGGTGGGGAGTAAGTCCTGAGCTCTCTTTTGTAATCATTGTGCTTTTTTTAAAAAATTTATTTATTATTATTATTATACTGTAAGTTGTAGGGTACATGTGCTTTTATTAATAAAAGATTCAGTTGTCTGTCAGAAAATCAGTAAGTATATACAAAGAACACTATAATGCATACTAAGTATCAGAACATGGACCTAAAATCACAATAACATCCCTATTTGTAATTTTTAGTTTAGCTAAAATTATAAAGATTGGTGTAAACATTGATTTATGGAAGAAATTTATCTGAAAATATTTGGGTAGTCTCAAATGTCCTTGAAAAATATCTCTAGTAATTCAGAGTATCTAATGTCTAGTAACAAGAGACATAGATGAAAATGGCCCATGCACTTTCCAGGTATAATGAAATTATTCATATTTCTAACCAATTTATTTTTCTATACCTTTAAGTGTCCCCACCTATCCTAAGCTGATGCTTTTGCACAGATAATAACAATGGAATTCAGAAATTCTCTATCTTGAACAAACACCTCAAAAGGAATATTCTACTAAAAGCAAAACATCTTCAACTAAAGAGGGCAGTATTAATTTCATGATAGTAGGCTCCTCTTATTAGAGAGATTCCTTTGGCATTGTTGTTAGTTAGCTCTTAGAGGTACTTTATCCAAACTATGAAATCATAATAGGTAACAATTGAATAAAGTGCTAGACTTTATTCAGTGCTTACTACATGGCACGCACTGTGAAAAACAGAAAAACAGTTTGCATTAATTATTTTATTACATTCCTCCAGAAATCCCTATGAGGTAAACTAGTGTTCCTATTTTAAATGAAGAAATAAAGGCCAGAGAGTGGTTAAGTGACTTGCTAAATGTTGCACGCCTAGTAAATATTGGAAGCAGTACGATGAAGCTCTCGCAATTGTGATTCCAGTGCTTTTATATTTAGGTGCTGTACTCAAAACCTCTTTTATCAACGAAGCATACTTACCTACAACTTACCTATGATCCCTTGAAAAATACAGTTTGTACATAAACAAGTTTATGCTGAGAGAAGCTAAGATCACACAGTTTACAAAGATGGGACACAAGTCCAACTTTTGTTTCAAGTCACTCAATATTATTAAGGACTTAAATCCACATTGGAAATAGATGCATACATACCTTAGGGATGATTACAAACTAATCATGTCCTAATAAATCCTGGAACCAACTACATTTCAGCACCTCCACTGTTACTCCCTTCCTAGTTGGAACCATCATTTCTTGCCTCAAATTGCTTGTCCTTGTTTCTTTACAACAGCAGTTCTTTGGGGTCACAGATCTTTCTGACAAGGTGGTATAAGAAATAAAATTTGCCTTCCAGGAAAACAAATGTGCACCTTCACATTTCACAAACAGAGTTGTGCACAATTTATTATGAAATTATATGAATCCTCCCATTCTGACTTCCTCCAAATTTTGAATAACTGCTCTACAGTCTGTTAGGTATAGAGAAGTTAAACCGTGTCACTCCTCTTCTAAAATCCCTCCAATAATTTCTCACTTCACTCAGAAAAGAATCCAAAATGAGACACCACATTGTCAAACCCCAGGGTAGCTCCCAGACCTCATTTCCTTCTAGCTTTATAACTTCCCTTTTATCACTTCAATCCAGTCACAAAGGCTTTGTTGTTCATACATACTGAGTGGACTTCTCCCTAGGGTCCTTGTTCTTACCATCCCCTTTACCCAGAAGGCTCTTCCTCCAGATATCCACAAAGCCAGCTCCTTTACTTCATTCACTTCCACCATGCCATCTAATCACAGAGGTCCTGCATCACCCTCTGTCCTCTTACCTTGATTTGTTTTTCATCTTAGTAATTATAACCATTTTTCAAATCACGTATTTGTTGGATACCTATCTCCAAACACCAGATGTGCTCAGTTCTATGAGTACATAAAATTAGTTGTGTGTGCTGCTGTAATCCCAAAGACTAGATCATGATTGGCACACAGTGGGTTTGGATGAAAGAATGAATTAGATAAAGGAATTAATAAATAAGTATGGTACAAAATATAAAACTGAGTATCTTCACAAATTAGCACCTTTTTAAAAAGCCAATTATATTTATTTGTCTTCAGAGCTGTTTCAGAATTAGTTCACAAGCTACACAGTGAAGTTAGCTTCATTATTTTATAGTCACTTTGGACGTTTTTTAATGCAAGATGTGACTGTCTAGATTGATAACCATTTTATTCACCCATATATGTTTTGGGTTGATTTTTCTTCCCAAATTGAACTGATCTTCAAAAGAGAAGATTGTATTTTGGGTACCAAGGTAAATAATGTTGTGTTTGTTAGACTGCAATCAGTAGTCCACTCTGGAAATTTTTATATGTAAAAATATATTTTTACTCTTCAAGTTCATTGATTTGTCAGAAATGCAATGTACTTCAGAAGGAAAATTTTTTAACAAGTCGTTCTATTCCTTCTATGATAAATGACATTGAAGATGAGTCTAAAAGAGGCTATGAAGGGCATAAAATAAGTATATTATTGAACCAAGATTGACTTCATTAAATAATAACATATAATCAACTAACATGTTTCAAGATCACTGATAGTATCCAAAGAAAATATTCAAACTTATTTTGTGCTGAAGTCAGTATGTGACTTCCTGGCTTATATAAGTTCGACCTGCTTTTGGTTTGGAAATTACGATAAATGTGCATCAATATCTGACAAATAACTCCTGTAATTAATCTCTGCTTATCCATTAAACAAACTTTCATGAAACACTAGACGCATTACCAGCTGCTGGAGATACAAAGTTGAGCAAGAAATATTATATTTTTAGAGGGAGAAAGAGTCTGGGAAAGAAATAACTGCAGTTTAATGGATAATGTATGCTGGGTGTGGAAAGGGCCACAAAGCAATAGGAGCTCAGGTCTTTCAAGGAAGGTTAAGAAATCGAGATTTTTGAAGAAGGTGATATTTGAGCTGAGTTATGAGTGACATCTAAAAAGTTACCAAAAATAGAAGAAGTCAGGGTAAAGAAACAGCAATCAGGGCTTAGGACATACTTGGAAAGTCTTGGAGTGGATGGAGAGTACCATGCATGGGTTAAGCACTGGAGTCAAGCCAAGATAAGTGGGTTCCTTATACACAGTGTTATGGCAATGATGAACAATCCAAGGAGGCAGGTGAATAACTATTTCAGAATTGTATAACAAGCTTCTTTCTGGGATCAATATGGAGGATAGAATATAAGAATATAAGAAACATGATAGGATATAAGATGATATGTAGAATATAAGATGATAGAATATAAGAAACCATCCGATACCGTGTATAAATGAAGAGACTCAATTCTAAGTAGAATTGCGTCTCTCCATTTATGGAGGGTATCGGATAGTTTCTTATATTCTATCCTTATTGAGGGCAGGATTCAGTCTCTGCATTTATGGACCTGCCTGCTATATTTGTAGTAGTTGATTTACAGAGGTTTTGTCAAGAAGCTAAATATTCGTATCTACATGTTCAGAGTCTGCCTTTACTGCCACATTGGAATATTAGTTCTTTTTTTTTTTTATTTATTTATTTTTTTTAATTTATTTATTATTATTATACTTTAAGTTGTAGGGTACATGTGCATAACGTGCAGGTTTGTTACATATGTATACTTGTGCCATGTTGGTCTGCTGCACCCATCAACTCGTCATTTACATCAGGTATAACTCCCAATGCAATTCCTCCCCCCTCCCCCCTCCCCATGATAGGCCCCGGTGTGTGATGTTCCCCTTCCTGAGTCCAAGTGATCTCATTGTTCAGTTCCCACCTATGAGTGAGAACATGCGGTGTTTGGTTTTCTGTTCTTGTGATAGTTTGCTAAGAATGATGGTTTCCAGCTGCATCCATGTCCCTACAAAGGACGCAAACTCATCCTTTTTTATGGCTGCATAGTATTCCATGGTGTATATGTGCCACATTTTCTTAATCCAATCTGTCACTGATGGACATTTGGGTTGATTCCAAGTCTTTGCTATTGTGAATAGTGCTGCAATAAACATACGTGTGCATGTGTCTTTATAGCAGCATAATTTATAATCCTTTGGGTATATCCCCAGTAATGGGATGGCTGGGTCATATGGTACATCTAGTTCTAGATCCTTGAGGAATCGCCATACTGTTTTCCATAATGGTTGAACTAGTTTACAATCCCACCAACAGTGTAAAAGCGTTCCTATTTCTCCACGTCCTCTCCAGCACCTGTTGTTTCCTGACTTTTTAATGATCGCCATTCTAACTGGTGTGAGATGGTATCTCATTGTGGTTTTGATTTGCATTTCTCTGATGGCCAGTGATGATGAGCATTTTTTCATATGTCTGTTGGCTGTATGAATGTCTTCTTTTGAGAAATGTCTGTTCATATCCTTTGCCCACTTTTTGATGGGGTTGTTTGTTTTTTTCTTGTAAATTTGTTTGAGTTCTTTGTAGGTTCTGGATATTAGCCCTTTGTCAGATGAGTAGATTGCAAAAATGTTCTCCCATTCTGTAGGTTGCCTGTTCACTCTGATGGTAGTTTCTTTTGCTGTGCAGAAGCTCTTTAGTTTAATGAGATCCCATTTGTCAATTTTAGCTTTTGCTGCCGTTGCTTTTGGTGTTTTAGACATGAAGTCTTTGCCCATGCCTATGTCCTGAATGGTACTACCTAGGTTTTCCTCTAGGATTTTTATGGTATTAGGTCTAACATTTAAGTCTCTAATCCATCTTGAATTAATTTTCGTATAAGGAGTAAGGAAAGGATCCAGTTTCAGCTTTCTACTTATGGCTAGCCAATTTTCCCAGCACCATTTATTAAATAGGGAATCCTTTCCCCATTTCTTGTTTTTCTCAGGTTTGTCAAAGATCAGATGGCTGTAGATGTGTGGTATTATTTCTGAGGCCTCTGTTCTGTTCCATTGGTCTATATCTCTGTTTTGGTACCAGTACCATGCTGTCGAATATTAGTTCTTAAAGGTAGAGTACCTGTTTTTATTCACCTTTCTTTCCCCAGGAACTAACAGCATTCCTAGAACTGCAGGTATTCAATACTTTGTGGATTGAATCAGACTATTATGTTTTTGTTGTTGTTGCTGTTGCTGCTGCTGCTGTTTTTTGATGCAGTGAGCTCCCAGGCTCTGTTGTACAACATACTATTATGCAAAGATGGAGACATCTTTGAAGCCTCTCACTGGTGTCCAGTGGCCCATCTTTATATGATGTGGCTCTTCTGGCATTCATGATTGCAGAAAGATTTGGAAACTGCAGAGAAACCATTTCAAGCAATCTTGATCTTGTTCTCATTCCTCAGCAGGTTAAAAACCAGAATAATTAGAAGGAAGTTTGAATTCCTATTTTATCTGACTCCCTTAATCTTCTAGCTTTACCAGGTACGGTGAATAGAACAATGTGAACACACCTGACAAAGTTTCCCTGAAAAAGCAGCTAGAGCCGTCATTAGAAAAATGAATTAAGAAAATAATTGTGTGTGTCATATGATGTGTCTCCCAGCGTGTTACTCAACAGTGCAGATAATAATAAGTACTGCCACCATTCTCTACTAACCATACCCAACTCTATCTAAACTCGTTAAATTGATGGTTAATTTGTAATTGGCTTGGCCAGCAAGAGAAGCTTAACTATCATGTATTGTGCACATACTGGAAACCACTGTAAAGTATGTGCTAACAGCTTTATGCACATTATTTTATTGATCCTTCCAACAAAACTGATGACTGTCAGCACCTACACATATCCTCTATTTGTGCTTTTGAAAGCCACACAATCATTTTCAAAGGCTTCTCAATCCCTGACTTCAAAGCCCAGTAAATATATGCTTTTGGGAACAAAAGCAAAGGGATACAGGTTAAAATTCTAAGAGGTTAAGTTGGGCAAGGCCACACAGGTAATAAGAAGGAGGACCAGGCTTTAAACCTCAGCCAGTCTGACTCCAAACCCTCCTGGTTCTAAAATTTTAATGTGTATTTGAATCACCTGGTGACCTTATGAAAACATATATTTTGATTCAGTAGGTTTGGGTGGGGCCTGCGATCCTAGGGAGCACACTTGAGTATTCAGGCTTTCAACCAGCACACTGAACTGCAAGCATGGAAAACCCAGTCTGTGCCAATGACTGTGACAGATGTTTGACTGTTAGGTCTGCAAGTGCTGGAGCCAGGTCTAACTTGTACATGTAATTTTTCTTCATACTCACATTGCACATTGTATTCCTTGAATTGTCAAATTCTTAAAAATCAGGTCTTTTTGAGTCATTAAGCTCCCAGCAAAGCATTTATGGTCTACTTATTTTTTCTCTTGCCTGGAAAGAAAATGCCTGCACAGAAGACAAGAACTAAAGAAAAGATGATCAGAAGATCAGAGAATCAACAGAGTATTGAGTCACTAAACCAATGTTAAGTTTTAACAAGGCCAAGGAAGACAAATGCCACCCAAAGTTTCCTTCTTGCAGTTATTCCAACATGTATAACTCCTTTGTGCCTCAAGGTCTTTTCAGGGATGCAGTTTTCCAAAATCACATGGCAGTTCCTTTCTTATTTTTCCGTTTTCAGCTCAAATATAACCCCCTCAGAAATGACCATCTTACCTAAGATAGATCTCCAACATTTACTTCACCCCCCTAACTGTTCCAAAACTCCATAAATGAACAGATTCAATTATACCTTATTCATCAATTTCAGTTACTTCCAGTGACTAGTGAAATACATGGATTATGGTACAGAGATTACAAATATTTATTAAAGGTATACATGAAAGCTGAGTAGGATGAGACTAAGAAAATGTCTGTGAGTTTGTTCATTAATAAATTGTTAGTGCCCTTAGATAACAGTGTTTTCACTTAGATGATGGAAGTGAAAGAAAACTTTGAAAGAAATTAATTTAGTCTACCTTTTCCAGAATATTCATCAGCACAGAAAAAATATATATTAGGAAAGAACTAAGAAGCAGGAAGTGACTGGCTCAGTTTCGGGGTCTTATATATTTGAACATTTCTGTGTAGAAGAGAGGAAGGGACCAGCAACATTAGCTAAACTGAAAATACAACAGACAAAAAATGAAAATGAAATTAGCAGAAAAACTAAACTCTTATAATTGGAAAACCTGAACAAATGATGCAAAATGATCCCCCGCCCTCTGCAGTCACGTAGAATACTGATTCACAAATGGGAAACTCACAAATTTTCAATGGTCATTTAAAGACTAAAGCATTTTAAAACATAATTAAATAGACTCATATAATTACCAAGCTGTAATTCACATATTCTGTTTTTACTGTCCTTGAAAAAAAAAATAAAGCCTCAAGCCTTACCACGGTATGGAATCGTACATTTGGAGAAAGTTTTCAAAACAGAGATATTAGGTCCCTACATCTTTAGCGCTTACTTTACTATCAGCCTAGTGGAAAATGGTGTGGAAACCCAAATACGTTGGCACTACCTAGCAAGTGTCAACGCCAATGCTGATGATTATCCCAAATGATAGCTTTATGTGTTTTCCTTCATTGAAATCCACTGCAGTCATTCCTAAAACCTTTTGAATTACCTGATTTTAAAGCAAGGTGAATATATTTTTTGTGTGAAAACAAGGAAAATGTAATTTAATCCGATTCAAATTTGAACAGAATAAAAAAATTCAAAAATACATTTGAGTCTGTCATTTAATTTCTAGCCATCATAACATTTTTGCTGTGTTGTATCATTAATTAAGATGTCCATACTATCTAAAAAATATATAGCAGTTTAAAATTGTTTATTTATAACTAAATGTGTTAAGTTTCTACCTCCACATAAATGGTAGGTACCCTGGAATGTGAGATTTTGCTCTCCAACTATGCATTGCAGTTCCACAGAGTAGATCTGTAATCCATTTACTTTATTGTAAATTTTATTAAAAATAAAAATTGTGGAACACAAAAGTAATGATGGATCTAATAATCAAGCGAATGTGTGAATATTAATTATAGCTAAACTTTAAGAATGAAGTTCTAAGGCACTTTTTAAAATTATTTTACATATTATAACTCATTTAATCTTCATAACAATATTATGTTTGTGAGTACTATTTTATCCTCATTTTACAGATGAAAAAACGGACATATAAAGACCTGAATAACCTCAAGTTCACTTGGTTAAGAAGTAAAGCTAAAAATTCAAACTGAAGTGCTCAGGTTTCAGAGCCTGCATGCCTAACCATGTATTGAGGAAGCTTTTAATCAAAATGAAGCTAGCACTATATAAATAAACATGAGCTTGTAATTATCCCCACGGTTTTATGAGATATGTGTTTCTTTGTTGTTGTTTTGTTTTGTTTTGTTTTTGAGACGGAGTTTCCCTCTTATTGCTCAGGCTGTAGTGCGATGGCGCAATCTCGGCTCACCGCAACCTCTGCCTGCCGGGTTCAAGAGATTCTCCTGTCTCAGCCTCCTGAGTAACCGGGATTACAGGCGTGCGCCACTGCACTCAGCTAATTTTGTATTTTTAGTAGAGATAGGGTTTCTCCACTTTGGTCGGGCTGGTCTGGAACTCTCGACCTCAGGTGATCCGCCTGCCTGGGCCTCCCAAAGTGGTATTACAGGTGTGAGCCACTTCACCGGGTCCATAGGTGGTATTATTCCATTTTACAATGGAAGAAACTGGAATTCATAGCCAGTCTTCATACAATCTGTAAGCATTAATAATTTATTTAATCTAAGTCTCAATTTCCTCATTTGTAAAATGGAATAACACCAAATATCTCTCAGAGTTTTGGGGAGAATTAATAGAAAATGTATACCTAAAGTGTTCGGCAAGTAACAGGTCCTCCATAAATGGCCTTTTGCTGAAGGTATTATCTAAATCCAAGTGTTTACCCTAAGAGTCTACACTGAAAGCATTTAGTCTAAACCTACTTTATCAATATATTAACTTTGTGCAAAGAGGATGCTAAAAAAGGAAAAATGTATGCAAATATTTGTGTAATGGATTTAAAGGTAAATTAACACCCCATTCCATGATTCTTCACTGGATAGTTAGAATCTTCACCATCTGACAATGATAGATAAGATTATGCAAAATGTGTTTGTTATTTAAGTGCAATTTTTATGACCAAGAAAAGGGCAGCAGCTTCTTTTTATCTCTTAAGTTCCATGCAAAATGCATTATTTCAGACACAATTCTCAAAAGTAAGATACAGTACATGTTTACTTTGAAAATGACAGTATTAAACTACACCCTGCTTCTCTTTAAATTTTCACCAGTTTCATTAACTGTAAAATGATTTATGTTTTGACTGTAGCACTCTCATCTCGAGTTCATTAACATACTGCTTTTATTTCTTGTGAAACTCATATCAAGCTGATTAAAGCAGGACATAAGTTCAACAGTGTGGAATAGAATTGACGTCATATTGTCAGATGGTCTCATTGCCTGGAATCAGAAAACAGCCTGAGACACACATTCCAAAATTGGAACGTGTTTCTTTAGTGAGCTTAAGAACTACACAATAATATACATACTTTTTTTAACAAGCTTACATTTTTTCATTGGCTACACTCTAGTTAGAATGAATAGTTGTTTCTGCCAATCCTCTTGTTTTGCCTTTCCCAACTGCCATTTCTCTTATGAAAATGAGGGAAGATATATACAGCTATCTTTGGGGGTTATATTATCTTTTCTAATTCCATTTAAAAAATTTATTAAATTTTTAGTCTTCTTTTTGCTCACTTTATTCTAATAAAACCATGAATGCTATCTGTTGTTATGTCAAGTACTATTTTTCCCATGATGAATCATAAAGTGGGTGTCATTCAAGCTAGCACATCAGTGAACAAAAGTTACCAAAGGGATGCATATTCTTAAACATTTGATAAACTACTTTACTGAAGATCTCTTCAATGAGGAAATGTCCAAATGCCACTGCAGAACTCAACGAATATACTCCAGTGGGAGATGATTTGTTGTCAGTGAAAACTTAAGCATGTTTCTTAAAAAACAACAACAACAACAACAACATAGTGTACTTAGTATCTAAGGGATATTAAGTTCCTTAAATAGCCAAGGTCAGAGACTAAGGAGAAGTGTCATGAGACCTAGGCAGAGACTTATCTAGGCTTTAGGAGTCCAAAGGTTTTACAATTTAATACATAATTGCTAGGCTCCTCCTAAGGTCTTGAAAGAGTCCAGTAAAAGTTACAGGTCCTTAAATGGAGGATTCGTTAGTTTCACAGTGATTCTAGTTCCTCATCATGGGTAGGCAGAGGTGGGTAAGGTGTTCTGCTATGTAAATCAATATCCTGGGCCGGGCATGGTGGCTCATGCCTGTAATCCCAGCACTTGGGGAGGCCGAGGCGGTTGCATCACGAGGTCAGGAAATCGAGACCATCCTGGCTAACACGGTGAAACCCAGTCTCTACTAAAAATACAAAAAAATTAACTGGGCATGGTGGAGGGCGCCTGTAGTCCCAGCTACTGGGTAGGCTGAGGCAGGAGAATGGCGTGAACCCGGGAGGCGGAGCTTGCAGTGAGCCGAGATCATGCCACTGCACTCCAGCCTGGGCCACAGAGGGAGACTCTATCACAAAAATAAATAAATAAATAAATAAATAAATAAGTATCCCAAATTCTGATTTCTGGTTTTCAAATATTTCTACCACCTCATACACCAATTTTAAAACTGTCTAAATGTTGGTAAGCATTAAAATTTCAGACTATAATATTTTCATAGAAATATATATCCCTAAGGACTCCAACATCCAGATACAGAACAATAATGTATTTATTTATTCTCTATTTATTTGTATATTTATTTATACCCAAGTGGTAATGTTAAACACTTATTAGGTTTCAGACACTTGTCTTGAAGACTCTGTTGAATTATTCCATTTAATTCTCTTGATTTCTCTATTTTATTGTTGAGAAATTGAGTCTTAAACACTTTAGATAATTTGCCTAAGGTCACCGGTGATTCATTGCCAAATTCTGCGAGTCTGATGTCATCCCTTCTCTGACTCAAAATGCAACACTCTTTCTGTGATATAGAGTAAATAAGAAAAGTCCAAGCAGAACTTGCTAGACATTCCTACTTGTATGGTAGCTCAAACCATATGTGGTAGTACTGAACATCTTAAGACTTTTAGAACAAAATCCATGGCATTAATGCCTATACCACCAAATAGTGTATCTTAAAAGGAACTCTACCAACTGAGATTTCACTATGAAAAGCAAGGAATATGCATCTAGATAAGTGAGATGGTGAATCCTCCCTTGAACATACACCCTTGAGAGCTAATCCTTGGGAAGAAAGTAGATTATCTGTCAAACTGAACATGAATGTAAGTGAATTCTTGTAGGCTGGGATATACAGTCAGCTTCTCTAGAAATCCATTTTCAAGGACTTTCAGAAGTGTTCAGAATCCATCTAGGCCCAAGCACTTGGGTCTAGGTCTTCACAGGATTCAGACTTTAGTCGTCTTGCTGCTACCAGGGGCACCAGGGAGATCCAGCACTGGATAGATCCAATCTGGAATCTTCGATGCTGCCACAGGGCAGATCAGGTAGAGCATGGAGGGTCCTTGTAGAGCAGGGAGCATATACAAGCAAGGGAGCAGGATGGGCAAGAAAAGAAGAGTGGAAAATATTTTTCCCTCCAAGAACAGGCTTAGGAACTCTTCAAAGACCTTCTGGAGTTATGGCTCACCAAAGGACAGAAGTGCCCTGGGAAGAAAAGGTGTGTTGTGTATATAGGGATTAGAACAGGTTCAGACATGTTGTTAGAGTTCTAAGAAAATATATGCCCAAACAAATTAAAGTCTCGGTATTGGTATTTTTAAAACATTCATCAGCACAATGTTTTATTAAAATAAAAATTCAAGTATTTTCTACCTACCAGATTATGGTATAGCTAGAATAAATATGCTTTCAGTAGTATTTCTGTGCCTCATGCACATATTTTACATTGAGCACTCTGTAGAGCAGTTCTTTACTTTCTTGTCTGTCACACTCACTAGAATGTCAGCTCCTTGAGGGCAGTGCTCAAAATTCCTTCTTACTTGTAGCCACTCTACGTACAAGATTCACTTAGTGTATACTTGTTGAGTTACACACAAGAGGAGTAAGTAGTAAATCAGTAGTGGAAGCAGAATTAGAACCAGGTCCATGGCCTCTTGAGCAGGATTCCTCTTAGAACCTGCAGTAACAACCAGATTTCCTCTGGCAATGGTTAGACACCACTGAGAATGGCTGGAGTTCCCTCAGGCATCTAGCATTACCAAATGTGGGAACATTATGTCCCATCTTCTACATAGTTTGGTTTGATTGCAAAGCCTAGAACTTCACGTATATATATTTGATCTACGGCTGGTTTTGTGCCATTTAAGTGTATTTGTTCATGGGATTTTATTTTTCTGGATTACCCCTTGTTATTAACTATGTATTCTAGTATCTGATCCCTCCCACTCTGCCCCAAGTTATTAGTGGCAATGTGGTACAATGCATAAGCCCCCTCTGGTGGCCCATTTTTGTTGACCTCATGGAGTGTCTCATTAGAAGTGTTGGTGTTTCCTTACTACTCACAACTGAATCTGAGGAAGGCAAATAATACAAAATTGTTCATTTCCTCAGGCTGAAACAATAGTGCTGCTACAATATAAATAGCCTCTGGATTCATACCTCTATCATAGTGCTTTCCAAATCATATTATAATATATGTTAATATAAAAGTTATGATTCTCCCACTGGAATATAAGCATCTTGAAGTAAGGAATCATATCCTATTTACTTTATTGTTTCTAAGCCCTAGCCTAGTGCCATAAATATGCTATATATGCCATACATGTTTGTTGAGAAAATGAATGTTACTCTTTTGTTCATTCATACTCTGTCATTCAATATTTAAGCCTCTCATAATCTTATGAATAATTATGTAAGAACACCTGTGACATTTTCTATGCTGAGTGTGACAATGTGCCTGTCTATACCTTCAAGCCTCAATTTTTTTAAAGCAATTCTTCCCAGTATAAAATGCCACTATAATTACATCTCAAGTCTCCCTTTTTTCCCCTTCCCAGCTCCCCATCAAGGATGAATCTGAATAGTATGAGAGGGCAGTGGGAAGAGATTGCCTTGGGGTCGTGAATATTGCCTGGCAGCAGCATGTCCAAGGAAGTGCTCCATAAACCAATATCTCTACTAATAAATTGGCTCAGTCTGCAGGTTTCAGAGCATAGGAAAATGCCACTAAGGCATAGAGGCAGGATGCGAATCTCTATATTGTGGACAATGTTTTGGTGAGCTGAAGAAGAATTTTGTGAAACATGGGATAAACTCAGAGAGACTGAGGACCTGGAGACAAAAGGTAGTATGGTTCATGTTTCAGTACCTCGCAGTGGGATACTGTGCTAACACCCAAAGATGTGGGAGGAAATGTGGCTTTGTAAATGGGTAATGAATACAGGGGAGAATAATTTTGAGAAACTTGACAGAAAAGGCAGAGATTGTCCTGACGAAACTGTTGGTAGAAATATAGATGTTACAGACGCTGATGAGGGCTCAGAAGGAAGCTAGGGGCATGGTTGTGAAAACCTGTATCATCTTGTAGAATACCTAAGTGATCACAAACAAACTGCTGGTAGAAATATGGATATTAAAAGTGTTAGTGGTGAGGGCCCAGAAGGACATAAGGATCATGAAAGGCAACTGTTATATAGTGGCAGAAAACTGTATTCTGCAGTTAAGAGGAAAGTAACATATGCAAGCAATGAACTTGGATATTTAACTGAGAAGATTTCTGCTTTACTCCATTCTCCACCTGCTACAAAGAACTGTCTGAGACTTGGTAATTTATAAAAGAAAGAGGCTTGATTGACTCATAGTTCAGCATGGCTGGGGAGGCCTCAGGACACTTTCAATCATGGCAGGAGGCAAAGGGAAAGAAAGGCATATCTTACATGGTGGCAGGTGAGCAGAGAGAAGGAGGAACTGCTAAACAGTTGTAAAACCATCAGATCTTGTGAGAACTCACGCACTATCATGAGAACAGCATGGAGGAAACCACCCCCATGATCCAATTACCTCCCACCAGGCCCCTTCCTGGACTTGTGGGGATTACAATTCACGATGAGATTTAGGTGGGGGCACAGAGCCAAACCATATCAATTTCCAAGCAAAGTGTTGGAGGTGGAGCCTGATTTCTCCTTGCTGCTTATAGTAAAATGTGAGAAGAAAGAGATAAGTTGGAAGAGAAACTGTTCAGCAAAAAAGAAACAGGATTTGATGATTTGAAAAATTCTCAGCTTATTCAAATTGCAAAATAAGCTAAATTAGGAAATTAACTCTCAGGAAAGTGGGACAGCCAAGGGTGTGGCTGGACAACTTTTTGCTAGTGTCTCTGACAACCAAAAGGTCAGATTATTTATTCGCACAGAGGCCTTTTTGAATATGTGAAATGCATGACTCATGGATCCCCTTAGCTATCTTAGCAGAAGTCAGGACTAGAGATGGGATTTTTCAGGAAAGATTTGTGTAGGAGCCTCTTGTCTAACAGTTAATTCTCACGAAATATGCCAGAGACCTACATAGTTTTTAAGAATTTTATACCAGCAGCAATGTTGCTGGCTTGCACTGAAAGAGACAGGCAGAGGACAAAATGAAAGAAGGGAAGGGTGACTCTGAGCAGGGAGCCTTGGGCCCAGAGAATGGAGCCTAGAGCCACCAAGGATGAATCTAAAGCTGTAAAAACTAATGGAGTTTGCCCAGTATACTTGGACTTCTGTGTTTCTTAGGGAGAGTAACTCCATATTTCCTTCAATCTCTCCGTTTTTGAACTGCAATATTGATAAAGTTTATCTTATGCGTGCTCCACCGTTATATTTTGGGAGCAGATAACTCACTTTTTAGATTCATAGGTCCACATGTAGAGAGCTTTTACCCCAGACAGATTATACCCAAAGTCTTACCCATATCTGATTTTCATGATTGGATGATAAACTTCTGAGCTGACGAGACCTAGGAAAGGTTTTGGATTGGAGTTGTTACCAAAATGGGTTGGGACTTTTGGAGACCTTAAGATGAGGTGAATGTATTTTGCATCGATGTGTGGATTGACTGAGAAAATGCTGCAGATTTTATTTAGCATGGGCCTGGCTCATGGAAAGCACTATTTGAATCATGTTTTTTATTTATTCATTCAGCAAATTTACTGAGGATATATTATGTGCCAGGCACTGTTTTACATGCTGAGGAAAAAGCAGCTTTCAAAGAGTTAAAAATCCCTGCCTTTGTGGAAATTACATTTTATTGGAAAGGTTATGTGTTCAACAAGATAATCAAGCAAAACTGTTTTGTATATTGGCTAAAAATACATGTGCAGGAGAAACATAGAGAAAGGGAACACTGATGATAGATGGAAGCATGTTTGTTTGCAGATGACCATAGTCTAGTACTGAGGGAAATGCAGATGATGCAAGAGAAAGAAAGGAATTGTATCTTTGTTTCAGGTGAGGGGGACTGTGATCCACTACGTAAGCATGGGGACTGATCTTAGATAGCTAACATACATGGCTTGTCTGTAGTTAGGAGACAAGGTGAAGGACATGGGACAGAAGCAGATGGGTAGGTATATGTGGTCTGCAAGCATGTGCAAGTTCTGTTTTAATGTATTCTATTTCCTAGGTGAACAGTTTGCTAGATCATCAGCTGAGAGTTAAAATTGGAAGGAAATGTTCAATTTTGGAAGAATGATACAAAAGAATCATCCAGAAGACAGGGACGGTGCTTAGTCTAGACGGAGGAAAAAAAGGTTGTCAGTCAATATAATCAGGCCCATTTTGTAATCATGAATTTAAAGTGAGATCAATCCACATTGTTATTGTTCTTCTCCAGCTACTTTTGGCCATGTGGATGTACATATGAGATAGGCAGATATATTGATTAACCAGGGTTATACTCTAGTCAAAGTAATTCAAAAAAGAGAGAGACTGGAAAGAGAGATGGCGATGGATATAAAGGAGTGATTGTAATGTCTGAGCATAGAATTGAAGCTGGGCATACAGGGAAGTGAGAACATGTATGAGGTAAGACACAATGAGAAGCTGGTAGGACCAATCGATTGTTGGTCCTGCTGGGGTCAAAAGGTTGTTGGAATTGAAGTGCTAAAAGGAACAAACTGAAACAGGATGAGGTACATGGGGAGTGTTATGTTTGCATTTGTAATGCACTTATTGATAATCACAAAGTCAAGAGCATGAACCTAGCTGTGTGTGGCGAGGTAGGGCAGATGACAAGGTCATTGCAGAAGAAGTCCAGGTGCTGAGAGGCCAGGACATTGGAAGGATCATCTACATGGATTTAAAGAAGAGTATGGAGTTTGATTAAGGAAGGGCTTATCAATAAAGGTATAGTTTTTGTTTTGTGTTTTTGTTTTTTAATAAAGGCATCAAACACTGTATGGCAACGTGTGACTGACTTATCTTTCACACTTTCCATTTATAACTACTACAGCCCCAAAACCAAAAGACAGTTTTGAATTTATGTGCCTTATATTGTAGAAGTGACTGCTGGATGATACCATTAATAATAAAGGCACCACCGTTGAATTTGTAAGCTCTTTCTAGATATTTAAATCCCCAGAACTTTGCACAAGGCCAGGAAACAAATAGTTGTTCAATAAATATGTGCTGGCTTAAAATAGCTGTATATGACATTTAAAGTCACAACTTTAGCTCATGTTGTCTAATGTTAACTACATCTTAAGAAAGTCAGCTCTAGGACCTTGATTTAACATCACTTATTTGCATAATATAATGTACATACTTAATATTTCCCTGTTCCTTATATTTCAACCAACCAGAGTGGTTAATAATATATTATCCAGCTAGAGTAGCCATTTGCCAGTCTTATGAGGTAAAAGATCACAAATTTAGACGTGTCATATTTTAACAAACATAGATCACTAATGTTTAATTGGAGAAACATTTTTTTTACCTTAAATAAATTTGATGGCTATCCATGCTTCATAAAATACATCTGAATGCATCCTCCCTGAACCATGCAGTATTTTTTAAATACATTAAATCTCGTGAAAATGAAAATACCCAAACTCGTGCAAGGATACAAAAAAAATTATTGAGGAATAAGGGAGACCATCTTTTATATCATATTATTCTATATTTTTGAATGGAATATACCAAGAGCGTTTACAAAAATTTTGAAAGAGGAACCAAAGTTCAAAGAGAAACTATCTACAAAAGAAAAAGGTTACAAAAGTAAAAAGTTACTTTATCTAAAAGAAGAATTAAAGCTAAGTCTCCTTTGGGGCACTCACTTCTATTCCATTTCTACATTTTATGGCATGCCCAACTTGACCAACTGTCTTTCTAAATTGAAAAAATTGCCACTTTTTATGCTATAACCAGTGAAAGGCTATTTATTCTTTGTCATTCTTTCCTAGATAATGGAATGATACGGAAAATTGTACAAAACATACCTGTGCTTGTGGTTACCTTTAATGAAAAGACAATGGAAATGCCAATGTTTTCACACAGGTAGATACAGCAGTACTAGAAAGGTGTTATTTCTTAATCTGGGTGGTGGGTATATATATGTTTTATTATTATGCTTAAAAATGTATTATTCATTACAAATATTTTTAAATATATGAAACGTTTAACAATAAAACGTTGTAAAAAGCAAAGATAGTCTAGATATAACCCTATTTATTATAGATCAAAGAGGAAAATTGTCAACTAAAATAGCACAAGGGCTTATGTTTACTAGCATGTGATAAGATGTCTGTCCCATCTGTTTCAATATTTCAGACAAATATAGGCACATGCTGCTTTGCTTTTAAATTAATTGATATAAAAATGTACTGTTTTAGCCTTCAGGAATGGACATGGATCCCCCTACCCTAGCCAAGTATAAACTGTCCTCCCTCCACATGAAATGCTCTGTCTAGTCTCTCCATCCTCACCACCCTAACTTAAAACTATGTTGTTGATGTGGTTAGGCCTTGTGTCCCCACCCAAATCTCATCTGTAATCCCTATAATTTCCATAATCCCCATTTGTTAAGAAAGAGACCAGGTAGAAGTAATTGAATCATGGGGGGCAGTTTCCCCCAGGCTGTTCTCATGTTAGTGAGTGAGTGCTCACTAGATCTGATGGTTTTATAAGGAGCTCTATGCCCTCTGCTCAGAGCTTCTCCATCCTGCCACCTTGTGAAGAAGGTGCCTTGCTTCCCCTTCACCTTCTGCCATAACTATAAGTTTCCTGAGGCCTCTCCAGCCATGCTGAACTGTTTTCTTCAGACCTCTTTCCTTTATAAATTACCCAGTCTCAGGTAGTTCTTTACAGCAGAGTGAAAATGGACTAATACAGTTGTGAAGAATTTGACACAACCTTCATGCATATAATAAGCATTTGTTGAATACCTTCTATTGGTAGGAGACTATAAGTTTTGAGATCACTTGTATGTAAATAATCCACTTTGAGTTTTACAGTATATGATCTCTTTTAGTAGTCAACTGGTTCCCACAGAGCAAGAGGACAATTGAAATATATCCTGAGAATAGCTAGTGAAAAGAAACAAGAACAGAGTTGACATGACTGTCTCAAATAAGTCATTTCCTTTGTGGGGCAAACACTTAATTTCTAAAAAATGGTCTGCACATTGCACATTCTTCTTAATCAATGTAAATACTAATTCTTCCCCAGTATTGGAAAAATCCACATCTCTCAGAAGGTCTCAGTACTCTATCAATGCCAATTCTTTTGAATTGACTACCCAAGAAACAGACACTGGCTTCCTGGTCAGGTGTCACAGTCAGACCCTAATATAAAATAAAGGCCCCGGAGGACGGCTGTTGTGCTCATTCATGCCCTAACGAGGACACAATGCCGTTAGTCTATGAAGTGGGCAAGGGTTGGAATAGCAAGGCTTAGAACAGAAAATAAATGAAGACTCTACTGCCTCCACCTCCCATACAAATACCTTCTTAGTAGGCTTTTCTGAAGCAAAGTGCTGGCCCTGTAGGCATTTAAATATGCCAGCACACAGTCACTCCTCTGTGGTCGATGTAACTTAAGAAAGTGTCAAAGACAAGTCAGCCACTTTGCTTGGGATAAACAACACTAGGCACTTCTACACAGGGATAAATTATTTCCCTGCTCTTCCACTTTAGGGCATTCAATGACTGTAAATGTCCATCTGTTGCCCTTTCACTTCAATAAACAATTTCTGTGTTTCCATCTTGTAAGGAGTCAGTCAATGTGTAAAGCCATTGTGATGTTTCACATTCATCGGTCAAATGCCATTAACTGCTGCTACCTAAATATGACTTATCAGAGAAGGACAGTCCATTATTTCCCTTATGTCAGGCAGAAATTGAGCTTCTCCACCCCAAAATCTACCTCTTTGCTGAATACCCAGATATATCATACAAAGAATGATAGAGTAGGGGTAGTAGGATGAGTAGGAATTTCTGAGGCAAGTGAAGAGAGGGAGACATAAAGAGGATGGAAATACCTCTTTCTCCTGTTACAACCATCACTCCACTCCTTCCTTTCAATAATTGTTTTAACACAGAGGTGTCCTGGTTGCCGGTGGCAACCCTCATTTGTGACACAGGGATGGCACACAGCATATCTTCCCTCAATGGTCCCATGGGCACAACACCAGATTGCCATGCATATTGATTTTTCTCTCATCCCATCGAGACATCACAGCTGCCCCCTCAGAGCGTAGGTGGAGGCAAAGCCTCACTCCTGAGTAGGACAAATGTATGTTCACAGCCCTACTCTTGGAACAACTCCCATGCTGCTTTGAGCCTTTTCCATTTGCTCCTTCTGGGGTTGAGAAAATGAAAGCAAAATCCTCAGAGGACCTTAGCTAGGTCTGAAGAATAAAAAATAAAACAACTGGGCTAAAACCAGCTCAATAATTTCTCCATGCTTTGCATTCTCCCCCTCTGAAACTATAGTTGCTGAAGATAAAGGCTGAGAACAAAAAAATTGAATTTGGCTTTGATGTTTAAAGGAAGTGGATGCATCTGAATTTAAGTGGTAAATCACTATGATATTTTGATGAGGTGATTAAATTATCTGGAACTGCTTACGTGATTAGTGTTCTATCACATCGAGTCTGGGTTCTGTGGTTACATGCATGTCACATGTGTGCTCTGGCATTTCTGTTCACAGCTGGTACAAACTGCAATTTCTCTGTCTGTATTTGAAGATCAAAATCAGAAGCACAGACAGGGAATATGGTGACAAACAGTACTAACTGGACAAATGTTTTAACATATGCATGGCCACAAAGTCACAATGGTGCTTGCACCTTAGATTATTGGTCAAATATCCTGAAATTAGGTTTAGGTAGTTTTACCCTGATTAGAAGGGATCTTGAGAGGTCTCCTAATTTTTCTTCTCACTCTACTCTCCCTAACCCTAACCCTAACCCAAACATACCTGATATGATTTGGCTGTGTGTCCCCACCCAAATCTCACCTTGAATTATAACTCCCACAATCCCCATGTGTCTTGGAGGAACCCAGTGGAAGGTGATTGAATTATGGGGGTGGGTCTTTCCCATCCTGTTCTCTTAGTGAATGGGTCTCATGTGATCTGATGGTCTTACAAAATGGGAGTTTGCCTGCACAAGCTCTCTCTTTGCCTGCCACCATCCAAGTAAGATGTGACTTGCTCTTCCTTGCCTTCTGCCATGATTCTGAGGCTTCCCCAGCCACATGGAACTATGAGATCTCCATTAAACCTCTTTCCTTTGTAAATTGCCCAGTCTTAGGCTTATCTTTATCAGCAGTGTGAAAACAAACTAATAAAATACCCATCAAGAAAATTGTTCATCTTATCAAACACAACTCTCTTGGCATATTGGCATATCTTGGGCTTTGATCTGTTGATAAATGAAACATAAGTGAAGTAAATGACTACCTGTTGGGGCTTCAGGGGCAGTTTCTGTGCATTGCCTCCATTCACCATTTCACATACACATAGATACACATGTGTACATGCATAGAGTCACACAGAGGCAGTCTTACTAGGTTGTTGGCATATGAAATTCATGTGGCAACAGTAATAGACTCTACTTCTAATTCCAAGACTTAACCTCCAAATACTCCTGAGAAGGGCAAATTTACATGGACTGATTCAAGATTCTTTCGCAAGAATGGTTTTCATAGAAAGAAGGCGTTAACGTAATTATGGAATACAGAGAAAATGTAACAGAGAAGATAAAAGTTGCCTATTTCCCAGTTTTGTAGGATATATTCAGCTTCAGGGAATTATGATTAAGTCACATATTTAGATTTAGTTCATGTCATTTAATGAAATATGCTGCTTGTAAAGATTATGGGACAAAGATGTCTAATGTTCATTTTTTATTGACTTTATGTCCTTCAAATTAACTTTGTCCAAAGCAAACACTTGAATATATTTTGATTTTATTAAAATTGTAAAAGCAATTCAGTTTAAGGTTTATGTGAATGTTATGTTCTGAAATTCTATAAAATGCCTCATAGGGATAGTACTGTAGGCCATGCTCTCAGATTTTGGTATCACATTGCCTTGTTGAAGTTTAGTTCAACAGCTATAATCTATTACAAAGGGTAACATTTTGCTTTGTTAATTGTCACCAATCTCCTCATTTCTTTCTGAGCTTCTGCACTTACTGAGTCAAGAAAGAGCCCTAATGTAAATGACGAGTTAATGGGTGCAGCACACCAACATGGCACATGTATACATATGTAACAAACCTGCACGTTGTGCACATGTACCCTAGAACTTAAAGTATAATAAAAAAAAAAAATAAGAAAGAGCTTCTGCACTTACTGAGTCAGGAAAGAGTAGGGAAAGGAAGGAAATATCTTTGTGTAGCACTGAACAGAACCCATTTTAAGAAAATTTTGCTAAATATGGTATTTTGGGGAGACGAGTGACTTTACTAATTTGTTCAGAGTTACCTTTCCCATTCTCAAATATTTTTGTTCTACTCACCTGTGAATGCTTAAAAAGACTAGTACAAAGTATAGTCCCACAGTTAGCTAAGACCTTACAGGCTTAACTACAAAAGAACCATGGAGATTTTCTTAATAAAACACTTCCCATTTGAGCCATAGGTTCACAGGATAAATATATATATATATATATATATATAAAAACACTGAATATCTTAAAACCATGAATTGACCTTAAGGCTTTCAGCTTCCCTTTTCCATGATGAAACTTTTTAATCTTTTTTATTCAGACACCTGGTGGAAAAACATAGTAATGAACAAATGATTAATTTACCTGTTGGGGGCAAGAGAATGAAGTTAAAATGCTTGGTGCTAAGTTTTTATTCTTTGTTTGTTTTAAAATTCATGGAAGCTCTAAATCCTCTCACAGTCTATAAATAATTCTAGTAAAGAATGCCAAGGGTAGAAATGGATTTCTCTACATGGAAGCTGGATGGCATTTGATCTCTTTAAATATACAATGATCTCACACCTCTTTCAAAGGTATATCTAATTCTGTACATCTTTTGCAACAGTGTCTCCAGAAAATGGCCAGTAAAATATTTAGAGATGCATTCATTTAATTCTTATTTTGAAGCATAATGAATATTATCACTGAAAAATAAATTAAAAAGCCAATATTGTTTTGTTGCTTACTATGTGTAACGCATGTATTTCATTATTTCATTTAATCCTCCGAACACTAAAGATCTAGGTTTTATTATTTTTCTCATCTTTCTAAGTAACTCAAAGGATGGAGATAACTTATCCACAGTCACAGAACTTAAGAGAAGTCAAGGATATGATCCACACAGTCTAACTTCAAATCAAAAGCATAGCCAGACATATAAGCACAGAACCAAATGGTCCACATTTTTGTATAGCTAGAGAATATAATTTGTTCTCTAATTTGAATTATAACATGTATGTGTATCTATATATGTATCTATATGTGTATATGTATGTGTATGTGTATGTGTATGTGTATGTGTATATGTATATGTATATGTATATGTATATGTATATGTATGTGTGTGTTTATCAGGTTACACCAGAAAAAGAGTTTTCTGAATTTAAAATCCTATTCAGAAACATGAAAGACTTAAGTGATCATGACATTTTATCTTCTGTTAGTTGATTTTTCATCTTTCCAGCAATCGATAGTACTTGGAGATGACTTTGAACCTAAGTCTTTCTTGACAGGGAAGAAAAGAAAAAGGTTTTTATGAAGAGACTATTAGAATATATTAGTGTGTTCAACGATTTAACAGGACATTTAACTTGTAGTATCATGGCACAATTTGCACAAATCTCATGTAAGTTTAGTTCATTTATCTCCATAGTCAATCCATTAACTTGATCTTAATGTAACATTACATTTAACTTGAGTTACTCTCTTTCTCTTTTCTCTAAAATGCCAACTTCTGATCTTGTTTACATGCTAGTATGTGAACTCTGTTTAGGTGATCAGAAAACTACACAGAGATAATGGTGTTTCCAAAGCTGGTCCCTGTTATTTACTTTTGTCATAATGTTCTGCCTCTTATGCCAGTCAGAAAAAGTAAGTGAATCAGAATTGACTTATCTGTTAAAATTAGTTTTCAGGAAAGTATTATACAATGAGATTTAACTTCCACAATTCTCGTACTCTTAACCCCTTTAGGCTCTGTATGCAACTAACTAGATATTAGCCAATGGTCACCCTTTGTTTTATAAAATCTAGATATTGCAAGTATTAAAAGTATCATGCTGATGTTTTGATCTACTGAAGTCAAATATACAGTGTTTTTAAAGATTATTATGAAAGCAGTCACAGAAGCCAATTATTCACCCTTGTTTAGAAGTGCCTTCTCTTCACCTACACAGCTAGCTATTCAATTACATTTATGCAGATTTCCATTCTGTTCCACTTCTGTAGCATGCCATGGAACTCCGACTAATTTCAGTCTAAAGGTAACCTAGGTAGTCATAGCACATATTTGACCTAGAAAAGTCAGTAAGTTTTAGAAAATAGAATGCAGGTGGAATGTAGTCTTTAGATGCTATTACTGCCTATAACTTCTTCAGTGACCTTGGGAAAAATTACCTAACTGCTGGTATGTAAATCCATGGATGTACTTAAAGTAATTGACTAATGACCAAAAAAACAATGATTTTTCTGACTATATGTCAGTGCTCATAGCAGCATTATTCAACAGCCAAAAGGTGAAAACAACCCAAGTATCTATTGATAGATAAGTGGATACACAATATGGTGTGTGTGTGTGTGTGTGTGTGTGTATACGATGACATATTATTCATCCATAAGAAGGAATGAAGTTCTTATATATACAACAGCATGGATGAACCTTGAAAACATAATGCTAAGTAAAATAAACCAGATACAAAAGGATAAATAATGTATAATTCCAATTATATTATATATTTGGATTAAGCAAATTCACTGAGACAGGAAGTAGATTTGAGATTGCCAGGGGCTGAAGAGATGGGAAATGGGGAATTAATGCTTAATAGGTACAGAGCTTTTGTTTGGGATGGTTAAAAACTTTTGGAAATAGATAATAGTGATGGTTGTATAACATTATGGATGTAAATAATGTCACTGAATTTTATTCTTTAAAATGCCTCAAATGTCAAATTTAAAGTTACACATATTTAACCACAATTTTTAAAAATAGTAATATAATATACCAAAAGACATTGAATTGTATACTTTAAATGGGTGAGTTGCATGGTATGTGAATTATATTTTATAAAAGCTGTCAAAAACAAACCAAAAAAATGGATTTTCCTTAGGTTCAGTTGGACATAAATAGTTGTGAAAGGATCTTCATGGAGAGGTTGATGTGATATCCAAGTGATTACTGACACTACCATAGTCCTAGGATTACTTTGGTTTGCTTCCGACTCTTTTCCTGCTGGGCAAAATTTATATTCTTACGGTATTTTCATTTCTACCCTATAGTTGGGTCCATTCTGAGAAGACAGATGTGACCTAAGGGCTTAACACCGACTACATTGCTAAGCTTTTGGCACTATCAGTGTTAAAAGCTAAATATTCCTTAACTTTTGGTACTATCCATGTTATACTTTATAACAGGAATTTACTTGATATTAAATTTGACTTAGTACTATCAGTGTTAAAAGCTATATATTCCTAAGCTTTTGGTACTATCCGTGTTAAGAGTATATAACATGATAAACTGTAGCTGAAATGTATTTATAGAATGATAAATTATCCACATAGTACCAAAAGCTTAGGAATTGAAGTGGTATTAAAACCTAATTTCTCTGTGGATGTGGCTGCATTAAGCTAAGGATAGCCTTGCTCAAATTTGCCTGCCTTTCTCCTTAGCTACTCAGACATCACTTCAGATCACAGACAGGGCTGACCACCATAACTGAGCCTTGACAGCATTAATTATTAGATTGTTTTCAGGCCTTTCCATTTCCCTCTTGACTGAAATGTTCCTGGATACCTTAGAATCTCATAGCTTCAGCTGTTTTCTTTTCACTAAACAAAGAAAAATTCCAGATCTATTAAATCTAATTTTATATTTTGCAAGTTTAGACTCAAATTTGATTCCATATTCCAAATTATTCTGTAATCCATCATTGTTTCTAAGTAAATCATATCCTCTGACACTCTATTTTGTTATACTATACTACTTCTATACCATGTAACTACAATAACACTCTCCTGGTGTTCATTGCGTTGTGCAATTTTTAGTGTATTTGTCAGTCTCCCCTAGTAAGCTATGAACTTCACAGTGGCAGAGACCATGTGCCATTTACCTTCTCACTTCAACCAGAGTGCCTGTTCTATCATAGATGTACCAAAAAAAACTTGCTAATTGAATCAGCAAATCAAAAAAATACATCAGTGTATGAATGGCATAGAAATAAACCAGTAAATAAAATAAATTATTTGCTGATTATAACAGGGCACTTTAATTTAAAAAAAAAATGTACAGTTTGTGACTAGTAAGATATTCAGTGGGACAGTCTGCCTGTGTAGTGATGGGTATATATATTTCCCCTATACCCTTTGTAGCCTCTGTTGTGCCCCTTCCTTCCTGGTTGTGTAATCACTCTCCAAAAGTTTTAGTCTTATTAAAGATGAGCTAGGCATTGTATTTCAAAATAAGCATAATTTCCTGCCGGTAGGATGACAAAAATATGTTGAAGGCCTGGTTCACTACTCATTCCAGTTCCAAAGTGCTCTCTGTTTTCCTTACCCACCTGAACCATGACTCAGTTAATGTGTCATTAAAAACACATCAGGAAGAGAGGAATGCAGAGCTTATAAAAGAATATCTATTAATGGTGGGACACAGTAACTCTTTTCTGAGAAATAATATATATTAAATGTTATGCGCTCCAGGTTTTTGACCCACTCAATTCCAATAGAATATCTGTATAAGTTTTTAATCTTATAGCTTATACACTCACTAATGCCAAGTGCTGAAATGCACGCAGAGATTGCAAAGCATATGAATGAACTGTAGCTGAAATATATTTATAGAATGATAAATTATCCACATTAAATTTAGACAGCGGAAGGGAAGTCTCTCAGGGATCTACAGATTTTCAATTTCATATGAACATTTTTGTTTGATTCTGAAGTCTGGCTGTTCCATTTAAGGTAGCTATTTTTACATCGTGGCATTTCCCCTGCATTATTTTTGTTCTAATATCTTGAATAGGGATACTAAGCACTATTAGAGACTATTTATTTTAACAATTTCTGAATAAATAAAATGTAATACTTGGAATACTGTTGTCTTCATATAATAATTGTGTAGATTTAACTTTAGATGCCTGTATATTATTCATTCATTCTATCAAAATGCCTTTATTAAATATTTGTCGAGACTTTCCTATGAACCAGACACTGTGTCAATTGTTAAGGACATAGAGATAATGGACATAGTTTTGTCCTGAGAGAACTCTGGTGGGAGACAGACAAGTAAATATATTTGATTAGCAAAGAGACAATCACAGGGGCTATAGTAACACTTAGGAATATACCTAACTCAGCCTGTAGATCGCGGATGACTTCTGGGAGGAGGTGACAAGTAGAAATTAGGAACAGAGAAGAAAACAAAGACATTCTGAGAAAAGCCCAGAGAAATGCAGCAAAGAGCAAAGAGTTTTATTCCCTAAAGGCAGAGTGCTGAGCTTCTTTGACATATGAGAGGTCCTTATATTTAAAGCGTTAATTAACCAGCTGACATGTCTGTGCTTCGGCATTACTTCTTTCCCATGTTACCAGAAACCACTTGCCTTTTTATATTTTTCGTGAGATTCTTAATCATAATCTGTTTTGATTATGATTGAACATGAGTCTAATATGAGTTTATGACATCCTTATCTACTCACCATAGGTTAGCTGTTCATTCCGGGAGGGTCTCCTAGTGAGTGGAGCCCAATAGTTTGAAGCAAGAAAAACATTTTCCACAAAGAGATCTTTACAACTTAACAAAAGTGTGCTTACTCCATTAATTCATTTGTTTTGTATTAAGTATTATTAGATATCTTGTGTATTAGGTATTATTAGTTATAATACTCACTTTAAAAATGATGAAACAGAAACTCATAAATGTTTCTGTCAGGAAACAGATGACGTACTCAAACTAGGTAATTGAGGATCGTTTAATATAACAACTACTTATACAGTGTGAACAAGGTTTAGAATGACTGACAGGGGATGATGTGCTACCCTGAGCAGAGAGCCGTTACCACCCTAGGCTTGTATATTAGTGTCCTATTGCCTCTGTAACAAATTACCCCAAACTTTGTGACTTAAATAACACACATTTCTCATCACACAGCTCTGGAAGTCAGAAGTCTGAAACCAGTTTCACTGTGCTAACGTCAAGGTATCCACAGGGTGGAGTTCCTTCTGGAAGCTCTAGTGGGAGAAGCTGTGTCCTTTCCTTTTCCGGCTTCCAGAGGCTGTCCTCATTCTTCAGTTCATGTCTTCTCATCGTATCACTTTTTCTCACCTGATTCCAGTCTGTTTTTGACTGTCTTGTCTGCCTCTTAGAAACACCCTTGTGATTATATTTAGCACCCAGCCAAATAATCCAGGATAATCTCATCCCAAGATCTTTAACTTAAACCCATCTACAAAGTCCTTTTTTCATATAAGGTAACATTCCCAAGTTCTGAGGATTATGACATGGGTTATCCTTAGGGGCTACTATTCAGCCTACCACAGCCTGAGCGGCAAAGGGAATGCAACAATTATCAGAACCCAGAAAGAACTGTATAGGAAAGGCACCTGGCATGAAATGTGGACTTTTAATGTAAAGCAACACAGCCAACTACTTCCTGATCCTACTCAATCTACTTCTCATCAACAATGAGACTGGATTTTTTTCAGTTCTTTCAGATTACCTTATCTACCCAAGAATTACTTGTCTTCCTTCCTAAACCTAGATCTCATGTTCTGCCATTTTAGTATTGAACTCATCAGAAGTTTAGAATGTTTTATATTCTTAAATTTCTGTCATTTCAACTTTCCACTACCCAACTCTGATTAAACCCATTATGTTATTCAACCACCACTGTCCTCAAACCACAATATATATTTAAACCATGCCTCTAAAAGAGTCCCTATTCTAAAGAAACTTCAACTGGTTGCCTTCTTCAGCTGCATTATCCCATCTTTTTTCCTTAGATAATAAATATTTCTCACCCACTTCTGACTGACTTCTTATTTCAACATTCTTCAACCAGCTCCTTTAAGGTGTTTCAGAACCTTCAAATCACCCAAACTGCCTTTCCTTTGTATATTATCATAAGTTGGCACTTTCTGAATAATTATTTGCTCTCTTCTACTTTGATGTCTCTATTCTGCATTCTCCTGCTTCCTTCTCCCTGTTCCGTGAAGGCAATTTTTGTACCTATATTCCTTATCCTCTTCTGCAATTGCTCTGGTTTGTTAATCTCATCTATAATCATAGCTTCATAACTGTCTGTCTACAAATGGTTCCCAAATGTATATCCCTGGCTTAGCCTCTCTTGAATTTCCCAGTTTCTAATGCCTATCTCCTCTAGGGGCTTTACCGGTAATAAAAATGAGCATACCTAAACTCAGATCCTGAATTCCTCCTAAAACCTTCTGTCTTTCCATTTTCAGTTAGTGGCATCACCAGCCTGCTATCCAGAAAAGCTCAGAACCTCATGTTGATCTTTGACTTCTGCACACTTCTATCTCTCACTCCATAGTTCCATGAATTAGAACTCTCCAGTATCTGTGTGATCATCACCCTCCTTTTGGGTTTCAGTGCCCCTTTCATCTATTATCTTGCTCTCATGATAATGTGTTAACTCCTCTCCCAGCCCCTCTTGTGGCTTCTCTTCAACTGAATCTAACAGACTGTTGCTGAAGAGAACTTTTGATCAAAGTATCACTCTAATTAGGTTAGATCTCTACTCAGAAATCATCACTTGTGTACGTATCACACTTTAAAAAATAATATCAAGTGCTCTGTAAATGGCAGATGTTACCACCTTTGATGTAACCATTGCACTAGGCCTTCACGATACATTCCCCTCCTAAATGTCCCAAACTTCCTCCATCCTTTCTCCAACCTAACTTTTGTTCATGATTCTTACAAAAGAAATTTTATTTTACCTCACAGCTATTTACATTTCAAAATCTACATTTCAATGTCATCTTTTCCATGAAGACTGCACTGATTTCACCAGCCAAATGTATTTCTTACTGCTGGGCTTCCTTAATACTTTAGGAACATTTCTCTTCTAGCACAAATCACATCTTCCATTGCCTTGTTTCCTTGACTAGATTCTGAGCATTTTTAGGATACAACCAAGTGTTCAAATTTTTATCCCCATTCTAAGCACCTACAAGTGGCATTGCTTTGCCCAATTATATAGATACTTAATAAATATTTATCAACTGGAATTGTTGTTGAACTAATTCAGTTCACCTTGGGCTTGCCACGTGGTCATTTCCTTTATCACTTAATTTACCAGAAGTGGCTTATGATTTTCTTTAACTTCTCATAGAAATAAGATAGGCATACTGCTCCAAAACTATACTAGATGGGAATTGATATATAACTAATTCTCATTATTCATGGTAGTTATGCCCTATAAAGGTGCCACAACCACTGAATTAGCAAATACTGAACTATTGCTCTTAGAAAAAATTGCAGGGTGAGTATCTGCATCTCTCTTCCTGTGAGAATCTGCAGGGTGAATATCTCCATGTCTCTTCTTGTGAGTATCTGGTCACAACATTTTCATCAACAGACCAATGCAGTTTCTTGTTTTATATGTGGTTCCACTTAAAGATGCCTGACTTAATATCTATTGTTGATTCATTAACATAGGACTCTTGGCCAACAGCACTATAACTCACATCTGAAAGAAGCTTATCTAGAACATATATTTTCTCCGTGAGGCACACCACAGCCTTCTGGTGCTTAAGAATACCAGAAAGCACTTCAGCACTATGCTGGGGAGACATTTTAAAAATCAAAATTACCAACGATAATGCAAAAATGTGAAAAACATAGCACTAAATATACATTACTGCAAAAGTACATCTGTTTACAGTATGAGCTGAAACAAGAAAGCAAAGCATCATCTCCTTCAGCTTCAGCTGGAAATGTGTGTGTCAGGCTACTCACATTTCTCTCTGCTCTGCACATGTCAGTGACTGACCACAAAAGCACTGTGAATTTTTATTTTGGGGTGACAAATAGACTTTAGCAACTAGGCAAATTAGCAAATATGGAATAAACAAATAATGAGTATCAACTGTATGTGCCTCTGTGGCATGTTGCTACGGTAATGGTTCCTCAAAAAGTCTTGCTTGCCTGTATTCCTATCCTTGTGTAATCCCCTCCCATGTGGATATTGACTTTGGTCATGTGACTTGCTTTGGTCAATAAGCCATTAGTAAATACGAAGCAATCAGGGGTTTGAAATGCATCTGTGCATTAGGCCTTGAAGTCTTGGAATGCTGCTGCCATGAGAAGAAGCCGGGAATATTGGGTTAAAGAGGCACAGTCCAGCAGACAGCTAGCATTCACAAAACATGTGAGTGAGACCATCTTAGACCACTTAGCCATGGCCAAGGTACAAGTTGACTGCAGCCACAAAAGTGATTCCAAGCCACTCAATTAGAAAACTACTGAGCTCACAGCATCCCAAATTGCTGAGCCACAGATTGTGAACAAACAAAACAGTGGTCTTAAGCCACTACACATTGGAGTAATTCGTTACAAAGCAATAAATACCTTATACAACCTCCGTATTCCTCACCTATAATTTTATCACTTAAAAAAAATTCTGTGCTTCAAAGAACCCTGCAGTTTCTTTGCAAGCAAACATTCTTCTTATCTAAGAAATTCATTTCTCTCTTGGGTTTTGTATTATAATTGTTTCTTCTAGAGTTTTGGTAGCATGAGTACTTAAGAAAAATATTAAATGGCACCTCATCATCTAAGCTCCTTTTAAGTATTGTAGTATCCCAGGTTCTTCATAGTCCAGCAAAGGAGGAGCAATATCCCTAAGGCAATTGCTTATTTCTAATACTACCTACTGGGAATGTTTCTGTAGCAAACATAACACATTATTTCTATTATCTTGACTGTTTTTTTCTTCTTTTTTCATAAGCGACGGTTCCCCAAGCCTCTCTGACTTGTAAAAAAGTTTTTTAAATGTATTTTTTACCAATCCACTTGGATTTGAGTCATCAGAATAGAAAGTATATTATTTTACTAAAAGATTTCCAGTGGCATCTACACTAGTATTTTTCATTTGTTATGGGAGTGTGTATGTGCAATGAAAGACGTGGCAGTAAAAGACCTAATATTTCCTTCTCAGAAATGGAAAATAGAAATAGGTAGGTAAGAGACATAGTAAAATAAAATATATACAAAAATGTAATATAACTATGGAAATGAACTGACATTTTAAGGTCTTACTTAAAGCAATATTTAGTATATTTTTCTTTATTTAGGCTTTTTAAATTCTTTTACAGTAAGCCTGACACTTATAAATCATTAAAGATTGTTGTGCTTTTGTGCTTATTTTGTGTAAAGAAAGTGTTATTAAGATAATTAAGAAAATGTAAGGATATGGCTTTTGGAACATTCAAGAAGAGGGATGTAGGCTTTGGAAATCAGGGCTGTTTGTGAGAATATTCCCAGGGTCTGAGATTCTGAGGTTCTAGACCCACAAGATTATGATTTTCCTGTTTAACAATATATGTTCTGTATGTTTAGACTATGACATTAGGAAATAAGTCCTTGCAGAGAAATAAAGAGGATAAAAATTCTAGACAAGGAAAAATTGAGAAATCTGTCTTCAGTTAAAGACTGTCTCTTCCACTAAAACTAGAAGTAACATCTCAACCATAACAAATTTCTTATAAATCTCTCCTTTCCAATCACTACCCTCTACTTTTGAGTGGAAAATATGACTTATTTTTAAATTTCCATACAATTGCTCCACAAATAACTTATTATTGTATAAATCTCTGAAACTCAGTACTACTGACAGTTGAATTATCATGGCAAGAGTTTAAAGACTTTATGAACTGAAAACATTGAACTTTATCTGAGCTCTGTTCTCCCAGAAAATAGAAAAGAATGGAAAACCCTCTCCCCCCTATTTTGTTTCTCAAGCTCCCTCAACAATTGTGTGTCCCAACTGCAAAGAACCCTTCCACATTTGACTCAAATAAGACTCAAACGTCCATTTTTTCTCATGACTCCCAAAAGGCTACAAATGACTCCCTTGCTTACCCGCTTATTAAATATATGTGTGTGTGTGTATATATACATATATATATACACACACATATATATATACACACATATATATATATATATATATATATATATATAAAATCTGGCATTTGTTAAAATAGTAAAGAAGACTTTATTCAAGATTATTGCAGTAGGAGTCAACTTCACTGCAAAGAGGAGAGAGATGGGGCTGAAGCCCGAATACAAGAAAAAGTGAGGATTTGCAACCAAAGAGCAGAGTGTAATGTATGAATGAATGTAAAATACTTAAAAGGAAAAATCACAGGTACAAGGATTCTTACTACGCTGGCCTAACATGATTCTCCCTTTAAAACAGGCCAAGAACTTATACATCAAAGTTAAGGATAAAGAACTTGGTCAGACAGCTAGGGTGGAGGTACTCTTGCTAAACTGACTTAGTGGGGTTCTTGTTAAAGTGGAGTCTGCCAGGACAGACATGGAAGGCCAAAGGCAAAGCCTCATTGAAAAGGTGGCTCAGAGGAGGCTAACTAAAGTTTGGTTAAAAAGAGAGTCTTTGCCAATATATAAGCCCCCATGTCCCCTTCCTTTTCTTTGAGACATTTCTCTTTAATAAATGTTATTCCCTCTTGTAATGGCCTAACTAAAATAATCTTCTTGGTTTTCCCATGCATTTTGTCTTTGGTTGTTTTGTTGTGTTTTTGTTTTATTGTTGTTGTTGTTGTTGTTTGTTTGTTTTTTGTTTTGAGATGGAGTTTCGCTCTTGTTGCTCAGGCTGGAGTGCAATGGTGCAATCTCAGTTCACCGCAACCTCCGCCTCCTGGGTTCAAGCAATTCTCCTGCCTCAGCCTCCCGAGTAGCTGGGATTACAGGCATGCACCAACACACTGGGCTAACTTTGTATTTTTTAGTAGAGACGGGATTTCTCCATGTTGGTCAGGCTGGTCTCGAACTCCCAACCTCAGTTGATCCACCTACCTTGGCCTCCTAAATTGCTGGGATTACAGGCGTGAGCCACCGCATAACATTGGAGTGTTGAGGTATTAGTATTGTCCTGGAGCAGAGGTGCTCAGACTGCCCCATAGAGAGGTTTCAGGAGTCCATGCCCCTGGAATTATAGACAGAACTTTGTGGGGACATGAATTTGGTGGAGGGGCCAGGAAGTGTAAAGATTTCATTTATAACATTCATCAGATTTTCACATAAATTTGTGCACCTGTAAAAGTTTAAGAAGCACTGTTGGATGTTTTCATGTTTTGAGGATGGGATGGAATTAATTTTGTGTGATTTGTTAACTAAGAATGGAAGAGCTGTTTCCTCCTATTTTTCTTGGCAAGGTTCAAATTCATATATATATCTTTTTTTTTATTGAAACGAGATTGCATAATGGCTAGGAAGGTAAGTAAATTGTGTAAATTCCAGCTAGCTATCTCAATCACAGACCTGATCATTCTGTGCTAATTCTAGGAGGTTAAACAATCTCAACAAAACACAGTATAAGTGAAGTGAAGGCAAAAATATCTCTCTTTGAGATGGTAGAAAATAGAATATAACTCCATTTATATGGTTATCATTGCCTTTTAAAATTCTGATTAGATCTGTTAATCACCATGAAATATTTCAGCACAAATTAATAGTTCATGCCAACTTTGTTTTATCCTTCCATAGAAATTTCTTCCAGTAAATGCATGCACATTGGATGAGGAATACGCAACCATGAATATTGATCATCCAAAAATATCAAGCATTTTATTTTATTTAAATAGGGTTAAATCTAACTTCAACCCCTGACCAGTATACTGGGTGTGAATTCCTCTTTATCATGACCAGGGCTACTCCCACTATCCAGGAATGTACAACAATGCAAGGATTATATCCATTCATTCATCAACTATTTATTAAACCCTTGCTATTAAACATAGTTCCAGGTGCTGTGCATACAGTGTGTAGCAAAGCCAGAAAAATCTCTGTTCTCAAGAACTTACATTTCTGAGTGGGGAAATAGACTATCAACAATAAGTGAAATAAATGTGATACAGTCAAATTGAAATATGCAGTGGAGACAAATTAATTAGTAAATATGAAGTGCTGGATGGTGAGGGCTATAATTTAAAATAAGGTATCAAGGAATGCCTAAGAATGAAACATTTGAAAACCTAGTTTTGACTACCCATGACAATAACAGACGAAAGAACATTACAGGTAAAGGAGGAGCAAATACGAAGTTCTAAGGTGGGCACTAGGAACATTGCCAAGAAGCAGAACACAGCTCCCTACTACTAAAAAAAGGATTGTGAAAAGAGCATCCTCTCAAGAAGTCATTCCTGTTTTGTTCTTACTTCAGAGTCCTGCTTCCTTTTCTTTCTGCCTAGTTTACACCTAGCAGAATCTCTTCAGTAAACTCCCTTTTTTATATAAAACACAGAAAGAGGGATTATCACCAAGAAACCTTCATCTGAGTATCCCTCGAGGCCTGCGGAAAGAACAGAGATGGGGCAAAAGAAAACCGATAAATATCTCAATAAATAAGCTCACCACATTTATTTTTTTCTGAGTGCCAGCGGTTGTACTACATAGATGTGAACTAAATAAAATTTGGTGAAAATTGTAGCTGTAAGCAATGTTTATACCTCTTCAAATGTCCTTAATATTATTTCAGTAGTTCTGTTCAATATTAATAGCTAAAACATGTAACTAGAAGGGAAAGGACCAGAGACAATGGAAACAATAAAGTGATATGGAATGAATAATAATCACTGTTGTCGTAAAAATATTAAGGCATTGCTCCCATATTTATTTCAGTTCACTTTATTTTGAAATCAAAATAAATATGAGAGAAAGGAGATACTATGCAAGTGAATGCAGCATTGCAGTGTTTATTATTCAACATCAAGTGTCTGAGAGGAATGCCGCAGACGCGTTTTCCCTTCTCTGCTCCTCTCTGTAATTTCTTGATCCAGTTAAATCTGGCTCTGCAGCTTCACTCATTATGTGTCATTTAGGGGAGGCAAAGTTACTGCAATATTCATTCATTTTTTTGTGCAAAATTGTATTGCTTCCTTAAACAAATAAATAATAAATAACTCATGTGTAAAATCCTAAGCTGGTAAGGATACCAATAACATTGAAAGCAATTGCTTTCATTTATTAAATGTTTATTCTGTTTCATATAGTTAACCATGTTTTATACAGTTTACATGTCTCTTAAGTGTGGGCTTCAAGAAACAGGCTCTAAGATGGAGATTTCCATGCAGGAAGTTTATCGAGGTGCTGTCAGAAACACCTGTGACAGAGTAAAGAAGGTAGAATTAGATAGAGAATCTGAACTGCAGTGAAGTTATAACCAAAGAATTAGCTGATCCTACCTAGAGCACTAGAGCTGAGATGGCCCTGAGTTTAGACTCATCCTAAGTTAAGCCGACAGAGTAGGACTTTTGTACGCCCATGTAGGCCAATGGTACACCCATGTAGACTAATAATTACATGAGGGGTGTCTTAGTTTGGTAGGGCTGCCATAGCAAAATGCCATAGACAAGGTGCCTTAAATAACCACAGTGTAGCTTCACACAGTTCTGGAGGCTAGAATCTCAAAATGAAGGTGTCAGCAGGTTTGGTTTCTCCTGAGGACACTCTCTTTGCCTTGCAGATGGCTGTCTCTTGTTGTTTCTTCACATAATCATCCCTCTGTTCACATGCATCCCTGGAATCTCTCCCTATGGCCTAATCTCCTCCTCTTCTAAGGATACCTGATTGATTAGCACCCATCTAATAGCATCATTTTAATGTAATTATCTCTTTAAAGGCCCTAGTTTCAAATACAGTCACATACTGAAGTACTGAGGGTTAGGTCTACAACATGTGAATTTGGAAGGAACACAGTTTAGTCCATAACACTGCCCTATAAACCCTCAAAATTCATGTCCTTCTAATGTGCAAATTACATCAAACTCCATCTCAGCAGCCTAAAAGTCTTAACCCATTCCAGCATCAATTCTAAGTCCAGAATCTCATCTCAATATCATAGTATGAGTGAGAAATGATATGATTTATCCTGAGGAAAAATTCTTCCCCAGCTATGAATCTGTGCAACCACATGAGTTATGACATTCTAAAATAACACCAGGGTGGGTCAGGTATAAGATAGACATTCTTATTCCAAATGGAGAAATCAGAAAGAAGAAAGAAGTCTTGGGTCCCAAGTATGTGGAATATGCTACCACTACCCCCAGAATGGGGAAAAAAAAAAGGAAAAAAGGTTACCAGGTACTTCCCTTTGTTTCTCGATGGTAAGAAATGCAAGATGTAATAATCTCTTTAATTCTGGACATTATGTCTTTGCATTCTAGATTAATAGATCCTTAACACATCATTGATATGGTAGTGCTCTGGATCTTTGTAGGTCTATCACACATCTTCTAGAGGATATGTGTCTTACCAAAGTCTCCAACATACTTGCTACTTGTTGCTAATTAACATGACACCAAAAGTAGGGACGGGGCACAGGGAGAAGTGAACTGTGGGGCAGTGGCAACAGGGGCCTCAACTAATTCTGCAGGGTGATCTCAAGCCCTCAGAGTTGTTTGTATCCTCCCATGGTGTGGAGCCATAATTAGATGCTCTTGTGAGGGAGCATAACCTTGGGCCTGGCTGTTCACTTAACTGAAGAGCAATTAATGGAAAGGGACTTTGCAGATGAGTATTTTGGTCCTGAAGGATGATTTGCACAATATACCACAGCAACTACTACAGCATATATTAATTCCTTCATGAGTATAATATAAACAGCCACCAGGTACAGACTGTCTACTATTGCCAGGCACTGTACTAGGTGGGGCATTGGGTATTCTGTATGTCCATTCTATAGACATGGAAATCAATACTTATGTGAAATAATTTTACCATGGCTAGTAAATGGCCTGTCTGACTTCAAAATCCAGGATCCTAATCACTATGCTGAGCTCTGATTCAAATGGCTTTTTGGAGAGTTAAGTGAACTAAATTATTTGAAGTGGCTAATTGAAACCTTGCATACTTATAAGGTTGAATACATGTTTGCTGAAAGAAAATGAATGAATGTTGAACTTCTATTCAGTATTGTTTAACTTCAGTTCAGTATTTTTATGGTTTATTTAAAAATAAGAAGGGCCAAATGTATGACAATGAAGGATAATATAGACATAAGTGATATTTATTTGGCACACATGCATTAATACACACAGTTTAGTGAATGGTTTGTGTGACACTCAAGTGTAGGATAATTCTGTAATTATTCCTAGTAAGAAAAAGAGTGTATCCAAACAAAAATTGAATTTGGTAACTATGAGGTCTACGGTCACCTGAATATAATGCTCCCTTTAAGATATAGCCACTTCTTAATCTCCAGAATCTGTGAATACAAACTTATTATATTACTTTATACCCCAAAAGGGTGAATATTACCATATATTGCAGATACTGTGACTAAATTAATGATTCTTTGAGTTTATCTTGGATTTTCAAGATGGGTCCAAAATGCAACCATATGTATCTTTACAAGAAGGGGCTGGAGAAAGAGACACACAGAGAAGATGGCAATATGAAGACAGGGTCACATTTTAGGGTGATGAAGACACAAGTTAAGGGATGTTTAACTTTGGGGGCTACCAGAGCTACAAGAGACCAGAAATGGATTTTCCACTAGAGCCCTAACTCTACTGAGGGACTGAGTCCTTTTCAACATCTTGATTTCAGGATTCTAGCCTGCCAAATGATAGGAAAATGAATTTATGTTGTTTTAAGCCACCAGATTTGTGGTAATTTGTTGCAACAGCAAACAGAAAATTTGCAAAATATCTTAATAAGGGATACTTTATTGGATTGTGCTAGCTATTAAAGATAACACTTTACAAAATAGTCAATATAATAAAGACTGCATTCTATAGAAAATATACTTCGGATTGCTATAAAAATAAACTTTAACATTTTGGCAAAGAAAAAATATTTTCCATTTTCCTAAAGCTTTGAGGCTAGGTAAAAGAGAGAGTATTGCTAAGGAATTATATGAGCATGTGGTGTGGGAGAATGTTGCATGACAGGAAGGAAGAAAGCTGACTCTTGGTGTGAGAAGCCAAAGGCATCTAGGAGGGATGCTCACTGGATCTTCCCATAAACCAGAGCTGAGATTACAAGGTCCCAACTATTTCTGGAAGGTGATTTGAAAAAGATCATCCAAATTCATGCACAGTAGTTAAGAAGAACCTCCAAGCATTTCAGTCAGAGAGCGATTTGGGGAGCTAGAGCAGTGGGAAGAGAGAGGACACCCAGTGGCCCCTTTGGAAGGGCTAAAAATTCAGTAACTTTGATGACACAGATTCAGTTCTGATCTAGGCAGAGTATATCATTTGGAAAAAGCTGTGCAGTGCTGTGAGACAAATCAATTAAGATATGAATACCAACGCCTAACATTGAGCTTGCTAAGGATTTTCTCTCCCAGATCTCTGTCTTCCCATGACCATGTGAGAACAGGGTTCTGTTCAACTGATTAGGAATACTAGTGTCTACAAACGGTGGCTGGAACACTTTCAGTTATCACAAATTGCTTGTTAAAAGAATGAACTTCCCATGGAACGCATCTTGAGGATCTGGGTTATGAGGATTTTATAAGACCCTCAAATGGGTGTCCATTTTGTGGAATGTGGCCTTCATTGACTTAGAAACACCTTCTGCATACCCAGAGAAAGGCAGTCAAATAACTGCCCAATTCCATGTAACAAGATAGGGTGTTGTGGCTCACGCCTGTAATCCCAGCACTTTGGCATGCCAAGGCAGGTGGATTGCCTGAGCTCAGGAGGGTCTTGCCAGTTCAGTGCTCATCATGGCTGGATTTATAAGGTAAAAAGGTTTTAAGGTCTTCTACACCTACTAGTTCAGTAAGAAAACAGAAATTCTGGGGCCAGGGACAAGAGTCAAAAGGCTGATTCTGAAGCAAAAATTCCTGAGTCCCAACCTTTGCTCCCTCCTAAAGCCACATTGGCACAGCTGAGGCTTCAGAAGCTATTGGAAGATTCATATCAACTCACTAATAATCAAGCACTTTTGTATTAAGACAACAATGTATGATGTTTAGTAAAATTGATTTTTCCATAAAAGAAGTTTGAAATAAATTAGCTATTTCAAGAGAATCATGGTTGTCAGCAAACAGAAATGTTGTGCTTAACTCAAATCACAGTAATATTCTGTGTTAGCCATTTCATTTCTTTGACCCTCTATTCTTTCATCTATAAAATGAGGAGGATGAAAAAATAATTATCAGCCACGTTATAGTTTCCAATGATCCTGAAATCCATGGCTCAATCATTAAAAGCTGGAAATGTTCTGGTTCCATAAAGATAAATCACTTCCTTGAAGCTATAAATGTACTTAGAAGGAAATCAAAATTTACTGGATCGCAGTATAAATTATTAGATGGTGCTTTTTATTATTGGACAACACAAAGTAACAATGTAACATTTTTTTCTGGATAATGTAAACTCTGGAGACAGACAGATACAATGATTCGGGGAACTAGATTACCTTTCATATTGACCAAAAAAACACTGCAAGCTCTTTGAGTACATGAAATGTGCTTACACCATGCCTGGAACATTATAGTGGGTACTCATGCCTATCGTGAAAGCCTATTGTTAGAATTTATTTCCAGACACAGGCGTGATGAGGAAAATTACAATTACTTATAATATTTTGGCATTTTATCCATGTTCAACTCTGTTGGAGTTCCAATAAAAAATTTCCATGGCAACAAATTGGTGATGCTGATCATTATCATCAGCTTGTTGTATTTAAAAAATATTGTATCTAAGTAGAGTTAAGCCCTTTTATAGAGCATCTTATTCTTTCCAAAACTGCCCATGAAGTAGTAGGTATTATTTTTGTAGTCTACAAATGAAGGGAGTAAGCTGTAAATACGACTTCAAATTTATGATTTATCCAATATATTAAAGTTACCTCCTCTCCCACCTGTCAAAATAGCGTCAGGGTCAAGCACTTGCCTGGTGCTTTTAATAAGTTTCCAATTCTAAAATCCCCAAAATCAGAGCCACTTTTCTCTATCCTGGTTGATCCTCAAGGGTGATAAAACTGATTTCTGATCTTTCTTTCACTGAGATCATCAGTGATTCCTAATTGCCAAATCTAGAAAATTAATTTTAAATCTTATCCTATTAAATATATTTAAGATACTTACATATTTATGTATTTTTTACCATTTTTTGTCTTTTGAGGTAGAACATTCCTATTTATTCCCTTTATTTTATTTGCCTGTTGTTTATCCTCTGACAATAGGCAGATTAATCCTTCAAATATTAATCTTTTCCTGTTTTCTATACAACCTTCTTGTTTGTTTCATCCATGATCACGCACTTTTGTGACTTTTAAAATTATCTTTTGATGAGAACTCTAATCTACCATCTGAATCCCAAAGTTGATTACAGTATCTCCATCTGGATGTCCTGCATGCATTTCAGACTCAGCATATAACACACATTCTAAGTTCTAGTATGAAACATCATCTCTTTCTCCATGCCTGCTTATCCATTTCTGTTGATGCCGTTAGTATCCACATCAATTCTGCCTTTCATATCTCTTCATCAGGCAAACTCAAATCCTTATTCTCCCTCACATAGTTTATCCAACGGGTCATCAAATTCTTCAGAGTCTGCTTCAAAAATGCTTCTCAAATTTCTTTTTTTTTTTATTGTCTCCATTCCTACTCCCTCTGCCATACCCAGATTATCATAATTTATTTTTTCTTTTGAGACGTCGTCTCACTCTATCACCCAGGCTGGAGTGCAGTGGTTTGATCTCAACTCACTGCAATGTCCACCTCCTGGGTTCAAGCAATTCTCCTGCCTCAGCCTCCCAAGTAGCTGGGACTACAGGTGCACACTGCCACGCCTGGATATATATATATATTTTTTTTTTTTTTAGTAGAGACAGGATTTCACCATGTTGCCCAGCTGGTCTCAAACTCCTGAGCTCAGGCAATCCACCCGCCTTGGCATGCCAAAGTGCTGGGATTACAGGCGTGAGCCACAACACCCTATCTGATAATCTTCTGTCTATTTTTTAAATAACCTTGCTCTTCTTATTGTCTTTCTCTTGTCTAGACAACTCTCTACACTGCTAAAAAAGTTACTTTCCTATAAAATGAAGCTAATTGCATCACACTCTTACTCAAAAACCTCCCTGAACCTCAAACACTTTCATTAATTTTGGAATAAAATTCTAACTTCTGCATTTAACATATAAAGAGATTAATCAGGGTCCAAGCTCTTTCTAGGTTTATCTTTTGCCACTGCTTGTCACACATTTAGTATTATTAATATTGAACTTTCATAACTTCTCTCATATCCAAGCCTTTTTGGGATTCTACATTTTTAACAAAGTTTTTGTTCATTATATATATATATAATTCTTAATAAAGTATTTTCTTATTATTTGAAGAATGGTTAGTTGCTCCTAATTCAAGCTTTTGGAGCTTTTAGTCCTTATATATGTAAGTGTCAGCTGACCAAACTGTACTGCAATTTCTCCATTTATATCAGTTCATATCACTAGACTGTATACTTTATCAATTTCTACATATGAGATTCTTGGAAAATCTACAAAATGTAATCTGAAAAGTAGTACATTTTAGAAATTATATATTAGTTATATTTTATGGTGATTAAAAGCTATGATTTTAAATTATGCAGATAGTGTGTTTTATTATACATTGATAGCATACAGGCTTCAGATAAAAGTATTTTGTAGCAAATCAAGGAAATTACACTTAACATCATTAACCTACTTATGAAAAATAAACTATTCTGTCTTATTTTTCCCTGAAATAGTCACTTTATGAAACCTAATGGTTGCCATGAAATATTGTTTGATGTGTGACAGAATCATAAGAAAAATTTAACCATAGAATTTCCTCTTCACTGGTCTTACCAGAATATTTCCTTGGGGGTGATGAATTATTTTAAATGAATACCATGAAGTTGTTTATAAGAACTTAATAAAAATTAGATTTCTAAAGCATGAGGTAATGTTTCCTCACTCTAAAATGTGACAGCAACGCCATCATTTAAAGATTGCAGGCTGGGCACGGTGGCTCAAGCCTGTAATCCCAGCACTTTGGGAGGCCAAGACAGGTGGATCACCTGAGGTCGGGAGTTCAAGACCAGCCTGACCAACATGAAGAAACCTCGTCTCTATTAAAAATACAAAATTAGCCAGGCATGGTGGCGCATGCCTGTAATCCCAGCTACTCAGGAGGCTGAGGCAGGAGAATCACTTGAACCCGGGAGGCGGAGGTTGTGGTGAGTGGAGATCACACCGTTGCCCTCCAGCCTGGGCAACAAGAGCGAAACTCCGTCTCAAAAAAAAAAAAAAAAAAAATTGCTATACTTCCCTAAGCTTCCCCAGGTTAAAACAAATGCTGTATTCCTCTACCTTTGCTTCAATTTTTTTTAAAGACTCCATTTTCTACTTCTTTTAGAAAATATTCCATCACTTTTCCTGCTTTGTAAGATTTTATTGATGGTAAAACTGCCATCTTAAATTTAAGTTACCCTAATTTAGGACATTTGAAAAGGAAGAAAAAATTCTCCCTTCACTCTGTCTATAACTTAGATCTGAGTGTATGTTATGATATGCAAAATTTAAATTCTCCTTTTACTTCATGAACATTCCTAGATCTGGCCATCCGTTTGGACATTGCCGCATCTCTTCCTCTGAATTCGCCCTTTACCAGAAAACAATCACTGAGCACCTGCAAATGTGCCTCACGCTGTTCTATTTGCTGCCAAAAATAAGATGGAGACAAAACACAGCCTTTATCCTTCAGGGACTTATAGATTCGTAATGAGGTTTGAGACCATCTTTTACACTGTTCTGTCTTGTCTCCTTTGTATTCAATCAGCTGAATACTCAATACTTCTGCCTTTAGAATGCTCCCCACTTATACCCTTCCCTATTTCTCCTACCACAACTTTATCTAGATCATGTCTACTTTTTTCTATAATATACTAACCCGTTCTTTGTTTCTGGTTCATTTCCATCCCTTTCACCCTTCAGAGTCATTAATCTCCATAAGGAAGAAATTTAGCAGTTAGAATTTCCAAGTGCAAAACCCTCCATGGTACCTAAGTGACTATAAAAATCTAGGTTCCCGGGAGTGGTGGCTCATGCCTGTAATCCCAGCACTTTGGGAGGCTAAGGCGGGCAGATCATGAGGTCAAGAGATGGAGACCATCCTGGTTAACATGGTGAAACCCGTCTGCACTAAAAATACAAAAAATTAGCTGGGCTTGGTGGCACATGCCTGTAATTCCAGCTACTCGGCAGGGTGAGGCAGAAGAATCGCTTGAAACAGGGAGTCAGAGGTTGCAGTCAGCCTCAAAAAACCAGGAGAAAAAGATTAATGAAATAATAATTGAGATTTTAAAAATACATTAATTCTTTTTATGAGCATTTCAGCAAAAATAGCATACAGTGGGTAAAATTTCATAATTTTTGTTGTAATTAGATATTTATATTAACAGTAATTAATTAGTATTTACATTTCATATTTTGTATTGCAATAAATAACTCAATCAAAATACATGTAATTTATGTTTTTAATATAGAAGAATATACAATAGCATATTTAAATGATGCAGAAGAGAAGAAAATCAAGACCATTCAAGAAATGAATGATATTACAGACAAATGGATATGCCTGAACATGCAAAGAAACTTTTTGTAAGGCAAACTGCAGTAAAATAAAAATAAAAGAATGAGGAAAGCATAACATATAAACATAATTAATAAACTGTCAGTATTCAAAATATAGAGAAAAATGTGATTAACATGTATAGTCCTTATACTGATTCTGCTTAATATCCTTATTTTTAAATTATCAAAAATAGTACACAAATGGAGAAATACAAAGTTAACTATTTTTTAGAAAATCAACCTTCAATCTAGTCAGAAGCAAAGCTCTTTTAAATCACTTTAGAGAATCACTATACTTTGATATTTTAAAAGATGCTTTTTAAGAAACTTGTGTTGGAAACTATGCAACAAATAGGTAAACTTATAAATTGTGTATGACACCATCAATAATGCCAGCCCTCTACAAGTAATTGGCATTCAAACATGCTCAGAAAATCCAGTTGTGCTCTTTGTGTGAATAGCTCCACTGCAGGGAGCATACTTCAAGAAATAAGCTAACTTCAAGTGGAAAACCAAAAGGAAATATTTATTCTGTATGAAAAATTTGAAATATCCTAAGTGTTGAAAAGTTTTGGAATAGTTAAGTAAAAAACAAAAGTAATAGAATTCCAAAGTATAAAGCAGCTATGTGAATTATGACCATGCTAGAAATACTTACACAACATTTATATTAAGTACAAAAGGTTGAATATATTTATTAAATAAATACTAACTCTTGCTGTCATAATTATTTTCCCAAAGCTAGAAACATGAGCTAAAGGATAAAACATTAATGCTTCAGCTATTGTAGGAAGAGCTTTGGAAATGTTAGTTGAGGACAGATATTCATGGTCAATGACTAAATATATGGCTCATGAAATTTTCATTTGCCTGGTACAGGCTTTATTTTATTTTGTATCTTTTGTTTTGTTCGTTTATGATGTATTTTTTTTAACTTTTTAATTGGGCTATGACATAAATACAATTAAATAATTATGTACAGTAAAACTGATATTAAATGTTCAGCTTGATGCAGTTTTACAAACATATACACCCATGTAACTATCTCAATCAAGATATCAAATATTTTTAGTAAGCAGAAGATTCCTTGTTAACTCTTCCCAGACAATGCTTTACCCCAAGAAGTAACTTCTATCACCATCTATTGATTTCAGTTGCTCTTGAACTTTACATGAATAGAATAATACAGTCTTTAACCTTTTGCATGTTTTCTTTTAGGTCCATGTAATATCCACGAGAGTCATTCATATTGTTGACTGAATCAGTTGTTCATTTATAATTTCTGTGTAATATTCTATCTATTGTGTGAATATATCACATTTTAATTATCTATTTTCCTATTAGTGAACTTCTTTGGGTTATTTCCAGATTTTGGTAATTATAAATAAATTTGCTTGTGAATGTCTTCTGGCAAACATGCACATTCACCTCTTAGATAGATAGATAAATAGATAGAGAGAGAGATAGATAGATTTAGGATATGCATAGGAGTAGAATGACTCAAATGAAGGGTAGGTGTATATTTAGCTTTAGTGGATACTGGCATGTTGTTCTTAGAGAAAAAAAAATGTATTAGCAATGGGCTTGTCCAGTTGGCAATGGGCCCCATCGTTTCTATATAGCCTCATTTAATTGACTTGGTCTAGAAATGGCAAGTTTGCAACTGCTAAGAGAAACAGAACTTATCAAACTGATTCATTTGAAGTTGTAACTTCAAATTTTCAGCGTTAATGGCTTTTAAGTATTTAGGTTAAAGAAAAGTAAACTTTTCCAAGTACAGTCAACCCTCTCCTCAGAAGCAAGGTTACCTCAAAGTGGAGGGCAACACTGTACCTGTTTTTCGCTTTCCTAGAGATCTGCAGAGTGGATGGATGTAGTCTTGGGCTGGCAACTTGGTTCTAGTCCTGGCTCTCTGTGCTCTGGCATGGCTGACAAATCAGCCTATCCCGCCTTGCTCACTGCCGCCACGGGGCTCAGTGCTGGGCCAAGGCAATCAACTTCACATACATTTCTACAGCAAGTAGCCTTCTTTTTCTTGTATTTCACTTAATAAAATTAGTCACCACACATGGTGGATGAGCAGCAGCAACTCAGCTTCCTTGGATTTACATGAATTTATTCTCAGTGAGGAGATCAAGAGGCAATTTACTCAGTTGCTGGCCTTGTTAGGAGTTATCATCTGACCCTGCAGCTCGGTCTGAATAGCATGCTTATGATTATTTATTATTTGGGATGACTTTTCCCATTTTTGCAGACAGCTACTTGTAGACCATTTCAAATGCTACATTTTTCTGAGCTAGTTTTTTGAGAGGAAGAAGGAGCAAGGGAATAAAAGGTACAACTTTGTCAAAGTGAGCTAATACGTCAAAATCTTGGCTGATCACAAAATGCTGATCAAAGTCCCTATTTTTGCCAAAGTTATTATCAGCATAGTTCTCTGAGAAACAAGAGCTGTGTTTCCAAATAGGCTGTATCTATACACTGTGCATGCATAATCAATAAATGGGAAATTCCGTTTTTCAAGAGTAGAGAATGTGAAAATTGCATTGATCTAATGCCAGAAAAGAGGCAGTTTCTCTGGAAGTCTATACGAAGTGAGAGCTAGACAGGAAGGAAAAGGTGATGGTACATAATTATGCTTTTCCTTTTAATACACGAAGATATTTCTATAGCTCAACAGTGAAAGGAGCTGAAGCCAGAACCACAAAGAACTAATTGCCTTTCCTTTCATGGCATCAGAATATACAGAAAGTCTAGGCAAGTAGTTTAAATTTTCAGTACCTCACTTTTCTCATATGCAAAGTGTGCATAAAAATGCTGTCAACCGAATAGAACTTTGGTGAGGACTGGTAGGATCTGGCCCTTCAAGGACATAGCACAGCACCTGGTAGAGGCATTCAATATTACCTGTCTTTATTGTTTTGACTGTTATTTTTCTCATCCCATTATCTTTCTCCTTCATCTTCTTCCCCATTTTTTCCTCTTTCAGCCTCCAATCCCTATATAATGGAACTGAAAATTGTACATACTCATTAAAAAGGCCTATGTGACCAGAAAGAGCCACAGAAAATCCAATATATAGGATCTTTTTAAAAAAAATGAATCAGCATTCCTCATTTTCCTTGCAGATCAGTTTCAGAAGTTTGCAATTCAGAAATCTGTTACTTTTCTTTCTGTGTTTAAACTCTACAGCATCATTTATAGTTTTACAGGTTATTTTACCAGTAAAAAAATAAAACCTGAAAATCTGTATACAATGATTTTTGTGGTGGGTGGCAACAATTGAGCTTTCATGCTGAAAATTACAATTTTTTTTTTCCGAAAGTAATTTGGGCTTGGAGGAAAGTGCTAAAATGTTGTAGGATGGGACTGGTATTTTCATTCCTTCTTATCCCCCTACCCCGCTTACAGTATGTTACCCAATTTAAGTCATTTTGTGTTAGCACTGACTAACAAGAGGCCCTTCCCATATGACTGAGGAAGTCCACAAATGTGCTTTTCCCACTGTAAGGTTAGCAGCCTGGGACACCATAGACATGTTCTCACCTTGATCTTCTGTATGCCGCAGGCTACATCATTTTTTTTCAGAAGACTTTCACCAACAATCTTTGTCCCCCTACTAGAATGCTGACAAGGGCTGGCTTATCTTCTGATACATGCTGGAACCAACTTCTCCTTCATAAAGGGCATATCACCATCCCCACAGGGAAAGCAGAGGTAAAGCTCAGGGGTTCCCAAACTTTACCTCCAACTCTCACCTTTTCAGCCTATGGAATGTGAATGATGAAGACATTTGTTAATGTTTAACAAAGGTCTTGTTTTCTTTGATTATGCAGGGGACATAAATTATAGGTCTGGCTCCTTAAGAATTTTACATCTAATATTCTGCTTGAGAAATTTCGTAGGTAAATTCATTTAAGTTTTTTTCATCATTTCTTTTTATTTTTTATTTTTATTTATTTATTTATTTTTATTATACTTTAAGTTCTAGGGTACATGTGCACAACGTGCAGGTTTGTTACATATGTATACATGTGCCATGTTGGTGTGCTGCATCCGTTAACTCGTCATTTACATTAGGTATATCTCCTAATGCTATCCCTCCGCACCCCCCGCCCCGCAACCCCATGACAGGCCCTGGTGTGTGACGTTCCCCACCCTGTGACCAAGTGTTCTCATTGTTCAGTTCCCACCTATGAGTGAGAACATGAAGTGTTTGGTTTTCTGTCCTTGCTATAGTTTGCTGAGAATGATGGTTTCCAGCTTCATCCATGTCCCTACAAAGGACATGAACTCATCCTTTTTTATGGCTGCATAGTATTCCATGGTGTATATGTGCCACATTTTCTTAATCCAGTATATCATTGATGGACATTTGGGTTGGTTCCAAGTCTTTGCTATTGTGAATAGTGCCACAAGAAACACATGTGTGCATGTGTCTTTATAGCAGCATGATTTATAATCCTTTGGGTATATACCCAGTAATGGAATGGCAGGCTCAAATGGTATTTCTAGCTCTAGATCCTTGAGGAATTGCCACACTGTCTTCCACCACAGTTGAACTAGTTTACAGTCCCACCAACAGTGTAAAAGTGTTCGTATTTCTCCACATCCTCTCTAGCATCTGTTGTTTCCTGGCTTTTTAATGATCGCCATTCTAACTGGTGTGAGATGGTATCTCATTGTGGTTTTGATTTGCATTTCTCTGATGGCCAGTGATGATGAGCATTTTTTCATGTGTCTGTTGGCTGCATAAATGTCTTCTTTTGAGAAGTGTCTGTTCATATCCTTCACCCACTCTTTGATGGGGTTGTTTGATTTTTCTTGTAAATTTGTTTAAGTTCTTTGTAGATATTAGCCCTTTGTCAGATGGGTAGATTGTGAAAATTTTCTCCCATTCTGTAGGTTGTCTGTTCACTCTGATGGTAGCTTCTTTTGCTGTGCAGAAGCTCTTTAGTTTAATTAGATCCCATTTGTCAATTTTGGCTTTTGTTGCCATTGCTTTTGGTGTTTTAGTCATGAAGTATTTGCCCATGCCTATGTCCTGAATGATATTGCCTAGGTTTTCTTCTAGGGTTTTTATGGTTTTAGGTCTAACATTTAAGTCTTTAATCCATCTTGAATAAATTTGTGTGTAAGGTGTAAGGAAGGGATTCAGTTTCAGCTTTCTACATATGGCTAGCCAGTTTTCCCAGCACCATTTATTGAATAGGGAATCCTTTCCCCATTTCTTGTTTTTGTCAGGTTTATCAAAGATCAGATGGTTGTAGATGTATGGTATTATTTCTGAGGGTTCTGTTCTGTTCCATTGGTCTATATCTCTGTTTTGGTACCAGTACCATGCTGCTTTGGTTACTGTAGCTTTGTAGTATAGTTTGAAGTCGGGTAGCATGGTGCCTCCCACTTTGTTCTTTTTGCTTAGGATTGTCTTGGCAGTGAGGACTCTTTTTTCGTTCCATATGATCTTTAAAGTAGTTTTTTCCAATTCTGTGAGGAAAGTCATTGGTAGCTTGATGGGGATGGCAGTGAATCTATAAATTACCTTGGGCAGTGTGGTCATTTTCGTGATATTAATTCTTCTTATCCATGAGGATGGAATGTTCTTCCATTTGTTCGTGTCCTCTTTTATTTTGTTGAGCAGTGGTTTGTAGTTCTCCTTGAAGAGGTCCTTCACATCCCTTGTAAATTGGATTCCTAGGTATTTTATTCTCTTTGAAGCAATTGTGAATGGGAGTTCATTCATGATTTGGCTCTCTGTTTGTCTGTTATTGGTGTAGAGGAATGCTTGTGATTTTTGCCCATTGATTTTGTATCCTGAGACTTTGTTGAAGTTTCTTATCAGCTTAAGGAGATTTGGGGCTGAGATGATGGGGTTTTCTAAATCTACAATCATGTCATCTGCAAACAGGGACAATTTGACTTCCTCTTTTCCTAATTGAATACCCTTTATTTCTTTCTCCCGCCTGATTGCCCTGGCCAGAACTTCCAACATTAAGTTGAATAGGAGTGTTGAGAGAGGATATCCCTGTCTTGTGCCAGTTTTCAAAGGGAATGCTTCCAGGTTTTGCCCATTCAGTATGATATTGGCTGTTCGTTTGTCATAAATACCTGTTAGTATTTTGAGACATGTCCCATCAATACCTAGTTTATTGAGAGTTTTTAGCATGAAAGCCTGTTGCATTTTGTTGAAGGCCTTTTCTGCATCTATTGAGATAATCATGTGGTTTTTGTCTTTGGGTTCTGTTTATATGATGGATTATGTTTATTGATTTGCGTATGTTGAGCCAAGCTTGCACTACAGGGATGAAGCCAACTTGATCGTGGTGGATAAGCTTTTTGTTGTGCCGTTGGATTCAGTTTGCCAGTATTTTGTTGAGGATTTTTGTGTCAATGTTCATCAGGGATATTGGTCTAAAATTCTCCTTTTTTGTGTATCTCTGCCAGGCTTTGGTATCAGGATGACACTGGCCTCATAAAATGAGTTAGGGAGGATTCCCTCTTTTTCTATTGATTGGAATAGTTTCAGAATGAATGGTACCAGCTCCTCTTTGTACCTTTGGTAGAATGTGGCTGTGAATCCTTCTGGTCCTGGACTTTTTTTGCTTGGTAGGCTATTAATTATTGCCTCAATTTCAGAGCCTGTTGTTGACCTATTTAGGGATTCAATTTCTTCCTGGTTTAGTCTTGGGAGGGTGTACATGTCCAGGAATTTATCTATTTCATCTAGACCACAGTGCAATCAAACTAGAACTCAGGATTAAGAAACTCACTCAAAACTGCTCAACTACATGGAAACTGAACAACTTGCTCCTGAATTACTACTGGGTACACAGCGAAATGAAGGCAGAAATAAAGATGTTCTTTGAAACCAATGCAACAAAGACACAACATACCAGAATCTCTGGGACACATTTAAAGCAGTGTGTACAGGGAAATTTATAGCACTAAATGCCGACAAGAGAAAGCTGGAAAGATCTAAAATTGACACCCTAACATCACAATTAAAAGAACTAGAGAAGCAAGAGCAAACACATTCAAAAGCTAGCAGAAGGCAAGAAATAACTGAGATCAGAGCAGAACTGAAGGAGATAGAGATACAAACAAACTCTTCAAAAAACCAATGAATCCAAGAGCTGGTTTTTTGAAAAGATCAACAAAATTGATCGATTGCTAGCAAGACTAATGAAGAAGAAAAGAGAGAAGAATCAAATAGACGCAATAAAAAATGATAAAGGAGATATCACCATGGATCCCACAGAAATACAAACTACCATCAGATAATACTATAAACAGATTCACTTAAGGCTTTTTCCCTGCATCCAACAAGCTAAAATTTAAAACACACTGTTTCCTAACATAACTTGCAATAAAAATGCATCAAGTGACCAATATTAATTTTGTTCAGATAGCTTAACAGTTTTGCTTTGTAAATTCTAAGTTCTCAGTTATTACCTCAGAGAAAAAGTAACGGATACCAATATTCAATTATTCGTCATGTAAAATATTTACACAAGGAACTGAGTTTTCCTTGCTCCCTGGAAAAGATTTTAGGGACTCTTGATGTTGGTAGGGGATTGAGGAGAAGAAGGAAGCCAGATGTATGCATCTCCACAAAAGTGGAGAAATTGAGTGTCTTCTTCTCCAGGGGACAATCCACAAACACAGTAGTCAACAATATGGCACCGCTCCATGAAACTCAATAGAAAGCTACAGTGTGCTTGAAGAAAAGTAAACTATAGGGTCTGTAAAGTCTAAAACTGATGATACATAATTCCTAAAGAGTTAGACCATCTTACCAGAGTACCATGTTCGGTTTTAACCACCATATTTTTGCGTTTGAGAGAATGAGGAGCATTGTGCATACTGTGGTCTTCTCATTTTTGTTTTCTTTTCTTTTCTTTTCTTTTTTTTTTTTTAAGAAAAGGCTGCATAGAAACATTCTAGAGGACTATCTGGGAAACTATTTTTCCCTTTTCTGTCTTTTTTTCTTTTTTCTTGTTTTCCATAACTTATTGGGTAACAGGTGGTATCTGATTACATGAGTAAGTTCTTTAGTGGTGGTTTGTGAGATTTTGGTGCACCCATCACCCAAGCAGTATACACTGCACCATATTTGTAGTCTTTTATCCCTTGTCCCCCTCTCATTCTCCTCTCCAAGTCCCCACAGTCCATTGTATCATTCTTATGCCTTTGCATCCTCATAACTTAGCTCCTACATGTCAGTGAGAACATACAATGTTTAGTTTTCCATTCCTGAGTTACTTCACTTAGAATAATAGTCTCCAATCTCATCCAGGTTGCTGTGAATGCCGTTAATTCATTCCTTTTTATGGCTGAGTAGTATTCCATCATATATATACACACATACACACACACACACACACACATATATATATGTACACGTACATATGTGTGTGTATATATATCATACCACAGCTGCTTTATCCTCTTGTTGATTGATGGGAATTTGGGTTGGTTCCACTATTTTGCAATTGTGAATTGTGCTGCTATAAACACGCATATACAAGTATATTTTTCATATAAAGACTTCTTTTCCTCTGGATAAATACCCAGTAGTAGAATTGCTGAATCAAATGGTAGTTCTCCTTTTAATTCTTTAAGGAATCTTCACTGTTTTCCATAGTGGTTGTACCAGTTTACATTCCCACCAGCAGTGTAGAAGGCCTCCCTGATCACTGCATCCACACCAACATCTACTGTTTTTGATTTTTTTATTATGGTCATTCTTGAAGGAGTAAGGTGGTATCATATTGTGGTTTTGATTTGCATTTCTCTGATCATTAGTGACATTAAGCATTTTTTCGTATGTCTGCTGGCCATTAGTACATCATCTTTTGAGAATTGTCCATTCATGTCCTTAGCGCATTTTTGATGGGATATTTTTTTTTCTTGCTGATTTGTTTGAGTTTGTTGTAGATTCTGGATATTAGTCCTTTATCAGATGTATAGATTGTGAAGATTTTCTCCCACTCTGTAGGTTGTTCGTTTACTCTGCTGACTATTCTATTTGCTAAGCAAAAGCTCTTTAGTTTAATTAAGTCCCAACTACTTATCTTAGTTTTTATTGCATTTACTTTTGGGTTCTTGGTCATGAAATCTTTGCCTAAGCCAACATCTGGAATGTTTTTTCCTAAGTTATCTTCTAGAATTTTTATAGTTACAGGTCTTAGATTTAAGTCCTTAATCCATCTTGAGTTGGTTTTTGTGTAAGTTGAGAGATGAGGATCCAGTTACATTCTCCTACATGTGGCTAGCCAATTATCCCAGCACCATTTGTTGAAAAGGGTGTCTTTTCCCCCACTTTATGTTTTGGTTTGCTTTGTCAAAGATCAGTTGGCTGTAAGTATTTGGTTTTATTTCGGGGTTCTCTATTCTGTTCCATTGGTCTGTGTGCCCATTTTTATACAAGTACCATGCTGTTTTGTAACGATGGCCTTACAGTATAGTTTGAAATCAGGTAGTGTGATGCCTCCAGATTTGTTATTTTTGCCTAGTCTTGCTTTGACTATGCGGGCTCTTTTTTGTTTCCATGTGAATTTTAGAACTGTTTTTTCTAATTCTATGAAGAATGATGGTGGTATTTTGATGGGGATTGCATTGAATTTGTAGATTGTTTTTGGCAGTACGGTCATTTTCATAATATTGATTCTACCCATCCATGAGCATGGGATGTATTTCAGTTTGTGTCATCTATGATTTCTTTGTGTTTTGTAGTTTTCCTTGTAGAGGACTTTTGACTCCTTGGTTATGTATATTCCTAAGTATTATTATTTTTTTTTTTTGCAGTTTTTGGAAAAAGAGTTGAGATCTTGATTTGATTATCTGTTTGGTTGCTGTTGGTGTATAGAAGAGCTACTGATTTGTGTACATTCATCTTGTATCCAGAAACTTTACTGAATTCTTTTATCAGTTCTTGAAGCTTTCTGGAGGAGTCTTTAGGATTTTCAAGGTAAATAATTATATCATCATCAAACACTGGCACTTTAAATTCCTCTTTACTGATTTGGATGCCCTTTGTTTCTTTCTCTTGTCTGATTGCTCTGGCTAGGACTTCCAGTACTATGTTGAAGAGGAGTGGTGAAAGTGAACATCCTTGTTTTGTTCCAGTTCTTAGAGGGAATACTTTCAATTTTTTCCCAATCAGTATTATGTTGTGGGTCTGTGGGTTTGTCATCAATGGCTTTTATTATATTGAGATATGTCCCTTGTATGCCAATTTTGCTGATAGTTTTAATCATAAAGGGATGCTGGATTTTGTAGAATGCTTTTTCTGCAACTATTGAGATGATCATGTGATTTTTGTTTTTAATTCTGTCAATGTAGTGTATCACATTTATTGACTTGCATATGTTAAACCATTCCTGGATCCCTGGTATGAAACTCACTTGATCATGGTGGATTATCTTTTTGATATGTTGTTGGATTTAGCTAGATAGTATTTTGTTAAGGATTTTAGCATCTATGTTCATCAAGGATATTATTTTTGGTTATGTCCTTTCCTGGTTTTGGTATTAGGGTGATGCTGGCTTCATAGAATGAATTAGTGAGGGTTCTTTCTTTCTCTATCTTGTGGAATAGTGTCAGAAGGATTAGTACCAATTCTTCTTTGAATGTCTGGTATAATTCTGCTGTGAATCCATCTGGTTCTAGACTTTTTTTTTGTTGGCAATTTTTAAATTACTCTTTCAATCTTGCTGCTTGTTATTATTCTATTCGGGGTATCTAATTCTCCCTGATTGGAGCTAGGAGGGTTGTATTTTTCCAGGAATTTATCCATCTCTTCTAGGTTTTCTAGTTTATGTACATAAAGGTGTTCATAGTAGCCTTGATTGGTCTTTTGTATTGCAGTGGTGTCGGTTGTAATATCTCCTGTTTCTTTTCTTAATGAGGTTATTTGAATTTTCTCTCTTCCTTTCTTGGTTAATATTGCTAATGGTCTATCAATTTTATTTCTATTTTGAAATAACCAGATTTTTGTTTCATTTATCTTTTGTATGTTTTTTTGTTTGTTTCAATTTCATTTAATTCTGCTTTGATCTTCGTTATTTCCTTTCTTCTGCTGGATTTGAGTTTGCTTTGTTCTTGTCTGTCTCATTCCTTGAAGTGTGACCTTAGAATGTCCATTTGTGCTTTTTCAGTCTTTTTGATGTAGGCATTTAGGGGTATGAACTTTCCTTTTAGTACCACCTTTGCTGTATCCTAGAGGTTTTTATAGGTTGTGTCATTATTGTCGTTCAGTTCAAAGAATTTTTTAATTTCCCTCTTGATTTCGTTTTTGACCCAGTGATCATTCAGGAGCAGGTTATTTAATTTCCATGTATTTGCATGGTTTTGAAGATTCCTTTTGGAGTTGATTTCCAGGTTTATTCCACTGTTACCTGAGAGAGTGCTTGATATAATTTCAATTTTCTTAAATTTATCAAGGCTCATTTTATGGCCTATCATATGGTCTATCTTAGAGAAAATTCCATGTACTGTTGAATGGAATGTGTATTCTGTGGTTTGTGGACGAAATGTTCTGTATATATCTGTTAAGTACATTTGTTCAAATCATTATTGTTGTGTTGCTGTCTATCTCATTTCTTAGGTCTATTAATTGTTTTATAAGTTTGGGAGCTCCAGTGTTAGGTGCATATATGTTTAGCATTGTGACATGTTCTTGTTGGACAAGACCTTTTACTATTATATAATATCTCTCTTTGTCTCTTCTAACTGCTGTTGCTTAAACGTTTGTTTTGTCTGATATAAGAATAACTACCCCCGCTTGCTTTTGGTGCCCATTTGCTGGAAATGCCTTTTTCTACCCTTTTACTTTAAGTTTTTGTGAGTCCTTATGTATTAGGTGAGTCTCCTGAAGGCAGCAGATAGTGGATGGGTGAGTTCTTATCCATTCTGTGGTTCTGCATCTTTTAAGTGGAGCATTTAGGCCATTTACATTCAATGTTAGTATTGAGATGTGAGGTATGGTTGCTTTCATCGTGCTATTTCTTGCCTGTGTACTTGGTACTTTTGTTTTTTGTTTTTGCTTTTTAACTTGTATTTTTGTTTTATAGGTCCTGTGTGATTTCTACTTTAAAGAGGTTCTGTTTTGATGTGTTTCCAGGATTTGTTTCAAGATTTAGAGCTTCTTTTAGCAGCTCTTGTAGTGGTGGCTTAGTAGTGGTGAATTCTCTCAGCATTTGTTTGTCTGAAAAAGTCTGTATCTTTCTTTCATATATGATGCTTAGTTTCGCTGGATACAAAATTTTGGGATGATAATTGTTTTGTTTGAGGAGGCTGAAGATAGAGCCCCAATCCCTTCTAGCTTGTAGGGTTTCTGCTGAGAAATCTGCTATTAATCTGATTGTTTTTCCCTTATAGGTTACCTGGAGCTTCTGTCTCACAGCTCTTAAGAGTCTTTCCTTCATCTTAACTTTGCATAACCTGATGACAATGTGCCTAGGCGAAGATCTTTTGTGATGAATTTCCCAGGTGTTCTTTGTTCTTCTTGTATTCAAATGTCTAGGTCCCTAGCAAGACCAGGGAAGTTTTCCTCAATTATTCTCCCAAAAATGTTTTCCAAGATTTTAGAATTCTCTTCTTCCTCTGGAATACTGGTTAGTGTTAGGTTTGGTCGTTTAACATAATCCCAGACTTCTTGGATGCTTTGTTCATATTTTCTTATTATTTTCTCTTTATCTTTGTGGGATTGGGTTAATTTTAAAATCTCATCTTAGAGCTCTGAATTTCTTTCTTCTATTTGTTTAAATCTATTGCTGAGACTTTCCAGAGCATTTTTCATTTCTGTAAGTGTGTCCAGTGTTTCCTGAATGTTTGAATTTTTTAAAAACTATCTATTTCCTTGAATGCTTCTCCCTTCATTTCTTGTATCATTTTTTGTATTTCCTGGCATTAGGCTTCATATTTCTCTGGTGCCTCCCTAATTAGCTTAATAACTAACCTCCTCAATTCTTTTTCAGGTAATTCAGGTATTTCTTCTTTGTTTGGATCCATTGCTGGTGAACTAGTGTTATGTCTTGGGGGGAATTAAAGAGCCTTGTTTTGTCATATTACCAGAGCTGGGTTTCTGGTTCCTTCTTATTTGGGTAGCCTCTGTTAGAGAGAAGATCTAGTGCTGAAGGCCGTTATTCAGGTTCCTTTGTCCCATGGGGTGTCCCCTTGATGTAGCACTTTCCCCCTTTTCCTGGATGCAGCTTCCTGTGGGCTGAACTGCAGTGATTGTTGTCTCTCTTCTGGGTCTAGCCACCCAGCAAGTTTACCAGGCTCCTGGCTGGTATTGGAGTTATCTGCACAGAGTCCTATGATGTGAACCATCTATGGGTCTTTCAGCCATAGATACCAGCAACTGTTCCAATGGAGGTGGCAGGGGGATGCATTGAATTCTGTAAGGGTTCTTAGCTTTGGTGGTCTAATGCTCTATTTTTGTGCTGGTTGGCATCCTGCCAGGAGGTGGTGCTTTCCCAAGAGCATCATCTGGGGTATTATGGAGAAGAACTGGAGGTGGATGGGGCCCTAGAACTGCCAAGATTTTATGCCCTTTGTCTTCACGTAACAGGGTGGGTAGGGAAGGACCATCAGGTGTGGTCAGAGCTAGGCATGTCTGAGCTCAGACTCTCCTTGGGTGGGTCTTGCTGTGGCTGCTGTGGAGGATGTGGGTGTCAATTTAGAGAGCCAAGAGAAATACGGGAGCAGAGGAAGCAGCAGAAAGTCCAGGTCAATGGAACTGTATACCTAGGAGAATTATGTCTGCCTCTGCTGAGTCCTGCAGGTTGTCAGGGAAGTGGGGGAAAGCTGGCAATCACAGGCCTCACCCAGCTCCCATGCAAACTGAAGGGCATGTCTCACTCCCGCTGTGCCCCACCTAACAGCCCTGAGTCTATTTTCAGGCAGTGGGCAGCCAGACTTGAGAACTTGCCCCAGGCTATCCACCTCCCAACTGCAGGGGGAAAAATGGCTTGTTTCTTCCCCCGCCTGTGGAGTCTGCATGCTGGATTCACACCCTCCCTTGAGTTCTGTCCAGGAGGCTTCTTGCCCTGTTCAAATTGTTACAAAATTCAGCTGGAGATACCCTTCTTGCTGTGGTGTTCCCGCCACCTCCCCCAACCCCCGCTGCCCCTCCTCCCACTCCTCTAGATACCCTCCAGATGGAACCCTGTGGTGCCAGGCAGGAATGGCCTGCCTGGGGACCCAGCGAGCTCCCAAGGCCTTTCTGCGGCTTCCTCTACCCCTGTATTTCTCTTGGCTCTCTAAATTGACTCACCTCCAGGAAGGTCAGAAACTTCTCCCACAAACAGACCTTCAGTTTTTCCAGTGGGGGTGTTTGTTCAGAAGAGGAGGCTTTCCCTTACCCACTTCCACAGTTGGGGCACTCACAGTATCTGGGGTGTCTCCAGGGTCCTGCAGAAGCAGTCTGCTTCCTTCAGCGGGTCTGTGGGTTTTTAGGATTGCTGGACTGTTCTTGCAGTCAATCTGGAGCTAAAGTTCACAGTCGACTGTCTGAGAAACTATTAATAGCAATTGCCTTTGCTCTAAATTGTACACATTTCTTTTTTCTTTTTTTTTAATTTTTAATTTTTTTTTTATTGAGATGGAGTCTTACTCTGTCATCCAGGCCGGAGTGCAGTGGTGTGATCTTGGCTCACTGCAACGTCTGCTTCCCTGGTTCAAGTGATTCTCCTGCCTCAGCCTCCCAAATAGTTGGGGTTGCAGGTGCCCACCACCATGCCTGGAGAATTTTTGTATTTTTAGTAGAGACAGGCTTTCACCATGTTGACCAGGCTAGTCTCAAACTCCAGACCTCAAGTGATCCGCCCATCTCAGTCTCCCAAAGTTCTGGGATTACGGGCGTGAGCCACTGAGCCCAGCCTGTACACATTTCTTTATTTTTAAAATCCCTTATCATACCCAAATATTTTATTACTATAAAAATGAGATTTTTTTAAAATTACTTACTGAAACACAAAAACTATGTGATAACAATAATAGAAAACTTTTTATAGTGCTTGCCACATACAAGACACTGTTCTAAACACTTTATATACATTGACTATTGAATCCTCATAATAACCTTAGGAAGAAGAAATGATCATTATCCCCATTTTAGAAATGAGCAAAGTGAGATACAAAGAGGCTAAATAGCCTGCCCAATGTCACACCTCTGGGAATTAGAAACCCACCATTTGAAGCAAAGCAGTGTGCCTGGCCTTTTGGCTCTTGAAAAAATATACTATAAAATAACTGAGATAATGGAAGAAGACAGAAAGATAATGTGATTCTTTTTTACTGTTACACATTTGAAGAACTTAAAAAGGAAGAGAGGTTGTTAGTTTTTTATGTCAAAGGAGAATCCCATTTGTGTGAGTCCACGAGCTCTAATTAAAACAGAAAGAAATATAGTTTTATGTAAGAAATACTTTGTTAGTTGAAGAAACCCTGAAATGGTAAACTAGGAAGGCAACTTTGAAAACATAGTCCTTTTTTATTAAAAATATCACTGCAGAGTAACCATGGTAATTAAACTTTCCATCTTTATGTTCGCCATGATGTCTTCTTTGTAATGCAATTTTTCTCTTCCTCTGATTCCATCTCCTTAGTTTTATTTACAAATTGTTCCTTTCCAATGGCCTAACATATTCAAATTTTTTGAATTATACCCCCAAACACCACCCACTTTCTTTTATTACAATAACAATTTCATTTGATTGACTCCATTACTCTTGCTTTTTGTCCATGGATGAAATTAAGATAATTAAATAAAATATATACAAATGATTCATTAAAGTTGTCTATGTGAAGTACATGCAGAAAAACTAATAAAGGGACTTTTGAAGCTCACTTTTTTTAAGGCATGATTTTCCAGAACATAAAGAAAAGGGCATAATAGTTATATTTTCCAAAGAAATGTTTCATAATGAAATTGCTCTAATAAAATAGTTAATGGAATGGTAATTGTATACTTTATTGAATGTGCTGGTACTTATCATTAATGTGTTTCCATAAAAATGGATAACATCTCTTTACTGATATTAGAGTAGAAAATGAGCTAACAATGCTTAAAAATAAAAAGATTGTACTGACAATCTGGGCATTGTACTGACAACAGGGGCATCTTATTTTAAAACAAAAGAAAATATTGAAACTTTAAAGTGTGGTTTTGGAAATGTGACAGTTCACTTTCTTGTCTAATTATGCCCACTGCACACAATCAAGAAGGTTGAGTCCTGCCGTTTGTGCACCAAAGAATATGCTATCAGAAAATCTCCCTAAATTTATTAAGAAAATAAGTTGAGAGAGGATTTTCCAGTAACCCTGATACCCCCGTCCCCACCCCATTAAATACTCACCGGTTCTATTGTAGCAGGACTAGTGGCAGACAAAACCGGGAGCAAGGTGGTGGGGTTTAGGGTGTTGCAAACTTTAATGGTTATGTGGGGATTTTCACATAGCAAGCTTTGGTACTTGGTTAATCCAGCATTTGTTAACCAATGATGTCCTTTGGTATTTATTAAAGTTACCACAGCATGGGGGTCCTTTATATTCAGGTTTTGCCTAAGGGGTGGTCTAGTGGTTAGGATTTGGTGCTCTCACAGCCGTGACCAGGTTCGATTCCCTGTCAGGGAACCAAGAAACGTAGCAGGACAAGTGGTGGACAAAACTCCTCAGACACCAAGTTAAAGAAGGAAGTTAAATGGCCGGGGGTATCGGCAAGACTCCTGTCTCAAGAGCCAAGCTAAGTGAGAAATTCTTGTCCCTTTTAAGGGCTCACAGCTCTAAGGGGGTGCGTGTGAGAGGGTCGTCATTGACTGAGCAAGCACGGGGTATGTGACTGGGGGCTGCATGCACCGCTAATTAGATCGGAGCAAAACAAGATAGGGATTTTCACAGTGCATTTCTAGACAATGTCTGTAATCTATAGATGACATAACCGATTTCGTCAGGGCTAGATCTTTAACTACCAGGCCCAGGGTGTGGCACCGGGCTGTCTGCCTGTGGATTTCATTTCTGCCTTTTAGTTTTTACTTCTTCTTTCTTTGGAGGCAGAAATTGGGCATAAGATGATATGAGGGGTGGTCTCCTCCCTTACTGTAAGGTCATAGAACATGGTATTTTTCTGTTGCTGGAATAAACATGCTGGATGATGTTTCTTTTTTGTTGTTGTTGTTGTTCTTTTTTTTTTTTCTTTTGAGGCAGACTATTGCTCTGTTGCCCAGGCTGGAGTGCAGTGGAATGATCTCAGCTCACTGCAAGCTCCGCCTCCCGGGTTCACGCCATTCTCCTGCCTCAGCCTCCAGAGTAGCCGAGACTACAGGTGCCCACCACTACGCCTGGCTAATTTTTTTTTTTCTTCAGTAGAGATGGGGCTTCACCATGTTAGCCAGGATGGTCTTGATCTCCTGACTTCGTGATCTGCCTGCCATGGCCTCCCAAAGCACTGGGATTGCAGGGGTGAGCCACCACACCCAGCAAAGGTGGATGATGTTTCAACTACTATAAAATAGACTGTATTTTTTGAACAATTACATTACCAATAGCTATATTGTCAGCCTTTCTTCTGGCAATACAAGTATTTGTGAAAGACATTATTATATAGTTAATCTTGAATCTTTATCATGTGTGCAAAAATAAATTATAAACAAAATATGTTATTTTAAAAATTATTTATAGCAATCTTTATACGTAGTCAGTTTCAATGAACTAGTTGGTCATGACACGGCGGGGGAGAACTGAGGCTAGACCATCCCATACAATTCTGCTTATTTGCTCAATAACCAACTGTAACCATACTACATTGCCTATGAAAGTTCTTTTCTCTCTTCCCTTTGATTGAATTAAAAGAATAATCCTTGAGAAAAAGAATTCAGGTAATTGCTTTCTCTGTGTTTCAAAGATAATATCATGTTTGAGTACCTGATCTTTGAGGTGAGCCAGACCTGAGTTCCAGTCCTAACTCTGCTATTTGGTAGATTTGTAATCCTGAATGAGTTACATAACCCCACTTCTTCACCTGTAAAGTGAGTCCAATTAAATAGAGTTCACGTCATTAACTGTTATTACTAGTAGATGTAGTTATTCATCATTGTCTGGCACATTTTCAGGAGAAATCTGATTACATGAAAGCTCCCTCTTTTCTCCAAACAAATACATTAGCTTTTCTGCATAAATACTTGTACAGTACAATTTCCCCCATAAAGTTATCATAAGAGTTAGGTTGATTTCTTTTCAAACATGTGAGTTATCTGAACAAATAATGAGATTCAGGAAAATTAAAGTTAATTTGTTATCAAGAAATCTACAAACATTCATTGTCCTCTTCCTAGAAGAAGAATAAGTAAGGAAGTCAATACTGGAGTCTTTGATGCCTGAAATGAGTCTTGAAGATGAAGTAAGTAGAATGGACATGCCAGAAGAGTGATGATCGTGACCTAAGACAAAGAGGCATGGCAGGGGCTTCTACACTTGAGTGTGCACCAGACTTGCCTGGAAGGCTTGTGAAGACACAGATTGCTGGGCCTCTTTCAGGGAGATTCTGACTAACTGTGTTTTGAATAAAGCCTGAGAATTTGCCTTTCCAACAAACATTTCCTAGTTGATTTGGGTGCTTCTGGCCTGGGACCACACTTTGAGAACCATTGGAATAGGGGTGATGCACTGGGGGACTACGAGATCTGTGGCTTGTTACTGATGAAGCAGGCAATGAGGAAATGGCCAGAGATGGGCCAGAAAAGGAAGAAAGGACACAGATAATGGAATAACCTGGATATCTACTGAGAAAAGTCTCCACGAAGAGTATAAATTTAGTCCGAGGCCCAGTTTAGAAGGATCAGTGCCACAGTAATGAATTAGGGAATGGGAATTCTGAAGGCTGGTTGACCAGCTAAGAAGTTGGTGTAATAATTCAGAGGAGAGATGATAGGGGTTTGAGCTAAGTAAGTGTGGGAATGAAGACAAATACACAAGACTTGCTGATGTATTTAGTGAAGGGATAGAAAAAGCCCAATTTGAAGATGTTCTTTAAACTGGGTCTGTAATAAACTATATGAACTAGAATGGTTCCAATTTTGTGTTAAAAATAGTTTTGTATTATTTCATATGTTTACACACATGCTAAAATAGAAAAGGTTTGAAAGAATTTAGTGGGTTTCACCCAACTACTGACCACTTTGGTAATCTTTTTCCATTTGATAAAATAATCCCCCATGTGTGTAAGAATAATAATGTTAGCTATTTTGCATTTAATCTCTGCTGTGTATGAGGAACTACACTACATACTCTGCATCTAATATTGTATTAGTCTGTTCTCACATTGCTATGAAGAACTACCTGAGACTGGGTGATTTATAAAGAAAAATGGTTTAATTGGTTCATGGTTCTGTAGGCTGTACAGGTAGCATAGCGAGGGAGGCCTCAGGAAACTTTCAATAATGGTGGAAGGCAAAGGAGAAGCAGGCATGTCTTCACATGGCAGAGCAGGAGAGAAAGGGAGAAGATGGAGGTGCTACACACTATAAACAATGAGATCTTGTGACAATTCACTCACTATCAGGAGAACAGCAGGAGGGAAGTCCACCCCCATGATCTTATCACCTCCCACCTCCTCCAACACTGATGATTACAATATAACATTAGATTTGGGCAGGGACACAAATCCAAACCATATCAGGTATTTTATTTAATTCCCACCACATTCTATAAAGTAGGCACTATGTTAACCCTAGTTTACAGATGAGGAAACTATGGCTCACAGGTTATATCATTTACTGTTTCAGTTATCTTCCATTTGCCACTTCTTATCCACTCTCCATTTTTCTCCACCTGCTCTCTACCCAAGCAAGCTGAGCTGTGTGGAAGGCTTCCATTTGGGTTTAGTCCATGGAAGAACCTGATAGAAGATCAGACATAGGAAAGAGAGTGAGGCCAAGTTTTATTCCTTCAGCCCTCTCCCTGCTTATTGTCTCACACTGTTTATGTCATTCAACAAAGTAAACTACGACCTATCTATATAACTTTTTTTCTTCCTGGTTCCAGGGACCATATTTTTCCTCTTCCCTTCAGGTTTAGGGACAGTAACAGACCTTCTGTTCCTAGAACTGGAGTGCTGCACGCCTCCCTCATAGGCTCCTTACAAAATTGCTTACACTTGAAAATTAGTTGCTTTGTGAAACTCTCATCAGATTATTCTACTTTGAGCTTTGAGTGTACCATCTTTTTCCCACTGGAATCCTAACTGATATAATTACTCAAAGATTACAGCTAAAAGTTGGGGGAGGCAGGAACTTGAAATCTCACAGTTTGACACAAGGCACAAGCTCCTAGAGCCTGCTGTGTGTGGGGTGGGTGTGGGGAGGGAGGGTGGATTGGTGAGAAGTGTCTTCTCTACTTTATTTTGGAACTGAGTTTAGAGAAGGGCAAAGAATGACTGTCTAGCTAAATAAATTTCTACAAATCAAGGAAAGCTAAGAGTCAGAAAAGAAAAAAAAAAAAAAAACTGGTGAAAAATCCATTCTTTGGCCTCTTTACCAGTTCACCCTAATTAAGAAAGAAAAAAAGACTTTACTTGGTTCTAAATTCCTGTATATGACACTGAGAGTCTGTATAAAAACATATAGGGTCTACAGTCCTACCATTATAAAGATACTACACGGCAACCTTGATTGTCAGTCTCACACTTCACTCCACTGCCTTCCCCTTTCATCAGCAAGACAACCCATTAGAAGAGTATGGTGAAAAAATGAGACCAAATGGAGCAAAGCTTCTGTGAGATTCCTAAGAGGCTGTTTAAACTAACAAACTTATACATGATGTAGAGTAATATTTTTAATGTGTAAAAATAGAATTCAGATTGAGAAGCAGCATTCTAGAGTATATCTATTAATTCTGTCATGTTCACATCCTCTTCAGTTAAAATAACTCATTTTCTTGCAGTGTATCATATTTTTATTATAGAGTGTCATATATAGTGACATATACAGTTTTATGTAACTAAAGCTAACATACATAAAATCATCAGAAAACAGATGGATGTTCAACTTTCCTGAACTGATTAGAATTTTTAATCAGAGTTTAGAAAGGGGTACTATCATAGCCAAGATACTGGTTACATGTACGCTTAGGAGTTTTCTCAACAATATAACAAACTACAAATCCCTGAGCTTATCAGAGATAAGTTTAGATTATGTTCCTGCCATTTAACATTTAAATATATTAGTTCCCATCAAATTCTATGGAGCTGTTGCTATAAATTGTCAGACATTAAGAATAAATATGGCAATGTGGTCATCATTGATAAAATAATAAAGGTTTGAGAATATGAGAACAAACATAAGTTAATAGATATAGAAAATAGTTTTTGTAGGAAAATTGTAAAGTGACCACAAATATATGCAAAAGGCAAATGAAATTTTAAAATTCAGAATTCAAAAGATTGACAATATATTAGTCAAGACTCAATTTCCTACTGAATTACAATATTCAGCATATTTTGTTTATGTGTACAAAATAACAAAATTTTCCATGAAATCACTGTGATAATTTGCAACCAATATATACATGACCAAAAGCTGTTAAATTTCTTTTACTAAAAAGTGTCTCATTAAGTTGGAAATGAATGATACAATAGTGCATTGTAAAATTTAGAACTCTTATCTTTAAGCATAGGGTTATTTTCACTCTAGTAAATTTCTATTCTAACAAATTACACAGAAACTATTAATTAAATTTCCTAGTTCCCATATCTGTACCCAACTTTCTGCTTGCCGCCTTGGAGCTTTAATCAAGTGAATCTATTCCAGGTCATGTCCATACGCAGTTGACTTCAGTAGACTGCAGCCTTGAGTGGAACTTTCATTGCCACCATTGATGTGATCAATTCTAGTCTCCACAACCAAATTGATCACGCAGCAACTGACATCCATCTTTGAGACAGCCTCATTTAACAATCCCAGCATGTCTCTATCAATTCACTGTCAGCCACAAACAAATCCAGCCTTCACATTGTGCAGAAGGTTTTCCCACACTAGTGAGAATAACGCACAGCTATCCCAAAATTCTAAGTTTAATTATTTGAGCAATCCACCATGTTTGTAATCATAAACTTGGCAAATGAGGGAGAAAAGAAAATAAAAAATAATAAAAATACTGAGCAAAACCAAACCTTGTCTCTAAAGCAAGTAATTGTTTTCTGTAGTATCTATAAGGTCTGTTTGTATGTTAAAAGTCGATAATGTTATAGGCAAGAGAGCGTTCGGTGTTCTAAATTTCTTCATTTATTATCTCATTCACTTATCTCAATCTCCTGAATTTTTTTGTTAAATATCTCATTCAGTCTGCTCAACATCATACAAAATAGGAATTATTAAAAACAATTTGTAATGAGGAATGAGTAAGGTTAATGAGGAAGATTAAATAATTAGCTCAAGGTTATATAACAAGTGGCTGAGGCAGGAATCAGACCCAGATTTTGTAGGTTCCAGAATAACTTTGGGTTTTAATACTACAAACTTCACATCTTAGCCAAAGACATGAGTACTTTCTTTGGTGGTGATACATACATCACATTTTGAGGCTCATTTCTCTAATATTCTCAACCCTAACTTTTACCAAACCTCATGAAAAAGCTAAAATGTATTCCAAATTATAAATAATGGAAAAGAGTTTAACATTAACAAGAATTAAAATTTTATGGCAAAATTAAATATTACATGAAATATAGACAGATACATTTAGTGGATGCAAGGAGGATTACCTTGAACTCTTAAAATAACCCACTGGATAAACACCTTTTCTGTAACACACAGGCAGTAAATATGAGTAGGGGAGAAGTAAGAAGTCACCGGGAGGAAGAGAAAAACAACAGTCTCATGGAAGGTGCAGAGACCAAGTGATGCATGTTTGACTCCAGGACTTCACTGTGAAGGCTTCCTAAATATCAAACCACTAAATCATTTCTAAAATACTGGGATATTTACAGGATGCTGGTTAAATACAGAGCAGTAAATACATAAGTCTATCTTTGCCCACTCTTGAAACACCAAAATGATAGAGGAGAAATATAAACAAAGTAAACCCTCAATGACAAAACAAACAAAAAGAACTAGAGGGAAACAACAACAGGAAGGGAATATCAATAAATACTTTGTAGGTTGCAAGTTTATGAATGAAAGGACACTGAGTTTACTGAGAAGGAAAAACTAAATTCTTATGGATCTACAGAAATAGATAATGATAAAGCAAATGATAACATTCCTTAGAACTGAAGATAGGCTTGAAAATTAAAACACAATGTTCTGTTAAACATCAATGTTCACACCTGTAATCCCAGCACTTTGGGAGGCCAAGGCCAGTGGATTATTTGAGCCCAGGAATTCAAAACATGACGAAAGCCCACTTCTCAAAAAAAAAAAAAAGAAAAAATCAGTCAGGTGTGGTGATACACATCTGTAGTCCCAGTTACTCAGGAGGCTGAGCTGGGAGGATCACTTGAGCCCAGGAGAGGGCGGCTGCAGTGAGCCAAGGTCACCCCACTTCGCTCCAGCCTGGGCAGAAGTGCGAGACTCTATCTCAAAAACAAAAGAAACAAATAAACAAGCAAATCAAGGTGGAGCTTAGAGCTGAAAACAGAGCAGATAGAAAGACTTCATAGGAGAGACTTAAACCCATATTTTTTCCTACAATGTTTGCAACCCAGCAAATACCCTTTCCCCACCCCACCAAGCATTCAAAGGCTAGACGAGTTTTATATGCTCAAAAAATAAACCAGAGAATTTGGACTCATGGCCCTATGTTATGGGACAATGGTGAAGTATCAAAGAGAAAGCAAGGAAGTAAATGTAAGCCTACATAATTTCAACCTGGAACATCCAGTATCCATTAACATCCCTCTGTTCACAGACCACTGGCACCCCAGGCGCACCCCAGGGTATGCCTACTCTTTGGGGATTTGTCTTTAAAGAAACTGAAACGCTTCACAGGGAAATCTACAGTTAATAACATATAACTCAAAGGTTAAGTCTCAAATGCAAACCATGAGATGAAAACCTCTGCCTTGCTTTTTTTCCTTTAGAAAAATATTTTAAATTTTTATTGAGGTATAATTTCCATTTAATAAGTGATACATTTAACATGTATAATTATATGGATTTTCACAAATATGCTGTATACACCTGGGGGAATTACCAAGACAATCAAGATACAGAACTGTTCCATCACCCTCAAAGTCTTCTTTTGCGCTTCTGCAATCAATCTCTCTCTTTGCCCATGACCTTCGAGCAACCACTGATCTGCTTTTTGTCACTATAAATGAGTTTGCATTTTCTAGAATTTTATATAAAGAGAATCATGCACTATGTGCTTTTTATGATTGTTTCTCCTTAGACACAATAACACAAAGAATGATGCTGATAAATTTTGCTAATTCTAAAATGCCTAAAATAAGTCCTACTTAGTCATGTCATATTTTTTTAACAGATTTATCAGAGTTTTGTTACATGGATATATTTCTTAGTAGTAAAGTCTGGTCTTTTAGCGTAACCTTTACTCCCCTCTCAATTTTCTGAGTAACTAATATCTATTATTCCACTCTGTATGTACATGTGTACACATTATTTAGCTCCCACTTATAGGTGAGGATGTGCAATATTTGACTTTCTGTTCCTGAGTTATTTCCCTAAAGATTATAGCCTCCAGTTCCAGCCATGTTGCTGAAAGACATATTTCATTGTTTTTTACGACTGAATAGTAATCCATGATATATATATACATAACACATTTTCTTCATCCAGTTATTCATTGATGTACACTTGGGTCAATTCCATATCTTTGCCATTGTGAATAGTGATGCAATAAACATATGAGAGCAGATGTCTTTTGATATAATAATTTCTTTTCCTTTTGGTATCGGATTGCTGTATCAAATAGTAGTTCTATTTTTAGTTCTTTGAGAAATCTCTATACTCTTTTCCATAGAAGTTGTACTAGTTTATATGCCCCCCAACAGTGTATATGTGCTCTCATTTCTCAACATTCTTGCCAACATCTATGATTTTTTGACTTTTTAATAATAGGTGTTCTGACTGGTATAAGATGGTATCTAATTGTGGAATTAATTTGCATTTCTCTGAGGATTAGTGATGTTGAGCATTTTTTCATATGCTTGTTGGTCATTTGTATGCCTTCTTTTGAGAAATGTCTGTTCATGTCTCCTTTGCTCACTGCCTACTGGGGTCATTTGGTTTTTGTTGTTGTTGACTTGTTTGAATTTCTTCTAGTTCTAGATATTAGTTCTTTGTCAGATGTATAGTTTGCAAAATGTTCTCTCTAGTTTACATGTTGTCTGTTAACTTTGTTGATTGTTTCTTTTGCTGCGCAGAAGCTTTTAAGTTTAAGTCCCATTTATCTACTTTGTTTTTGTTGCATTTGCTTTAGAGGTCTTAGTTACGAATTCTTTGCTTAGGCCAATGTCCAGAAGGGTACTTCCAAGATTTTCTTCTACAATTTTTATAGTTTTAGGTCTTACATTTAACCTTGAATCTATCTTGAATTATTTTTGTATATACTGAGAGATATGGGAGCAGTTTCATTTCTCTGCATATGACTATCTAATTTCCTAGCACCATTTATTAAATAGGGTATCCTTTCCCCAGTTTATGTTTTTGTCAACTTTATCAAAGACTGGTTAGTTGTAGCTATGTAGCATTACTTCTGGGTTCTCTATTCTGTTCTATGTGTTTAATTTTATAACAGTACCATGTTGTTTTGGTTATTGTTGCCTAGTAATATATTTTGAAGTCAAGTAATGTGATGCCTCCAATTTTGTTCTTTTTGCTTAAGATTGTTATGCCCATTTGGGCTCTTTTTTTTTTTTTTTGGTTCCATATAAATGTTAGGATTTTTTTTCTAATTCTGTGAAAAATGGCATTGGTATTTTGATGGGAATTGCAATTAATTAAGTGCAATTAAGTTTCTGTCTTAATTTCATTATTGACCCAAAGATCATTCAGGAGCAGGTTAATTTCATATGTTGGTATAGTTTTGAGAGTTCCTCTTGGAATTAATTTCTACTTTATTTCACTGTGGTCTGAAAAGATACTCAATATGATTTCAATTTGTTTAAATTTATTGAAACTTGTTTTGTGGCTTAATATATGTTCTAATTTAGAGAATGTTCCATGCACAGAGTAGAAGAATATATATATTCTTCAATTGCTGGACAGAATGTTCTGTAAATGTCTGTTGGGTCCATTTGGTCTAGAGTCCAGTTTATGTCCAGTGTTTCTTTTCTGATTTTCTGTCTTGATGATTTGTCTAATGCTGTCTGTTGAGTGCTGAAGTCCCCCACTATTACTGTATTGCTGTATATCTCTTTTCATAGATCTAATAGTGTTTATTTTATGAATCTAGTTGTTCTGGTGGATAACAGTAAAAAAGCACAAAGAAGATTAATATATAATGGTAAAGGGATCAATTCAAGAAGAAGATATGACAATTCTAGATATACCTGTCCTGCTTTTAAATGCCTTACTATTAAAATGAACAAACAGCAAACAATGAGCGTTAGCAATTTGAAAAAAATCTTTCTCCATAAGAGATAGAGGGGGTAAATAGAATTTAAAAGAAACAGGGACAGCAAACAAGACAAAATAATTTCAAGAAGAAAGGTATTTTTAAAAAGTGCATTCATAGAAAGAGAGATGAGATTTTATCCATAAAACACAAACGGTATGTTATTTTTAAAAGAAAAACAAAAAAGAGCTCTTGGAAATTAAAAATATTATAGCTCTTAGGGAAAAAATATCAATGAAAGAGTAGGAACAAAAACCAAGCAAGCCTCATAGAAAGTAGAAAAAAAGAAAAGAGATGAATAATGAAAGATGAAAAACTGAAAAATGTAAATATTAACTAAAGATTTAGTCATCCAAATGACTGTTTCATAGAGAATAAGAAAAAAAAAAAATGAAGACCAGGTGCAGTGGCTCACGCCTGTAGTCTCATTTTGTGAGGCCGAGGCAGGTGTATCACCTGCGGTCAGGAGTTCAAGACAAGCCTGGCCAACAATGCAAAACTCCGTGTCTACTGAAAATATAAAAATTAGCCGGGCGTGGTAGCAGGCACCTGTAATCCCAGCTACTCGGGAGGCTGAGGCAGGAGAATTGCTTGAACCCAAGAGGCGGAGGTTGCAGTGAGCTGAGATTGCACCTTGCACTCCAGCCTGGGTGACAAGAGTGAAATTTCATCTCAAAAAAGGAAAAAAAAAAAAAAAGAGAGAGAGAGAGAAAGGTAGAAAATTGTTAAATAAATGGAGATGACTTTAATAGATGGGGAAAAAAAATAAGTTGTCATGTTGAAAGCCTCGCCAAAATTCCCAGATCAATAAATTAAAAAGATGCACTTGAAGGCCCATCACTATGAAATTACCACCTCCTGAAGATAAAAAATTTTTGGAGAGGTTCCAGGAAAAAAACTTAAATCATATTCAAAGAGGAGGGATAAAAATGGCACCTGACTTCTCATCAGCAGAACTGGAATCTACAGAAAGTGAAGAAGCACTCTCAAAATCCTGAGATAAAATGACTCCATCCAAAAATTCCATGTGTAATAAATCATCTATTAATATAAAAGTAGAAATAGGAACAACTCCAGTCTCCAGCTCCCAGCGCGAGCGACACAGAAGACAGGTGATTTCTGCATTTTCAACTGAGGTACTGGGTTCATCTCACTAGGGAGTGCCAGACAATCGGTGCTGTTGAGCTGCTGCAGCCCCACCAGGGAGAGCTGAAGCAGGGCGAGGCATCGCCTCACCTGGGAAGTGCAAGGGGGAAGGGAATCCCTTTTCCTAGCCAGGGGAACAGAGACACACAACACCTGGAAAATCGGGTAACTCCCACCCCAACACTGCGCTTTACCAAGGGTCTTAGCAAATGGGAACACCAGGAGATTATATCCCACACCTGGCCGGGAGGGTCCCACGACCACGCAGCCTCCCTCATTGCTAGCACAGCAGTCTGTGATCTAACAGCAAGGCAGCAGCCAGGCTGGGGGAGGGGTGCCTGCCATTGCTGAGGCTTAAGTAGGTAAACAAAGCCCCTGGGAAGCTCCAACTGGGTGGAGCTCAAGCAGCTCAAGGAGGCCTGCCTGTCTCTGTAGACTACACCTCTGGGGACAGGGCACAGCTAAACAACAACAGCAGCAGCAACAACAACAACAACAACACAAAAGCAGCAGAAACCTCTGCAGACGCAAACGACTCTGTCTGACAGCTTTGAAGACAGCAGTGGATCTCCCAACACGGAGGTTGAGATCTGAGAATGGACAGACTGCCTGCTCAAGTGGGTCCCTGACCCCTGAGTAGCCTAACTGGGAGACATCCCCCACTAGGGGCAGACCGACACCCCACACCTCACACGGTAGAGTACAACCCTGAGAGGAAGCTTCCAAAGCAAGAATCAGACAGGTACACTCGCTGTTCAGCAATATTCTATCTTCTGCAGCCTCTGCTGCTGATACCCAAGCAAACAGTCTAGAGTGGACCTCAAACAATCTCCAACAGACCTACAGCTGAGGGTCCTGACTGTTAGAAGGAAAACTAACAAACAGGAAGGACACCCACACCAAAACCCCATCAGTACATCACCATCATCAAAGACCAGAGGCAGATAAAACCACAAAGATGGGGAAAAAGCAGGGCAGAAAAGCTGGAAATTCAAAAAATAAGAGCACATCTCCCCCTGCAAAGGAACGCAGCTCATCGCCAGCAACCGATCAAAGCTGGATGGAGAATGACTTTGACGAGACGAGAGAAGAAGGCTCCAGTAAATCAAACTTCTCAGAACTAAAGGAGGAATTATGTACCCAGCGCAAAGAAACTAAAAATTTTGAGAAAAGAGTAGAAGAATTGATAACTAGAATAATTAATGCAGAGAAGGCCATAAACGAACTGACAGAGATGAAAACCATGACACGAGAAATATGTGACAAATGCACAAGCTTCAGTAACTGACTCGATCAACTGGAAGAAAGAGTATCAGCGATTAAGGATCAAATGAATGAAATGAAGCGAGAAGAGAAACCAAAAGAAAAAAGAAGAAAAAGAAATGAACAAAGCCTGCAAGAAGTATGGGATTATGTAAAAAGACCAAATCTATGTCTGATTGGGGTGCCTGAAAGTGAGGGGGAAAATGGAACCAAGTTGGAAAACACTCTGCAGGATATCATCCAGGAGAACTTCCCCAACCTAGTAGGGCAGACCAACATTCAAATTCAGGAAATACAAAGAATGCCACAAAGATACTCCTCCAGAAGAGCAACTCCAAGACACATAATTGCCAGATTCACCAAAGTTGAAATGAAGGAAAAATTCTTAAGGGCAGCCAGAGAGAAAGGTTGGGTTACCCACAAAGGGAAGCCCATCAGGCTAACAGCAGATCTCTCGGCAGAAACTCTACAAGCCAGAAGAGAGTGGGGGCCAATATTCAACATTCTTAAAGAAAAGAATTTTAAACCCAGAATTTCATATCCAGCCAAACTAAGTTTCATAAGTGAAGGAGAAATAAAATCCTTTAGAGATAAGCAAATGCTTAGAGATTTTGTCACCACCAGCCCTGCCTTGCAAGAGACCCTGAAGGAAGCACTAAACATGGAAAGGAACAACCGGTACCAGCCATTGCAAAAACATGCCAAAATGTAAAGACCATCGAGGCTAGGAATAAATAGCATCAACTAAAGAGCAAAATAACCAGTTAATATCATAATGGCAGGATCAAGTTCACACATAACAATATTAACTTTAAATGTCAATGGACTAAATGCTCCAATTAAAAGACACAGACTGGCAAATTGGATAAAGAGTCGGGACCCATCAGTCTGCTGTATTCAGGAGACCCATCTCACATGCAGAGACATACATAGGCTCAAAATAAAGGGATGGAGGAAGATCTACCAAGCAAATGGAGAACAAAAAAAAGCAGGGGTTGCAATACTAGTCTCTGATAAAACAGACTTTAAACCCTCAAAGATCAAAAGAGACAAAGAAGGCCATTACATAATGGTAAAGCGATCAATTCAACAGGAAGAGCTAACTATCCTAAATATATATGCACCCAATACAGGAGCACCCAGATTCATAAAGCAAGTCCTTAGAGACTTACAAAGGGACTTAGACTCCCATACGATAATAATGGGAGACTTCAACACTCCACTGTCAACATTAGACAGATCAACGAGACAGAAAGTTAACAAGGATATCCAGGAATTGAACTCATCTCTGCAGCAAGCAGACCTAATAGACATCTACAGAACTCTCCACCCCAAATCAACAGAATATACATTCTTCTCAGCACCACATCACACTTATTCCAACATTGACCACATAATTGGAAGTAAAGCACTCCTCAGCAAATGTACAAGAACAGAAATTATAACAAACTGTCTCTCAGACCACAGTGCAATCAAACTAGAACTCAGGACTAAGAAACTCAATCAAAACCGCTCAACTACATGGAAACTGAATAACCTGCTCCTGAATGACTACTGGGTACATAACGAAATGAAGGCAGAAATAAAGATGTTCTTTGAAACCAATGAGAACAAAGATACAACATACCAGAATCTCTGGGACACATTTAAAGCAGTGTGTAGAGGGAAATTTATAGCACTAAATGCCCACAAGAGAAAGCAGCAAAGATCTAAAATTGACACTCTAACATCACAATTAAAAGAACTAGAGAAGCAAGAGCAAACACATTCAAAAGCTAGCAGAAGGCAAGAAATAACTAAGATCAGAGCAGAACTGAAGGAGATAGAGACACAAAAAACCCTCCAAAAAATCAATGAATCCAGGAGTTGGTTTTTTGAAAAGATCGAGAAAATTGATAGACCGCTAGCAAGTCTAATAAAAAAGAAAAGAGAAGAATCAAACAGACGCAATAAAAAATGATAAAGGGGATATCACCACCGACCCCACAGAAATACAAACGACCATCAGAGAATACTATAAACACCTCTACTCAAATAAGCTAGAAAATCTAGAAGAAATGGATAATTTCCTGGACACTTACACTCTTCCAAGACTAAATCAGGAAGAAGCTGAATCCCTGAATAGACCAATAGCAGGCTCTGAAATTGAGGCAATAATTAATAGCCTACCAACCAAAAAAAGTCCAGGACCAGATGGATTCAGAGCTGAATTCTACCAGACATACAAGGAGGAGCTGGTACCATTCCTTCTGAAATTATTCCAATCAATAGAAAAAGAGGGAATCCTCTCTAACTCATTTTATGAGGCCAACAACATCCTGATACCAAAGCCTGGCAGAGACACAACAAAAAAAGAGAATTTTAGACCAATATCCCTGATGAACATCGATGCAAAAATCCTCAATAAAATACTGACAAACCAGATCCAGCAGCACATCCAAAAGCTTATCCACCATGATCAAGTGCGCTTCATCCCTGTGATGCAAGGCTGGTTCAACATATGCAAATCAATACACAGAATCCAGCATATAAACAGAACCAAAGACAAAAACCACATGATTATCTCAATAGATGCAGAAAAGGCCTTTGACAAAATTCAACAGCCCTTCATGCTAAAAACGCTCAATAAATTCGGTATTGATGGAAGGTATCTCAAAATAATAAGAGCTATTTATGACAAACCCACAGCCAATATCATACTGAATGGGCAAAAACTGGAAAAATTCCCTTTGAAAACTGCTACAAGACAGGGATGCCCTCTCTCACCACTCCTATTCAACATAGTGTTGGAAGTTCTGGCTAGGGCAATCAGGCAAGAGAAAGAAATCAAAAGTATTCAGTTAGGAAAAGAAGAAGTCAAATTGTCCCTGTTTGCAGATGACATGATTATAGTTTAGAAAACCCCATTGTCTCAGCCCAAAATCTCCTTAAGCTGATAAGCAACTTCAGCAAAGTCTCAGGATACAAAATTAATGTGCAAAAATCACAAGCATTCTTATACACCAGTAACAGACAAACAGAGAGCCAAATCATGAATGAACTTCCATTCACAATTGCTTCAAAGAGAATAAAATACCTAGGAATCCAATTTACAAGGGATGTAAAGGACCTCTTCAAGGAGAACTACAAACCACTGCTCAACAAAATAAAAGAGGACACGAACAAATGGAAGAACATTCCATCCTCATGGATAGGAAGAATCAATATCGTGAAAATGGCCATACTGCCCAAGGTAATTTATAGATTCAGTGCCATCCCCATCAAGCTACCAATGACTTTCTTCACAGAATTGGAAAAAACTTCTTTAAAGTTCATATGGAACCAAAAAATAGCCCACATTGCCAAGACAACCTTAAGTCAAAAGAACAAAGCTGGAGGCATCATGCTACCTGACTTCAAACTATACTACAAGGCTACAGTAACCAAAACAGCATGGTACTGGTACCAAAACAGAGATATAGACCAATGGAACAGAATGGAGTCCTCAGAAATAATACCATACATCTACAGCCATCTGATCTTTGTAAAACTTGAGAAAAACAAGAAATGGGGAAAGGATTCCTTATTTAATAAATGGTGCTGGGAGAATTGGCTAGCCATAAGTAGAAAGCTGAAACTGGATCCTTTCCTTACTCCTTATACAAAAATTAATTCAAGATGGATTAGAGACTTAAATGTTAGACCTAATACCATAAAAACCCTAGAAGAAAACCTAGGTAATATCATTCACGACATAGGCATGGGCAAGGACTTCATGTCTGAAACACCAAAAGCAACGGCAACAAAAGCCAAAATTGACAAATGGGATCTCATTAAACTAAAGAGCTTCTGCACAGCAAAAGAAACGACCATCAGAGTGAACAGGCAACCTACAGAATGGGAGAACATTTTTGCAATCTACTCATCTGACAAAGGGCTAATATCCAGAACCTACAAAGAACTCAAACAAATTTACAAGAAAATAACAAACAACCCCATCAAAAAGTGGGCAAAGTATATGAATAGACATTTCTCAAAAGAAGACATTCATACAGCCAACAGACACATGAAAATATGCTCATCATCACTGGCCATCAGAGAAATGCAAATCAAACCACCATGAGATACCATCTCACACCAGTTAGAATGGCAATCATTAAATAGTCAGGAAACAACAGGTGCTGGAGAGGATGTGGAGAAATAGGAACACTTTTACATTGTTGGTGGGATTGTAAACTAGTTCAACCATTATGGAAAACAGTATGGAGATTCATCAAGGATCTAGAACTAGAAGTACCATATGACCCAGCCATCCCATTACTGGGTATATACTCAAAGGATTATAAATCATGCTGCTATAAAGACACATGCACACATATGTTTATTGCGGCACTATTCACAATAACAAAGACTTGGAATCAACCCAAATGTCCTTCACTGACAGACTGGATTAAGAAAATGTGGCACATATACACCATGGAATACTATGCAGCCATAAAAAAGGATGAGTTTGTGTCCTTTGTAGGGACATGGATGCAGCTGGAAACCATCATTCTCAGCAAACTATCGCAAGAACAGAAAACCAAACACCGCATGTTCTCACTCATAGGTGGGACCTGAACAATGAGATCACTTGGACTCCGGAAGGGGAACATCATACACCGGGGCCTATCATGGGGAGCGGGGAGCGGGGAGAGATGGCATTGGGAGTTATACCTGATGTAAATGACGAGTTGATGGGTGCTGACGAGTTGATGGGTGCAGCACTCCAACATGGCACAAGTATATGTATGTAACAAACCTGCACATTATGCACATGTACCCTAGAACTTAAAGTATAATAATAATTTTTTAAAAATGGAAAAAAATATATAAAAGTAGAGTAAAAATATGACCTATTTCAAACCTAAAAAAAATTACCTCCATTTATATGCTTTCTTACAAAGTTGCTGTAAAATGTGCTACAACAAAATGAAATAGTAAACTTACTGTAGATTTAATTGAATTGTTAGACATCCAGTTGATGTCAGAAAATTGGCTGGTAGGATACATTGGAAAAGAAGAGTGTTTCAAAATATAAAACGCCAGAAGAAGAAACTAAAACGGTTCAAATGATTTTCTTCAGAGAGCCTAAGGAGTGGAAAAGAGAGGAGTAGGAGACACTTTATTTCCTTAAAATCTTTTAATTTTTTTTCCTATGTGCATGTATTACATCATTAAAAGGAAATTTGATTTAAATAATAATTCATTTGTAAAAGGTAAGAGTATCATTTAATTTTATTATTCACTAAGTTCCCCAAATCATAATCCTTTAGTCATTTTTACTTAGTCATTACTGCATCCATTCATTTGTCTCATATTTATTAAGTATCCACTAAAAGTGCTTAGTTGGGAATAAAAAGACTTGAAATGTGTAATTTAAATGAGAAAAACCACATGGAAAAAGCAAGAGAATAAATACAAAGCAATATATACTGATAGCATTAAAGCACTTATTACTATCAGCTAGCTGAAGTAGAATTTTTTTTCTACTGGGCAAATTTTATAACATATTGTACATAATATGATTGATTAAAGGGAGGATACAACTTGCACTATACATGTTATCATTTATTATTATACAAAACTCTTCAAAAACGAAGCATTTATATGAAAATCCATTTTGTGAGTGTAGGAAAACTGTGTTTCATGCAAAATGAAAACCTAAGCTGTTTTATTTTCATTTTTGGTGTCTCATTTGGCAACCATGTTTTAGTTTAATATTGGAGTTGAAACATGTGCTACAACTTATTTTGATGGTCTCCAAAATCACTGATTTTGGTCTGGATTTAAGCACTGTTCAAGATTTACTTAATGATGTTCAGGTTGATTTCTTTTTTATTCATTTGCATCAGTCAATTTGTTACTTTTAGCTTGCAAGAAGAATGTACAGATGTATTTTAAATACACTATTTAATCTCAGAAGAAATATAATTCTGCTGTGGCAAGGCTGAAACCCTCTAATCACAAACCCTTTCTGCCCCATTGAAACAGCACTTTTTATTATGCACTTCTTTATTAACTTAAGGTTTGTTAGGCAAGCATCATTACATTAGTGCAGAACAGACATTGGAATGTTTAACAAAACAGAAAACAGGATTTCATTGGAGCTAATTAGATAATGAAAACCATCATAATAGTCAAATTAATTCTGTAAAATAATTTCGGTTAGTTGCATCCAGTGAGAGATGGCTCCAGTGGGGATTAGGGTGAGGTGTGGGGGAGGGGGTAGGTTTTTGTCAACATTCAACAATTGAGGCAACTAGGAAAGAGATTACCTTATAGCCAGATGCACCTCATTCTTTCCTGGTCCTTTTCTCTTATTTTCTTTTTCTCTATTCTACGTTTTTATGCTCTTTTGTTTTCTTTCTTCCCCATGGCTTTGTCATGCCAAATATACCTACTTAACATGTATTATGTGTCAGGGATGATTCACTATGTACATGTATTAACTCTTTAATTCCCACCACAAGCATTTCCATTATACTGATAAAGAAGCTGAGATGCAAGAGGAGCTCCCCAAATTCACATAGCTGGAAGGGCCCACATTCTAATAATTTAATTACTACATTATTCACTGCTTATCAAACCTGATGCTGTAAGGTGCCCTTGTCAACTCTCCCTACACACACACACACACACACACACACACACACACACACACAGAGAGAGAGGCTGAGTCTGATGACTCTTAAAGAAGCCCAACAAATTCCAGCTTCAGCTAGCTCAACCTAATTGGTCAGTCTTTGCCTGCAATGCAGTTGTTAGTCGTCCAATTCGCCTCTGGATTCTTAGACTATTTCTATCTTCCAAAAGAGTGTGGAGGGCTGTTACAGATAAATAATAGGAAAAAGTCTGATTTGCGGGCTCTGAATGTATGCACATGACATGGCTGTTTTGGTTTTAGCCTTAGGACGCCATTTTCCAAAAGCTTGCCTGTGCATTATAAGCTAGTGTTGGCAGTCTGTTGCTGCTAAAATGAGGAATAATTCCTGCCTATTAGTAAGTGAGTTTACCTCCAGGAAACCACTGAAAGTCCATACAAATCAGAAGAGTTTCTGCAGGAGCCTAAATTAACCTGCAGGAGCCGTTCAGAGCTGCAAGCAGTATTACTCCCAAGCACAACAAGATGAGCCCAGGCTCAATTTTGGCTCTGTTTCTAAAGTGGCAATAATTTTTGAAAGAGAATTGCCTGTTGCTTTCTGTTGTGGAGTGGGGAGGGAAACATTAAGAAAATGTGACTAATCAAGTGCTAGGAGAATTGAAAACTGAAGTTTTCTGATTAGAAATGCAAAGCTAGGATCATGTCTTCTTGTATTTGTCAAAGAGGGGAACATAAAATTCTCCTAACCTATTCAGCTAGCTGAAATGTTTCCATGACAACAGTGGGAGCTTGGAACATTCGGTACTCTTGTCTTCAAAAATAACCTTTCAGTATAGGCAAGAGATTGTCAAAAGCACTAACCCACTTCACCTTTGCAGTCCAAGGTAACTACCTGACCATTATCTTGGTCTCTTACTACCCTGGAAGAACTTCAAACGGTTTGTTTATCCTCTAGTGTAGGAATACAAATTAAGATAACCAGCCTAGGGTAAACTGTATTTAGTCTCGGCAGGTTATAGCACTTCTAGTTTGTGCACGAATTAGTTTTACCAAAGAAAAGAACTTACTTCTATGCAAAGAATTTATAAAGATTGTTTCTTCTCTCCTTTTAAAGCCAATCAAGTTGAAAATATAAAATAAAGTTATCTCTGATAATATTTTCCTGACATGTCATCAACACACGTTCATGATAAAAAATATAGAAAATGTTAGGGGAAACATGCATTTATTATCTCACAACCCAGAGAGCCTACCCATTATTAACATGTTTATATATTCCCGGCTAGTATTTATAGTATAGTCCTATTTTATTTGTTCATATTTACAAACTAAACCATTATTTAAGTTTGGCCACAGAGATAAGCTTGGATAATAAAAAGTTTATTGCCTAAAATAAAACCTCAAAATATAGTAGATAATCACATGGGTGGCAGTGTTTCCAAGACTGACATCATGAGAACCAAAACAATAGTTTAATGAATACTCAAATGTAATTAACCTACCTCATCTGTGCATTTGGCATTCCTACTTCTCCAGAAAGAGGCACTGATTTGTCTGTTGGCCACCATCCAATATGGGGCATCTCTTTCCTGGCCTAATCAATCCTGGCCCAGGTGGCACACTTATTTCAGGTATCACAAATACTATAAACTTCAGAAATCTCACTGGGCCATTTCAGCCTTCCTTGTGCAGAGGGCAGCTTCAGAAGCTCCTTTCCAGTTTACCCTATATATAATTTTATATTATCTTCTTTCTTTCAGAGATGTATCATCAGTAACGTTTCAGGAGTGGAACAGTGGAAGTGGTTCACCTCAGGTGCAAGCAGTGAGGGGGAAGGGACACATAGAGAAATTAAAAGCAATAATTAATAAATAAAATCAACTAAAATTCAGCCTGCCTCATAGTCTCACAATGTTCCAGTGATCCTAATATCAGGGAGAAAATATTCTTTTTCTTCCAATCTTTTTTGTTGATCTAGGTTCTAAACGATTAATGAAGAGTTTTACTAATATATATATAATATATATTTTGTATATATTTAAGCTTCAAATTGGCACAATTTCATTAGTTACACATAAACTTTGTAATGTACATGAGAATTAATCCAAAGGACTCTCATGTATGTTCCATGACACACATGATTAACTACACGTGTTTTTCTCTTCTGGAAAGTTAGTTCTATAAGAGTTAGAATCATTCAAGCTCACTTTGGATGCAGTTCATGTATTCAACTCCTGTGTTGTATATTCCTGCACTTAACTAGTAGATTTTAAATAAAAAGTGGCAGCATAGTGGTTGTAAAGATAAAGATTTGAGTTACTTCAACCTTGTCTTTGTATGTGCAGATCATTCTCTGAAATATTGGGAATCCAATGTTTGGAAGTATTTCTCTGTGGGCTTCCCCTCCCCTTCTTTAAAAAAAAAGTAGTCTAAAAATACTAATGTGTTTATTTTCATTCTTTGTACTGTATTATTTATTTTTACATTTTATTTTACTCCATTTTCTTTACCTGCATGATTACATATGAAAAAGTTCAAGATAAGAATTCTATAATTCATGCTTCTTTTTAAACATTATTATTTGTTATATTTTATAGTTCTATGTTAATGAAATAAATTTAAAAAATTATAATTGGTAATTACCAAAATTAATCACTGAAAATAATTTTGGCCTGTAGAATGGAGGGGGAAAAATTAAAAATAATTCACCCCAGATATCAAATACTTTAGGTATTCCTCCGTCTCTTATGTTTTAAGCATGTAATTATAATGAAGTTTTCCTTACAAACACTATCCCACTATATCCAAAATATTCCTTTACCCAGAGAAGCCAAAATGTATTTAACTATTAATCTATTATTGAACAAGTAGGTTGTTTCCAGATTTTGCTGTTATAAATAGTGCTATAATGAATATCTCTGTATGCATTTTATTCCTGCTTTCAGATGAACCCTGAGTTTAACTTTATGGGACTGCTTATAGGCAATAAACAGGGCCAAAAAGCAGGGCAGGAGTGCCACAATCAATTATTCACTAACTAGATAATGTGAACCATTACTACAGTGAACTCTCGTTTGTTCAGTAGTTAATTGTTCACAAACTAAGTATCCGTAATTTAGATGACCTACCTACAGCATCCTAGGGAAAAAACCAAAAGACAAAAAAATCCTTATGGTGCATTAGCTTTAAAAAACCTTAAGAATCTCCCTGTTTAATATATGCATTTATTATTGATGTGCTGTATTCTTGAACATTTCCATCTATCATGTTATACAGGAGCTGTGCAGAATAAAATCCTCCCAGGCAGCTACCAGTCATCTGGAGCATCCTAATCTGCTATATTTATTGATATTTCAATGCATATGATAAATAAGAAATCGGTGATATGACGGAATGGACTATGGATACTCAGCTTTGTTCTTAAGCTTGGAGTCAGACAACATTTCTCTGGGTAGTTTATTTCCTGCCAATATTCTGTGCAAAATATAAAGAAAGTAAACATAAGGAAAATCTGATTTACTCCCACACCAAGGAAGAAGTCATGCCTCAAAGTCACAAGGCAGTGCTTCTGGGAGACGACTGTTCTGGGGGCAGCAGAACAAAATGGTGGTTAAAAGTTTGGCTCTAGTGCCAGACTACCTGAGTTTGAATCCCACTTGCTAGCTGGGCAATCTTAGGCTAGTCATGGGCTGTACTAGGCTCTAGGATTAAAAAATAATAATAATAAACAAGTTGTGGTCCCTACCCTGCTGGAAACTTAGTTGACAGAGAAAGAAAAGAGAGTCACACAACTGAAAAAATTATGACACAAGAGAACACAGATCAGGGCATCCTGCCCAGACTCAGGATATCTGTCAGTTATTATTTTATCGTTGAGATTGATGTTTTGTTCTATAGAAGACACAATCTGTTTGAAGGTAGAGCATATATGCATACACACATACACACACATTGAAGGTAGATTTTTTTTCTCTCCCTATGTGTGTATACATACATATACATTGAAAGAGTATACATGCATACACATACATGTAAACATTTACAGGCGTGCAAGTATTTATATACATACATGAATATGTATTTTTCTTCCAGGCAAAATGATTGGATAATGCTTCCATCCTCTTTTACTATTTGGCCCCGTTCTTCATTTTTTCTCAATTCTTAAAGCAAGAAAATAACAAATTCCTGGCTCAAATCCAAACTTTACTTCTTGCTAAATGTACTTAACCTTATTAAGACTCAGTTTCTATATCTGTGATAATAAAAACAATATCATCTCATAGGGATTTTATGCAGATTATAAGCAATAATGTACATAAAATGTTTGACATAGTGCCTAGCACATATTTAAAAAGTCAATGAATGTTAGCTTCATTTACAATTAGTAATTATATTACCTCAGTCAATATAAGAATTATCCATAGACTTGGGGCTCATTATTATTATCCTCCCTCTGGAATCTCACAATTATTTTAGACCATTTACTGAACACATAGGGAAGATAAAATTATCTCAATGTAGAAAGGGTTCTTTCCTATGGCTATCTATGAGCTACTGGACATAGAAGACTGTTCCAGCTATTCCATGTTGCCTAGATAGGGGTCTCTTCTCTCCCCACTTGCACACCACCCCATAAGTGTCACATGACCCCAGTACTCAATTTCAATATTTAGAGAAGGTAGTTACCCCCAAAAGTAAGCCAAATGGAAGACTGAACAATGTCAGGCATACAGGCAAGCGTCACTTCTGAAGGACATCTCAAAAGCAGGTACTCCACTGGTTACTTTTGATGGGGAGTTCTGACCTAAAGAACTGGAAGCATGAGCTTCATTCAGGCTAACTCTCAAGGGCCCTGGTGTCTCAGCCCCAGTGCTGCTGGCCAACTGTACTTGCTGTGTGGTGCTTAAGTGTCTTTCCTTTTGAATTTAGCTTCTGTCCAAATGGCCATTCTTATTCAGCTAGAAGAAATTATTTTTTCAGGCTAGGGAAGGAGGTCAACAAGTAGATTAAATCTTTTTAAAAAATTGTTTTCGTGTTTTCCTTGAAATAAAGCGTTTGCAAAGTTCAAGAGCCAAAACTTTGACAGCCTTTTTCCCTGAATTTTGGCAACTTCCAGTTAAGCCAATGGGTGGTTCCCACTCAGCTTCCTGGGCAAGGGTGTGAAGGAGAACTTCAGGGTACAATTCAGTGAAGCATGGAAAGAGGAAAAACACAAAGGTCACTATCGCAATATATTTCCTCTGTATGTTTACATCAAGTTAGCCTTGATAAGAAAATGACAGAGAAGCAAGTCATCCAGAGTGGCTTATCACTTTGTAACTCATTCTACCCCTAGTGCAAATTGGTACTTAAATAATCACTTCATTCCAGGGACAGGGAGGAGAGGAAGGATTAAATTAGGAGAGGCAGTCTCTAGTAGAGGCTAAGACCATGTGTTCTTGAAATAAAAAAGCCCTGCCTTCCTGTCCTCATTCAGCTACTTACGAGTTAAGTGACTTTGGGCAAATTACACAACCTCTCTGAGCCATGGCTTTCTCAATTGATAAAGTGGATGATAAGGATGGTTCTGTCTTTACATAGTCTTTTGAGGGACTAAATAATAATAAAATCTCAGCATAAGGAATCAAAGAGTAGATGTCATCTTCTGCTACTTTAAGGGAGGTGGATGGGGGTAGGTCTAAGACAAGAAAACTTTATCATATCTGTGTTCTGCTCTGCCAAGCCTGTGTTATTAGGTTTCCAAGATCAGGAAACAACGAGACGCCTTGTCTGATATCAGCCATTCATTTTCCATTCATTTTTGTTGTGCAAAATTCACATTTGCCAGCCTCCCAGAATCTGTTATAGAATGAAGAGCATAAAAGATTCATGCACATTCAGCAGTTACCTTCTGGATAACACTTCTCAAGGGATTGATTAAGGAATTTAATTTAAACCAATAGAACCAGTAGTATTTCTGCTGATCCCTCGTGTAACTGTGTTAGTGAACATAAATATACATGGACAGGCTTTGGATATCCTGTGATTCTTACAATTATGTAGCTCAAAGCAAAGCAAACTGATTACCATATGCATGAAACTGAGAAACAGAAAGTTCTATTCTGTTTCAGCAGCAGAAGAAAAGGTGGTTTTGAAATATTAGTTACCTCATTCCCTTTATTTGACATGTTTTCAATACTCTTACAGAGAAAATATTCATCAAAATGTATCACATGGAAGCACAGTAAATGTATGTTTTTCTTCTCAAGTTGCTGTGTTCAAACTTTGTCCTAAAGCAATGCTAGCTAACGTAACCTCTGCGATAATATGAACATATAAGTGATTAAATGCTAAGAAATAAAGAGCTCAGAATCTTTTGTTTATATTTGGTTGTCATAATATATTTATAATAATTATGTCTAACTTTATATTGAGCTGCAAAGAATTTTATATTTTTCAATAATCTTTCAGGGACACTCAATATATAAAATAGATAAAAAGCAGGAAGTACCTGGTGAAAGTGTGGCTTAGATACCTGAATATTCTGACCTTGAAGCCTCTCCATCAGTCGCCATAAGTAGTTCCTGAAATGACCCTGTATACTCCAAGGACTCAAAAGAAAACAATTTGTATAATGCATTATTCCTTTTTATACAGTTTCACTTTATTTTGTCCTCATAAAAGCCTAACGATATAGATCTTGCCCTCATTTTACAGATTAAAAAACAAAAATTCAGAAAGGAAATATTTTCCAAGTACTCCATTTATAAGTACCAGCTTTTGGACTCAAACCTAAATCTTATTGTGCTAAAGCAGAATTTCTTAACTTTGGCACTATTGATGTTTTCAGTCAGATAACTCTTTGTTCTGTAGGGCCACCCAGCCTCCTTAACCTCTACCCACTAGAAGCCAGTAGCATACTACCCTAGTCATGACAATCAAAGGTGTCTACAGACATTACCAAGGGTCCTGTGGAGTGGGATGGAGGTAAGGTAAATAAAATGGCCCCAGATTGAGAGCCATGCCTCTAAAGCCAGGGCTCCTAACCTGGTATTTAGGATCCCCAAAATAATACATAGGTAGGATTCTAGGGGTCCTTGAACTTAAATGGGAAAACTTTACATCTTTACACTAATATTCAATAGAAATTAATGTTTCTTTCCATAATTAATGTAGGCAACAGGCCTTAGTTGTATTATTACCACTAATTTCTCTTGTGACTTGTAACCAATAAAACATCAATGGAGTACTATTCAGCCATAAAAAAGAGTGAGATCCAAACATTTGTAACAATATGGATTCAACTGGAGATTATTATGTTAAGTTAAACAAGCCAGGCACAAGGAAGGCAAACATCGCGTGTTCTCACTTATTTGTGGAATCAAAAATCAAAACATTTGAACTCATGGACATAGAGAGTAGAAGGATGGTTACCAGAGGCTGGGAAGGATAGTGAGGGGCTGGGGGAGGTGGGGATGCTTAACAGGTACCAAGAAAATAGAAAGAATGAATAAGACCTACTATCTGATAGCACAATAGGATGACCATAGTCAATAATAACTTAATTGTACCTTTTAAAATAAAAAGTATAATTGAATTAGTAACTCAAAGGATAAATGGTTGAGGGGATGAATACCCCACTCTCCATGATGTGTTTAGTTCACGTTGCATGCCTTTATCAAAACATCTCATGTATTCCATAAATGTATATGCCTACTATGTGCCCACAAAAAAAGTTAAATAAAAAAAGTTGATAAAAAGGAAAAGAAAAAACACGAATATACCAAACCTTACATCTAATTACAATTTATTGCAGGTATTTCAAAATTTTATTTATTGTATTTACTACTTCAAAATTATGGTAGATATTTGGCCTACTGTCTATTCTTATTTGATACATTACTTTAAAAGTATATATAACTATATGATATGTTTTAACTTTTGTTAACTATATTTTAACACAATTGTTTTCCTTTGTAATCCTTTCTTTGATTTTTCGTACCATTTTCTAAGAGGGTGTCCATAGGTTTTACTTGATTGCAAAAGGGATCTATGACACAGAAAGTTTTCATAGCCCTGCTCTGAAGCCCCTGCTTTTTACCACCTTGTATTTGGAGAGACAAGTTTAGCCCATTAAACTTTTTTATGGGCTAAGAGTGCAGACTGTGTTGCATCTGTACTCAAATTACTAGCTGTTCTTTGTCTGTAAAATGAGAATAATAGTAGCACATATCTTTTACTAGCTCTCATAATGTTAAGTGTTTAGCCCAGTGACTGGTACATAGTGAGCATATAATTACTACAAGTTATTTTTATTACTCCTTTAATGTCTTATAATATGGTCTCTGTTTATATATAATTGTCAAGTAAATATTTTGCCAATTACATTACAATGGTATTGACCAAACACAGAAATCTTTGAAATGCATGCCAAAGAATGTAAAATGCTTACATTAGTCTCTCTCCTGCTTAGTGCTGGTTGGCATTTTTAATTTGCAGGAGATGTATAAGAAATTCATCTTCTTCAAGAGGGATTTGAAAATGTTCAGCATTCCACTTGTTCCTATACACTGTGAGGATGGAAGCAATATTTATTTCACAGTGGATGCAAAGCCAATAGGAACAATGACAGCAGAAGTAAACTGGGAATTGTTGAACTGGGTGGAGCTCCAAGCCCTAGGTTTTTGCCTTTTGCTTGGCCCTCAATGTCAATTACCAACAGACACCTGCTGATCATACTTTTCCATTTCTGCTACATTCTCACTGGAAAATATTTCTTTTCTCATGTGATGCCAATTCATGATAAATGCTCACAAAAGCATGACAATTTCAGTTGCCAGACCATCTGGCTACTGGATATTTCATCATAGTTTTTAGAGCCAAGTGCTTCACCAGTTGCCCTGTTTCTATGGAAACAGAAGCTATGGTGACAATTCGTGACTTAGATGAACTGTCTCACTGCTCATTAAAGATGGCTTCTGAGGGTCAATGCACAAGCTGTACTTGTTTTCTTATAGTCAGAGTACTAGGTGCTATATTGCTCATTTTTGTTACTCTTATTTACATCCTCCCTTGTGAGGCACTTGGGGAACCAAATAGAAGTGTGATCTAATCATAGATAAGCCCTTGTTTCACACTCTTCCTCAGGAATGGATGGATGGATGGATGGATGGATGGATGGATGGATGGATGGATGGATGAATGGATGAATGGATGGATGGATAGATGGATGGATGGATGAATTCATCCAGTCAGTCAACAAACATAGATGGAGTATTTGAACATCAAGTCACTTCTCTGTTAAACCTTTCACTTTTCAGGATACAGTCCAAGTTCCATAGTTTAGCAAATAAACAAACGAACAAAATCCTAATGAGTTTCAAACTGCAGCCATTCATTAATGAGTGAAATCAATTTAACAGGTGGTGGCAAGCATTTTTACAAGTGAACAGAATAAAATAAGAATAGAAATAATAATAGAAAATAGAAAATAAGAATAGAATAAAATAATATAATAAGACTGAATAGAGCAAAGTACATTGTAAGTATTCAGGATAAATATTGCTTCACAAAAATTTTGCTTAAATTTTTAGTGTGTTATACTGAGTTACAAGGTAAAATGCATTTCTTGTTGGAAAGTAAGGAAAAGTTTGAAAACTACTAACAGGGAAGGCCCTTTGATCCTCCTTCCATCCCCATGTCTAAATGTTACATCAAAATTCATTTTATAGATTCTTATTATTATTAATTTCTAGTTTCATGCCATTGTGATCAGAAAAGATACTCAATATGATTTCAATCTTCTTAAGTTGATTAAGATTTCTTTTGTGGCCTAATATAAGATCTATCCTGGGGGATATTTTGTGTGCACTTTTGAAGAACATATACTCTGTTGCTCTTGAGTGGAATGTTCCATAAATATCTGTTAGGTCTGTTTGGTGTAGCTTGTAGTTCAAGTTCAATGTTCCCTTTTGATTTTCCATCTAGATTGCCCAGTGTGGAAAGTGGGATATTAAAGTCTCCTGCTATTATTGTATTGCAGTCTGTCTCTCCCTTAACATCCATTAATGCTTGCTTTATATATTTAGGTGCTCTAATGTGGAATGCATATATATTTATAATTGCTATATCTTCTTGATGAAGTAATTCCTTATTATACAATGGCCTTCTTTGTATTTTTTACAGTTTTCATCTTAAGTAAGTCTATTTTGTCTTATATAATTATAGTTTCCCTCCTACCCCAATTTTGGTTCTCATTGGCTTTGACTGTCTTTTTCTATCCCTTAATTTTCTTTTTTTTTTTTTTTTTTTTTTTTTTTTTTTTTTTTTTTTTGTTGAGATGGAGTCTCGCTCTGTCGCCCAGGCTGGAGTGCAGTGGTGAGATCTGCGCTCACTGCAAGCTTTGCCACCTCCTGGGTTCATGCCATTCTCCTGCCTCAGCCTCCCTAGAAACTGGGACTACAGGCACCCGCCACCATGCCTGGCCAATTTTTTTGTATTTTTAGTAGAAGAGACGGGGTTTCACCGTGTTTGCCAGGATAGTCTCCATCTCCTGACCTCGTGATCCGCCCGCCTTGGCCTCCCAAAGTGCTGGGATTACAGGCATGAGCCACCGCACCTGGCCCTATCCCTTAATTTTCAATTTCTGTGTGTCCTTAGAGATGAAGTGAGTTTCCTGAATGCAGAATGTAGTTTGGTCTTGTCTTTTTATTTCCTTAATTCATTCAGTCACTCTTTAGAGGTGAAATGAGTTTTCTGTAGGCAGTATATTATTTGGGTCTTTTTTTTTTTTTTTTTTTTTTTTGCCATTCAGTCACTTGACGTCTTTGGGTTGGAGAATTCCATCTATTTACATTTGAAGTAACAATTAACATTTTAGGACTTACTATTGACATTTTGTTAATTGTTTCTGGTTAATTTGTAGATTCTTTGTTTTTTATTTTTTTTATTTTTTTTTCTTTCTCTCCTGATATTTTCCTCTGTGGTGTATGATCTTCTCTAGAGGTATGCTTTGAAAACTTTGTCTTTTGTGTAGCTACAGAGGGTTTTTCTTTTGTGGTTATTATAAAAATTACTTAAAATATCTTATACTAATAACAGGCTATGTTAAGCTGAAAACAGCTTAACTTTGGTCACTTGCATAAACTCTACCCTTTTATTCTCTTCCTGCCCACCGTTTGTTTTGTTGACATATTTTGTATTTTTTTAATTTGTGTCCCTTAAACACATTACTGCAGCTATAGTTATTTGTAATATTTTTGTCTTTTGCCCTTTATACTAGAGATATAGTTGATTTTCACACCGCTATTACATTATAAGAATGCTCTATATACTTACTATTACCAGTGATTTTATATATATGTGTGTATATATATATTATATATATAATATAATATATATATATGTATGTTGTTACTTAGCAATCTTTTCTTTCAGCTTCAAGGGTTCCTTTCAGCATTTCTTATAAGTAGGTGCAATAGTGATACATTATTTCAGCTGTTTGAGAAATTTTTTATCCCACTGTCCCCAGACACTTTTTAAATTTAATTTAATTTTTTGAGACAGCACCTTGCCCTGTCACCGAGGCTAGAGTGCAGTGCCATGATCACAGTTCACTGTTACCTCAAGCACTTGGGCTTAAGAGATCCTCCCACCTCTGCCTCCTAAGAAGCTAAGACTACAGGTGTGTGCCACTATGAAATTTTTTTATCTTTTTTTTTTTTTTTTTTTTTTTTAGAAATGAGTCTTGCTAAATTGCCAGGCTCATCTCAAACTTCTGGGATCAAGAAATTCTTCTACCTTAGCCTCCCAAAGTGCTGGATTATGGGCATGAGCCACTATGCCCAGCCTTCCCTTTATTTTTGAAGAACAGAATTACTGGTTATTGTATTTTGGTTGACAGGTACTTTTTTTTTTTCAGCTTTCTGAATTTTCCTTCCAGTTCTTTCTGGCCTGAACAGCTTCTGCACAGAAAAGTAAACAATTAACAGAGTGAAGAGACAACCTATTGACTGGGAAAACAATATTTACAAACCATATATCTGACAAAGGGCTAATATCCAATATATATAAAGAACTCAAATAGCACAGTAGCAAGGAAACAAATAATCTGATTAAAAAATGAACAAAAGATGAGAACAGACATTTCTCAAAAGAAGAGATTCAACTGGTCAAGAGAAACGTTAAAAAATGCTCAACATTGCTAGTCATAAGGGAAATACAAATTAAAACTTCAATGAGATATGACCTCATGCTTATTAAAATGGCTGTTATAAAAAAGACAAATGATAATATGTTTTGGCAAGGACGTGGACAAAAGGAAATCCTTTTACACCATTGGTGGGAATGTAAATTAATACAATCATTTTGGAAAATGTATGGGGGTTCCTTAAAAAAATTGTAAATAAAATTCCCATATAATCTAGTAGTCTCATTGCTGAATATATATCCAAAGGACTTTAAATCAGTATGTTGAAGAGATATCTGCACTTCTATGTTTATTTTAACATTATTCACAATAGCCAAGATATGGAAGCAATCTAAGTGCCTATCAATATATGAATGGATAAAGAAAATGTGGTATATATACAATGTAATACCATTTAGCTTTTAAAAATATCTGTTACTTGTAACAAATGGATGGAACTAGAAGTCTATGTTAAGTGAAATAATCCAAACACAGAAAGACAAATACTATATGATGTCATTTATATATGGATTTTAAAAAATCGATCTCATAGTAAAAGAGAGTAAAAAGGTGACTGAGCGGAGAGAAAGACAAACGGATGGAGAAAGACAAAATGTTGATCAAAGGATACAAACTTCCAGTTAAACTGGGAGAATAAGTTTTAGTGATTGTAGTGCATGGTGACCACAGTTAATATAATGTATTATGTATTAATACTTAATATGTACTATTGCTAGAATATTTAATGTTATCATCATTAAAAAATGATGAATTCATAAAATGAATATGCTAATTAATTGATTGACTTTTTCTATAATAGAAGCATAAATCAAAACCTCACCTTGTACCCTACAAATATCCACAATTATTTATCAGTTAAACAATTTTAAAAACTATATTTAATCATACTACACTATTCCAATTTTCTAAGACACATGTTCTTTTGGGTCTCTAAGAGCCTTGCATGACACATTTATAAATTCTCTCACAGCCCATCTACCAATGCCTGAAACACAGGTCTCTCTGTTCTACCTGTAGTCTTTGCTGAGAATCCTCTCCCACCCCTACCAACCTGGGTGGGCTTATAAACCCCACATCCATGCTAGCACATATATACTTTTTAGCTTTCTTGTTTTTCATTTTATTCAGATATCTGCTCTTGAAGATCACAACCATATATAACTAGTTGTAGTAGCCCCAGCTTTTAACTTTCACAAGTGACTGGGAATAGCAACTAAGAATAAAAAGAAACCAAAAAAAACCCAGTAATCTAGTTCAGTATTGTCAAAGGGTGAGATGTTTATTAATGCTGGTATTAAATTACATGGTGAGGAAATTATTTTCTTTACAAATCTTACCTATACTTCTGATTACAAAAGAAAGAAAAATCTTTTCAGTGTATTCAATCAAATTTATAAAAGTAAAATCATAACTCTCATGCCAATATAAAATAAGCATATACCAAAGATTTTACTTAATTCATTAATTAATATTGGAATGGTAAGATGTTGCAAACAGAACAAAGGAAGGTTCAGAGATGTTCAGTAAGGTAAGAATAGAAAGGTGTCCATGGTACTTGACAATAGAACACTCAGTGGAGACCTCTGATTATAGAAGGTTGTGTGCAGTAATTGGGCTGAACTATGTGCTGTAGAAGGAGCATATCGCTCTTTCAAGAAGGGAAGAGAGAGAGGGAAGGCAGTAGCTAGAACAGGAGGCATGGTTAAGGAAAGAGTTTTGTAATTATTGTTTGGTTTGAGTTTTTCATTTGTTTACATGTTTGTCTGTATCGTAACGCCCTGAACATGTTTAGAGGCAAAAGTGGAGAAACTATGAGAAAAGGACAGATAGAAGTGAGAGATGGGATAGATAATTGATTGATAAGGTCTTGATACTGGAGAGGTGGATAGGATTGTTAAAACAATTGAGGATTTTGTTTCAAACAAGACACTAAGTTTGGGTATAAAGGCATTTGTAGATGAGGGGAAGAGGATTCTTTCTTCTTGAGGTTATCTTCTGGGCAATGTTCCATATCTGGTGGCTTTTTTTTTTTTTTTTTTTTGAGATGAAGTCTCTCTCTGTCACTCAGGCTGGAGCACAGTGGCGCAATCTTCCCTCACTGCAAGCTCAGCCTCCGGGTTCGCGCCATTCTTCTGCTCCCGAGTAGCTGGGACTACAGGCAACCGCCACCATGCCCGGCTAATTTTTTGTAATTTTAGTAGAGACAGAGTTTCACCGTGTTAGCCAGGATGGTCTCGATCTCCTGACCTCATGATCCACCCGCCTCGGCCTCCCAAAGTGCTGGAATTACAGGTGTGAGCCACTGCGCCCAGCCTCTGCGGGCTACCTTTTAGGGGACTTAAGAAAAACAAAGATTTGGAATAGTTGCTTGAGTTCAGTTTATCATACATTATTTTTACTTTAATATTTTATATAAATATATTGTGATATTTCTAATACAGTTCTATTTCTGCTTGCATCCTTCAGTGACTCTCCATTGCCTGCAGGATAAAGTCCATGTTTCCATACAAAGCCTTCTCTACCTTTCTACATTTATATCCTGCCCTTCCTTGATAAGCCCTCTGTGCTCCTGCTACACCAGAACACTTCAAGTTCCCTAATGTAATGTGTATATGCTGTATTCAACTGTGCTAAAAAGACAAGAAAAAAGAACACACTGTATAAAATCTATAAGAAATAATGAGCTTAGATAGTAAGTAAACCTGTAGCTTATGGGGTATAGGTAAAATTCATAGGATAATTAAGCATAGGTAATGAGTAAGCAAGTACCTTGTGAAACAAAGGCAGAATTCATACGACATGCTCAATATAGACAATAAATTAATAACATGTGATATGCCAAAGAAAAAATTCAATAGAAAAATTGATTGCACTAACAAGAGTGTTACTTACAGATAGAAAGATCAAAGTCTTAATCATCAATTGATAACTGCAATGCCCTCAAACATGGCCACCCATTAGCAACACCCTAAAGGACCATTTCTGACCCCACATGTTCTCTTCCCAATAAATACAAGAAAAACTCATGGCTGTTCAGGGGATTCATTGCCAAGACACAGCTATGTTTAAACTACATCTTTCCCTACACCTTACTGGCCCAGAGTATCTTCTGTGAGCTATGTTGCTTGAACCTCAACTCTGGTCCTCATAATCACACTATCATTGGGAAAGTCTGAGGTGAGAGAGAGAGAGAAACGTATACTGAGGTTCTTATACCTGGTTGCACCCTATCATAAAAGTAGCTTTCCCGGTATCTTTCCCTTTGCTTCTGTGTTTTAATTTGATTTACTACATCACACGATTCAAGCATTTTAATTTTGTCCATGAGCCTTTCTGTTCTATGGCGCTGTGGGAAGTTTGCTTGTTAGTATACCTAGAAGTTATTATGGCATCAATATAACTTCTTCTATGACATCTGATCCTATCGGTTTTTTTTCACGTTTCTGCACGTTTTTTATTCTCTCTACCTAGAATGCCATTCCCCCATACCTTTCCAGTGAATAATTATTTATCCTTTAAAAACCCAGATCATGCTGGTCTACTTTTAAAGTCTTTCTATCTCTGCTGTTTGTTTCACCACTGTACTTTGTGTTCGACAGCATCTAAAATGGATTTCAATGATCCTCACTTTCTGGTATTCACATCAATGTGTAATTCCTTTCCTTTGAGTTTGGACTTACTTCATATGGATAGAATATAGCACAAGTGATACAATGTCACATCTCGATCAGGTTTTAAAAGCCTGACTTCTAGCCAGCTGGCCCTTGCTGTTTTTCACTTGCTCTAATGGAAGCCAGTTGAGAGTTTCCCTATGGACATGCCTGTGTGACAAGAAACAGAGAGAGGTCTCCAACTGCCAGCAAGATATTGAGGTTCTCAGTCCAACAGCATATGAGGAACTTAACCCTACCAACAACCTAGTAAATGAGCTTGAGTATGAATCATCATTCAGTGGAGCTTTCAGATATGACCACAGTCCCAGCCAGCAACTTGATTGCAACCTTGTGAAAGGTCTTGAGGCAGAGGCACTAAACTACATCAAGCCCAGTTTGTTGGCTCACAAAATCTGTGAAATAACACATTTGTTGTTTTAAGCTACTAATTTTTGGAGTAGTTTGTTATGCGGCAGTAGATAGGCAACAAATCAGCATGTACTCGTCTAGTGTAGCACTAATCACAGAACACTGATGTAGTATGTCTGCACCACCCACAAGATTGTTAGCATCTTGAACCTTGAGAACAGGGCTTATTATTATTATTATCATTATTATTATTATTACTATTGAGATGGAGTCTCGCTCAGTCGCCCAGGCTGGAGTGCAGTGACACGATCTCGGCTCACTGCAACCTCCACCTCCTGAGTTCAAGTGATTCTCCTGCCTTAGCCTCCCAAGTAGCTGAGACTACAGGCACCTGCCACCACACTTGGCTAATTTTTTGTACTTTTAGTAGTAATGGGGTTTCACCGCATTAGCCAGGATGGTCTTGATCTCCTGACCTCATGATCTGTCCGCCTCAGACTCCCAAAATGCTGGGATTACAGGCATGAGCCACGATGCCTGGCCAGGGCTTCTATCTTAATAATGTTTTCCTAAAGTCTAGCAGCTCCTGTAATGTATTAAGTCTATGACTGGGATGTTTAGTGATTTGGAGGCACCTTGTGGTAAGTAATTTAATCATCATCATTCATTATAGCAAATGTTTATTGAATCCTAGTCTTTCATGGCAACTTTAAATGCTTTATAGGTGTTATTTTACTTAAGTACTAAAATTATCACAACTGAGAAAAGAGGAAACTGAGTCCAGAGAAGTCAGGTAACTTGCCCAAGGTCAACAGCTGATGGAGCCTGGCTATGGAGACAAGCAGTCTACCTAGAGTTCACATTCTTAACCACAAAAATTACATCCATATCCTATACTTCTAATAGTATATACATCTTATGTACATCTTATATTTTTAAAATATATTTACTAGCATAGCACCTTATTGTAAAGATGATCAATATATATGAGTGAACAAGTGAAAAAATCAGCACAAGCCTCTTTTTTTGGGCCTGAGTTTGTTTTTTGCTTCTGAGCCAGGGAGACATGCGCATCAGCAACAGACCAATTTTTTGACTCTTCCCTGAGGATCCATTATTATCTGTGATGATGTGAAACAGAGACCATCAGTCCACAGAGACCCTTTCAATTCCCCATGCTATCTGAGTGAAAACTAAAGGAATGCCATGTTTTCAAGAGCCTTTATTTCTGCCAGTTTTTGTTTCCATTTTGAACCTATTATTTTAAATGAACTCATTCAGAAAGGAAAATGTGCATTATCTCTTTGAAATCAGATCCAACTGACACAGCAATCTCATTACATCATAGTTGCAGTCAAACCTGAAATAGTAGTAATTACAAGTTGAAATCGTTATTACGGGTGGGGAAGAGTTTTCATAGATTATAACAAACCAAATGATGTGAACCTACACCATCTGTCCTCAACCTTCAGCCTGGATTCTAGGAAAATTAGTCTGACTCCACCACACGGAATTTCTTTTTCTATTTGGTATTTGATCTGATTTATGCTCACCATGGCAAATTGGTCACACACTAAAATAGTATTGGAAGGAGCATGGTCTTCCAATTAGCTGATTTAACTGCCAAAATTATAGGGGCGTACTGGATGAGTGATGGAAACCCACGTATGATATAAGATGCTTTATTCACCTTACCTCCCTGTATGTATAGCCTGGGATGATAAATTAAATCATAACAAGATACAAACTACCTGAAAACCTAACTTCATTAGTGTCTTAACCATTTTGAGCCTTGGACTTTTATAACCATTACATTTAAACTATGTTATGGCATTTCATTACCCAGAAGTAGAAATAACATGGTAAAGAATATTGAGAACTTTTGGAGAATGTGATTCAGGGCACTTTTAAGTTGTGCCGAGAGTAAGAAAAGCTAATAAATGAGGCACACGATCCCCAAAAGCAGTGAGAAATGCTGACTCCTCTCTACTTCACAATTTTGCCTACAAGTAGATCTCTATAGCATATGTGGGAATAGGATGAAAACTTGCTATCTAGATTTGTTAGATTCAAATTAATGAAATGCAGTTGTGGATTGATATGGTTTGGCTGTGTCTCCACCCAGATCTTATCTTGAATTCCCAAGTGTTGTGGAAGGGACCCAGTGGGAGGTAATTGAATCATGGGGGCAGTTCTTTCCGTTGCTGTTCTCATGATAGTAAGTCTCCTGAGATCTGATGGTTATTATAAGAGGTAGTCTTCCTGCACAAGCTCTCTTCACTTGTCTGCCACCATGTGGAGGCATGACTTTCACTTTCCACCATGATTGTGAGGCCTCCTCCACCACGTGGAAATGTAACTCCAATAAATTGTCTTTCTTTTGTAAATTGCCCAGTCTCGGGTATGCCTTTATCAGCAGCATAAAAACAGACTAATACAGTCATTGGTACCAGTAGAGTGAGGCGTTGCTAAAGAGACATTCAAAAATGTGGAAGCAACTTTGGAACCGGGTAACAGGCAGGGATTGGGACACTTTGGAGGGCTCAGAAGAAGACAGGAAAATGTGGGAAAATTTGGAATTTCCTGGAGACTTGTTGAATAGCTTTGACCAAAGGCCTGATAGCGATATGGGCAATAAGGTGCAGACTGAGGTGGTCTCAGATGGAGAGGAGGTACTTTTTCGGAACTGGATAAAAGGTGACTCTTGTTATGTTTTAGCAAAGATGCTGGTGGCATTTGGCCCCTGCCCTAGAGATCTGTGGAACTTTGAACTCAAGAGAGATAATTTAGGGTATATGGTGGAAGAAATCTCTAAGCAGCAAAGCATTCAAAAGGTGACTTGGGTTCTGGTAAAGATATTCAGTTTCATAAGGGAAGCAGAGCATAAAAGTTTAGAAAATTTGCAGCCTGACAATGTGATAGAAAAGAAAAACCCATTTTCTGAGGAGAAATTCAGGCTGACTGCAGAAATTTGCATAAGTCATGAGGAGCCCAGTGAATCCCCAAGACAATGGGGAAAATGTCTCCGGGGCATTTCAGAGGTCTTCACGGCAGCCCCTCCCATCAAGGGCTAGGAGGCCTAGGAGGAAATGGTTTCCTGGAATGGGCACAGGGTCCCCCTACTGTGTGTAGTCTAGGGTCTTGGTGCCCTGTGTCCCAGTCACTCTAGCCATGACTAAAATGGGGCAAGGTACAGCTCAGGCTGTTGCTCCAGAGGACAGAAGCCCCCGGCCTTGGCAGCTTCCACATGATGTTGAGCCAGTGGGTGCACAGAGGTCAAGAATTGAGGTTTGGGAACCTCCGCCCAGATTTCAGAAGATATATGGAAATGCCTGGATGCACAGGCAGAAGTTTGCTGCAGGGCTGGGGCCTTCATGGAGAACCTCTGCTAGGGCAGTGTGGAAGGGAAATGTGTTGTCAGAGGCCTCACAGAGTCCATATGGGGCACTGCCTAGTGAAGCTGTGAGAAAAGGGCCACTGTCCTCCAGGTTGCAGAATGGTAGATCCACCAACAGTTTGCACCATGTGCCTGGAAAAGCTGAAAACACTCAATGCCAGCCCATGAAATCAACTAGGAGGGGGCTATACCCATCAAAGCCACAGAGGAAGAGCCACCCAAGACCATGGGAAGCCATCTCTTTCATCAGTGTGATCTGGATGTGAGACATGGAGTCAAAGGAGATCATTTTGGAGCTGTAAGATTTGAGTGCCTTGCTGGATTTCAGACTAGCATGGACCCTGTAGCCCCTTTGTTTTGGCCAGTGTTTCCCATTTAGAATGGGTGTATTTATCCAATGCCTGTACCCCCACTGTATCTAGGAAGTGACTAACTTGCTTTTGATTTTATAGGCTTATAGGTGGAAGGGATTTGCCTTGTCTCAGATGAGACTTTAGACTGTGGACTTTTGAGTTAATGCTGAAATGAGTTAAGACTTTTGGGGACTGTTGGGAAGGTATGATTGGTTTTGAAATGTGAGGACATGAGATTTGGGAGGGGACAGGGGTGGAATGATATGGTTTGGTTTTCTTCCCACCCAAATCTCATCTGGAATTCCCAAGTGTTATGGGTGGGACCCAGTGGGAGGTAATTGAATCATGGGTGCAGGCCTTTCCCATGCTGTTCTTGTGGTAGTGAGTAAGCCTTATGAGATCTGAGAGTCATTATAAGAGGGAGTTTTCCTGCACAAGCTCTCTTCCCTTGTCTGCCACCATATGAGACGTACCTTTCACTTTCCACCATGATTGTGAGGCCTCCCCAGCATGTGGAACTGTAAGTCCAATAAACCCCTTTCTTTTATAAATTACCCAGTCTCAGGTATGTCTTTATCAGCAGAGTGAAAATGAACTAATACATGGACAAGTATACTTTTAAAAAGTTTACTTTAAAAAATGTGCTTATAAAAATAACAGAAATTATAGTTGAAAATACTTTACTGTTGTTACTTAATATCTTTAGGCAAAGCCCCTTGAGGGCTCTAATAAACAGAAAAGCTAGAAAAGCTATTTTGAAAAGAGTTTTATACAGTATATCCCCCGAGCTTAAAAGAATTTACGGAAAGCAAAGACATTGAGAAATTTCCAGGGACTTCCCATAAAACCTCCTGTCTTAATTTGTTTGGGGGCTGCTATAAGAGACTATCACAGATTGGGTAATTTATTGTGAACAGAAATTTATTGACTCATGGCACTAGAGGCTGCAAAATCCAAGATTGAGGAGGGCCTGGCATCTGGCAAGGGCCTTCTTGCTATGTCATTCCATGGGTAAAGATGAAAGGACAAGAAAGGGTAAGAGATAGAGGAAGAGAGAGAGGGAGGGAGGGGGCTGAAATCCCTCTTTTATAATGAGCCCACTCTCATGATAATGTTATTCATCAATTCTTGAGGGTGGAGCCCTCATGGCCAAATCACCTCTTAATAGTCCAACCTTTTAATATTGTTACAATAGCAATTAAATTTCAACATGAGTTTTGGAGGGGACAAACATTTAAATCATAGCATGAACACTCTGCAATATTTTTATTAATAATATTTTACTTATACAAATTTGGGGGCAGAGTAAGTACATAGTTTTTTGTTGTTGTTGTTGTTTTTCTTGGTTTGTTTGTTTTTTGAGATGCAGTTTCGCTCTTGTCACCCAGGCTGGAGTGCAATGGTGTGATCTCGGCTCACCACAACGTCCGCCTCCCAGGTTCAAGCGATTCTCCTGCCTCAGCCTCCCAAGTAGCTGGGATTACAGGCATATGCCACCACGCCTGGCTAATTTTGTACTTTAATAGAGATAGAGATTTCTCCATGTTACTCAGGCTGGTCTCAAACTCCTGACCACTGGTGATCCACTTACCTTGACCCCCCTAAGTGCTGGGATTACAGGCATGAGCCATTGCGCCTGGTCCTAAGCACATTTTCTTACTTAAAAACTTCTCATGTGCAATCCTTACAAAATGACTTTAAGATTTTCAGGAGCACTCTGGGAAAATAAAAAATAATTTTAAATGCAAAAAATATATATAGATATAGACATAAACTGATTTAGAAATGGAAAAATAAAAAACTTATCAAAGATTTGAACATTTAGTTAAGATAGGGTCATGGGTGCCAGTTTTATAGTCATTTAAGAGTATAAATGGGCCGGGCACGAAGGCTCACGCCTGTAATCCCAACACTTTGGGAAGCCCAGGCGGGCGGATGACGAGATCAGGAGATCGAGACCATCTCGGCTCACACAGTGAAACCCCATTTCTACTAAAAATACAAAAAAATTAGCTGGGCCTGGTGGCGGGCGCCTGTAATCCCAGATACTCAGGAGGCTGAGGCAGGAGAATGGCATGAACCCAGGAGGTGGAGCTTGCAGTGAGCAGAGATGGCGCCACTGCACTCCAGCAAGACTCTGTCTCAAAATAAAGAAATAAATAAATAAAGTATAAATGAATCCGAGATCAAAATTTTAAGAACCATGACTTTAGGATAAACCTTTTTTATTTCTTGAATAATAAAGACACACACATAAGTTGTATTTCTTTGTTTCTATTGCTTCTAAAATAGTCTCCGTCCTATTAATTATAACTTTTAACCAAAGTAATGAACTTGTATTTCACAAAGAAAACTAGGGAGTGTAATATTGAAAATTGTCCATTGTACATAAGTATTTCAGCTGACTAGCAGAACTTATGGAAACATATAACACAAATTTATATGACCATATATATTCTTTTAACATCTTTTTAAAGTGACTAAAATAAACACACTCATTAACATGCCCCAAAGCTACAACCACTCTACAGCATAAAAAGGAAGCAAATGTACATAAATATAAAAGCATGCTTAGTAATCAATGTTTAAGTATTCTACCTTAGAAATTATCTAAGTATCCAATGATTATTCATTAATTAAATTCAATATCAGTCCTAGGCTTTAAACGGAACATTGTAAAAATTATCTTCAAGCTGACATATCACAAAACATAATTACTATTTGCATAAAGTTTGTCAGAATAATGGTCCAGTTTATTTAAACACAAATTTATATTTTTCATAATCTTGAATATTATGTAGTATTAATGTTAGCATATTTTATTTATATTAGCACTTATTTATCTAAATCAATCAAGACACAGCGCCTTTATATTGAGTCTTTATAATATAATTTGTCAATGCTCTCATACAATGAGAGGTAAAGACCTTTCTAAATTTTTTATTTTTAATATTTGTGGGTACATAGTAGGTGTATATATTTATGGGGTACATGAGATATTTTGATACAGGCACAAAGTCACTTAGTGTGCTTATAAATTCAGATCAGCACTTTTGCCACAGGTTGATAGTAAACATCGAAACCCAAAAACTCATGGTCCAAATATCAAACAGCTTTCCATTCCATTGAATACAAGATTCTTAGTTGATTTAAGCTCAAAATGGACAAAGAGGATATACATATACATATATATACACACATACGCATATGTGTATATATATGTGTGTGTATATATGTATGTATATGTAAACAAACCAATCTCTCTGTTACCTGTCGCCCAAAGAGTATGGAACTCACGTCTCTATAATCTGTTAGCCATTTGTATAAATCACTAGATGATCAGATCATGAAACCAAATTCCCAGTCATTGCTGTCACCAATGGAGAATAAGCCAGTGGCTATAAGCAAACCGGAAACAAAAATCAGTAGAGGGAAGAAAAATAGAGAAATTCAGTCAGCAAAATTAGGTTCTGTTGCCTCTTGGGTTTCATTTCTGGGAACCAAAAAGACATACCAAGCTTAAATCTCCTAATAAGATACACTATTCTGGCAACACATTTTACCTGGCTCTGTTAAATAAATCCATTGCATATTATAGTGGATTACCTCAAAAACAGTTCATGGGCAATCAGTTTAAAGAGATAAATTCATGTAAAAGTATAAAACAAACATGGATTAAAGATTTTAATGAGGTTGGACATGGTGGCTCACACCTGTAATTCCAACACTTTGGTAATTCAAGGCAGGAAGATTGCTTGAACCCAGAAATTCAAGACCAGCCTGGACAACATACTGAGACACCCATCTCTACAATAAAAAATTAGGCAGACATGGTGGTGCATGCCTGTAGTCCCAGCTACTTGGAAGACTAAAGGTCAGGAGATCACTTGAGCCCAGGAAGTTGAGGCTGTAGTGAGCCATGATCACACCACTGCACTCCAGAATGGGCAACTGAGCTAGACCATGTCTCAAAAAAGAAAAAAAAAGAGATTTCAATTAACCCATTAATTAATGAGAGATTTAGTAAGATGCTACAGCTCATTCAAAGGAGAATCCAAGGACCACATATGCTGAAAAGACGTAGTATACTGAAAAAACATAGCATACTGAAAAGAATTTACAAATATATGCAAATTGGCAAAACTGGCCAATATTCACAGGGCAATAATCAATTGCAATTGCAATTCTACAGGTAGAAATTTGTTACATTTCTATCATTTTTAAATAATGTAGACAGTTCCAAAATAATTCATAGACAGTGAAGGTGAGACAATTTTGTCTACTAGACATCTGGTCATCTTTTTGGTTCATTACAAAATCTTTCACAATTTTTTTTTCCTGCAGAATGAAAGGTAAAGCCCTTTCTGAATTACAAATATAAAGAAATGTAGAGTGCTTATACATTCAGATCTGTACTTTGCCACAGATCAAGATTAAACATAGCACAAAATTCATGGTCATATGTTTCCCTCCTCTGATATACTAAGATTTCTCTTTTGATCCAACAATTCCCAATGTACAGGAGAGATACTGTGAGGATTTAAAAACATAATATATGCAAAGTGCTTAGTACGGTTTCTTCCATTTTCCTATTTCTAGTTGCTGTATTAAATGTAGCCTTTAAATGGAGCAACTTATTTATAGAAAATTTGAATGTGAAATTTTAGGAAATGACTCAAGAGAGGAATGTTATTTTTACTTACTTTTATTAGAAAAACCTATTTTCATAAGTGATATTACAAGTTCTGCATATTTCTGAATATATCATTTACTGTAAGACTACTAATAATTAATATAAGATTCACAAATATTAACTCAATAAACTGCATTTAAATATTTTTAAATATACAAAATTCAAGAACCCTTTGCTGTGAGTCATGTTTTTAAACTCAAATTATGATGCATAAGGAATATTCAAAATTAAGCTCTATGTGTTTATTGTACAATATTTTCTTAATTAACAATTAGGTTTAAAAATAAGATTTTCTGGGTACAAGATTTTGAATTTACTCAGTAGAATAATGATCTCTACTAAAATGTAGCTCTAATTTATGCAGTTCTTGTATAATAGGACTTCACAATTTGTTTATTCATTTAAATAGGCAAGGTACCAAAAGAGCCTTTCATTCAGATTAATTAATTACGGGAGTTAATTGGAACATGCAGGTTCCAATTTCAGGTTTCCATAAATCTGAAAATGGTTATCGTGACTTTTGTTATCCTGAAGTGTAATGATCACAGAAATTAATTATGTTTAATATAACCTAGGCAAAGTTCTATGTATCATTTCCCTTGAAATACTTAGGAATCCAACTTACAAGGGATGTACAGGACCTCTTCAAGGAGAACTGCAAACCACTGCTCAGTGAAATAAAAGAGGACACAAACAAATGGAAGAACATACTATGCTCATGGATAGGAAGAATCAATATTGTGAAAATGGCCATACTGCCCAAGGTAATTTATAGATTCAATGCCATCCCCATTAAGCTACAGATGACTTTCTTCACAGAATTGGAAAAAACCGCTTTAAAGTTCATATTGGAACCAAAAAAGACCCCGCATTGCCAAGACAATCCTAAGCCAAATGAACAAAGCTGGAGGCATCATGCTACCTGACTTCAAACTATACTACAAGGCTACAGTAACCAAAACAGCATGGTACTGGTACCAAAACAGAGATATAGACCAATGGAACAGAACAGAGCCCTCAGAAATAATACTACACATCTACAGCCATCTGATCTTTGACAAAACCTGAAAAAAACAAGAAATGGGAAAGGATTCCCTATTTAATAAATGGTGCTGGGAAAATTGACTAGCCATAAGTAGAAAGCTGAAACTGGATCCTTTCCTTACTCCTTATACGAAAATTAATTCAAGATGGATTAGAGACTTAAATGTTAGACCTAAAACCATAAAAACCCTAGAAGAAAACCTAGGTAATACCATTCAGGACATAGGCATGGGCAAGGACTTCATGTCTGAAACACCAAAAGCAACGGCAACAAAAGCCAAAATTGACAAATGGGATCTAATTAAACTAAAGAGCTTCTGCACAGCAAAAGAAACTACCATCAGAGTGAACAGGCAACCTACAGAATGGGAGAACATTTTTGCAATCTACTCATCTGACAAAGGGCTAATATCCAGAACCTACAAAGAACTCAATCAAGGAAAAAAACAACCCCATCAAAAAGTGGGCAAAGGATATGAACAGACATTTCTCAAAAGAAGACATGTATACAGCCAACAGACACATGAAAAAATGCTCATCATCACTGGCCATCAGAGAAATGCAAATCAAAACCACCATGAGATACCATCTCACACCAGTTAGAATGGCAATCATTAAAAAATCAGGAAACAACAGGTGCTGGAGAGGATGTGGAGAAATAGGAACACTTTTACACTGTTGGTGGGATTGTAAACTAGTTCAACCATTGTGGAAAACAGTGTGGCGATTCCTCAAGGATCTAGAACTAGAAATACCATTTGACCCAGCCATCCCATTACTGGGGATACACCCAGAGGATTAACAGTCATGCTGCTATAAAGACACATGCACACGTATGTTTATTGCGGCACTATTCACAATAGCAAAGACTTGGAACCAACCCAAATGTCCATTGGCGACAGACTGGATTAACAAAATGTGGCACATATACACCATGGAATACTATGCAGCCATAAAAAAGGGTGAGTTCATGTCCTTTGTAGGGACATGGATGCAGCTGGAAACCATCATTCTCAGCAAACTATGGCAAGAACAGAAAACCAAACACTGCATGTTCACACTCATAGGTGGGAATTGAACAATGAGGTCACTTGGACTTGGGAAGGGGAACATCACACACCGGGTCCTATTGTTGGAGGGGCAGGGAAGGATAGCATTAGGAGATATACCTAATGTAAATGATGAGTTAATGGGTGCAGCACATCAACATGGCACATGTATACATATGTAACAAACCTGCACATTGTGCACATGTACCCTAGAACTTAAAGTATATTAAAAAAAAAAAAAAAACAAGTACCTGTGGTGTTATTACCTATGCATACATATAAAAGGGAATTCATGATAAATATTACTTTTAAATTTGAATGCACTGGCAGACAAAATGACCTTCAGTTACTTGAAAGAAAGTCTTTATGAAGCAGCTTTAGGCAGAAGGATATGGAATTCCTCTGAGAGTAAGAAGCAGCACAAGGAGCTCCTTCTTAGCTCTCCTATGCTTTCTTCAAATAAATTTCTTATTCACACTGGAAAAAAAAAAAGTACATTTTTTAACTTTAACAATGTATGTGCTATGTGCTCACATGTTCTTTACGAATACCGTGTATTTAGAAATTTGTTTTGTTGTTTTTAGTTTGAGAGTTGGTGGTAGGAAAGGGAAGATCAGAAGAAATGCACATTTATTTACTCCGAATTTCTAGTTACTAAAACTTTATTTTAAAAGTTTGACTACTCCAAAAAAAAAAAAAACCACAGAACCTCTGGGAATTTTGTAATTTATTTGAAATTGAATTTTAGAAGCCACAGCCTTCTTGCAGTATAAATAATGTATTTGCACACAAATTGAAATAAACATGAATAAATTTGCATTATTAATCTTTAATAAAGAACAATGTTGATAGTTTAAATTACACTTTAAATGTTTAAGGTGAATGTTGAAGGTGCTCTCTCTCTCTCTCTCTATATATATATATATATAAAATTCTAATGATGCTAATCAAAAATATATGAAACCTATATAGGAAATAACATCATGTTACTTCTTGTGATAAACTATTTTTGAAATAGCTTCCTATATGTCCATGTATGTTTCAGTTTTAATGCTTCTCTAAACATTTCTTTATTTTCTTCATTTTTTACTCTATCTTAAAGGTACAAATATAAGATCAGATTTATTTAAAGTTACCTTTTTATCATTTATTTTTAACTGACAAATAAAAACTATATATTTATTATGTACAACATGCTATTTTGAAATATCTATACATTGTGGAATGGCTAAATTGTTCTAATTCACATATGCGTTACCCCACATATCATTTTAAAAAAATCTACTCTTTTAGAAATTTTCAAGAATACATTATTATTAACTAGAGTGACTGATTATCTCTCTAATCCCCCATCCCCACCCAGTCCCTAGTAATCAGCATTCTATTCTCTACTTCTATGACTTTAACTTGTTAGATTCCACATATGAGTGAAATCTTGTGGCATTTGCTGTTCTGGGCCTGGCTTATTTCACTTAGCATAATGTCCTCTAGGTTTATCTATGTTATTATAAATGACAAGACTTCCTTCTTTTTTAAAACTGAATAGTATTTCATTGTGTATCTGTACACCACTTTTTCTTTATCCATTCAACTGTTAATGGACACTTAGTTGATTTCATATCCTTGCAATGAACATGGGAATGCAGATATCTCTTCAACCAACTGATTTTGTTTCCTTTGACTATATACCCAGTAGTGGGATTGCAGGATCATACGGTAGCTCTATTTTTAATTTTTTGAGGAACTTCCATACTGGTTCCATAATGGCTGTACTAATTTACATTCTCACCAACAGTGTGCTAGGCTTCTCTTTTCCCCACAACTCACCAACATTTATCTTTCATCTTTTCAAAAATAACCATTCTAAAGGATGTGAGGTAATATTTTGATTTTAATTTGCACCTCTAATAATTAGTGATATTGAACATTTTTTTCATATACATGTTGGTTATTTGTCTCCTTTTGAGAAGTATCCATTCAAATCCTTTGCCCATCTTTTAACTGGGTTACTTATTTTCTTACTATTGATTTGCATGAGTTCCTTAGATATTTTAGATATTAACCCCTTGTCAGATGTTTGATTTGTACATTCTTTCATTTCATAGACTGTCTCTTATCTCTGATTGTTTTCTAAACAAATTGCTTTTGACATAATTTTTCCAGTTTACAATGTTACAAATGGAAATTAATCAAATTTAGATGATATTTGAAGTACAAATTGGATTGTGATCAAATTCACAATGGTTTGTAACACTAGCAGTGAATCAGAACCATATGGCTTCATTTATCTTCCCCTGGATTTTATGTATGGAGCTACTAAAATCTGCTAGAAAATATTAATTTTTAATTGTTCATGAAGTTAACATTCTAATGGCACTAATCAAAAAATGATGCTTTAATGGTTAAAAACAGAAATCCTCTTGTACCATGTAAATACTTGCTTTTCTCATAGAAAGGTCCAGCCACTGGTTCACTCACTTAATGTGGGAGGAAACTCAGACAGATTAATCACTGAAAGCCTCATTCATTTATTCTTTTGGCAAGGACAATCATTTTGTTTCTTGAAAAGAAACCAACATTTTGTACTTTGAGGCCCTAATCTATTTGTATTCCTAATAGTAAGGGAAGAAGTAGGACCTTAACCCATGTTTATGCTTAGACTATTCAATGTGTATACCAGTGTTTTAGCCGCCTCTCCCTCAAGCCACAGAGTGTGTACAATTTAACAATTGGGAGGTCCTAAAATATCTAGCCTAATTTAAGCATACTTTTAGTAGTTTCGTGGCCCTGGAAATCGTTCAACTGACAATGATCTGTGGTTGTTTATTTAACCAATGGACTCAAAATGATTTTTAATGAGAATTTAGTCAGGATAAAGAAAATGGATCTTTACCATGAATATATTTTCCAAGCAACAGTGGCATAATTTTTTAATGAAGACATCATACTGGTTGTCTTCTTTCTTCTTTAGAAAAATAGACCAACATGGCACAAGTATACATATGTAACAAACCTGCACGTTATGCACATGTACCCTACAACTTAAAGTATAATAATAATAAATAAATTAAAAAATAAAAAAAATAAAAAAAAGAAAAATAATGATTTCAGTGTTTCCTTAATTTCCATATTAATTTCATTACCTTACACATCAATTCTGTGTCAGACACTGAGCCCTAGTAAATGGATCATTATGAGATCATTTCCTATGGGGTACTTCCCATCTATTCAGGTGGAAGTCACACGAGAAACAAGTTACCAAATAAATAAACATGTAATTGCAATAATGAGAAATGTGGAGAAATATATGTCAGTTTCAAACACCAAGATCCACGTAAGTTGATGAATTTCTTCATTGAAGGAACTCATTTTGAAAGATCATAATCATCACCCAGTATTAAATACCGGTTAGGTATAGAGTCAATGTGATGGAGAGATAATCTTTGTGTTCCTTTACTTTTCCTGTTGTAACTCGAACTGGGGACAGGAAGGTGGCTATGCCCAGTTCAAAGTAACATTTAAAATAAGAGTGTAAGTGGAGTTATTTTGGGATATTTTAAAATATCAGAAGGGTAATGTGCTGACCTCATAACAAGGTTTGAGAGAGGCATGTCTTACACCTGGGTGTGGAAATTAAATCATCATGCTCATGTACTACAAAAGGATCTTCATTTGAGGATTTATCTGTTTGTCTAAGGATATCAAATTGGAAAGTAACGGAGAGGTTAAAAATATAACATGTTGCCCTATTTGCTTCAGCTTCCTTTAAAGAAAGAACGATGGAAAGATGGACAAAAGACAGGATGTAACAAACCTGCACATTCTGCACATGTAGCCCAGAACTTAAAGTGAAATAAAATAAAATAAATAACACAATTGACAAAAAAAAAAAAAAAGAAGAAGAAGGGAAGGGGAGGAAAGAGAAAAGAGGGATGGGGAGGGGAGGGGTGGGGTAGGAGAAGGGGGAGGATTTGGGGTGGGAGGGAGAGGAACAGTGGGAAGAAGGTGCAGGGTGAGATAGAGATAGAAGATAGAAGGTAGAAGGTGTGAAGTAGAGATGGGAGTTGCAGGGTAGAGATAGGAGAAGGGTAGAGGAGAAAGGAGGGTGGAAAAGAGGAAGGAAAGGAGGGAGGAAAAAAGGAAGGAAGGAACCAATGATGGGAGGAGGAATTTTAAATTATTCCAATACCACCTTCATCCCATCCTATATTTTTTCCTTCCTCTACCTCTCCCTCCCTAGAGATAACCACTATTCTAAAATTATTGGGTATCCTTTAAATGTGTACATTTTTAAAAATTTGCTACACATATGTGATTCCCTAAGGCATATATGCTAATGTTTCATTCTTATAAAATTTTAAATAAATATAGTTTTGGTAAGCATCTCTTCTTGTTTTGTTTGTTTGTTTTCCACACAACACTATGTAAGACATACCCATGTTCATACAGGTAGACCTATTTTATTCATTTTAACTGCTGTAAAGTAATCCACTGTATATACACTAGAGGTGTGTATCTATTTAGCTTTGCTGGACCATTTTTATGTTTACTCATTTTGCTTTTACAAGGAGTGCTTGAGGAACACCTCTACTTATGTTTCCTTGTGTGCAGTGAGTCGGGAAATGGAAGTATAGTGACTGAGTCAAGAGGTAATCACTGAATCAAGATGTTGTCAAAATGTTTACCATGGTGGATGCATCCATTTATTTTCTCACCAAGAGTATAACTCCTAATTTTCCCAAAGGGACACAAAAATTCAATGTCACCAGACAATCTTGGCCAATCTCAGATAGCTAGAAAATGATCTCTCATTACATTAATTTATAATTTCTTTGTTATAGAAATAAATACCATTTCTTATTTTTAAAAAATAGTGTTTTGCTGATATACTGACTCCTCCAGAATTTACCTATTTAACACTGGACCTATAAAAATGAATAGAAAATAAAACTAACTTTGTTTTGTAGCTTTTAAATATGGCCATTTTTAGGGATTTATGCTCACAAAAGCACAGAGACAGAAATCATGTTTTATTGTTAGCATGATATCTGGAGTGCTTAATTATTAACTTGAAAATATACAAAATCCTCTTCCTATTTTTGTCTTTTAGAATATATGATCACCTCTCCATTAGCTTTCTTTTGATGGTGTTCATTGTGAACTCTGAAAAGCAGCACAGGCCTTATTTTAATTTTTTATTTCTATAACTTATATCTTCTTCCAAAAAAGTTTAACAAGAAACAATAAAAATATATGTCAACAAAGATATTAAATTCAGCAACACAAATTCATTCATCTACATAACTGAATAAGACAACACCAAAGTTAATCTATATTGGGATACTCTTTATTCCTGCCTGATAATTAATATTATTACTGATATTCTTTTAGTCATAAGTTGATATATTGATATATCTCTAATAATTTTGGTATCTAGAGAAAGAATAGTTTCAAATGCAGCTTGTAAACAATTATATTAGAAACCCTTCATCCTGTTAGTAATTAAAAAATTAAAATCACAAAAGTACCATTTTTCATCTATTTAATGAACAAAAATATTATAACATCCAATTGAGAACCAGTGAAGAAAATTAATAATATTTTGCACTATAATTTAGCACAACCCTTGAAGAAAGCATTTTTGACGTATACATTTTTGTATCTTTGGGTATAATAATCCTATTTGTTAGATACTAGCTAGAAAAATAATCCAAAATGTGGAAAAATAATACATTCATGAAAACGTTTTAGTTTCATTTTAAACTGATGAAATTGAAAGCCACCTAAATGTTCAACTTATACTGTTTCCCATTGAAAAAATTACAATCCTGATGCCGATGAGGAAAATGTATCTGATATTAAGATTCAATGGGAAGGAAACAGAATCCTATGTATGATTACAAGTATGCAAAAAGTCCACATACATAGGGGAAAAATGAAAAGACATACTACAATGCTAATCGTTGTTCTAGAAGTAGTGTTTCTCCACTAATTTCAAGTTATTTGTTTTCTTTATTGCTTATTTAAATAGAAAATAAATGTCCTGGGCCTGCTTTTATCCCCTTAGGGAGCTGGGAATTTTGCACAATTTATACTTCTGTCCTGTTTGGTTTTGGTTTTGTTTGTTTTTTGTCAGCATAAAGCCATTGTTCTCAAACAACACAGTATGTTAATGCTCCATCACTCTTGAATCTTAGTTTACTCCTTGAGGAATACCATTTCAAAATGACTGATTACCTCTCAGTAAATGTATCAGTTCTTTGTTCTAGGAAAGAGAATCATGTGGCAAAGCAATAGAATAGGTTTGCAAATAAACCAAAAAAGTAGTAACTGTGAAAGAGATTCATGTATTTGCTCTAGGTCTTACTTCCTTGTTTAATTATCCTGCACTTGCTGATTCCAAGTCGTGGTATTCCATTCCAGGTAAACATTTTCTTTGGCTTCTACTTTTACTTTAATATCTAGGTCGTTTCTGAATGCTTAGGGCTTGCTATTGTTTTAAATTGATAAGAAAAGATACCACACTTCACCTTAGCCAAAAGATCAAGAAACCATTGCTGTTGTTTTAATTCCTTACAATTTGTCCGCTACAGAAATTCCTAATAATCAAGATGATAAGAATATAGATGCTTTAATTTGAGGGGGAAGCCTCATTTTATTTCTGCTCCCTAATACATATTTCAGCTTATTGGTTAATAGAAAGTATTAAATATGGTAGAAATTAAATGCATACTCTTATGCTTCATAGACATATGTGTATAATGATACAATTTAGGAAAAATAGTATGTCTTGAACTCAGTCAGACATTCATGGTAAAACATGACTAACACTGATACTGGAACTTGGACAAGAGCCTGTTAATTACTATTGTCCTAGTCCTTATTAATCCTTTAAAAAAAAATTTTGCCCACCCTCAATCCCCTACTCTGATTTATGGACTGATCTTCATAATTATAAAGTGGTTCATGAATCACCCTGCCCCAACAGAAGTGAATAATAATGGGCCCATTTATGCAACATTTGGTGTGTAGCTAATTACCTGAAAATGACTGCCTGGGATTGCACTAAGAGTGTCATTAGCATTCAGCACTAAGTCTGCAAAAGAGAGGAGGGAAAGTAAGCAGAAATATGAAATCAAAAAATAAGAATAGCCATAAGAATGCTATTTACTCAGTGTGATTTTTTTAAAGCATCCTAAAGAACATTTAATGATATCTCCCAGTGACTGAATTGTTAAGTAAGTCATGGAGTGTAGTGTCCTTTAAAATTATGTCCGTGGAGCATACCTAAGACTTAGGAAAGTTCTTACCTATAGGTTGACCAAAGCAGCAAATGAAATTGTTACATACAATATAACTTCAACTTTAAGAAGAAAAGAAATTAATAATAAAACTGTGGTAATGACATTATGGGTCATTTTTTTCTCTTATCTATAATTTTCTGTATTTTCCAGATGTTTTAATATGGCCATGTGTTAATTTTGCAATGTATTTGTAATAGCAACGTTATATGTATTTTTTATTACTTTGGAAGCATATTCACTGAAAATGATAGCAGCTACTGTTAATCGAGTGCTTACTATGTATCAAGCATTGAACTTGTACATGCATATAATAACTCTCTTTTCCTTCCTATTCCATACCACATTCCACCTGCATCATACCTGCGTTCATGAGTTATCATAAACCTAGGTTAAGGCATATTGTGTCCAAGTTGCCGCCAACCAAATAAGTGTAGAATTAAACTGTCTTGCATTGCAATTGTGAGTGATATTTAGGCTTTCTTAATAATGGAAATATTTATCTGATGTAAGAGATCTGGATTTCTAAGAAAATGTCAAAGGTAGTAGTTCCAAATGAGAAATAAGCACACCTTACCTATTATATAAAACTAGTAGACAGTGACCCCATCTTCTCTCTTGAGACCTTACAGTATTACTGTATATACATATATATGACAGCATGAATATGTAGCTGGATGTTTTTAATTGCTGTAGCCAATGCTTACATTCCTGGTTAGTCATATATCATTTTATACTCACTATGGATTGGGTAATGAATGTCATAAATTATTGATAACTAAATAAATACTAAAGGTATGGTAAGGTCAACTTTTAATATTTGTACTTTGTTTTACTGCTCATGGAAGAAATTTTACTGAAGCAAATCTCTGCTTAGATTCATCTGGCCCAACTACAATAACTGGAGAGACCTTAACCCTTGAATCTAGTATATCTGGGTTTTAATCTCAGCATTACCATAGACTATGTAAACTTGGAAAAATTTATTAATCCAGTGAGATGTTAATTTTCTTATCTTTGATATTGGAGTGGAAAAGGCTTCAACATAATAAGGCTATTATAAATAATAAATAATGCACATGTGGTAAAATAATGCTTTCTCCTCCAAAGATGTCCATATCCTAATTCTCTGGACCTGTAAATATGCTATTTCTCATGGCAAAAGGGGCTTTGCAGATGTCACTAAGATAAGGTCTCTGGCTGAGCACAGTGGCTCATGCCTGTAATCCCAGCACTTTGGGAGACTGAGGTGAGAGACCAGGAGGTCAAGCCCAGTCTGGCCAACATGCTGAAACCCCATCTCTACTAAAAATACAAAAATTAGCTGGGTGTGGTGGTGGGTGCCTGTAGTCCTAGCTACTCGGGAGGCTGAGGCAGGAGAATAGCTTGAACCTGGGAGGCAGAGGTTGCAGTGAGCTGAGATCACGCCACTGCACTCCAGCCTGGGTAACAGAGAGCGACTCTGTGTCAAAAAAAAAAAAAAAAAAGGAAAATAATAAAAAAGATAAAGTCCACAGGATGTGGTAGCTGACGCCTGTAATCCCAGCACTCTGGGAGGTCAAGGTGGGGTGGATCATTTGAGGTCAGGAGTTCAAGACCAGCCTGGCCAACATGGTGAAACCCTGTCTCTACTAAAAATACAAAAAAAAAAAAAAAAATTACTGAGCATGGTGATGCTTGCCTATAATCCCAGCTACTGGGGAGCCTGAAGCAGGAGAATCTCTTGAAGCTGGGAGAGGGAGGATGCCGTGAGCAGAGCTTGTGCCACTGCATTCCAGCCTGGATAACAGAGCGAGACTCTGTCTCAAAAAAAAAAAAAAAAAGTTGATTTTCCTGGAATGTCTTAGTGGGGCCAGTGTAATCACAAGGGTCCTTATGAAAGGAAAGCAGGAGAGTGAGATGTACTTTAAAGATGGAGGACGGGTCCATAAGTCAAGGAATGCAAATGCCCCCTAGAAGCAGAAAAAGGCAAAGAAATAAGTTCTTCCTTGGAGTCTCCAGGAGGAACACAGCCCTGCTAACACCTTGATTTTAAGACTTCTGATCTCCAGAACTGTGAGTGAATAAATTTGTGTTGTTTTAAGCCACTACGTTTGCGGTAGCTTGTTACAGCAGCAAGAGGAAACTAATACTGTATGTAAGGTGCTTAGCACAGTGCCTGTCATCTAGGATTCTAACATAATACTAGCCAAAGTAACGCTGCCTCTTTAGATCTAGGTAAGAGTAGCCTGAACCTGCAATCCATTATTTGTAGGAGGCCAATGCCCTCCCCGAGACTGCTGAGGCTTCTCAAAGGGCTTATGTAATTTCTGGCTTTGAATTGCTTCAATTTGTAGAATACTGTTCCAATAATGCTGTCAGGATAAGGAATTCAGCCCCTTCCCAGTATTCCAAGTATAAAAATAAAACATTTACCCAAGGCTTGTGTGTGTGTGTGTGTGTATGTGTGTGCACACATACAGGCATGCTTGGTGTGTATCAGGCTTTGAGCAAATACAGAAAATGTACTATTATTGTACAGCAAAAATTTTAAAATTAAATATCAATATGGCTGTTCTTTAAAGTTTTTTACTACTCCAATGTTTTGCTTCCTCACACCTAAATCTCTTAAATCTCACAAAACGGTTTATCTCCTTTGGTTTCCTTATCATTTATGTCTCACACTCCTGGGATTTCACCTTCAAATACCAATGTATTTTTCTAAACAGACTAGCTAAACTCCTACCTAATAAAACCTGTCACAACTATGAAGATAATGCAAATTCTTTTCACCCTATTGCACTGAGCAGTTAACAAGTATTAACTGCAAAAAAAAAAAAAATCTATGTACTCATTAGTCATAACTTAGACTAACCCATCCATCTTCTCTCATCAGTTTCTTTGTGTAAAGTAACTAACATGAATTAAAGGTGTATCTAAGAGGCTAAACAAGCCATTCTTCAAACACTCTATTGAGTGATACTGATATCAATCTTATAACTGCTACTAACTCTCAATTTCACCAATATTAGGGGTATTAATAGGGTTCAGCATTTTTAGGGAATTTTCATTCACGTTTTTCTTTCATACAGATTCTATTAAACTGTACAATTATGTTATACAGAGATTGGGTTTAAAACTTGGGAGTTCTTCCTGATAAAATTGATGATTATAGGGAAACCTCAACTGAGCATACATAATTTGTTAATTTAAGTTCACATTGCTATTTGCAAATGTACCCTCTCCATGTCTATATGTGTGCACACGTGTGTATTTGTGTGTGTGTGTATAAACCTAGGTTTCAAGAAACTTATGGGCCAAGGCTTTTGGATTATGTTTTGTCAGCAATTAGAATCATGCCACTTTCAGACATTAAATATAAATGATTTGCTATTACAATGACTCCTAAGGCCAACGACCATGCAGCATAAACCTTAATAAATGAATACTATAGTGACATGATTTCTGTTCATTCTAAAGTATCATGAGGCCACAGTTTCTAACTAACAGCCTATTATAGTGTTCTGATCTAACTTTCAAAATGTCGATAAATTGGATGATAATGTAATCCATTCTAAATGTCTTTGAAAGAAGACAGATGAATGTTACACTCTCATGAATCTACCTCTGGGAAATCTCTCTGCAGAAGAACAGTCAGTTAATGCTTTTGCCTTTAGCTGGTTTTACCCTCCTATACTTTCATTTGCTATCCACCAATAAAAATATTTTCACACACCAGAATGAAAATCTTGAGTTTGAAAAGCTAAAGACAGAATGAACAATTCAATCTTGAAGCCCTTAGTCTATTGATTTTTGTAATCTAATATTTGGCAACTTTGACTCGATAGAAGATTTATAATAATCAACCAGCTTCAGCCACAGTGTGAGTACTTTTCCATGTGGATGTGTTAACTAATGGTAGAAGTGACTAACAACTGTGAAGCAGTCATACTGGGCAAGGAGAACAAATGGAAATACAAGAGCAATCATTCTTAGAGATACTCATTGTTCCTTCTCACCCAGAAGACAGGAGAGCTGAACAGAACTCTGCCGAGGGACATCTCCCTTTTTGTTGATGATCTGGGGAATTCTTGCTGAGCATTCTTTTCTCACAAAGAGCTCATACACTCAGCTCACTTAACCATAAGCATTACAAAATGTAGAAATGCCAAACTCTTAAATCAGCAGAGTTCAACACTCTGTTGCACAGATTTCTATAGCCTAACATAGATTCATGAGTATGTGCTTGTGTGGGAGTACCTGTCTGAGTCTCAATAATTCCTCCCTTCTCAGAGGGCCCTGTGGGTCTTTGGTGAACATATTTGTATTTGTGTATTCGTGCTGTCCTCCAACCCATACTCAATAGTTGTGGGAGAGTTGGTACCTAATGCAAGTTAGAACAGTGAAATCCTCCTGTGAGTCTGAAATTTGGAACATATATATCCCAAGATGGAAGTTGTTTCAGTACTTTCCAAGGGAAACCAGATGACTTCTTGAGAGTAAGTTCTTAGAGCTATTGATTTCTTATCTTGCTAAGTTGTGATGATTACTCAATTCTCTTTAATATTACATTGGGATTTAGAGGAATAAAAGTCAATTGGCCCAGGAGATCATAGTTTAAAAAACAATGAGTTATAGTCAAGTCTTGGTGTGACATATAGTTCCCTAGGTGATATCACTTATATTCCTTATAACTATTGATTGTTGAATAGATCGATCATAATGGCTAGCAACAGTAAATTCAGTTATGCTTCCTAAAAGTTGGGTTTTTAAAAAAATTACTCACAACTCTAAGTACCCACACACAAGACATTAACTAGGTATTTTATAGACAATGCTACATTGGCTATGTAAACTACTTTGTAAAAGCTATTATAATTCACAACTCTGAATCAATGGTTCAATATTATATTTCTTTTTTTATTTTTATTTTTTATTATTATTAAGTTCTAGGGTACATGTGCATAACGTGCAGGTTTGTTACATATGTATACTTGTGCCATGTTGCTGTGCTGCACCCATCAACTCGTCAGCACCCATCAACTCGTCATTTACATCAGGTATAACTCCCAATGCAATCCCTCCCCACTCCCCACTCCCCATGATAGGCCCCGGTGTGTGATGTTCCCCTTCCCGAGTCCAAGTGATCTCATTGTTCAGTTCCCACCTATGAGTGAGAACATGCGGTGTTCGGTTTTCTGTTCTTGTGATAGTTTGCTGAGAGTGATGGTTTCCAGCTGCATCCATGTCCCTACAAAGGACACAAACTCATCCTTTTTTATGGCTGCATAGTATTCCATGGTGTATATGTGCCACATTTTCTTAATCCAGTCTGCCAGTGATGGACATTTGGGTTGATTCCAAGTCTTTGCTATTGTGAATATTGCCGCAATAAACATATGTGTGCATGTGTCTTTATAGCAGCATGATTTATAATCCTTTGGGTATATACCCAGTAATGGGATGGCTGGGTCATATGGTACATCTAGTTCTAGATCCTTGAGGAATTGCCATACTGTTTTCCATAATGGTTGAACTAGTTGACAATCCCACCAACAGTGTAAAAGTGTTCCTATTTCTCCACATCCTCTCCAGCACCTGTTGTTTCCTGACTTTTTAATGATCGCCATTCTAACTGGTGTGAGATGGTATCTCATTGTGGTTTTGATTTGCATTTCTCTGATGGCCAGTGATGATGAGCATTTTTTCAAAACTGGATCCTTTCCTTACTCCTTATACGAAAATTAATTCAAGATGGATTAGAGACTTAAATGTTAGACCTAATACCGTAAAAACCCTGGAGGAAAACCTAGGTAGTACCATTCAGGACATAGGCATGGGCAAAGACTTCATGTCTAAAACACCAAAAGCAACGGCAGCAAAAGCCAAAATTGACAAATGGGATCTCATTAAACTAAAGAGCTTCTGCACAGCAAAAGAAACTACCATCAGAGTGAACAGGCAACCTACAGAATGGGGGAAAATTTTTACAATCTACTCATCTGACAAAGGGCTAATATCCAGAACCTACAAAGAACTCAAACAAATTTACAAGAAAAAAACAAATAACCCCATCAAAAAGTGGGCAAAGGATATGAACAGACATTTCTCAAAAGAAGACATTCATACAGCCAATATTATATTTCAATGCATGTCCTGATTTAATAATGGAGTGGTTAACTAACCAGATGACATTTTTCCTGAAAATGGACTAAATAAAGTGAGATGTGCTGACCAATGGTGCTCAAATAATACTCTCAAGTATCCCTAAGGCTTTTTCTTTAATGGCGCCACAAATGTTGGATTCTAATTTTATTTAAAACTATTATAATTATTTTTTGCTGCACACCTACAACAATCCGATGCTTGACAAAGTTGACAAAAACAAGCAATGGGGAAAGGACTCTCTATTCCATAAATGATTCTGAGATGACTGGCTAACCATATTCAGAAGATTGAAATTAGACTGCTTCCTTACACTATAGTTCATATTTTTCATCCACATTTAAACAGGATATCAGGATGCCTTATAATCACATCTTTTCTAGAATCATGCTTTAGAAAATCATGTGTGGGGCCATCCAACTCAAGAGGGGTTAAAGATTTAGATGTCAAAAAAAACCCAACCAAACAAACAAACAAAAAAAAAAACACAAAAAAACGGCCGGGCTTGGTGGCTCACGCCTGTAATCCCAGCACTTTGGGAGGCCGAGGCGGGCGGATCACGAGGTCAGGAGATCACGACCATCCTAGCTAACACAGTGAAACCCCGTCTCTACTAAAAAAAAAAAAAAATGCAAAAAATTAGCTGGGTGTGGTGGTGGGCGCCTGTAGTCCCAGCTACTCCAGAGGCTGAGGCAGGAGAATGGCGTGAACTCAGGAGGCAGAGCTTGCAGTGAGCCGAGATCGAGCCACGGCACTCCAGCCTGGACGACTGAGAGAGACTCTGTCTCAAAAAAAAAAAAAAAAAAAATGGAAGTTAACCTCAGAAATACCATTCTGGACAGAGGATCTGGCAAAGATTTCAAGACGAAGACAGCAAAAGCAATTGCAACAAAAACAAAAATTGACAAATGGGACCTAATTAAACTAAAGAGCTTCTGCGCAGTAAAACATCATTAGAAAGTTGTTCATAAACAGAACAAACAGACAACCCACAGAATGGGAGAAAAATTTTGCAAACTACACATCTGACAAAGGTTTAATATCCGGAATATATAAAGAACTTAAAGAAATCAACAAGCAAAAAATGAACAAAGCCCTTAAAAAGTAGGCAAAGAACATGAACAGACACTTTACAAAAGAAGACATACATGCATCCAACAAGCATATAAAAAATGCTCAACATCACTAATCATTAAAAGTGCATATAAAACCACAATGCGATACCATCTCACACCAGCCAGAATGGCTATTATTAGAAAGTAAAATAATATGAGATGCTGGTGAGGTTGCAGAGAAAAAGGAAAACTTATACACTGCTGGTGAAATGTAAATTAGTCCAGCCATTATGAAAAGCAGTTTGGTGATTTCTCAAACAACTCAAAACAAAATTACCATTTGACTCAGCAATTCCCTTGTTGAGTATATACCAAAAGGAATATAAACCATTGTACCATAAAGACACATACACACATATGTTCATCTCAGTATTATTCATAATAGCAAAGGCATGGAGTCAACCTAAGTGGCCATTAACAGTAGACTGGATAAAGAAAATGTGACACATATACACCACAGAATACTGCAAAACCATAAAAAAGAATGAGATCATGTGCTTTGCAGCAACATGGATGGAGGTGGCAGCCTAAGTGAACTAACACAGGAACAGAAAACCAAACACCACATGTTCTCACTTATAAGTGGGAGCTAAACATTAAATATTAATATATATGGACACAAAGAAGGGAACAACAATCACTGAGGCATACTTGAGGGTGGAGGGAAGGAGGAAGGTGAGGATCGAAAAACTACCTATTGGATACTATGACTATCACCTGGGTGGTGAAATAGTCTGTACACCAAATCCCTGTAACATATAATCTACCTGTATATCAAACCTGTATATGTACCCATGAACCTAAAATAAAACTTAAAAATATATATAATAAATATTTTAAACTGTAATAAGAAGCATTACACTGTCACCTGTCCTATGTTACTTTTTTAAATGTCTTAGTTGCTTTTTCTATTGAGGTAAAATATACATATATAATTTACCATCTTTACCACTTTAAATGTATAGTTCAGTGGTAATTAATATACTATATGCTTATATTTCCTTTCATCACTCCCTTTTCTTGGTCTTTGATAACTACCAGTTTACATTCTATGTTGAGATCCATCTTTTTTAGCTCTCACATGTGCATTAGAACATGCAATATTAGTATTTCTGTGCTTTGCTTACTTCAATTAACATAATGGCCTCCAGTGCCACCCATGTTGCTGCATATGACAGGATTTCATTTTTACGGCTGACTAATACCCAATTGTCCATATCTACCACATTTTCTTTCTCCATTCATCTGTTGATAGGCACTTAGGTTGATTCCATATTTGGCTATTGTGAATATGTTGCAATAAATATAAGAATGCCCCATGTTAACACATTCAAGATCACTATATTAACTTGTGCTGCCAGGTTAAATTATGCAGAGCATTGAGCACCACGTAAAGCTTGCCTTTAATCTATCATTAAGTACTTCTAGAGACCAACTATTTATGGATGTTCCTAAACTAATTACAATGGTGTCATTGACTATAAAGGTGGTTTCTTGGCACAGGGATTGGGGCTGTTGTTGTTGCTGTTTTCCCAATTCAGGGTAGCCTTTGCTTGGTTATTTAAGAATCTAGAAGCAAGTACTTCACTATTTATAAGAATTTTCTCAATGCTGTATAAATAAAATGCAACAAAAGATAAATTGGTAATGAGAGAGGCTTAAAACCATAATTCTCATCATAATCCCTGCTTTTAGAAGTGTGAGTCCATTAAAATGGATCAACATTGGAACTTATAAGGTGATTTTATATTAACAAAATATGGTTTTTATTTATTTCATTTGTACTTTACATACTGAGGTTCCTTATCAAATTTGTAAACCATCATTGTAGCAGGATTTCTTAACCTTGGCACTACTGACAGTTTAGAAAAGCTAAGTCTCTGTTGTTGGGGACTGTCCTATGCATGGTAGGATGTTTAACAGCATCTCTGGGCTCCATTCACTAGATTCCAGTTTCAAACTTTTAGGTCCAGATATATTTCCAAATGTCCCCAGTGAGGCAAAATCATCTCTGACTGAAAAGCATCAGCTAAGTTGTAGAATCATAGGACTTGCCATATTTTAGTAATTCCGAGAGAATGTTCCCCTCTTGACAGTTTTTGAATTCATAAGAAGCTGTTAAACAAAAAATATGGTAAAGGAGAATAGTAGATAAATGCATTTTTAATATTTATTGTGGTTTTTTTGTTTAGGGTGTTCGAATCACTATGAGACTAAAAAAAGAATGTTGCAGAACTGTGTTTTTAGACAACAAAAGATATTCATGATGTATTGTTAAGTGAATACATTAATTAACCCATATGATCAGGGGAATGAAAAGCATAGTGTTTTGTAAAACATTTTGAAAAAAAAATTTTTAATTAAACTTGAAAATTCCTTTTGCTTTGAAGTAATGCTTAAATAAATTCAAGTAAATTTGTTATTATAAATTCAAATAAATTGACCAATGTCCTGTCTATGAAAAAGTATCAAAAGGCTTCAAAAGGTATCCTCTGTGAATTTTCTTCTTTCATAGTGAAAGCCAAAGGAAAATTGGAAAAAGATAGGGTTTTTCCTTTTCCTTTAAGGAAAAGAAGCCTTTATTGCTGATAGTTTAGCACGAATGACCAAAGCAATAACTCACCTTGGAACCTCAAAAATCCACGGAGATGGATAGCTAGATAGATAGAGAGTATGCATATATATATATACACATGTGAATATATCAGTGTGTGTATGTATATACACACTTATACAGTTTACTGTAGTACAGTACATATGCTGTGTACATAAAGTACTACAGTATATTCAGCGCCCTTTCATTTGAAAAAATAAAATGGAACACAAATGCCCACAAAAGAATGATTAGAAAATACATTATTACATTTCCACACAATTGTAGTAAATTTTTAAAAAGAGCTTATTATTTATTAATGCAGAAGCAAATTCATGATGCATTGTTAAAGAAAATAAGCAAAGTGCAGAGTAGTGTGTGTTGTAGGCTACTGTCTTAAGAGGTTTTCTCCCTAAGAAGACACAGCTGTGCTTCTATTTACATAGAGTATTTTAAGAAAATTTCAAATTGTAGCTCCTGGAGATTAAGATAAAAAAGAAACATCATTTAATTTGAATTTTTGTGTTGTTTAACGTATGATTACACTTTATGGGGAGGACCGTTACATTTTTAAAAGTTCTTTGTCATTCAAAAGTGAATCGAAAGGTTGTAAATGTGGACTCACCATCTGAATTTTAGTTACTCTCAGACTTCACTGAACAGAAAAACATCCCAGGTAAGAGAAAATGGAGAGATAATGAAGTCCAGATAGGATATGTAGAGTTAGAGTACTTGAGTTTGAATAAACACAAAAGCTCAACTGGAGGTGGTGAATATGGTATTAACTCTCATCCTAGGATAGTGTTTCTTCCTTGGTTATATGCTACCTGTGGAATATAAGTGGACCAGAGCTTCAGAGACAAATCTGACAAATCTCTCTAACAGTGGGAAGTGTGAAGCACCTTAAGTCACAGAAGGCTGGTTTCGTTGTTGTTGTTGTTGATGATGATGATGTCGTATTTAGTTGTAGCAAGAGAGGAAGATAAGCTTTTTATGTATAATGTAGATTCCTCCCATTCACAAATTCTGCAGATAGTAGCACAGACATTGCTAAGGTGATAATAAAAATAGAAAGGGTCATGAGATAATAACAGCTATAATAATGATCATCATTTGGAGAGCACTTCTTAAGTATGGGGCACTGGGCTAAAAGCTTTGCACACATTATCTCTTTTAATTCTCACAGCAATGCTCTGTAGTAGGTGCTTTGATTAATGAGAGGACTGAGTTGCAAGGAGATAACTTAATTAATGCAAACTCACGCCACTTGTGGGCAACAAAGTTAAGACTCAAACTAAATCTGCCTATCTTTAAAATTTTTAGTCACAAAATATTTTAATAGCTTTATTGGGATATTATTGAAATATGGCTATTGCAAATTATAAATTTGCTACATTATTTATGAAAGTAATGTAATCCTCTTCCTGAGTCCAAGTGATCTCATTGTTCAGTTCCCACCTATGAGTGAGAACATGCGGTGTTTGGTTTTCTGTTCTTGTGATAGTTTGCTAAGAATGATGGTTTCCAGCTGCATCCATGTCCCTACAAAGGACACAAACTCATCCTTTTTTATGGCTGCATAGTATTCCATGGTGTATATGTGCCACTATCACAGGGAGGGGGAAGGGGGGAGGGATTGCATTGGGAGTTATACCTGATGTAAATGACGAGTTGATGGGTGCAGCACACCAACATGGCACAAGTATACATATGTAACAAACCTGCACGTTATGCACATGTACCCTACAACTTAAAGTATAATAATAATAAATAAATTTTTTTAAAAAAAGAAGAAAAAACAAACAAAAAAACAAACAAACAAAAAAAAAGAAAGTAATGTAATCCTCAATAAAATATTAGCAAGCTAAATTCAATAGCACATTAAAAGGATTATATTCAATGACCAAGAGGGATTTGTTACTGGGATGCAAGGATGGTTCACCATATGTGAATTAATCAATGCTATATACCACATTAGCAGAATGATGGATAAAGACTACATAAGGATATCAATAGATGTAGAAAAGCATTTGACAAAATGCAACATCTTTTGTGGCAAAAGCTCTCAACAAAATAGGTATAAAAGGAACTTTCCTTAACATAATCAAAACTGTATATGAAAAATCTAGAGCCAATATCATAATCAATAGGTCTTGGGATGAAAGCTGGGGCATTACACTACTTGACTTCACATTGTAATACAAATATATTCTGATCAAAACACTATGGTAATGGCACAAATACAGACATATAGGCCAATGGAACAGAATAGAGAAACCAGAAATAAATACATACACTTGTGGTCAACTGATCTTCAGCAAAGGTGCCAGGGGCACACAATGGGGAAAAGACAGTCTTTTTGACAAATGGTGTTTGAAAAACTGGATATCCACATGCAAAATAAACAAATAAATAAATTTGATCCCTATCTCATGCCATACATGAAAATCAACTCAAAATGGATTAAATCCTTAAACATAAATATTGAAACTGTAAAACAACTAGCAGAAAACATAAGGAAAAACCTTCTTGACATTAGTCTTAGCAATAATTTTTTAAATATTATACCAAAAGTCCAGACAATAAAAGCAAAAACAGGTAAGTGGGATACATCAAACTAAAAAGCTTATATGCAGCAAAGGAAACAATAAACAAAATGAAAAGGCAACCTATGGAATAGGGAAAAATATTTGCAAATCATATACTGATAAGTGTTAATATCCAACACATATAAAAAATCACATACAATTCAATAACAAAATATAAATAATTTAAAAATGAGCAAAGAACCTAAACAGAACTTCTCAAAAGAAGAAATTCAGATGGACAACAGGCATATGAAATAGTGCTCAACACTAAATCATCAGAAAAATGCAAATCATACCCACAATGAAATACCACCTCATACCTGTTAGGATGGCTATTGGTAAAAAGACAAAAGACAAAAGCGTTAGCAAGAGTGTGGAGAGGGAAAAGAACCCTTGTACACTGTGAATGGAAAAATAAATTAGAAGGTTTTTTATCTTGCTTCAGATGACTTTGACTAGGCAGAGTCTTTCATGATTCCATATAAATTTTATGATTATTTCTTCTATTTCTGTAAAAAGTACCATCTGGATTTTTGAATGTGTAAGATGGTTTTGGGGAGGTAGTATGAACATTTTGACAATATTATTCTTCCAAGACATGAACATGGAATGTCTTTCTATATATTTGTCTTTTTAAACTTCCTTCATCAATGTTTTATAATTTTCAATGTACAGGTCTTTTTTCTCTTTAGTTAAGGTAATTCCTAGGTACTTTGTTGTTGTTGTTAATGTAAATGAAGTTGTTCTCTTAATTTACCTTTTGGAGAGTTTGTTATTAGTATATAAAAATGCCACTGATTTTTGTGTGTTGATTTTGCACCCTGTAATTTTATTGAATTTATTAGTTCTAATAGTTTTCATGGCGTCTATAGAATTTTCTACATACATAATTATGTCATCTGCAAAAAGAGATAATTTTATTTATTTATTGTGATTTGGATAGCTTTTATTTAATTTTCTTGCTGATTGCTCTAGCTGAGAGTTCAGTACCATGTTGACTAGCAGGGCCAAGAGTGACCACTCTTGTTTTCTTCCAGATCTTAGGGGGAAAGCTTTAATTTTTCTGCATTTATTGAGATGATCATGTGCTTTTTATTTTATTATGTTGTATCACATTGATTGATTTGTATATGTTGTTGATTGTTGCATATCCATCCTAGCATCCCAGTAATAAATCCCACTTGGTCATGGTGTATGATCCTTTTGATATGCTGTTGAATTTTATTTGCTAGTATTTTATTGAGAATGTTTGCATCTAATTCCATTAGGGATATTGGCCTGTACTATTAATTTCTTGTATTGTCTGTCTAGCTTTGGAATTAGAGTGAAGCTGGCCTCATTAAATGAATTTGGCAGTTTTCCCTATTCTATTTTGTGGTACAGTTTAAGAAAGGTTAGTGTTAGTTCTTCTCTGAATGTTCATGATTATTTCTCATCCATGAACCATCTGGCCCTGGGCTTTTCTTTGTTGGAAATTTTTTGATTACTGATTCACTCTCCTTGTTTGTTATTGGTTTGTTCAGATTTCTGTTTTTTATTGACACAGTTTGGGTAGGTTGTATGTTTCTAGAAATTTATCCATTTCCACTTGTTCATCTAGATTATCCAATTTGTTGACATATAATTATTCATAATAGTTCCTTAAAATCTCATAAAATTTTGATGCCTTGTTTCTACCAACTGGTAAACATGATTTGGGGCTAGGAAGCCTGGAAATGAAATGTCATCACTTTTGTAATGTTTTCTTTTTTATCTCTCCACTCTATCAGAATCACAACCACAGCTGCATGTATGATGGATCTTCGAAGATATCCACTGGATGAGCAGAACTGCACCCTGGAGATTGAAAGTTGTGAGTTACTTGGACAGGGGCATGAAAAGGAGGGATGCTTCTTTGACCCAATGGAATTCAACTTCTCACTGAGTTAATTAGTACCAGGATTTTTAGGCTGCATTTGTCTGACAAGTTTTCAAAGGGTTTATATTGGTGGCTCAATGAAGTTATTGTTTTGAACAATTAGGGAAAGTTCACTTATTTTAGATCAACAGTTTATAAACTCATACTTTCTCCTTCTCAGAGTGTAGTTTCTCCCGAAGTCTTCCAATATCCAAGCTGGATTAATAAGAAAGGAAAGATATTTTAATATGAAAAGAGTTTGTGAGATTGTTTTGACCTAAACTATTGTAAATTGTCTTTTAGAAAAACATATGTTAGTGTCTTGTGTGAATAATGTGTCTTTCCTCATGAAAAGAAAAAGATGATAAATTACACTCATGAGACTTATGCTTTGCACCAAAGACTTAATGTTTTTTAAGTCTAGTGACTAATTTTAGTTTGTCCTCTTGGGCTGCTTTTTCACTGATTGCTTTCTTAACAATTCAAATATTTCAGCTATGAAGATTTAATCTGACTATCTTTTTGTGATTATTTCTCAGCCATCAGCCTGTAGGTATTTGAGAGCATTAATTGTGAACACCAAAGCTAAGCCATTTCTTGGTTTTCAGAGGTGCAAAAAAGTCCAGTAGCTAATCAGACCATTATTATAGTACCACTTAATGTAATGTTAGAAATTGACAGATGTTTATTTAGATCATCTAAAATGCTTTCTAGATGTAAACATTAAGAAAGTAAAGGAAAATGGGAAAATTCTAGGTCATTCTATAGTATTGTTGAAGAATGAATGTATTTCCCCAGTGTCTCATCACGAAGCAATTACATTAACCTTCTAGTTCCACTGTATACATAGAAATAGATGAAGGTGTTAATGTAGATGTAATTACAAGTTTAAATATAGACATTGACCTACTACCACCAAAACCTAGAATGAACAAGAAAATTCATGAATAATTCTCTAATAAATATTCTAATTTTAAATCTCATTATATAAAGAAGTTACTAGGTATTGAAAGGTGTTTATATATATAAAGTATTGATGGTAACTTTTGGTTCAGATACCAAAAATGACCATATTCAAACCATAGGAATGAACTATGTAAGCTCAATCTTATACTAATAGCTAATAACACTTTATAAATAAGGTAGAACATTACTTCACCAAGTAAATCATTACTTTTGGAACTGATATAGAAAGAGAAGGATAACTCATGGGTTGCCCATACATATTAGTTGTTTTTTACCCTTGACCACTCTTCCATTGACTTTCTGATTTTTTACCTTGGCTTCTGCTGAAGAATATTAACATACAGCAACCTCTTGAAATTGCAAGACCTTATGAATTGTGTCATTTGCTTAAAGGAGCAATGAATTTTGACAAATACTTGAAATTGATTCTGTGTTTTAAATTGTAAGTTCTAAAATTATCAACACTTTCTCCCAAAATGCATACTTTATTTACAATGGATACTGAGTTTTTCTATTATAGGTTGACATTTTTCTTTAAGTTTGAAGATTTATTTATTCATATTAAAAATAGATGACTTTAAGTCCATTTAATATAACATATAAGGATCAAAACTATAAATGAAGCAGAAATTAAATGTAACTTTTGTGGGGAAGGGATGGGGGAAGCCCAGGCACCCAGATAGCCCAAAGTAATCATCAAATATGATGTCAGGTAATAGATGGTGACCCAGACATATGACAATCATTGAGGCAGTTGAGCAAGATGCAACTAGTTGTCTGGACATACAGATTAACACAGTAACTGAGACTCTAAAATAAGCTAATATGTACAAATTTGAAAAGATGGTAATTATCATCGTGATCCAGCAGTTGGTCACAGAACTACAATCCCCAAAGATACTTACCTAAAACAAAGCAAAAACTCTTGACTGTAAGAACTTGAATAATGAGGAGTGTAAAGAGGCAGGAACTTAGGAGAAAGATTTGCATAACTAAAGCTGGGTATTTTATAACACCTTTGTGACATAAGTATTTGTAACAACACTTGAGAGATGATATACTTGAGGCTCAGAGAAGTAAAATAACTTACCCAGAGTCACAGGGCAAAAAAAGTAATGGAGTGAAAAAGTAATGGAATAAGAATTCAAGCCCAAGTGTTCTTCTCTTCATCACGGAATCCTGAATCAACAGGTGAGTAAGGGAGCATACCATCAATAATTAGAAGTGTAGGTTGGTCACGGTGGCTCGCGCCTGTAATTCCAGCACTTTAGAAGACCAAGAAGGGTGGATCACCTGAGGTCAGGAGTTCGAGACCAGCCTGGCAAATATGGTGAAAACCCATCTCTACTAAAAATACAAAAAGTAGCCAGGCGTGGTGGCATGCACCTGTAGTACCAGTTACTCAGTAGGCTGAGACAGGAGAATTGCTTGAACCCGGGAAGCAGAGGTTGCAGTGAGCTGTGATCATGCCACTGCACTCCAGCCTGTGTGACAGAGTGAGACAGTGAGACTCCACTTCAAAACAACAACAACAACAATAATAATAATAATTAGAAGTATAGCATTAACTGGAAACACTCTTGGCTAGGTTGGAAATGCTGAATCAACCAAAGACTGGTCTGTATTTCCTAAACTATCCCTGATAAATTTCAGTATAGATCCCAGAAGCTGAATTTCGCTTTTAGATCAAGGGTCAAACAATTGCAGCTACAGGGAGAAGGTAGCTTATGGATGCAGGAAACCAAGCAGGCCTTGATTCTATTGATGTTACCCTTAAAAAAAGAAGAAGCTTCCGATGACAGCATAATTTAACTTCAACACTTTACTTAAAATGAATCCCTATTAACAATAGATAAACCAATGTAGAGTTCATAAATGTTAAGAATAATAATTTTAAGCAGTGAATTAGCATATGCCCATGTGGAGTTTGAATGAGCTTTGCTTGTTTCTACCTAAGTACATAATCAATATGTTGCTAAGTTTTAATAAATACTGAATAGATTATTCATCTAGGTTTTGTTTGTTTGTTTGTTTGTTGTTTTTTGTTTTTTGAGATGGAGTCTCCCTCTGTTGCCCAGGCTGGGGTGCGGTGGCCGGATCTCAGCTCACTGCAAGCTCCGCCTCCCGGGTTTACGCCATTCTCCTGCCTCAGCCTCCTGAGTAGCTGGGACTACAGGCGTCCTCCACCTCGCCCGGCTAGTTTTTTGTATTTTTTTAGTAGAGACGGAGTTTTACCGTCTCAATCTCCTGACCTCGTGATCTGCCCGTCTCGGCCTCCCAAAGTGCTGGGATTATAGGCTTCTATTCATTTAGTTTTTAACTTTTCACAAAAAACGTGTTATCTTCTAAAACAGCTCTTTCTGACTTGACAGTGTATCAAGACTATACTGAGCCTTAAAGTAATCACAAATGAGAGGCTCTAGTGTCAGTTGGGAAATAAGAATGATCAAGTAGACATCCCACTGATGTAAGATTGAACCAATCATGTTTGTGACCAACAGAGTGGAAACTTTGCCTGCATTACAAAATTGACGGGTTTGCATGTTCTCCCATCACAATCTCAAGGCTGGCAAAATGTTTTCCTTGGTTAGGTCCTTTGAGACAAATTAAAGATGTTTTGCTTAACTTGATGTCATCTAATCAAGTATAATTGAAAAAGTCATAGAGACTTGTTAAATTGAAAGTTTGCTTGAACTTGGAGCAGATTAATAGCTCTGTAGCCCTAGGATGCTATAAAATGAGTCAATGACATATAGAAAAATCAATCAAAGAATTTAGTCTAAAGTATATTTGGAATCTGAAATCAATAACAGTATCATGTGAAGGTTTGATAGCCACAAGCTTCATGGAGATATGGAAAGGGCTTGGGATAATAATCATGAAGGAATCAGGTAGTACAGATTTAAAAAGATCCGGACTCTAATCTCATCCACTCATTTACAGTAGATGTTGTCACCTCACCACACCAAAATGATAATAATAAAAGAAAAAGCCATTTCAGGCCTGAAATCTCTCGTTTTCACTCATCTTCTTTAAACTTCCTTATTCTTCACCACTATTCTGAGTTAGCTCTCTGTATTTCACAGGAAGATGTGTTTCTATTTCTTTCTTAGGCTAGCCTTGCCTGCTGTGCTTAGAATTCCATCTCTTTCTTCCTCCTCTGGAAATTATGTTTAGTCCATACAAACACCTCACCCCTGAGCTCTCAGATCCTCAATCCTGCCCTGTCTACCTCTTTTCTCACAGCTTGTAAACTAGTTGAAAACTCTTCTCATCTTAAAACACCTGCACTCTATCCCCACATTTCCCTGAAGCTTTTTCCTAATCTCTTTCTTTTTCTCCAAAGTACTTGAAAGGATAATCTATATCTGTTGTCTATTGCCTCAACTTCCTCTCAACCCACTGCAATCTGGCACCTGCCTACCCATCTCCCGCCTCTGCTAAAACTGTTCTCAGAAAGGTCACAAAGGACCTCTTTACATTCAATCTTGTGCTGTGGCTCTCAAATTTATATCCCCAACTGAGATCTCTTCTGAGCCCCAGATTGATGTACTAGCACTCTTCTTGGCATGTCTGTTTTGATGTTTCAAAGGCATCTTGAGTTCAATTTGCTCAAAACTTTATTCTTGATTTTTCCCTTTCAAATGAATTTCTCCCTCTGTCACTTTAATCTCACTATCCGACCATAATCCTGGGATTGTTAACAGCTCCATTTCTCTCAAACTCCGCTGATCCGTTCTATTGCCAAGTACCATCTATTCTACCTGCAAAATATTTATCAGGCCTGTCCATTTCTCCCCTGCCCTATTGCCACCAGTCTTTTCCAAACTATCATTACATTTTACCTGGATCATTGTAGCTGCCTTTTACAGTCTTCTTGCTTTCACTTTTGACTCCCTCTAACCCAATTTCTGCCCAGCAGCCCCAGTGATCTTTGCAAGGTGTAAATTGGATCATATTATTTCTCTGCTTTAAAATATTCAGGCTGGTTGCCGTGGCTCATGCCTGTAACCCCAACAATTTGGGATGCCAAGGCAGGCAGATCACAAGGTCAGGAGTTCAAGACTAGCCTGGCCAACATGGTGAAACCCCGACTCTACTAATGATACAAAAATTAGCAGGGCATGGCAGCACACACCTGTAATCCCAGCTACTCGGGAGGCTGAGGCAGGGGAATTGCTTGAACCTGGGAGGCACATGCAGCAATGAGCCAAGATGGCGCCATTGCACTCCAACCTGAGGGACAGCCTGCGACTCCATCTCAGAAAAAAAAAAAAAAAAAAAAAATCAAAGACTTCCTACTACACTGGTAAAACTGTCCACTCTTCTTAACTTGATCTTCAAGCTCTTGTGTGACTTGACCTTCCTCATTATCTTGAATCCCATCTGTCACCATTTTCCCCTTACTTACTGTATACATTACTCCAGCACCAGAGACTTTGTTTCTGGCAGACCATATTTTCTCTTATCCCATCATAATAATTTTCTCATTTCTTCTGGCTGAAATGCTTTTCCCAACCATAGTTCTTTCGGCTTCCTCTTCTCATCCTTCAGTCCTCATCTCACATGCCACCTTTGATAGGAGGCTTTCTTAAGACTCCTCCAATCTAAGTTAGGAACCAGTAGTTATTCTCTTTCAAAATTCTTTTTAGTTTCCCATTGCTATTGTCTGAAAGTTTGTATCCCGCCAAAATTCGTATGTTGAAACCTAACCCCCAATATAATGCTATTAAGAATGTATCTTTTGGAGGTGATTAGATCACGAGAGCAGAGTCCTCATGAATGGGATAACGGTAGTCCCCACTTATTTACAGTTTTGCTTTTTGCCTGAAAATATTAAGTGGAAAATTCCAGAAATAAACATTCATCAGTTTTAAATTATACCCTTGATTGTAGCATGATGGAATCTCCCACCATCCTGCTCTGTCCTGGCTGGGACATAAATCATCCCTCTATCCAGTGTATCCACATGTATATGCTATCTATACCACCTATATCATTGATACCATCTGCTCCTGGCATCCAGCCACTGATGTCATCATGGCTTGATGATCCAGGATCACCCAAAGCAGATGACGCTCTCTTTGATATATTTTCAGAAGATCAATGGTAACCAAAAGCTATGTCACAATGCCTACATCATTCACCTCATTTTACCTCATCATACAGGCACTGTGTCATCTCACATTAAAAGAAGAAGGGTGAGGACAGTACAATAGGATATTTTGAGTGAGAGAGATCACATTCATGTAACTTTTATTACATTATATTTTTATAACTGTTCTATTTCATTATTAATTTTTGTTAATCTCATACTGTGCCTAATTTACAAATTAAACTTTATCATAGATATGTACAGATAGAAAAAACATAGTATATGTAGGGTTTGGTACTATTTGCAATTTCATGTTTCTACTGAGGGTCTTGGAATATATCCCCTGAAGATAAGGAAAAACTACTGCAGTGCTCTTATAAAAGAAGCCCTGAGATCTACCTTGCCCCTTGCACCGTATGAAGACACAGCTGGAAGGTACCATTTATGAACCAGAAAGTGGGCCCTCACCAGACACTAAAATCTGCCAGTACGTTGATCTTAGACTTCCCAGTCTATAGAACTATGATAAATAAATGGCTGTTGTTCATAAATTACCCAGTTTATGGCATTTTGTCATAGCTATCCAAATGAACTGAGACATCCATATCATAGTAGTATTTGTTTCTATGCTTGTTGTTTATTTCCCCTGTAGATTACAAACTTCTATGAGGGAAGGGATCATTGTTTTGCTCACCATTCAATCATTAAACCTAGAAAATAAATATTTGTGTAGTGAATGTATGCTAAATTTCTTGGCTTCAAACTTTTCAAGTCATTTGACTTTTAGAAGATAAGTCTAGTTTAATTTTTTCAGATGAGATTTAAGGAGGATTTTTTTACTTGCAATAAAATATCATTTCATTTATATACGTCACACAATCTTTCATTTGTGTAATTTTATATTCATGTTTTAAGACCATCTCAGCTGGGCACGATGGCATGGGCCTGTAGTCCCCACTCTCTGGGAGGTTGAGCTGGGAGGGTCACTTGACTCCAGGAGTTTGAGTCTAGCCTGGGCAACACAGTGAAACCCTATCTATCACTTAATAGAAAAAAAAAGAGTAAGATCTCTTAAACAACAACAACAACAATAACAACAACAACAAACTATTTCAAAAATTATAAAAGTGTCAACCAACAGCCAGATAAGGAAAGATCTAACATTTAAATTACTTTAGAAATTTTGAAGGGTGGTAAGGGTAGTGAAACGATGACTTTTGTTGTTGTTGTTTCATCATAAGGCATTAACTATGTTCTTCCTACTTACACTACCACGAAGTTTTCAGACAAAGGTAACACTTAGTGACACCTGGTTACTTTTATACTGGTTTCTTGTTTTAAAAAATGGTTTGGTAACTTTTTTTTTTTGAGACGGGGTCTGGCTCTGTCGCCCAGGCTGGAGTGCAGTGGCCGGATCTCAGCTCACTGCAAGCTCCACCTCCCGGGTTTACGCCATTCTCCTGCCTCAGCCTCCCGAGTAGCTGGGACTACAGGCGCCCGCCACCTCGCCCGGCTATTTTTTGTATTTTTTAGTAGAGACGGGGTTTCACCTTGTTAGCCAGGATGGTCTTGATCTCCTGACCTCGTGATCCGCCCGTCTCGGCCTCCCAAAGTGCTGGGATTACAGGCTTGAGCCACCGTGCCCGGCCGGTTTGGTAACTTTTAACCTAGGCCTTGTCATATGTATTGAATTTAATGAACTATCCACTTAATTTATCTGTTTAACTCTCAGAAGATTGTCATTGTCTTAATTTAAATATCTTGATAGTAAAAACATGTGCACAGAATGTAAAGCGATAGTCATATTTAATTATTTCCAAAATAAAACTATTTTCTTGTCTACAAAAATAACATGTGATAAGAAATATCTGTCCACCTAGTGTGATAAAATGGCCTAGCTTAGATATGGAAAATGTTCTGAGAAAATGGGAGGTTTGCAGAAGTGAAATATTAAGTTTTATTTAAGTACAGCACCATATTAACAACTGGAAATAAAATTTTTAAAGCATAGTTTTCAGACATAAGACATGAGTAGTTCTATAAAAGTTAGCCCTTGAATGGTCACATTTGGAGAATTATGTTCAGTTCTTAATGCCGTTTTAAGGTAATTTCATTCAGAAGGAGGAGAACAAGATATCTGTAAGACAAATGTAAGGAGGCATAGCAGACATTCGGAATGTTTTAATGTGCTATCATATAGCAGATGAAACTGTGTTCAGAGTTGCCCAGTGTGTTATTCATAGTTCTTCAGAGAAATAGAGCCAGTAGGCTAAACATATCCTATTGGCTGTATTTTATATAGAATAAAATATATAATGTATAACATAAAATATATAATTTTATATAAAATACAGCCAATCAAGCCAATAGGACATGTATAGCATATACATATATATGGAATATGTAGAGTATATAAAGAATATATATTTACATATTTTTAGAAACATATATATTTAGAAATATATGTATATATTTAGAATAGAAGCCTTTCTATTCTAAATGGCTACCAATACTATTTCCTTTCTCTCTCTCTCGCTCTCTGTCTCTCTATATATCCCACATATATACATATAAATATTGGTATATGATATATATATAAAATCTATATATATCTTATCTCTTTCTATAGATATCATATATATGATACATGGCTATCAATACCATTACATATATAATAGTATATATTACATACCAATACATATATATAGAGAGAGAGAAAGATAGATAAAGTACAGATAAGATATATATCTAGATAGAGAGACAGAGTGAGAAGTAAGAAAGAGAGAAAGAGAGATTTATTATAAGGAATTGGCTCATGCAGTTATGGAGGCTGACAATCTCCAGATCTACAGAGTGAGTCAGCCAACTAGAGCACTGATGGTGTATTTCCAGTCCCAGTCCAAAGGCTTGAGAACCAGAACTGATAGCATAACTCCAGTCTGAAAACCTATCAGACTCAAGACCCAGGAAGTACTGATGTTTCCATTTCAGTCCAAAAGCAGGAAAAAACCTGATGTACCAGTTTCAGGGTAGTCAGACAGGAGGAATTCTCTCCTGCTCAGGGGAGGGTCAGTTTATTTGTTCTACTCAGGCCTTCAACTGGTTGAATGATGCCCACCCACATTGTGGGGGGCAAGCTGCTTTATTCAGTCTGCTGATTTAAACGTTAATCTCCTCCAAAAACACCCCCACAGGAATACCCAGAATAATGTTTGACTACTGGACACCTTGTTTTCCAGTCAAGTTGACACATAAAGTTAACCAGCACATCCAGAAATGCTAGATTTGAACCCGTTTAATTCCATTTAATTCAACTAGCACTTCTTAAGTAGCGACATGTGGCTCTTTGTACTACTAAGTGCTGGCGATATAGCAGCAACAAGTAGACAATAGTCAGAAGCTGCAGGAAGGTAGCTTTAGAAATTAAGAGACTCTCTGATGAGCAGCAGTGTTCATTCATGAAGTAGGTCCCTGCTTAAGAAAGAACTTCCCCTACCACAGAGACACTTCAACTAATTAGAAAAGGCCACATACTAGAAATAATATAGAAGACATTCCTCATTGAGAGGCCAGTTTCATTTTGTAAATTTCAAGGTCTCTTTTAGCCTCAAAATCTGGACTGCTGGGAGTTCACTAAATTTAGTTACATCACTAATACATTGCTTTCTGAGCCTATCTAAAATATTAATTCTAAAGTGATCATAATTTATAAAGTATATTAGAATATAAGAAAAAATATGAATATATAAACATGTAAATACTCACAAGGAAAATATGAAATATAGGACAATTACAGGCAAAAGCCTTTAAACCATTCTTACTTTATTGCTGCCTGCCAAATCATTAGTTCTGATCTGAAATAATGTAAAACCAGCATCTACAACATGCTGCACACTTTCTATTCATGGACGCAAAACACCAAAAATAACAGAAGTAAATTGAACTTCATGAATGATTCATGACTTCCTTTGCTTTATGTCCCCATTGTCAAGAAAATTAGCAGCATTGGATATCTCCTTAGATAAATCTGATTTTGCCATATTCAGTAGACTACTTAATGAAAATGAATATTTCACATTTATGTTCATAGAAATGTTAATGAATTTTAGTGCCTGTAGCTTTTTTTGATGAGCAGAGGGGTGGGTGTAGAGAGGAAGGGAATATTTTTTCGGAATTAATTTATTCCTTTTTCCAGCCTGCTTCTTTGAAACTGTGAAAAAGCACTCACTCTGAAAAGTATCTGATCTTTCAAAGTTATAAAATAAAAGTCAGTGGGGGAATGGAGTTCCTTCTATGAAAATTAGTTTTTCTATCAACTTGACTATAAAGTTAGCCTTAGAGTTTTTCACTTCTATACTACAGTCAGTTTATTTTCCATCCATGGGCAAGCGGCTGTGTAGATTGATGAGGAAATCTCAGATTTACAGATTTAGATTTCTGGACGTTTGTTCTTCAATTGGTGTTATGATGGATGACAATTTTGCATCTAGATTCCAAAGAAGAAGTGTAAAATAAAGCTCACTTTTAAAAATCTAAAGCTTTTAGGAAATAACCAAACACTTAAAGACACATTTTAAAAAGGAACTTTGATCTTCTAAAACTGGACGTCCTTGCTGAACTAAGGAACTTTGATTCACTTGAGATCCAAACTTGATAATAACAATATCTAATATTTATTAATGGCCCAGGCACTTTCTAGATTCCCCACTGATTCCTCTCACAAGAAGAAAATCAAAGCGTCAAGATAGTAACTACCTTCAAGACAAAAAACTCTAGAGGTTTGAATGAGATTTGAACTCAGGCAATTTGACTGGCAAGTCTACAATTTAGCCCTTATAGTCTCTTGAGAAAACTTACTTCTCAATACTGTCTTCACAAAACCTTTTTCTCTAGCTTCCCTACTGGATGTGAGTTGGGTGGTTTTAGGTGTAACTCTTTCTGAACAGGAAGCAAACGCCTGCGAAGAAAACACATTTTAATTGGTCCTTCTCTGTCACTGAATCTTCCCAATTCAGTTCTTAAGTAGGCTTTATTTTTGACATTCTTGCCACTAAACTGAATATTGATATACTTTTAGAATAACAATTATTTTACCAAATCACTTCTATAAATGCAATAAATCACACAATGGCCAGAAACCCTTTCTCTTCTAAGTGGCTACCAATACTATTCCCCCAAATCACATCAGTGTGGTGCTGGGCCTGACAACAATGGTGCTGCAGTTTCAAAGTCCATTTATTATTCATAATTATAGTGCAAGAGGCACTATATTTAAAGTCAATTTATTATTCATATAGATGCATTAACATCTACAACTTTGGAAATGGACATATTCTTTTTTTTTTTTTTTTTTTTTTTTTTTTTTTTTTTTTTTGAGACAGAGTCTTGCTCTGTCGCCCAGGCTGGGGTGCAGTGGCCGGATCTCAGCTCACTGCAAGCTCCGCCTCCCGGGTTTAGACCATTCTCCTGCCTCAGCCTCCCGAGTAGCTGGGACTACAGGCGCCCGCCACCTCGCCCGGCTAGTTTTTTGTATTTTTTAGTAGAGACGGGGTTTCACCGTGTTAGCCAGGATGGTCTCGATCTCCTGACCTCGTGATCTGCCCGTCTCGGCCTCCCAAAGTGCTGGGATTACAGGCTTGAGCCACCGCGCCCGGCCTGGAAATGGACATATTCTTATGAGAGGTCTTAGATTTTCTATGAACCACATCCACATAGGAATCATGAAACATGGATACAATTTAGTTTCCATATAGGTGTCAATTTCCACATTTAAGTTGCATTATTCTCATCTTTAAGATCAAAGATTTTTAAAGGGAGCTTTTAAAAACTATTGATACTATGCCCCACCCCTGACCAATAGCATCAGAATTTGTGGAACGTGGGTCCTAGCACAAGCATTTTTTAAGCTTCCAAGTTGATTCCAATATGCAGCCACATTTGACAGCCACTGCTCTAAGGCTGCCATGCATTGATTTTTTTTCCTCTTCTTTTTTTCTTTAACATCCTCTTTTAATAGACCCAGTTCTCAAAATAAAAAGCAGAATAGAAACATAGAAATGAAATAAAGTACAGCAAAGAACAGAAAATAACATGATTTTCAAAGAAAGAAATCACTGAAATGATCAAAGGAAAGATTGTAAACTATTCTTTCTTTTATTCTTTCTTAAAAAATGGCAGACGGCTCCATTTTTTCTCTCCAAAGGGCATGCCTTGAAATAGGTGGACCAATGCACCCTGCCTTACATTAGAATTAAGTGCTCCAGCTTGATATTCAAATCTATGTAATAAGAAGTCAAGTTGTTACAGGATGCTAACCTATTTTTAAAACCCATATATAAAAATATATATTTATATTTACATAATATTTATTAAAATATTATATTTATATAATATATATTATATTTATATATATTTTAAAATATGTAAATATAAATTTAAAACCATATATATACACACACACCACATATTAATATGAATGTGACCAATAAACATTAATTTGAATAATCATGCTATGGAAGGAAGAGTTATCTATACTTGGGAGACAGACACATGGTCATTAGCCATTTTAGCAACATTCTCTATCATGTAAAAGAAATAAAGCAAGTTAAAATGTGTGTTTGAATGAATACATAACGTTTTTTACAAGAATAGCTTCTTAGGCCAGGTGCAGTGGCTCATACCTGTAATCCCAGCACTTTGGGAGACTGAGGCGGGTGGATCACCTGAGGTCAGGAGGTCACAATCAGCCTGGCCAACATGGCGAAACCCCATCTCTACTAAAAATACAAAAATTAGCTGGGCGTGGTGGCATGCACCTGTAATCCAAGCCACTCACGAAACTGAGGCAGGAGAATCACTTGAACCCAGGAAACAGAGGTTGCAGTGAGCCAAGATCGTGCATTGCACTTCAGCCTGGGCAACAAGAGTGAAACTCCATCTCAAAAAAAAAAAAAAAAAGAAAGAAAGAAATAGCTTGTCAAACTGAAATCAAGCACAGTCTATTTCTTTCAAACATAAAACGTTATATAAGAATAATTTCTGTGTGTTAATCTTCATCCCACCACACTGTGCCCTATAGATACTGACTGTACTCATTTGATTATGTAAAAAGGTAGATTTCTCAGAAAACTCCTAGTACGTTATTGCATTGATTCCAAATCATTGTATTCCCAGAATTTAGATTATGTGGATCTACAATGTAGAGAAAAAAATTTCACTGAATAGAGCCAAGGGCTTGCCTGCTCTCATCTTAGGCACTATCAGAGCAGAATCACACAACCTGTATGAGATGCTCCTTGCAGTGCTTGTTGAACATTCAGGGTCTTGTTAAATCAGATTCTGAGTTAGTGAGCCTGAGCTGGGGCTTGAGAGTCTGTATTTCAAACATTTCCCAGATGATGCTAATGCTATTGGTAGGTGGACTCAACTTTGAGTGGTAAAAATCTGGAGTCAGTATAAATAAATAAATACGTAAATACATCAATAAATTTAAGAAAAATTTTAAAAAGCCTGTCTCACGTGTGCTCCTCAATCTACTTTCCCAGCCTGTTTGCTTCCTAATGTGATTTAAATGGTTAGCTAAAAGCCCTTTTTTCACACAGTTTGCTCAGCCTTTGAATCAGAGAGTTTTAAATAAACTGAGGCAGTAAAGTCATTTTCAAATTGCCTGAAATACATAAATCTGAACAGCAAATTTTGTTAAGTAACATTCCTGGTATTTCTCACATGTGGAGGACTTCCAGAAATATAGTATTTCATTAATACTCCTAATCCCACATTAAAAATAATATTTGGGTGAATATTTTCTATGCAGAAAGGACTTATTTTAACAAAGAAAAAAAATTAATCACTATATTTGATTTTATTTGACTCTGTGTCCAGAAACTAGAGGTTTTTTAGCAGAAGGAGCATATAGTTTACACCTCCGCTATCTAGAGGTCTGCAATTTAATGAGTCATTCTGGAGAGCACAAGTTTTCCAGACCTTATTTTAACTATTTTTGATGTAAATCTTTCTCAACACAGAATTCTGAAACGCTTTTATCCTTTTGTGATGATTCAAGGTCATAACTGTGAGTATTTCTCACGATGTGTTAAAGCTCTAGCTTCACATGAATTGAAGGCAGATACTCTGATCTTCCTAGTGACCTGAAAACCTATCATTTTGTAAGTATCTTCCTGGGCAGAGTGATGAACCACCTCTCTATATAATTAATGTGTCAACACTAGAAAAGTCCATCTTAGTCATTAGGCATATTTTTACAACTTAGGACATAGGTGTTTTTCTGGCATAATTCTCATTTTAAGTAACCTAGTCTCTTTACCAAGAATCAGTAATTGTTTTAGCATGATTGTGAGCTTCAGGGTCTCAGCAATGGTCCAGATCCTGAATGTCTACCTCCTCATTACCTTCCTCCATCCTGTCTGCAGTAATGATAGGTTCTCACAGGTCACCTGCGTTCACTCAGTATCCGGTTATTGAGTTATAAGTGTTTTCTGCATGAACTCCCTTAGTCTCATTGTTGTTGCCATTATTTTATATCTTCCTCTTTGAATTTGTACATGTTATATGTAGAGAGAAGGTATGTTACATAACTGTCCTCTGATTTTAGATTGGAAATATTCGGAAGTGTCCTCCCTTTTGCCCCAACAAATGCAATCATCTCCCTGTTGTCCGTCTGATTATTTCCTTCGAACTGTTCATCTAGTTGCGTAATTAAAGGAACAAGCCTGATTCTGCTATATTTTCACAGCTTCCTCACCAATATGTACAGTTACAATAAAACTAAATTTTCTTCCTAGTTTCATGAAGTTTAAGAAGTATTATTCTGCTAGCTTGATACCAGGTTACAAAGTTACTCTTCTTAAAGTTTTACTTTGAAGAGAATGTCATGCACAACAAACATTGAAAATTCTCTTTTGTTCCATATGAGGATAAATAATAATACTACAATGATAACGTGACTAGAACTAGCAAAAACTAAAGCAAAAACATGCTTAGATTGAATCTCAGATACCATGTCCACATGCCACAAAGACCATGAGAAGGGCAATCCAAGAGTAGGTCAAGGTGAGATATATGCTAAGTATATTTGGAGGCATGAATATAAAAGATTTAAGTTTGGCAAAGATGACACTAGACACCAGCTCTGAGACTTACACATTACTTTGACTGAATTCACATGGGAAGCATCTTTTTGTGATAAGTTCTGTTTTAGACATTCAAGATCTACACTTAGAACTAAACTGGTCTTTCTAAATCAAAGTTCTGAGAAAATGCCGTCGACCAAATGGAAGAAAACTGCAAGTAGAGCCCAGATAAGTGTTTACCATTTTAAATTTATATCATCAGTTAGACATTTAAGTGGAGATATCAAGTGAAAGTCTAAGTCTAGAATTCAGAGGAGAGATTCTATCTGGAAATACGAATTTACGAGTCATGATCTTATAGATATATTTAAACCCATGAATCTGAATGGCATTTCTGAGGTAATTAGTATACCTCAAGAAGAGGTCCCAGTGCTTAGTCTTGGTCAAATCAGTGCTAGAAGTTGGGGAGATAATAGAAAACACAAACATGGCAATGACTATGTGCAAGCACATTATAAATAATCTACCATTTAATCTCAACCATGACTATCAGTAGGTGCCACCGTTCCCATTTTTTCAAGGAGGAAGTGTTGTTATCATTTACCAACGAAGAAGCCGAGACACCTTGGGAATAGCTAACTTGCCCATGTTCATACCTAGTAAGTAGCAGAGCCAAATCTGCAAACTAAAAGAGATGACAGTGAGGTAGGAGAAAACCTAGGAGAGAAGGGTATGCTGGAAATCAAGGTTAAAAAAAAAATGTTCTAGAAAAAGAAGTGATCACCTAGGACAAATGTCCCTGATAGTGCAAGCTGGATGACAACTGATAACTGACTATTGGATTTAGCAACACAGAGTGCTGGGAGTGAAAGTCTAAATGGAGTGGATGGAAGCTAGACCAGGAGACAATTACAGTTATGAGGGGGATAAGAAAGAGCCAGTTGGAAGTGATGCAGTTATTGGTCATAACAAGGTCTAGAGATGGGAGTGAGTGGTGAGGTAAAATGGAGGAAATGATCATTGCAGAGACAAAGGAATTTAAAGTCTGGTGTATAGAAAAATAATCCACATGTATATTGGATTCACAAAGAACTAAGACAGGAGTTTGAAGTTGAAATAGAAGCCAAACGTAGAAAAAGGAGATTAATTAACCTTGGATTGGCAGATGACAGCAGCAATAAGATGACATAAGATTCAAATTTAGGAAGGAGTAAGGAAGAATAGTCTGGAAGAGACAAAAAGAAACGAAGAGTCACTTGAACCCGGGAGGCAGAGGTTGCAGTGAGCTGAAATCACACCACTGGACTCCAGCCTAGGTGACAGAATGAGACTCCATTCCCCTACTCCCCAAAAAAGGAAATGAAACAGAGTCACTTTGTATAACTCCCAGGCTTAATACCAGGGATGTAGGAGAAAGAGCAGCAAGGACTTGAGAGAGCTGTTGGGTAAGCTATGTTTGTAAGAGAGAGCAAGGTTTTGATAAGAGGAGGTGGTGAGGATGAGAGCACTGAGGATAGGGGGATTTTACTTTTTATGGACTGTGTGCTTCAGTGGGCATAAAGGAGGGTTTTGGAATCATGGAGGGCTAAGAGCTAAAGACAGAATAAAGAACATATAGATCCAGCCGGATGCAGTGGTTCACACCTATAATTCCAGCACTTTGGGAGGCTGAGGCAGGTGGATCACTTGAGGTCAGGAGTTTGAGACCAACCTGGCAAGCATGGTGAAACCCGTCTCTACTAAAAATACAAAAATCAGCTAGGTTTCATGGCACACATGTGTAATCCCAGATACTTGGGAGGCTGAGGCAGGAGAATTGCTTGAATCTGGGAAGCAGAGTTTGTAGTGAGCCAAGATCATGCCACCGCACTCCAGCCAGGGCGACAGAGTCAGACTCTGTCNACTCTGTCTCAAAAAAAAAAAAAGTGTGTGTGTATATATATATATATATATATCCTTATGGGATGTCATTAAAATATCATGTAAAGTGCCTGGTACAGTGCTTACCGCATTTTAACTACTCAATAAATGGGGGTAACAACTGTCATGAAAGTACAGGGTAATCAGCTATTTGCTTCCCCCAGAATTCTGAGCGGCTTCAACTTCTGTAACATTGTGAGTGCTCCTGTTCTTCAGTTTTCTCACACTTGTCATCACTGTGATTATTGCCACTGCTGCTGTCAATGTCGTCATCACTTTCCCCTCTTCAATTCCAGCCATTTTTTCCCATATCTCTTGGCTTTCACCTAAAAAGCTGATCTTTCTGTACATCACCAATCAAATCAAAGCTCTCTTCTCCTTTGCTCTGGAGCTGACTGATGACAAAGTGCTACTTGTCTCACTCTTCCTGGCTGTATTTATCTAAGTTCCCAGATGTTTCTGATTCTTTCATCCTGCAAGTGTTCATTGTGCACATGCCATTTCTGACACCGTCAGTACTTTTAGGATGACAAGATGACTACATCCTAGTCCCTCAAAAGCTTACATTCCCAAAGTAGCATTTTTACAGATGCACCACGCCATTCTCAAGCGTTTTAGAAAATCAGAAATTAGATCATTGATCAGTAACTAGAGAAACCTTTCGCTGATATTTTAACTAAGCATTAAATTCCAATGTGCTTTTTTTGTGAAGTCCACAGGCTAGTGATTCAATTCCTTTTAGGCTAACTTGTGATCGCTTGAAAAGACTCTGAAGACACATATTTCTCCCTATTATTGGCAGGTTAAATATTAATACAGCCACTAGTTTTAGCTTGTCCCTGTGTACCTCATTGCTAAGCAGACAACTTTTCAACATTCTTTTGTGTGTTCTACGAAGCACCATGCAGATGATTGCTCAGCCTGCTTGGTAGAAAAGGAGGTGATGTGACAAGGAATTTAGCTCACAGTTCCTCTTCCTAATTCCCAGGAAAGAAATACCCAGTATTTGTTGCATTGAACAACTCTATGTCATACACAATTCTAGATAAATCTTCCATTTTGTTAAGGAAGGAAAATGGGAGTTGGGGGCAGATGCTTTGGTATATTTTCCAAAATTTTCAATTTGTAGATTTAACAGTTTAGTTCCTAACTAATACTTTGGGGAATCAAACAGAATGCTAAAAAAGTCTTGGTTAATAATTCAGATACTCATAAATCTATTTATTCACCCACAAAGTTTCTAGACTCTTTACCATGTGTCATGAACTATTCCAGGCAAAACAAGCCCCAGCTCTGTACCTTATTATCTATTATAGACAAGTATAAAATAATCAAAACAGTAGGAAATGTAATGCAGGAGTGATAAAGAAAAGAAAATCCAGGTGGAGGGATTGAGAGGTATGCGGTCTGTGAGTATGTGCTATACACAGACATTCTGTTTTAGATAGGGAAGTCATGAAAAGTCAATAACACTACTCAAGGAAAGTAAGCCACGGCATCTGTGTACATTTCATAGACATGAAAACCAGGCATTGAGCTGTTGAAAGATCTATTCAGTGCCAGAAAGACACTCAACAATTCTGAACTGTGGCTTAGGGAGAGCAGAAGATGCTTCAGTGCCCTGGAAGTTACTTTTATTGAGTCTTTATCACTCTCCATTAATTACTGCATTCAACCAATTATGAACAAGTACCTAGAAAGTAATGACATATTTATGTGAGTATATGTGTGCATATGTGTGGGGGGGGCGGTTTAAGAGAGAGAGAGAAATGCTTTTATACATTTTTTTTTAGTCCCACAGCAACCTATAGGAAAAGTAAGAGAGATGTCATTAGTTCTATCATGCTGATGGAGTCACCAAGCCCAGGAGAAGTTAAATGAATTCACCAAATACATACAGTTAGAAAGTGGTGAAGCCCAGACTACATTATGGGCTATATGAGTTAAAAATCTGTTATTTCCAATGTAGGAAACTTTATCCTGTTGAACCAGGTTGTTTTCATAAAGCAAAAATAAATAAATGCACACACACACACACACACACACACCCCACTTAATTAACTTTCTTAGGTCTCAAGGGTATTTCTGAACGCTGAAAAGCCATAGTTTACTACGTAATAAGTGGCCAAGAAGAATTCTAGTTTCCCCCAAAGTGCTAACTGTAACTTTGTGTATATAAATGCATTTAGTTGAAACTTAACATTCCAAAATTTAACATTTGACATTCTGTGGCCAGTTAAGGTCTTGTCAAGAAAACAGAAGAGTCACTCAATATATTCGAGGTGTTACAAGTTTTAATATAGGGAACTAAGAACTTACACAAAGCTTGGAAAATCTGGTGAGCACAGGTCAGAGAAACCAGCCTTGGTAATTTCAGCCTGCAGCACCCAAGCAAGGAAGGTGTTGTAATACTCAAGGATCTCAGGGAAGCTCCTACCAACTATCTCAGTCTCTATAGTAAGTTGGAGGTACTCAAATGCTCCCCAGTAAGTCTTTGTGAATCTCACATCAGCCCATGCATCTGGCAGCAGTTGCCTCCAGAAAATAATGGCCTTTCCTCCACCATGTTCCAAATCTGGTGCTGTCTTAGTCCATTTTTGCTGGCATAATATAATACCTTAGATGGGGTAGGTTATACACAGAAGAAATTTATTTCTTACAGTTCTACAGTCCAAGATCAAAGCACCAGTAGATTCAGCTGCTAGTGAGGGCCGACTTCCTGCACAGTCAGACATCTTTTCACTATACTCTCACATGGCAGAAGGGATTAGCTGGATCTCTGGGGTCTCTTCTCTAGGGCATTAATCTATTCACTAGGGAAGAGCCTTCATGATTTAGTCACCACCCAAAGGTCCAACCTCCTAATGTCATCGCCTCATGGAATAGGATATCAACATAAAAATTTTCTGTAAACACAAACATTCAAGCCATAGCAGATACCAATACATCTCTTTGGCAAACTCAAACCTGGGAAAGGAGATTCTGAAAAAAAAAAAATTTCACAATCTTTTCTATGATAGCTGTGGTAGCAATGCCAAGTTGACACAAGCAATCTAAGACAAGCATGTCAAAGTTACCTCAGAATTTCATGTTGCATTACTTGTAAGTTTGCTGAAGCACAGCCTGGGATCTTATACTTTGACTGGCATAGCACAGGAGCAAGCCACACAGCCAGGGAGGATACCTCATCATTCACTCAACTTTCAAACCATGTAGTCAGTAAATATTTGAAAAGATCTTTACATGTGCAGTGAACAAAACAGACAAGAACCCAGCCCTTGTGGCACCTGCATATTGATAGGACTTTATTCTCAACTCCATTAAATTTGCATTTTGGGGAATTTACAAGCTGTTGAGTCATTCACAGACTGGGGAGCATTAAGAGTTTAAGATTACTTCAGCCATTTTAATAACCAACTGCAAAATCATTCAGTTCAGTTATAAAAGCAATCCAAAATACCCACCAAGTCTTAAGATGTCATTCCTTGATTCATTGTTTTGATCCCACAACACCAGTGGCCATGCTCTCTGGAAATTAATCACAATAATTCACAACGTTTATATAACCTTTTGCACTTATTGAAATGTATTTTCTAGCATTGTCTTGTTTGACCCTCATAAAACATCTAGCAAGTAAAGGTGGGTAATTTTTCTCTTTTCATTACTGAAAAATCTGGAACACAACAAAGGGCAATAAATTATCTAGTTAATTAATGACCAGTGGTGGTCTGCAAGTTAGGTCTTCACTCAAATTAGTATTCTTCTACAGTATCACACTGCCTGTTTTGTACTAAAAGAACTAGAATCAACACTTGATATATAAGAAAGTATAGAATTTTTAAAACTCTGACCTTCTAATCATTTTTTCCCCACTTGTAATTGTTTTTCCGGCTTAAATTCTGAACCAAGGTGTCTGGAAATGTTGTTTTCTTTGTTTAATGAAAACATGAACAAATCTCCTTTGGACAGAGCTCTTCCTTTCATGAACATCCCCTGCAATAAATAGGTCACCTGGTCACATTCATATCTATGAGTAGTTTATTAAGTCACGTCTGCCCTAAAAGATCTATGCCTGGCAAAAATCCCTTTAGGGAACACAAGCACTTATAACAGAATTTTAGAACCAGAGAGGACACTGAAGATTATTTAGGTCAACTCCCTCATATAGAGATGAAGAGAGTGAAATCCTGTAAAGCTCAATGGCACTGAGGTCAAACTCACACGGTTAGTTGCTTAGAAGCAGACTAGTGTGCAGAAGTCTGATTTAAAGATTCAGTGAGCATATCCTATGCTGTCAGTATGTGAGGGGTGCAGAAAAGTTTTTATTGTTTTTTTTTTTAATTAACTTTTTCTTTTTTTCGCTATCTGAATCAGTCTTTAGAAAGGAAAATGTTAAACATATCCTTCTGCTTAAAATCTAGTTGTGGAAACTTAAAACTACTTAAAAAACCAAGGCAAGAAATAAATCATTGCTAAGTAATCATCCATAAACTGGAATTTCTGTAATTCACTGAGGGAATAGATCAGGGATTTATTTTTAATACCTGTCTCATTCTACAAAAGACATGAGGCACCCCACAAAAAAATATTTTCAATACAAAAGGATTAAAATTAGCAATTATGGTGACTAAAACAAAGGAAAACTATGGATAAAAAATTAATAAAGCCAGACTGTTATTACAGTTGAAAGACCATACAGTTGAAAGAAACAGACCTCAGTTTTATCACTTAGTTTTCTAATGGCTGAAGTAAATAAAACACAACTTATGATTCAAATTTTCCATAAAATAAAGACCTAGTTTACTATTCAGAAGATGTACAGCTTTTCCTAATGAGGTGTGAGGAATAGTTCTCCGGTAGGTATTCAGAAAGAGGGCCCTGAATTTTATCCAGTTCTTTCTTACACAATCCATCAATGTGGTCCATTAGTATAACACCAAAGTACAATTCATAAAGCAGCATATTAGATCCAAAATGATGTCACAAAGGAATCCAACACCCTTGTGATCTGGCTTGTTTGAAAGGCACCATTCAGGGTATATAGAGAAATGGATCAATTACCTGACCCTCAAGTATTTCTTCCAAAACATTATTTATGGCACTATGGAAAGCAAGGAAATGGACCTCAATGCTGTCATATTTGGCAAGAGTGTGTCGTGTGAAGATTCTATCATGCTGGCTGATGGATGCTCCACAAGCTTGGATTATCAGCCAAGTAGAGACAGGTGTCATTAAGGGCATCTGTGAAAATGCAAGGACCTAACTGAATCCTGTTTAATACGCTGTGCAGGGCTACATAGTATGGTTAAAGTCACCCCCACTCAACTTAAAAAAAAAATTTATGTTCTGGGTCAAGCAGAAAACAGATCTGAGACAGGGTTAGAGAATTTAGGAATGGCTATTTGGAGGAAATGGGACTTGAACTTGGACAGACAGGGAAGAGAAGTGAGGAATTTTTAAACGCGAAGAAAATCACACACCACTTTGGTGGGCGGGGAGGTACAGGTAGGAGACAAGTCAGTTTGGGATCAAGGTTCGTGACTTTAAAATGCAGCAACAATGGGCCAAATCCAAACACAATTCAGTTTGACCCTTTTTATAGAAATATTGCCAGTAGAAATTTCTTTAATTTAATATAACAGCACTGGTTTGATAGGATTTCAAGCCAGTGAATTCAGTAAGTGGATTTGTTTTGATGACCTTTGCTAATTTGTTGAATGCTGTGAAAATTCCCTGCAGACTTTCTAACGGTTCCAAAGCTAAAATTAATGACCTCACTGAGGATTCTGTCAGCTGTCCTGATTGAGAGAATGGCTGAGAATGACTGATGGACCCTGGTTGCAAAATGAGACTCAGAAATTTGCAGCCTGGCGTGTATATATCAGAAAATTATACCTGTGCTCACTAGAGAGCATGTGTAGGGTCAGAGGACCAAAAGAATTGTAGTTACATTTATACTTAATTGAAATCTAAACCTGTGCCAGGTATTCATATTATCCTTACAACCTCTCTAGGAAGTAAGAAGTATCACTGGCTTCTACATATGGTAACAGAAGCTCAGAAACTTTTAGTAACTTGCTCAGAGTTACACATCTAGTTAATATCAAAGACCTTGAACTCATGCCTTTCTGACTTAAAAGCTAGCGTTTTAATCTCTGTACAACATAGAGTGTCAGCTTCTTAGGGGCTGTTGCTTTAGATTATATTACTAAAGTGCTTTGGTTGATAGTATAGAGCATAATAAAGGAAAGCAATTTCTCAGAGAATAATCATGGAATTTGAAGGCTGAGAACCTGAAATTTGAAGGCTCACTGAGGGATCATTAACCCTGTCTTCTAATTCTGGATATGACATATCAAAGAGTGGTAGCAAAGGTGAGCAATTCAGAATACTGCTAGACCTGGCTAATGGAGAAATTGATGGTTGGGTTCACAATACTGTGCTCTTCAAAACTCTTCCCTGCTGTCTTCTCTGGGGCAGGTCAACAATTAGTTGTAGAATATGAGAAAGGAACTGTGTTTGGGCATAAAATGATTCCTAAACAGAGTTTACCATATATTGTCATCATGTGCCATCATGATATTATATGGTTGAGTACTAGAAGCTGGGTTTCTGCTTTTGTAATGAAAATGTCCTGATGACCTGTATATTGAAAGGTTATTGTTTTTAGTTTGGAGGAAGAAATATCAAAACATACAGAAAGTCATGTATAACTAGGTTACAAAATCAAACTTACTGAACCTTTTTTGTGTGACCATCCCTTAGCATTCAGCAATGAATATCAACACAAGAGCTATAATTCATGCTTGGATTTAAATTTTAAAAAAATCTTAAGTGTCAGTGGGGTATCTCCAATCAATCTGTTACTGGCACATAGCATATTTTTGTTTTGTTTTGAGGTTCTTTTGTTTTGCTTTGTTTGGTTTTGTTTTGACAGAGTCTTTCTCCATCCCCCAGGCTAGAGTGCTGTGGCACAGTCTCAGCTCACTGCAACCTCTGCCTCCCAGGTTCAAGCGATACTGATGCCTCAGCTTCCCAAGTGGCTGGGATTACAGATGCGCACCACAACGCCCAGCTAATTTTTGTATTTTTAGTAGAGACGGAGTTTCACCATGTTGGCTAGGCTGGTCTCAAACTCCTGACCTCAGGTGGTCCACCCGCCTCGGCCTCCCAAGGTGCTGGGATTACAGGTGTGAGCCACTATGCCTGGCGGCATTCTTTTAAATAAAGTTCTCAGTCTGTAAAATATTTTTCAGTGCTTAGTGAAGCATATATCTACACTATTAAAATCTACGTCTGATGTGTCTTCCCTCTTCCCTGAACAATTGAATATTCTCTCTTGAAGACATAGCTTTTAGAATTGGCATCAAATAATCAGAAATGTTTGGTTAACTGATGAATTATTTCATTAATCCATTCAGCAAGTACTTATAGGCTGGGTGGGCCCTTGGCACTATGCTAAGATGACAATGGAGAGCAAAAGTTAAGAGGATCCCTATGCTCCCTAATGAAGCTTTCAGGCAGTAAAGGAGATAGGCACTTGTCAAAGACTTACACCAATAAAGGTGAAATTGCTATGAAATAGTGATATTTTATGCTACTAAAGAGTGAATTGGCAGAATTGGACTTAAGGAGGTAAAGAGAGTTTTCTGGAGAGTGTGTCGATTGCTTAGAAATCTAAAGGATGAGTACAGAGTTAACTAGGCAAAGAGGAGATGAAAGTGCCTTCCAGGTAGGGAAAACAAGTTGAAGACCCTATGCAGGAAGGATCTTGGTAAGCATAAGGGATGAAAGTAAATCTAATGTGGCTGTAGTAATAAGAGACAAAAGACCACGGTGTGAGTTAAAACTGGAAATGTAGGTATAAGTTGAACATTCCTAATCCAAAAATTCAAAATTCAAAATGCTCTAAAATCTGAAACTTTCTAAGCACTAACATGATGCCACAAGTAGAAAATGTTACGCCGGACCTCATGTGACTGGTTATAGTAGAAATACAGGAACACAGCAGTTTATTCAGCATCCCCAAGGGAAAAAAAAGACCCTCCCAGCTTCTTCTGCTGGGATTTATCTTTTCTGCACATGCCCAGATTCCCTCAAGCAAGCACACCTACAAAGCGTAATAAAATGACATGTGTGCAGACCAGACATGCCAACAGCAACTTTCCCACAATGCCCCACATGAGGCCACAAACCTACATGCATTACTCACTATGTATTTTTTGCTTATTCTTTGTTCTGTGGTATAAAGATATTGTTGAAAATGGAAAAAAAAAAAAAAGGCCCGCAGATACCCCTATCAATAACAGTGAGAAGAAAAAGAGAAAGAATTTCTGTTTGTTTATAGCACAGAAAGCCAAGCTGTTGGAGAAATTGGGCAGCACTGTAAGTGTGAAACATCCTACAGAAGAGTTAGGCATTGGAATGACCACCACATATGACCTGAAAACACAGAAGGATAAACTGTTGAAGTTCTATGATAAAAGTGATGAATAGGAGTTAATGAAAAATGGAAAACACTACATACAACTAAAAACGAAGATCTTGACTGTGTATTGAAAAAGTCGATTTGTCAACATGGAAGATGAACACATGCCAATTAATGGGATACTGATGAAACAAGCAAATATCTACTAGGATGAACCTGGATTGAAAGAAACTGTGACTATTCGACACACTGGTTGCAAAAATTTAAGAAAAGACATGGCATTAATTTTCAAGATTTGCAGTAATAAGGCATCTGGTAATTATGAAGCAGTGGAGAAATTCATTGATGAGTGTGCCAACATCATTGCTGATGAAAATCTGATGCCAGAACAAGTCTATAATGCTGATGAAACATTACCATTTCGGCATTATTGCCCCAGAAAGACACTGCCTTCAGCTGATAAGACAGTCCCTACAGGAATTTAGAATGCCAAGGACAAAATAACTGTGCTAGCATGTGCCAATGCTATAGGCATGTATAAGTGTAAACTTGCTGTGTGATTGGAAAGTTTGCATCCTTGCTGTTTTCAAACAGTGAATTTCTTACTAGTCCATTATTATACAAAAAGGCATGGATGACCAGAGACATCTTATCTGATTGGTTTTGTAAACATTTTGTACCAGCAGCCTCATGCTCACTACAGGGAAGCTGGACTGGAGGATGAATGTAAAATCTTGTTATTCTTTGACAACTGTTCTGCTCATCCTCCAGCTGAAATTCTCATCAAAAATAATGTTTATGGCAGAGCACCGGTGGCTCACTCCTGTAATCCCACTACTTTGGGAGGCTGAGGCTGGTGGATCGCTTGAGGTCAGGAGTTCGTGACCAGCCTGCCCAACATGGCAAAATCCCGTCTCTACTAAAAATAAAAAAATTAGCCAGGTGTGGTGTAGCGTGACTGTAATCCCAGCTACTTGGGAACCTGAGGCATGAGACTTGCTTCAACCCAGGAGGTGGAGATTGCAGTGAGCCGAGATCATGCCACTGCACTGCTGCCTGGGTGACAGGAAAACTCCATCTCACAAATAATAATAATAATAATAAGAAGAAGAAGAAGAAGAATGTTTATGCCATGTATTTCACCCAAATGTGACTTCATTAATTCAGCCACATGACCAGGGTATCCTTATTTTATATTGAAGAGCAAATATAAAAACACTTTCTTGAACAGCATGCTAGCAGCAGTGAACAGAAGTGTGAGTATAGAAGGTTTTCAAAGCAATGATCATGAAGGATGTTGCCAACCCTTGGAACATAGTAACTAAAGACACAGTTGTGCATGCCTGGCACAACCTCTGGCCTACGATTATGTTCAGTGATGTTGATGAACAAAGTGTTGAGCTTGAAAGATCCATATATCAAGTGAAAAAAAAATGATGTCTGACTTCCTTATATTTGCAAAAATACATATTTTTAGAGTCCATTAGTAAGTTGAAAAATGTGGATATCGAAGTTTTTAACATAATTATGAGGCTTCAGTTGTTCATGCATTGACCAATGGTGAAATAGCCAGAATGGTTCTAAATCAAAGTGACTGTGATAATAGTAACAATGAATATGATGTTAACACTACAGAAAAAGTGTTACAGACAACAGGGTAAAAATGTGTGATGGGCTCATTGAAGGACTAGATTAGCATGCATTCATAATACAACAAAAAATCATGTCAGTTATAAAATCAAAGAAAGACTTTTAACACAAAAACCATTGTTAATGAGGCAAAAGTTTTCTGGAGAAAACTTTTTAAAAAGCCATCCTACAGAATGCCTCCTCCTTCTTAAAAGACCCACTTCCTGGTCCCTAGCTTTCTTCTTGTATTTCTCCTCACTTGACAGAAAAACATAGTAATCTTTTAATCAAAACACAGTCCTGTTTGTTGCTGTTGTTCATCAGCTGATGCAGGTATTCTGGTGATGTTGCCATGCTGTTCAGTTACCCTGAACACATTATTTTTAACTGTATTAATGGTACACCATTTTTTACTAAGTACTTAGGTGTGAATAAGTATAAGAAAATGATTGCTTGTTGAAGCACATAAACTCAGAGTCAGGAATGATGGTTAATGCCAAAAAACCACCAATTGCCCACATTGGTGGCTAAAATAGAGACACCTTTGCTTTCTGATGGCTCAATATATATCAACTTTGTTTTAAGTATAAAACTATTTAAAATATTGCATAAAATTAGCTTCAGCATGTATGTATATGGTATATGTGAAACACAAATGGATTTTGTGTTTAGGCTTGGATCCCCTCCTCTAAATATTTCATTATGTATATGAAAATATTCTAAAATCTGAAAAAACCCAGAATCTGAAACACTTCTGGTTCCAAACAATTCAAATAAGGGATACTCAACCTGTAGAGGACTGACCCTTCAGATCTTGTAGAAATTTTGTCTTTATCCTAAGAATAGTGGAACATTGAAGATTTTGAAATAGGGGAAGAAGAGTTAATATGATAAGATTTGTGTTTTCAAAAATCACTCTAGCTGTAGTATGGAAAATGGATTGACACTGGTAAATTAAAGAAAGAAACCATTTTGAAGACTATCAGAATGGATCAGGAAGAAATAATGCTAGCTTGGACCAGGTGGAAATGGAAAGAAGTAGATGAACGCCAGGGAGAGGTAAAAGGTGAAATAGATGAGACTTGGTAAAGTATACAATATGAATAAGCAAGGGAGAGAAATAAAGAATTGCTCACTTGATTTCCTGGGTTTTTGCTTGAATTAATGTATAAACACGAATGCCATCTACCAAAAAGGAGAATACCAGAAATGTTTTAGATTCTGAGTGGGAGGCAAAGAAGAGATCATAAGTTTAATTTTGGACATTTTGATGTATGATACAGGTCTGGAGCACAGAGGGAGGGAGGTCTGCCTTGAAGATATAAATCTGTGAATTATTTGCATGTTTTGATAATAATTATAGCTATCAGCATGGGTGACTTCTACTAAGGAGATGACACAGAGTAAGGAAGAGGGTTTGGGAGGCCTGGGGAATTTCAGTATTTAATAACTAGACAGAATAAAACAAGACAGGAAAGGAAAGAAAGAAGGAACAGCCAAAAAAAATGGGAAGAAAACCATGGAGTGTTGAGTCACAGAGGCCAAGGAAAGAAAGGACACTAGTACCTGCCTTACCCATGGTTTCTCTTTCTGTGATTTCAGTTACCCACGGTCAACTGTGGTCTGAAAATCATAAATGAAAAATTCCAAAAGTAAACAATTCATGAGTTTTAAATGTTCCAGCATTCTAAGTAGCCTGATGAAGTCTCATGCCATCCTGCTCCATCAGCCTGAGATGCGAATCATCCCTTTGTCCAGTGGATCCATGCTGTATATGCCACCGCCCATCTACTAGTTACTTAGTAGTTACTTAATAGTCATCTCAGTTATCAGATAAACAAAACATAGTATATATAAGGTTGGGTTCAACAAGCTCTGATCTGAAAAAAATACAGATGTACACCCATATGGATTTGTCTCATTAATAAGATTACATGGCCTTCTAGTCAAGTTCAAAATGGAATAGAGGAAAGAGCATAGATTTTGATTCCCAGCTCTGATATTAATTCTTAAACCCTAGGCAGTTTGATTTATTTCCCTCATTGAAATTATGAAAATTATGTCAGAATATACACACACTTTATAGCCCTCTTACATATAGTGGTCTTTGCTTCTGTTGTTTCTTATAGATCGTAGAAATGTTTTCTGACTTTATTTCCATGAAAATGCTAAGGAGAGAGAATACAATAATCTACACTTTTCAGAATATAAAAAACCTTTTGCAAAGAGATTGCAATATGCTTTATTGGTCTCAGATAAATTAACATTTGAAAAAATATATTATATTTATTACTTTACATTAGTTCTTATTTTCTCATTATTTAAAATATTTCCTCTTGGGCTCAGGTTATAGATATATATATATAATGAGGTTTTAAGATATTCATTAATATGTGTATATATATTACATAGAGAGAGAGAAAGAGAGAGGGCTGTATTTTCAATATATGTTTTTTCAAGTAACTTAAATTTATGTGTACAATTTTAATATATCTTAATTTATCCTAAAGCTAACAAGCACTACTAACAAACTACCCTATAATGCAGTAGAAATCAAACATTTCTGAGCTTGATCCTAGCTTTGCCACTTACGCAAGTCATTACATTACCCTATGCCTCAATTGCTTTATATATAAAATAGGGACAATAATATTTACCTCATGACGTTTCTTTTAAAAAATGTGTATCACATAAAAACACTCAATAAATAATGCCTTATTTACATAATTATATAATATTATAGCAAGATGGAAAAAACAAAATTTGACACTTGAAATGGTAGCAGACTGTGACTGAATTGCAAGCTGTTGAATTAGCACATATGCCACCCAGAAAAAGAATCACTTTTTTAAATATATGTAGAGTGCTATAAACCCTGATGACATGATGAAAACAAATCAACTCTGGATTTATGGTCATCTCATAACCTGTGAACTGAAATATTTCATGACCCTGATCAATGTGAACACTTAACTTTCATATGATTTGGAAGAAGAAAATGATTTCTCCTACTCTAGATTTCAGTGAAGGATGCCCAACTGAGAGGCTTTCACAGATAATTTCCTCAATAATGGTTTGTTGAGTGGATGAACAAAGTGAAGTTGAATGAGATAAAAGTTTCTTTCCATATTTTAGAAAATGTATAGAAATTAAAGATTGTGCTGATTTTGCAAGCTTCGCAGCTCTGTGGGAAAGCAAAGTTACACTGGGCTCTGCAGCCATTTATTCACCCAACAAATACTGCATCCTATTACACAGCCAGCAGATTAGACACCATCAGGGTGAAAAAGAATCACATCTATAGGTCTCTGCCATAGCACCATATTGGAAAACTGTGGCACAATCACAAGATTATTTCAGAAGCTAGCCAAAAAAATGTAGCCTCCCTCATCTAATCCTCATTTAATCCTTCCACATTAGGCCAAGTGTGTCTATAATATTTCCCCAAAAAAATATCCAATCCAACCAAATTAAAAGCCAAGACAAGTTGTTCATTCCATTGTTTTTAATTTCACCATGGAATTTTAGTTTCTTTAGGATACTGTTTTATTCTAGATTCTGAGTACAATGATACATTCTAATTTACATATTGCCTGATTGGCGTTTCGACAGTCACATTATTTTGGTTTGCACATTTGGGTTTGCTTATTTGAGATATTTTGTTTATTTCTTCATAGTAGTGAGGATTTGGTGAGAAGACAGTATAGGATGTTCAGAGATCTTTCCCGGCATGTTTCTAGATCCATTTTCTTTCCAATGTTTTTTAGTTAAGCAAAAACCAGTGTTAGTCTGTTTTCATGCTGCTGATAAAGACATACCTGAGACTGGGAAGAAAAAGAGCTTTAATTGAATTTACAGTTCCACATGGTTGGGAAGGCTTCAGAATCATGGCGGGAGGCAAAAGGCACTTCTTACATGATGGCAGCAAGAGAAAATGAGGAAGATGCAAAAGCAGAAACCTCTGAAAACCGTCAGATCTCATGAGACTTATTCACTACTATGAGAACGGTATGAGGGAACCACCCCCATGATTCAAATTACCTCCCACTGGATCCCTTCCACAACACATGGGAATTATGGAAGTACAATTCAAGATGAGATTTGGGTGGGGACACAGCCAAACCATATCAAACTACTACAACATGTAATGTATCAAAGTTCCTTCCATTTCACTGTTTTATCTGTCTGTGAAGTCAAGATACATTTTAGGGAAGTTCATGATAAGTGACTCGCTTGATGTTTCCCTTACAAATAAGTTCATAACTTGATTATTGCTAATTTATTGTTAAGGTAAATCAAGGATCAATCTTTAACTGAATGCTTTTGTAAATCTTAGTATAAACGCCTTGAGTTGGTCTTCTAACCTATAAAGAAATACTGCCTCTTCTCACCTTTATAGGCAAAGTGGCATAATAGAAAGGACACCAGCTCCACCAATTACTCTTCCTTTCTTAATAGTAAAATGGGAATGAATACCTATCTTGAAATATCATTGACTCTAGTACACAGTAGGCATTCATTTCCAATTTTATTTTTCATCACGCATACACATACGTGGTTTAAGAATTCAATATTTTTCCAAAGCCTATTATAAAAACAGTGGTCCCTTATCACCTCCGACATTCCCATCTCCTTCCATTCCTATGACCAGTAGTAACCGAGTTCACAACTCTTTTAGTTTATTATTTACCTTCACATTTCCAAATGACATCACCATTGTACTGTTACTTCTTGGTTTTTCAGGTTTATGCATGATACTATTTTTTTACAGTCTCCCACATTCCCCTGCCAACATATACACACACACAAACACACACACACACACACATTTATCCCCCAAATATTGATGACTAATGATCAATCAGTATCCACCAGTATTAAAATATTGAAGTACTCCTTTATTGGTTAGGAAATAGTTACTGCTTTGAAGTTCCCAAGCAACCCATCTTCTCTCTTTTAGCCTAGTCCCACCCCGAGAACCCTCAGGTCTTCTCCCATAATCCAGCAATTAAGGGAGTAATATCTAGCACAGGGGGCAGCCCTCAACATGACCCATTGTCCTGCATTGATTGGTTTATGACCCATACATGACCAGTTGGTGAGTATTTAATATGCTTAACATTAATGTGCAATAGTTCGATCACAATTTTTTATTATACTTATATTCACTGTTCATGTTTTTATAACTGTATGAACATTGTTCACAACTGAGCTAGTGCGCTGTGTAAATTCCCTTTCCTGTACAACTTTGCTTGTTTCCCATTATTAAATTATTCACAAACTATTTCTTCCTGACGCACATCTCTTCTTAAACACACACTCTATCAAATTCATCTTCTAAGGGACATCTTTCCCAGAACCCTGTGTTCTCATGCTGTAATCTAAACCAGGTGCTCTCCAGGCCTTCCTGTACCACCATCATCTTAGGATCTCTTTTCCTTTCATCTTAGGAATTTTCTGTCTGTATTTTATATTGCAGTCTCTGTTTCCTGAATTCCATGTCATCTTTCTTGATATTTGTTATTAAGGTGGATCCTTCCCCCGTAGCTTCCTGCAAGTGGCTGCAGAGAAGATAAACTCTTTAAGATTTTGTATATCTGGCAATGACTTTTGTGTTAGAAATCAATTTACCTCACTTTTTTTAAAAACTGCAAATTTGGGGCCTAATTTCTAGATATGTAGTCCCTTCATCAAAAGGTATTAGCCTCTTATGAAGCTTTTTTGTGGCAGACTTTTATTTTTAATCCCTACCCTGACCCCCACTTTTGAAGGCCTTCCTTCCTTCCTTCCTTCCTTCCTTCCTTCCTTCCTTCCTTCCTTCCTTCCTTCCTTCCTTCCTTCCTTCCTTTTCTCTCTCCTCCCTTTCTTTCTTCCTTTTCTTTTTTTTTTTGTTTTTTGTTTTTTGACAGTCTCTCTCTGTCACCCAGGATGGAGTGCAGTGGCGCGATCTTGGCTCACTGCAACCTCCACCTCCCGGGTTCAAGTGATTCTCCCAAGTAGCTGAGACTACAGGGACTACATGTATTTTTGTATTTTTTAGTAGAGATGGGGTTTCACCATGTTGACCAGGCTGGTCTCAAACTTCTGATCTCAGGTGATTTGCCTGCCTTGGCCTCCCAAAGTGTTGGGATTACAGGAGTGAGCCACCACACACGGCCTAGTCATATCATCTTGAAACTCAAGGAAAACTTTTTTTTTTAATTATACTTTAAGTTATAGGGTACATGTGCATAATGTGCAGGTAGTGTCTAGATGTCTGTCAATTCGTTCACTCTCATCATCTATGCTTCCACTGTGCCTTTCCAGACCTTGATCATATCCTTTCAGAATGAAGGGACTTAGTTTTCACAAATGAAAATAACCTTAGAAAGAATATGACGGTGGGGGTGGAGAATTGTTTAATTTTGCAGTGACAAAAACCAGAAACACTGTGGTCTAAAGGGTTTCTGGGGTCATTCAAAAAGGCAATACATTGCTTTTTACGGTTTTTGCCCCTCCTCTTTGGCTATAACTATTACAGTAACATTTCTTCCCTGGATTTCAATTTGGTAGGCCTAATTACTGTTTTCCTAATTTATAGAAATTGTTAGCACCATTAGCCCAGATATATCAAGGGCCCTGAGGGAAAAATAATTCTGCTGTATACTTAAATTGATCTAGTCATTTGGTTCATCAACTGTGTGAGTCACAAGGTGGACTTTTTCTGAGAGGCTGTAGAGCAGGGGTGAGTTTGGGCCCCACAGCTCTACCACTTTCTAGATATATCATCCTAAGCCAATTATTTAACCCTTGTAAGTCTGTGTTGGTTCTATAAAATAATGTGTACCTTACAGGTTTGTTGCAAGGATTAAAGGTATGTAAAGCAACTAGGCTTAATGCATAATAAGCATGCAATGAATATGGCTATCATTAGCAGCACATTGCTTGGCACCTAGTAGGCATTCAATAGATTATTTTTGAATGAATTAATCGGGTGGATGAATGAACAAAGAAACTGAATTTGACTAAGATCTGTCTCTCCAAAGGGTTTGTAAACCCTAAGAATAAAGACATTGCATTTGTGTTTCTCATCGTTATATCCCTGGAGCCAAGCACAGCACTTTACACAAAGCAGAAACTTACAGTTACTCCTTAAATAAGTTTACCAATAAAGTGTTGAGCAAATAGACATATATTGTCCATTAATTTTCATGGTGCAAAAATTTTTTTTCAGGAAAACTTTCAAATACATCTATTTAGGGATGTCAGTTTGCTCTTACAAAAGCATTCTCTGTTCCTCAAAATTTGGTTTCCAAACACTTCCAAAGAGCAAATTTTAGGCAGAGATTTCTTTTCTGATCATGTCCAATCAGGTATGCAGTCAATCTTTTCTGCAGTGCCATCTCTAGCTTCATTTATACTAAGGACAAAATAAGAAAAAGGGAAATCCTGAGTTTAGGGATTGGAAAGTATGTACCATAGGTAAAATGGCCTTTCTGCTGCCTGTGTGATGCAGATGCTAGTTTGATTTGGCAGAGAAGAGTGGGTCATAAACCTTAATAAAAATGGCCTGGAAGATGTTGGTCTAGTTTTGTTTTCTTTCAAATGGTCCTTTTATCCAGAAAGTTTCCATCCCGTAATGTTCATTGCTAATGCCACCCAGAATTGACATTTATTTGTTGTTGCTCTGTGTATAAAAATCTGATAAAATCAGATTTTAAAAATATTATTTGATTGATATTTTTGAAGCCTCTGAAGGCTAGGAAATGATTACAGTAGGTCCTATTTGTCAGTCTCATATTACAAGACATATGTTATGTCCAATTCTCACAAACATCCTTCAGAGTCAGTCATTTAATGCTATTTGTTTTACAAATGGAGAGGTTGAGACCTAATGTAAGAAACGTGCCAGTGGTCACTTTGATGCTAAGCAGAAAGCCAAGATACAAACTTCATTTTTTCTAATTTCAAAGTTCATATTTTTCAATATCTTTCATTCTTATAATTAGATGTTTTCCCTAGCAGTCATAATTAAATGTTTTCATAGGCAATAAAATAATGTTATATCCTTCACCTGACACTATCACACCAAAGCACTTAAACCAATTCAACACATACAAAAAAAGTTAGGGCGATTAGGGGTAAGATCTGGGGAGCTGTTATAGGCAGCAGTGGTTAAAAGTGACACAGAGAGAAGATTGGAAAAGGATTGTAAAAAACAGAAGTGAAGAGTTTCTATGGCCAGGGGTCAGCTGATGTCAACATCCATCTACATATGTGGTGAATGTTGATCATTTTTAGAACTCCCAGCATTCCTGTGTCTTGTGTGTCTCCCACTTTGTAAGGCAGAGCCTATCTCCCATCATCAAAACTGAAAATGCCTTGCTTTCCCAGCACCCTTTGCAGCTGATCATGAGAGCCAGGCTCCGTGAATCACTCACACTCATCACAAATGTTGAATTGGAAATTAGTGACGTAAAGAGGAAGGGAGCCCAGAGAATGTGCTGGTACAAGAGAAGCCCTATAATAGCAGCTTCTGAAGTGGTTCTGGGGGCCTCCTCTGGTCCACAGATTCAACAGTGTTGATGGTACAAGTAATGTTCAGAGAGCTGCAGTGGGGTATTCCTGGGACCAGTTCTATAGCATTCTTTTGGCAATGGTTCTTGGCTTTGTGGCCTCAGAGCCTGGTTCTCTGATGTTCTCAGTGATTCCGTGGGCTGCACAACATCTTTTAATCAACTCCTTTCTACTTAGACTAGCCTTATTCAGTTCTCACTATCCCCAACTAAGAGTCCTAAGTAAAACAATATGTAAATAATCACAATATGATACTAATAACTAGCATATGTTGAGAGCTTATGATGTGACAAGGCACTATGCTAAATGCTTCAATAACACTTTTCTCCTTAAATCCTCACCACACCCACTTATTTCCAATTTGCAGATATGGACACTAACGTACAGAGAGGTTAAATGACTTGCTCAAAGACACATCACTAGAAAATGGCAAAGCTAACACTGAACTCAGCAGTGTGACTCTAAAGGCCATTCACTTAGCCACTAGAATGTATAATTCAGAGGTAGCTTGCATTCATATATTTTAGGATGTAAATATCTCAAGGTGGTTATATTAGTCATAGAGTTCTCCATAGAAACAGAACCAGTAGAATGTATGTGTGTATGTATATAAACATGTGTGTGTGTATATATATACATGTTATATATATATATGTGTATTATATATGTGTGTATATGTGTGTGTGTATGTATATATAGAGAGAGATAGAGAGAGATTTATTTTAAGGAAATCACTCATGTAACTGTGGGGGCTGGCAAGTCTAATATCAGTGGGGTAGGCTACCAGGCCAGAGACCCAGGGAAGAGTTGATGTTACAGCTCAAGTTCAAAGGCAGTCTGGATGCAGAATTACTTCTGTACATTTCTGTGTCCAAATTTCCTCTTCTTTTAGGGATACCAGTCATATTTGATTAGGATCCACACTAACTGACCTCATTTTAACTCAATTACCCCTGCAAAGACCCTATCTCCAAATACAGTCAGAATCTGAAGTTAGAACTCCAACATATGAATTTAGGGGTAGAGAAAACACAATTCAGCCCATAACAGTAGTAATTTCAATGAACCCGAATGTAACTGTAATGTAAATGTAACTTGATAGAACTCTAATGTAATCTTAGGAATTTTTCTGATTTGAGTGATATATCAATAGTTTGAGTGGGGACCCCCTGTGTTTTCAAATACCACCCCTGCTCATAATCACCGTCAAAGTGGTAGCCATAACATTATTGGAAGCCAAGGTCTCCCATATCCTAATTAAAATAGCTTAGGGATGATGATGCCCAACTACGTAGAAATTTTAGGTTATGTCCCACAAGCAATTGGACAAGAACTAGTTGGACTACAATTCCCCAGTATTTAAACCCCTTGGGAGAATCAAATAAAATAAACTGCATTATGGCACAGAAAGTGAAATGACTTCTCAAAGTATTCTTCATGTGCAAGTACTGATGACTTTTGACTATAATCTCACAGTTCTTGCAAAGATTTCAAATCTCAAGGGGGCCAGACAGTATTATGAGATCTGAAGTACACCCCTTAGCAGTGAACATCCTCATGGAAACATTTATCACTTTTTCATCTGGAGATTTGTTATTCAGTGTTTAGAAAAGATGCCTTAACTCTTCTATCATTTATTTAATAGCAGTGAAATCATCTTGCATTTGTAGAGAACTTTGTACTTTTCAAAGTGCTTATATATACATTAGTTCATTTAATCTAAATGGCCCTTGATTGACCTAAAAGTTAAATCAGCTTCCCAACATGCCTAATAATCTTAGAGAGTACTTTTTGAGCTGAAAAAAAAAGTGACCCAAAGTGAGGAAATTGCTCTGAAAGCATTCTGCAAAATCACGGCACCATTATTATACAAATTCATAAATAGTGAAGCTGAGTTAAACCCATAAGAGAATTCTGGGGATTATACCAAGATTTTCAATCCTTTACTGTTTACTTTGTTTTTAACACCATTCTCTGTAAGGCTAGCTCTAAAGTCCAATTTCACTGTATTAAAAATTTCAGACAAAAACCTGCCTTTGTTTTCATTCTGCCTCTCTGTTAATAGCCAAACCTACATATTCCATTTAAAGAAAAACCGAGGGTAATTTGTGGTCAAAAGACTCTAATATGAAACACCTCAATGAGATGGTGCCTGAATATTAATCCCTATACAAAGCAGATGGTGATTTCTTTTTTAAGCAAAAAAGTGATCTGTGTTTCTGCCTGTGTGCTTTCTGCATCAGACTCGAAGTAAAAATGAATTTCTATTTTGTTTCACTCTGGGAGCCTGTTACATTAACCAACATGAGAGGGGGGAGGATCAACTAATATGGCCAAATATAATTACAAGATGTACAACAAAGGCACTGGCTATTTCTACTCTCTGCAGGAAAGCTCTAAAAAAATAAATAAATAAATAAACAGACCCAGCACAATCTCAAGAATCCATTTATTATTCTGCCAGTGGAGTCTGTAGCTACGGAGACATCTGTGATATGGGATAAGGAAGATTTTTTTTCCAGAAAATTCAAAGAATACAGAGAGTAGGAAATATTTTTAGGATTGGAAACCTAAGAAATAGCTGTATTTTTTGCCTATTTTTTTAAACAATTGATTACAAGAGTGCTGCAACTCAGAGTTGTTGTTTTATTTTTTTCTCATTTTTTGGTGTTAGAAAATAAAAATGGAATCCAACCTCCTTTCACGTGTAGGGAAATAGCCAATTTCCTACAAGTATGAAAAGCTGCCTGTGTTGATAATATAACATGGCTCTAATCTTGAGTTCTAATTATGGTGTTCAGTGATGTATCTGTTGGAGTAAAAGTGCAGATAAAACCTTGTTCCAAAGGTATTTTCTGCTATACATTTGATTATACAGTTCTATGGAGCAAATCTTAATGCCTTTAGAGTTAGTCCTACAAATAGTATCTCTACTATTTTGACCTCTATTTTAACAATAATAAATCTATTTTTAGTAATAATAAATCTATAAAAACCTATTTTAACAATAATAAATCTCTATTATTACAATGAGGAGTCTACTGTATTTCTTTAGAATCTGAATTTGGATACTCAAAACTACTCTTCAATTACTATACGTGTTATTATATACAGAGTAAAGTGGAGCATTGAGTCAAGAATCCACATAATTAAGACCCATAAGTCACTTTCACATGACTCAATCTGGCAATTCAAGTTGTGGTCAGAAATAATAATAATCCAAATTTTTACTGAACACTTACTATACATCACACACATTCTAAATGCCTTATGCATGTTAATCTATTTACCTCTCACAACAACCCAATGAGAATAAATACTATTAATATTTCCATTACATAAATGAGAAATTGAAAACACAGAAATTTTGCATAACTTGATAAAGATCAAACTGCCACTGGATACTGCAGCCAGAATTTAAACCTAGTTAATTTGACTCCAGGTAACCACAGTATAATAAAGACTCTTCAAAAGCTAGTGACAAGAAAAAAATAATGGTTCATCGCGTGGTTCTCTGTGTCTATAAGATTAAAACAAACAACTAAAAAAGGAGGTCAAGGAAACCGCAATGATGTTCCTGGCCATAATAACAAAAAATTTCTTCTGCAGACTTAATGAAAGCATGCCAACAAAATATCTCGTGGACTAATAGTAAATAAGCCAAAAGGAAAAGGATAAAAAGTATTCTGGATTTAGGCAGAAATGACAACATATGCAAAAGCTTTGTGGCAAGAGGAACATGGGTGTTTAAGAAACTAAAGCTGAAGCCAGGGTAGTTAAAGTCAGAGTGAGGGGAACCTGCAGAAGTTGGAGTTGTAGAAGAGACAAAGCAAAATGAGAAACCACTGATGGAACTTAGGCAGGAGGTAACGTGAACAGATGTACACTTTGAAATCTGTCACCTGGCTGCTACTGTAGTAAACGGTTTGGAGAAGTACAGAGTGGAAGTGACTAGACAGTTCAGTAGCATCTGCCAAATATGATAAAAATGGTGATGGCAGTAGTGATGGAAAAAAAAAACTGGACTGATTTAAGAGAAATTCCAGTGTTAAAATAGGAAATGACAAATTAGATACTGGAGAAAAGGCCGAAGACATCAAAGATTACTCCCAAGTTTCTGACTGGTGCAACTTTGTTGATGATAGGTTTTGATGGGGAAAGCAAGAGGTCATGCTGAAGATATTGAACTTGAGGTGGCTTTAAGTCATCAACTGGAGTTGTTAAGTGGGCAGTGAGGCCATGAACCTGGAGTTTAGAGGAGAAATCTAGGCTGGACATGTACATTTGGCAGTTATCAAGGTAGAGAGAGTTGTTAAAGCCAATGACATGGATCATTTGCCTAGTGAGAAAATATAAAATGAATGAGAAGAGAGGAAGACCTTGAGAGAACCCAACCTTGAGAGAAGAGCATAAGTCTGCAAAGAATTATGACAAGGAGCTTCCAGATAAATAGTGGGATGATTAGGAGAAAATGTCAGAGAAGCCACTGGAGGAAAGTTTCAAGAAGGATGGCAAGGACAATCAGGTCAAATGCTGCTGATTTGTCAAATAAAATGAGAAGAAAAAACTGAATATGGCAAAATGAGGGTCAGAGCCATAGTAGTACAAACTGTTTGGGATTGATGGAACTAGAAGTCAGAGTGGAATAAGGTAAATGGGTAATGAGGAAACGGACACAGGAATTATGGATAACTCTAGAAATTTAGCTATGGATGAGGGAGAGTGAGTAGAGTGGCAGCAAGGGAGAAAAATGGGATAAGTGGAGTGACCTCAGCCATAAAATTTAAATCTGTAATGACAGTATCTCAGAATTTGCCCACATTTCTCAGCTATTGATGTGATTCTCACATCAAATTATAAAATTCAAGCATTTTTCAAAGGTTTGAGTAGTTTGTAATCAATCATAAATTTTATGTGGTTCTAGGAGACTTCTTTTTTCTTTCGTATAGTGATCCATTAACCTGGTTATGATGTGGCACATAGAAGCCCGATTCATCTACACACTCAGAGGACAGACTAGGGTGCCTATAGAGGTTTCAGTTATTGCCCATCTGTTGCTTAGGAAGTAAAAGAAAGAATTTTTTCTTTAAGTTACGTAAGACATAGATACTTAAAAAGTCCTCAGACATCAACTGTTCGTCATTGTTTTTAATTAAATATTTATTAAGCACATGCTGCGTACCAGCTATTATGATAGATTTTGAGAATACAAAGGTGAATAAGACACAATTCCTAACCTCAAAATGCTCATCAAATAGCAAGAAATGAATATGTGTAAACAGATACTGCTAGTACGTTGTGAACATGCCATGAAGAGATATATGCAAGATGCTACACACAAAGAAAAGGTATCTGAAGCACCAGACTGATAAATGAGAATATGTGTCTAAGCCTGTGTGTGTGTGTGTGTGTGTGTGTGTGTGTCCAACGTGCTCAGTTGTGGAATATTTCATGGAGATGAAGACCTCTGAATTGAGTCTTAAAAAGTAGTTTACATTTATTGAGAGATTACAATGTGCCAGGTAGAGTGGTAAGCAATTTACACCTTAAGAAATTTATTATACTCACTTTAGAGATAAAGAAATTGAGGCAAGTATAGTTGAAGAAACTTGTCCAAAATGACACAAACTACTGAGTTGGAATTTTAACCCTGTCTTCCTTCAGAGCCCATCTTCTAGACTACCATGCCACATACCATATACCATGGACCATGACTTAAAATTAGAGATTAGCCAAACTTTGTATGTGTCGGTGATGGGGGAGGAAAAGGCACATCTCAGGCCGGAAAATCAGTCCCTCTTACTTTTGGGTTTTCTCATCCCACCCTGATTGCAGGATCCTGAAACAACGATCCCCGGGTTGAAAAGAGGGAGACATGATCACTTTCCCAGGTCATATTTAGAATACCAGTAAGCAAAAAGAGGTTTATTATAAAATAATCTATGATCTGGTCACCTGGTTACCATTAGAGAATAGAAACAGAATGCATTACAGGTTCTGTCCATTTTAAAGTAAAGTTTGCTATGAATAGACTAGAGGATACTTTTGTATTTAGGTTAATAAATTCATCTTGAGAAAACAAAAAGGGCTAATAAGGAAGCAATCCTGCTCCTTTCTTAATGATTCCAAGTTAAGCTCCACCAGACCACCTGGCAGTCATTGTACTTAGAGCACAAGAGGTGATTAATACCACCCTGAGATGTAGAGAATAAATAAACAGAAGATCCTAAAAGAGAAACAGTGTTCACCTGGACAGGGGCAGGCTTCCCAGAACACTTAATTAGAACACAGAATATTATTTTATGATCTGGGGATCTCAACAACAGTCCTAAGATCAAGGGAGGAAAGAAACTAATTTACTTCTCATGCAATAACACATTTATCTGATCGCTGGAGATAGAAATGGTCTAAATTCACACAATAAAAACTGCATGCATCAGAGATACAGTATAATAGCAGCCTTACATTTAGGACTTAGATGAACAGAGAAGACACTAAAAGGGACTGGCATTGCCTTGGATTTTTTTAGATTTCCAGAGTGAGGATTTTAGAGAGATTATCTCTCAGTTAACTGAGAGGCCTTTAGGGGGATAATTAAAAAGTGGGAGGACAAAGGCCTCCAAGTTGTCCAATTTACTTTATGGGTTTTCCTCATGTTGCAAAGCTGCTTGCCTTTTTGTAGCACAAGAGCAAATTACAAAACAGAGAAAAAAAGAAGACAAAATAGAAGAAGTTGGGGTAAAAGAAAGGAAAGGAGAACAAGAGGAGGAAGAGTGAGAAAGCTATTAAAATGATAAAGACAGAGAAGGGAGTTGCAAATGAAAGAAAAAAGTTGAGAATAAAAAGAAAAGGAAAAGATAAGAAATAAAGCAAAATTTCGGACTGAAAGTGGAAGATTCAACAAAGATAAAACCTAAAGAATAGAAAAAAGAAAAGAAAAACTAAAACCAGTGAGATTAAAAAAATTTAAACATGAAAGAAAGATAAAAGATTAAAGATAAAACCAGCATAAATAAAAAACATAAAGGGCTAGAACCAGAGAGATAAAAAGCTGGAAACATGAAAGTTGAAGGAATGAAAGATAAAAGCTAAAACAAGAAAATCCAAGTTAAAAGCAATACTTAGAAGATGTGCATAAAATTCTTTTAAAGACTGCTTAAAATTTGTTTTCCCCTTAAAATGAAATAGAAAAAAAGAATTTGAGATAGAAAGTACAGACAAGGAAAAATAAGAATCCTAAAGAATGAAGCAGAACAAACTAAAATAGAAATAGGGAAAAAATTAAATAATCAACATACACCATGGCAACAAGAAATTCTAAAATAACATCAGGATGCTGATTTGTACCACAGAATATGTTCTTGGTATAACAGGGAAACAAAACGAATAGGACAAAGAGAGGAAAGCAGTGAGCACCTAGCTGACTGCACTCTGAAAACGTATCCTCAGTTCCTGTACATCCTTCCACCTCTCTGGTCCCCATATGGTGGTCCCTCCGACCCAGAATAAAAAACAAAATACAATTTCTCTCTAATCCTCAGCTCAGCTTGCATGACTGCTACAATAAAAGACACAGACAGAAGCTTCAACAGTTTAGATACGGTGAACCCCAGGCAAAATTCCAAATGATAGTCTGTTTCACTTTTCTGTTTGTCCTTTCAATATCCTCCTACCCTTTAATCTATCACTCATTCATTTATTAGTTGATTACCACTTAGTTTGAATTAGTTTAATTCAACCTTTTTCAGGATAATTTTCATTTTAAAAGAAGACCCATTGGAGAGGAATTTGGGGTAAGGATTATTTCTTCCCACCCAGCGATTAGCAACACCAGGAAGAATCATGTTAGATGTCTTCCTTGCTCCGCCCCACTATACTCCTCTCGCCTCCCTTCTCTGCCTGCTTTGTGTCCTGGGAGGGTGACCTATCTGGATTGCGGTCGTGGGCTTGTTTGCTCTCTGTTTTCTGGCTGATTTTACCAATGAAAGGCATGGGCAGGAGATTAAAGAATAAGAGGAAAGTGAGATCAAGGTATTTATTCTGGTGTTTCACTCATCGCCATAGATTGACTCCATCCCTCTACCAAGACCACAGCTCCTACCTGAGGGCGTTCTCCTGAGCTACACCCTCTGGATTATGAGCACAGCTAATCTGCTCTCTCCCTTGACTCTTCAGGCACAGAGGTGGTGGTGACTGGCTCCCTAGCTGTTGCCTGCCTCAGGATGCTTTGTTGTCCAGTTCTTACCTTGTGGCTTTCTCTTAGCCCAGTCCTGAGGGTTGTAAATAGCCCTTTGATTAATTCCTCAATTTATTCACATTGAGTGTGCCATCTGTTTCCTGCTGGGACCCTGATTGACACAGTAGGTAAAAGTATGTCATAGGCATATTTAATTTTAGCATTCTTCACCCCAACATTCAGTGCCCTCATACTACCCATAGGCTCACCATAGGTTCCCATTTTGAACAATTCCAGGGCTCATAAAGCCATTGTGCCATCTGGAATGTGTCTGACTTCCTTTCTTGTCCAAATTTATCTGTACATTGAACGATTTTCCCAAGACGCAGATCTCTTCAGTATGCATGCAGGTGAGTCCCCACAAGCTAATCTCTGCCAGAAAACGTATTGTCTCTCACTCAGGTAGCAAAGTGTCTCCTAACAGCCTTCAAATTACAACATAAGCATGAATTATTCCAAACACAGTTCTTAGCCAGCATCTCTTCCTCCAGTTTTGTTCTCCACCTACCTATTCTAAGCACTGCAACCAGATACATATCTCTGTAAAGATTTTCTCATTATGCTACCCACTGGTTTTTTAAAGCCTCAATTGCTACTCATTGTCCATAGGATAAATTCAACCATTTGAGATCCACAATCTGGCTCCAAACTGAGTCTCCTATTTTATCCACTGCTACAGAGAGACCTAGTATTAGGGGAATAGCATAAGATGGGAAAATAAAAAAACAATCTCAACATTACCCCCCTTTCTAAAAATATTTTCTTCTTGCCTTCTTCAGTAACCGAAGAATAATATCATGTAGCAGAGGTAGACTTTTTCATGAGATGACATTCATAATTTTTCTCCAAGTTTAGTTTCCATTATGATGAAAAGTTGCAAGGTTTTCACTGTCATAGAAGAATTAAAACTGTGACTTAAGCTTCACAACTTACCTGATATCATGTACTATTAAATTTTAATTTATATTACTTTTTAGACTATTAAATTTTTTTCTGAGATTTTGTGACATTATGTGTGGCACATTAGTTTGTGTAAATGGATTATAACCTAGGGTACCAAAGTTGTGTGACATCTCCCGATTCCAAAGCTATATAAAGTGTAGCTTCTGTCATACCTGGACATACCCACCATATGCATTCTGACTTCCCTCCTTCCACACCTCACTATTACCTACCTGAAATGGCCTTTATCCTCCTCTCCGCTTATGTGAACCCTGCTGGCACAGGTCATGTGCTAAATAATTAGTAGGCATTACCATTATTATATCCACCACTCACAGCTCATTCCAAGCACTACTTTCTCTAGAGATCTTATTCTTACTGATTAATTTATCATATACTACTTTATGCCATGTGTGTCCTAATAGCTTAGAAGTCCCTGATTAGACCGTAAGCAACTTTAGAAAGCCACCATGTCTAGTATCTCTTTCAATCTCATATCACCATTGGCAGAAAATAGAAATTCAATAAGTAATTTATAGCTAAAGTCAAAGTTTACTCTAACCTCCAAAGGCGGCTCTAAGGAGTCAGTCCTCTCAACCTGACAGAAAAGAGAAGACTTCACTGCACTTCTCTTATCTGCTTGTAGAGATCTTCAACTACCCCAAAAAGGAAAATGCTGGTAATTGATCTTCTACCCAAAAGGAACCAACAAATAACAAATGCAGAAAAGTCTAATCAAGTAAATGTTTTGCTTTCCCTAGAACTCCTTTGCTGTCCTGTGTGACAGCTCTTTATAGTTTCTAGCCAGTCTCCAACCTTTATCTCCCCAGTGTTCATCTTATCACATTGCCCTGTATATTAGGTAGGACACAGACCAGATTGCTAGAACAAATAAACTCCACAATTCACTAGCAGGAATGACGCACTTGTTCTTCTCTTGTAGAACAGAACTTAGGTAAGTAAATGACTCTGCTCCAAAAGATGTACAGAGACCCCAGCCAGTTTTGGCTGTCCCGTGCCCCAACCAGTTGCCCTTGTCCTTGCAGTAAAAACTGACTGATTATATCCACATTCTAGCTCACATGAAACAAAGGAAAAGGAAGTGGAGGGCAGCCAATATCTGCCTAAGTATCTATCACAACAGTAAGGGACTTTCCATAAGTAGGACCCTAAAGATGAATCACGTTGTTACCCATGGTTATAGGCAGCAGAAACCTCTGGGAGTGGGAACTCCAAGCCCAATATTATATCTCTACTACCATCCAGAGACATGAAGCCCTTGTTTGAAGATATCCAAAGGCATTTCCCATAATTGGAATCTCCACCCCTGCTTATGTGTATATGCAGCCTAAGTATGAATCAACATATAGATATCCTCAAATTGAAGGATGTCAAGAACTACCATGCCTACTTCCTCCAGTCTGCTGGCCAGGTCCCTAGTTGGTATTATCTACGCCCCAGCACCTATGGGCTCAGGCCTATCAGTTTAAGCCTGTGGTTTTTTAACTGCAGCAATCCCTTACCACCACCACCTGGTGACATTTGGCAATATCTGGAGGCGTTTGCGGTTGTCACAACAGGGGAGGGGAGGTGCTACTGGCATCGAGTGGGTAAAGGCCAGGGATACTGCGCAACATCATACCATGCACAGGATAGCTCCCCCGGGCAAATAATTATCCAACACAAAATATAATGGTGATAACACTAAGAAATCTTGCTCTAGGACGATTCTGATTATTCCCAGAAATCTTACAGGGAGCCAGGCCCAAGCTCCCAGCACCATGGATTCTGATAGTCAGTGTTGTTCTTTCATTCATACTTTAACCTGATTTTCTCACCACACATTGCTTAAGACCCTTAGCCTAGGTTTTTATGAATATTAATAGTCTCAGTAGTGTATGACCACTAACATTATTTAAAATTAAATAATTTAGATTTAAATAATGTTAGTGGTCATACACTACTGAAACTTTCATAAAAAGTTGCTCTTGGCTGGGCATGGTGGCTCACTCCTGTAATCGCAACATTTTGGGAGACCAAGGCAGGTAGATCACTTGAGGTCAGGAGTTTGAGATCAGCCTGGCCAACATGGTGAAACCCCGTCTCTACTAAACATACAAAAACTAGCTGGGCATGGTGGTGGGCATCTATAATCCCAGCTACTTGGGATGCTGAGGCAGGAGAATTGCTTGAACCCAGGAGGCGGAGGTTGCAATGAGCCGAGATTACGCCACTGCACTCCAGCCTGGGTGACAGAGAGAGACTCCGTCTCAATTAAAAAAAAAAAAAAAAATTTAAGTTGCTCTTTGTATTAAAACAAAATTTACTAACTTTTAAGGAATATTAAATTTGTTCCCAATACTAACAAACAAAAAATATAGGCACTTAGCTTAGTGGACAGAAGATAGGACTGGGGACGAGGTTTTTAATCCTGTTCTGCCACTGACGAGTTGTGTGATCTTGAGCAAATCACAGTCCTGAGCTTCAGACTTCCCTTTCAGTAAAATGAACAGCTGGACTTATTTAGTCATGAAATTATTCTTCTTGTATCTAGTCTCCTGTTGCAATAATTACTTCTTCACTTCTCTTTTCTTTCTGTTTACATACACACAGACACACATACACTCTCATTTCTACAAAATAGGTAATTTCCTCCATAAAACTTATATTCCTTAGAATTAAACCAGTAGCAGTTTGTGACAACAGTTATTAAGCCAACGGGCAAATCTATCCATATCCTCATCTAATCCTTTTTTCTAATTTCAAACTTGTTATTGCTCAATTTAACTGTATGAACTCAGCCAAGCTTTTTAATCTCTTTGGGCCTTCGTTTTCACTTGGCAAACCAAGGAAGTTAATTTCCAAATTTCCTTGCAATTCTGATACATTTTCCTTACTCAGAACCTCTTCAGACCTAATCTTGCCCCCTTCTAAGTTGGTAATAATTGGTACCATGAAAATATGATGGATACACAAGTAAGACATCACCATTCATAAAATGGCAGTAGAAAAAAATGCTTGCTTTTCATAATTTCAAGAATAGTTACTGACAATGAACATGCAAAAAAGGGTAGCTATTTTATGATTTTTGTCTTTGTAACATGTCTTCCTTTTTTACTATTTTGTAGTCAAACTCAAAGAAACAGAGTGATAAATCAAATTTAAATATAAACATATAAAGATGCTTCTCTTCAATTTCCTAAAGAACTGTCCCAAACCTGATTTCCTATACTGTAAGAAAGAGAAAGAGACACACACAAACACACACACACTCACAAATAATTTTTTCTCATCAAGGTTTGCAAAAATGGCTGTTTATAATTTGGTTTAAAAAAAAATCTTTCTACATCTTAGTAAGGCACCTTTAGTTTAAGAAAAGTCTGGCTCATGCCTGTAATCCCAGCACTTTGGGAGGCCAAGTCAGGTGGATCACAAGGTCAGGAGTTCAAGACCAACCTGGCCAACATGGTGAAACCCCATCTCTACTAAAAATACAAAAATTAGCCGGGCATGGTGGTGGGCACCTGTAGTCCCAGCTACTCAAGAGGCTGAGGTAGAAGAATCACTTGAGCCTGGAAAGCGGAAGTCACAATGAACTGAGATCACACCACTGTATTCCAGCCTGGGCGACAGGGCGAGATTCCATCTCAAAAAAAAAAAAAAAAAAAGAAAGAAAGAAAGAAAAGTCATGGGAGGCTTTAGGCAGCGCTCAGAATAATGATCAATTAAGTTTAAATTAGTTGAAGCTAAGGTTTATGACGAAAAAAACTTTACAATACTTCCGGCCATAGGGTTTCTGTGTAATTGCTATGAGCACCATTTGATATGCAGGCATATTCTGTGCTCAATGTGAGTAAACATCTGAACATGAGGGACAGATAATATTGACCAACCAGGTGCTTATCTTTTCAGGGTTTATAGTAAGTAGTTGCTCTAAATTCTTGGACTTGACATCCCAAGGACACTGCCATGCTGCTTACAAGTGGATCATTTAGTGGGCGGAAATGAGGTCTCAGCTATCCACCTAATGAGTAGACAAAACTTCTTCCAATTGCCACTCTGTGTGAAGCAATTCAGGCTATCACTTTATTTTTTTTCTTCAACTTTTATTTTAAGTTCTGGGGTACATGTTGAGGACGTGCAGATTTGTTACATAGGTAAATATATGCCAGGATGGTTTGCTGCACAGATCAACCCATCACCCAGGTATCAAGCCCAGCTTCTTTTAGCTATTCTTCCTGACACTCTCCCTCCCCCCACCCCCACCCTGACAGGCTCCAGTGTGTATTGTTCCCCACCATGTGTCCATGTGTTCTCATTGTTCAGCTCCCACTTATAAGTAAGAACATGCAGTGTTTGGTTTTCTGTTCCTGTGTTAGTTTGCTGAGGATAAGGCTTCCGGCTTCATCCGTGTCCCTGCAAAGGACATGATCTTCCGTTTTATGGCTGCATAGTATTCCATGGTGTATATGTACCACATTTTCTTTATCCAGTCTATCATTGATGGGCATTTGGGTTGATTCTATGTCATTGCTATTGTGAATAGTGCTGCAATGAACATTTGAGTTTGGGTGAGAACGGTGGTTGAAATGATAGTGTCTGCTACCCCTAAGTACACTCAGGGAAAGATGTGTCATCAGTTCTCTCCCGAATGTAAAGTACTTAGTTCCTCTTTTGTTGCAGTTTTGGGGACAAAACGTGAGTTTCACTATCACATCACCAAGTAATTTGGCATATCCCAGCCTCAAGGACTCAGAAGAGCAGTACATCTGTATACCTTTATATATCTGTATATCTTTATATGTGAGACCCAGACCGGGGTTCAAGATCCAGCTCTGCTCCTTAACGTGTTGTGTGGTCTTAAAGAAAACTGCTTGATTAAGGTTCAATTTTTCATGTCTAGAATAAGGACAACACCAACTTTGTGGAGTCTTGAACTGTGATTTGTAAATGCACTCAAGAATATACATTATTTAATGTTATTGTCAGACTCACAAACAGCATTGTGGCAACTATGTGGGAAGGTAAGGCCGGGGCTCTGACATCAAGAATTTTACAATATAATATAGAGATAGACACATAAAATGTGGCAAGTGCAAAGGAAGATGTATATAGAGTGCTTATCAGCTCAGGATGAACAAGGGGAGCTGTGAGGTAAGGTGTCTAGGAAGATCTGTTTTTATTGCCTCTTAGTCATTCTGCATGTGAGAAGAGTATTTCTGCCCTAAGGTTATTGGGATGGCTGAACAACCTGACAGTGGACAGAGAGATCAGCAGTTTATTAATCACAAATACTCACAGCTCAGGGTCGGGAGTGAGGGAAAGACACCATATACCATGCATATCCCTTGAGAGCTGCACCCAGAAAATGAGTGAACAATCAGAAGCTTTGTATATCAAGAGGATGTAGGGCTCTCTGGTTCCCACAAGGTGTATGTGATTGAATTGTTTACATAATTCTGCAGGCCAACCTGGGCAACATGGTGAAACCTGGTCTCTACAAATAATAATAATAAAAAATAGCTTGGCATGGTGGTGTGCACCTGTGGCCCCAGCTACTCAGGAAGCTACAGTGAGACAATCACTTAAGCCCAGGTAGTTGAGGCTGCAGTGAGTCGTGATTGTACCATTGCACGCCAGCCTGGGCAACAGAGAGAGATTTTGCCTCAGAAAACTAAAAAAAATGACAAATAAATAATTCTGCAATCTGACAGAAAGCTGAAACCCACTACTCAGGGATAAGAGAAAACTGTTCTTGAGCCCATGATGAAGAGAATTATTTATTTAGGAGACCTTATCCAAAGGAGTAGAGTAGCAAGGGGAACTTGCAGTTAGACCATTTGAAGTCCTCCTGATTTCATCAGATGTCAAGACAGCACACAGTAATGAGCGTGAATTTTAGCCCTTGAGTCATAGCCTCCTGCAGCAAACATCATCTGAACCCTAAATAACATTGACTAGGAGTAATAAGAGTGACTGGCACAGGGTTGGTGTCATGGCACTCCAGTTGGAGTAAATAGCACTGCTGAAGGCAAGATTTTTTTCCCCACACAGTGTCTGCAAGATCTGTACACATTTAATGTGTTGAAACATAAATTGTTAAGTACATCGTGGTAGGAAAAGAAGCCAAAGGGATGGATAGACAGAGGATGATCACAAAGGGCTTTGCAGTCCAGGTAAAGAGCTTAGACACTATTCTGATATCCAATACTAAGAAGTATTCTTCCAAAAATGGGTAAAGATCCAAAAAATTGGGGAAATAAAAATTTAAAGCAAGTCATACTAATTTTTACCACATGGATATTTTAATATTTTAGTGATGTGCATTTATAGATCTCCACAATGGAGTGCACTATTGCATAATCCTCTGGAACCTGGGGGCATTATTAGTCTTTTAGGGATTTTTTTTTTTCCAGCACATCAACGAACTGTTCCAGAGAACAAAGTTTAAAAATTACTGTGCTAGGTAAAGAAGGATCATTAAAAGATTTCAAGCTGGGAGTGACATCATCATATTTGTATTTTAAATTAAACACTCTAATAGATGTGTAGAAGACAGATTTGAAAGGATCAAAATTTGAGTAGTTAGTGAATTCAGTTAGGAAGTTGTGGAAGCAATCCAGGAAAACAATCATGAATAAAAATGAAGTAATAGAGACAGAAAACAAGGAAATTTGAAAGATGATTTAATGTGTTAGATGAGGTCAGTGTATCAGTGGGAGAGTTAGGTCATGTTGCAGTCACAAACACATACCCAAACTTTAATGACTTATCACAATAAAAGTTTCAATCCTGTTTACACTAAATGTCTATCATGTGTTGGTGAGGAGATGTGTTCTGCTCCATAGAATCACTCAATGATCCAGGTGATAGAGATTCTATCATCTTATAGCAGCACCATCTGGCAAAGAGAGCTTCTTGAGTCATTACAAGGGAAAACAGCATGGAGATTCAGATCCCGGCTTTGGTCTGAAATAACACTTGTTACTTTTGGTTACAACCTACTACCAGAATGAGTCACATAACCTGCCTAATTGCAAAGGATCTCCCATTATCCTCTATGTGTCTAGGAAGAAGAAGAAAACCAAATATTGATAATATTTCCACAGTATGTGCGAAAGAAGAAAGAATCAAGGATGACTCCCAAGGGTGACTAGGCAGATGATAGTTCAATGAACTGGGAATAGGAGGGTACCAGAAGAGGCACAGAATGTTTGGAGGAGAAGATGACGGCTTCCATTCTGAACATTTGTATTTTTTATGTGCCAAAGGAATTTTCATTTGAAGATAACAGGTAGATTGTTGAACATGTTAAGTTTGAATCTCAAAGCAGAAATTCTGTCCTGGAACCAAAACTTAGGAATCATCATCAGTCATTAAAACCAAGAGTGGAAATACTATCCAAGAAGACTAAAATGTATGAGTTTTGGGTTTGATTGAAAACCGCAAGAAGAGGACAGGAAACTATCAGAGAAAGATAAGGAGAGAACCCAGAAACTTTATTTCAAAAACAGTAAAAGGACGTGAGCATTTCTGAGAGAATGTGATCAGCAACAACAAACACAAATAAGAGATCCTGGGAGATAAAGGCCAAAAAGGGCCCAGAGGATTTGGCGGTTAAGAAACCATAGATGTATGACCCAGCCATCCCATTACTGGGTATATACCCAAAGGATTATAAATCATGCTGCTATAAAGACACATGCACACGTATGTTTATTGCGGCACAATTCACAATAGCAAAGACTTGGAATCAACCCAAATGTCCATCAGTGACAGACTGGATTAAGAAAATGTGGCACAGCCGGGCGCGGTGGCTCAAGCCTGTAATCCCAGCACTTTGGGAGGCCGAGACGGGTGGATCACGAGGTCAGGAGATCGAGAGCATCCTGCCTAACACGGTGAAACCCCGTCTCTACTAAAAAAATACAAAAAAGTAGCCGGGCGAGGTGGCGGGCGCCTGTAGTCCCAGCTACTCGGGAGGCTGAGGCAGGAGAATGGCGTAAACCCGGGAGGCAGAGCTTGCAGTGAGTTGAGATCCGGCCACTGCACTCCAGCCCGGGCGACAGAGCGGACTCTGTCTCAAAAAAAAAAAAAAAGAAAAAAAGAAAATGTGGCACATATACACCATGGAATACTATGCAGCCATAAAAAAGGATGAGTTTGTGTCCTTTGTAGGGACATGGATGCAGCTGGAAACCATCATTCTTAGCAAACTATCACAAGAACAGAAAACCAAACACCGCATGTTCTCACTCATAGGTGGGAACTGAACAATGAGATCACTTGGACTTGGGAAGGGGAACATCACACACCGGGGCCTATCATGGGGAGGGGGGATGGGGGAGGGGGGAGGGATTGCATTGGGAGTTATACCTGATGTAAATGACGAGTTGATGGGTGCTGACGAGTTGATGGGTGCAGCACAGCAACATGGCACAAGTATACATATGTAACAAACCTGCACGTTATGCACATGTACCCTAGAACTTAAAGTATAATAACAATTTTTAAAAAAAAATTAAATAAGAAAAAAAAACAAAACAAACAAAAAAACAAACAAACAAACAAAAAAGAAGCCATAGATGATCTCAGTAGGAAGAGGTTCTTGGGAGAAGTAGAGGCACAAGCTAGACTGACAGGATGTGTGCAGTGAAAGGAAATGGAAGGAAATGGAAGAGGCAGTGACGGTAAAGTTCTACTTCCAGACTTCTTCCTCAACCTCAGTGAGCCATGTATTTATTCAACCAATATTTATTAATAGTAAGGATTTATTAGAGTACAAACAAGACAGATGAGCTTTGTAATCTTGAGATTTTGCTCTTAAGTAGATGAATGTTTCTTTTCTCCTCAGTCTTCCTATAACATTTTGTATAGCCCTTTAATTTAATACTTTTCACATCATATTGCATTTATTTCTCCATCTCCCTCTTAGCAATGAGTTATTTCAGGATTAAAAAAAGGGTACAGAGTTCATTGATTTGTTTATACCAAAAGTTCATTACAGTGCCTGAACATAGTAGATATGCAATAAATGTGTTTGGAGTTGTGTTTTTTGTTTTTGTTTTTGGTTTGAGACAGAGTTTCGCTCTTGTTGCCCAGGCTGGAGTGCAGTGGCGCAGCATTGGCTCACTGCTACCTCCACCTCCTGGATTCAAGTGATTCTCCAGCCTCAGCCTCCTGAGTAGCTGGGATTACAGGCGTGTGCCACCACGCCCAGCTAATTTTCTGTATTTTTAGTAGAGACGGGGTTTCACCATGTTGGCCATGCTGGTCTCAAACTCCTGACCTCAGGTGATCCACCCGCATCGGCTCCCCAAAGTGCTGGGATTACAGGCGTGATCCACTGCACCAGGCTGGAGGTTTTTTTTATTAAATTATTTAATCCTCACAGCTCTGTCAAGGAAATATAATAGATTTAATTTCACAGAGGAGGCAGCTGAGGCTCAGGGGTTAGAAATGGCAAGTGGCAGAGCTGATACCAGAATCCAATTTCTGACTCAACATCTTTTTCTCTCCTTCACACCAGAGAAAGCAGTTCAAAATGACTTATGTATTGCTTTTCAAATCCCTCATTATATTCAAGATAACAGATTAACAATGCAATGTGAGATGTGGGTAGGTCAATAGATTAAAACTATTCTGCCAATTCCCATAGTGCCTGAATTCATAATCTTGACTGAGCTGAGCCTAATACTGAACATACTGTAGTACATAGGATATTACTGAGTATACTAAACTATACTGTACCATACTCTACTATATAGCTATACTATACTATAGCTGAACATACTCTACCACAGATGGTCCCTGATTGGCGATAGTTTGACATATACAATTTTTGACTTTACAGTAGTGCAAAAGGGATATTTGTTTAGTAGAAACCATACTTTGAGTACCAGTATAGCCATTCAGTTTTTCACTTTCAGTTCAGTATTCAGTAAATTATCTAGGTTATTCAGCACTTTATTATAAAATAGGCTTTTTGTTAAATGAGTTGGCCCAACTCTGAGCTAGTGTAAGATTTTTGAACACATTTAAAGTAGGCTAAACTAAGCTATGCTGTTTGGTAGGTTAGGTGTATTAAATGCATTTTTACTATGATATTTTCAATTTATGATTGGTTTGTTGGGACACAAACTCATTGTAAATTGAAAACCATCTGTGTACTGTATTGTAGCTAAACATCCTGTACTGTGGTATGGTTTAACCATGTGAGATGGTTCTTTTATGTCCAGGAAGGGTCAAATATATCAGCACTTTCATATGATTCAACCTAATATGGTGTACGGTATTTTTTTTCTATAGTCTGAAACTAAAAGTGTGAATTAGTAGTATGAAATAATTAGTATGAAACTAGGCAGTGGAGTGAGGAAGAAAGATTTTGGAAACAGACTAATACTGCCCTAACAAAGCTTGTGACCATGTCGTTTAAAATTCCTAAGCTTCAGTTCCCTAATGACTAGAATGGAGATGATAATTTCTTTCCTAACGGTTGCTGTAAGGATTGAATGATATGGTCATGTACGTAAAAGGCCCAGTTCCATACCTGACCCATTAAAGACACTAAATCAATGGCAGCTATAATTAAAATCACAAGGGAACATGCATGCTTTTGATATAGGGTGTTATTTAATCACTAGTATTTATTTATAGGTTTTATTCTGCAGCAGAATTATAATTTGCTGCATATATTCTTAATATAATAATTTCTCTGGAATTGCTTCTTATAATGCATTTTACTTGCCTCAGAATTAAAGGTTTATTGTGTGGAGCATATAACCAAGTATCAACAAACAGTTGCCAGCCAAGTAATAAATTTAGTAAAAGATAATCTTCAACAGGGAAGAAGTAGCCACACAGCGGACTTTCAGTGATAAATATTTATATGAAATTTATCAAAGAATTCCCAGGAGCACTGACTGCTCTAAGCTGTAGAAAAGAAACTTAGCCAACATCTTCCTTTTGAAATGAAAATCACTAGCCAGAATTGGCTAGTCCAAAAGCAATCTAGATAAGGGATAAGCCCCATCTTCATGCTCAGAGTCCTTTAATTAGCACTATGTGGATGACAAAGAATTTTTCTAGTACAATTTTGTTTAAAAATCCATGTTTTACTAACACGAACTTCTGAAAATTGATCATCCATCTATACAACTGAAAAGATAAAATGGAAATTCTTTGAAGAAAAAAGTACTTCTCGGCATCCTATTAAAGTCCTAGTTATATTGTTTCATTGGGATTTAACTGTATATCTTCTTGATATAATTCTATTATGGTTTTTGCTTATATAGGCACACTAGTTATTCAATGAAGATTGGGAATGAGGCACTGGACTTCATAATCTCTGTACTTTTTTCTATAGATAAAGATAAAATGGGTAAGAATTTCAAAGTCTTGAAATTCTAGACTTCAACTAATCCTAAATTTCAACTAAGATGTATGAAAATGCATTCTTTGGTTTGTATGATTTGATTTTAGACTCTATGGTTCAGTCTGATAATGGCCATATACTTCCTCTGATTCAGCAATTTTTCAGACACTTCAGATTGTAAATACAGTGACACCAGGCTCTTTCCTCCTGTTCTTTCCTGTGGCGTTGATAGAGGACTCAGATAGCACAGAGGCAATTGCCACCAGGAGAGCCGGGAAATGTGCCCTAGTCCTTTTGCACTGTCTCCCCTTTGTGCCACACCCCTGAAGTCTATTCTAAGCTCTGGAGGTGCCTACAGAAGCCTCACCCTTGGGGCCTAATGAAGAGGGTTTCCACCTATCATGCAGAGTCTCCTGAGTCCTGGGCCAGTCTCTAACTTCAACTGTAACTTCTGTCTGGGGCTCAGGACAAGCAGGATCAGGTCCTCACTCCACTGGTGACTGGGCATTTTATGGGTGTCAACTCAGCTCCCACTCAACTCTCTGCAGTAGTGATGTGCTCAAGACTTAACTGGTCTTTGTCTAATCCCTACCTGGAACCATCCATGCTGCATCTTCCAATGGGATGACTCTGAGATCTCTTTCAGGAACACTGGTTCTCTCCCCATGCATGTTCACAATCAGGATTCCTCAGAAAGGAATTCCTCACTTACTTTAATAAACTCAGGAAACTCAGACAAAATTATCTCTGACACTCCACAGCCTTAACAGAGCATCCTGCCCATTCTCCCAAATAGTGGAATGAACAGCTTTCCCTACAAGGCCTGCTTCTACTCATGTCTCAGAACTTGGAAGAGGTTGTCTAACCTCATACTCCTACCCCAGAACCCAGCTTGAAGGGGCAGAGACAGACACAGGCCTTCCTAAATTCACATCAGACTTTTTATTTCCTGTCTATTTGTCTTACCCCTCTTCACTGCCCTGAAGTGCCTTTAACTAGTGTATGTGCTCGGGAACTTATGGGTGAAGAGAATTATTTAGGAAGTTTGTATATGTAAACAAGCTTCTTACTTTCTGGCCAACAGTTCCTAAACCAAAGAGCAAAGAATTTGCAAAAACTTACAAAGATTGTCAGATGCGAATTTCCCCTGTATCCTCTTCCCTACAAGCAGTATGTGACCACATTTTTATTGTCTAGGCTGGGGGTAGGGATGAGGTGCTTGGATTATAGTGAAGAAATTCTATTGTGATTGAATTACAAAATGATTCTGCATCTTCCCTTCCTAAATGTTCTACCCTAATAGAATAGGATCTAGGTATAATTATGCACCACATGTTACATCACCAATACAAATAGTTTTAACATGAACCATTCTACTGAACACAGCATCCCCTAGCTATAGGCCAGGGTTTTTCAATATCAGCAGTACTGACATGTTAGGTGGAATAATTCTTTTTTCTAGGCCACTGTACTATTCTTTGTGGGAAGTTTAGCAGCATCCCAGTCTTCTACTTACTAAATACCAGTAGCACTCCTTTCACAACCGAAAATAGACATTGCCAAATGTCCCTGGCGGGGGAAATCACCTGAGGTTGAGAACCACTGTTATAGACCCATCCTGACGCAACATGTGATGCCTGTGTACTTGGAAGCATTCTTCTAAGCATTTTGATGATGGGTTGCTTCTAAGAAGCACTCTGTAGCTGCCACTTTGCAAAATAACCTTTTTTATCTTTCCTGTGAGTCAGGTAGCACACATTATTGGCCCCATTTCCACAGATAGAAGCTTGCAAGCATTCAGCCTTCCCAATCAGGTCGTGGAAATCTGTACTTTCATTTTTCCCATCTGAAAAAGTGAAAAGTATCATCACTGCTTTTCTTCCCAAGACTGAGATTGAGCAATAATTACAGAGCATTGCCCTTTCCTAACTGCTATTCCCAAACTGTTCCATCCCAGGCAGCTCTAAAAACAAATTCATATTTGCAGGCCTTTCTATTTCATGGACGTCAGAAATAAAGTTTTCAACATAAATAAAATTGGCAGCTAGCCACGTATTTCATCAATGTAACTGCCAAATTACATGGAGTAAAAAATCAATTCTAGCAAAACCAATAATAATCGAATCAGTTCTTTTCCTTCATGCCCAGACACAATGCAATTTTTAAAACGCAGACATTAATGTGTCCAACATGCCTACTACAATAACCTCTGTGACACCAATCTAGCACTTGGGAATGAGTGCAGATAAGCTATAGATACAAACAATTGTGAACTGTCAGCTCTACAACATTCTATTCAGATGGATTTCAAAAACCAAGAAATTATACAAGAAAGCGTAACAGTTTGTGAATCTCGAAAGCACATGGCCTCCTAGTTGCTAAGGCTATCCAACCTGACCCTAGAGAGGATCCAAAAACCATGCCATATTTGAAGACAGCTGAGAATTGCCGGAGAAAAGCTATTTTTTTAGGAAAGAAAATCCACTATTTTCTATAGATACAAGAGCTTGGTAGACTATGATTATTGTAGGATGTGTGCAACACCTCTGTGAAAATTCAGGTCAGGGACCACAACTTTGCATCCACAGATGAGGAAGGTATCCAATTTAAAAACTGAATTGGGTAGCAGGTCTCAATAAGTATCATCTGAGAGTGAGTGAATAAGGGATATGAGACTAAAATGATAGATTATACCTACAAAAAAAAAAAAAAAAAAAAAAAAAAAAAATCAGGGACTAGGTAAATAAAATAAAAATGAATATTAAATTCTGATCTGATATATTAGTAATTTTTAATTCAATGCATCTTATTGCTATCAGTTGTAAAATCATAACAGAGATGTGAAGAATGGGTTCATATCATTTATGGCACATAGATTTTTGTTCATTAATATGCATAGCTAAAATAGCATGAACATGAGCTAGCATACTCCTTCTCAAAATGTTGGTGAAAGTATTATAACTTACGCATTAAATATACCAAGCAAGTCATTTTTTATGGTTACTTTAGTAATCAATTAGAGTTGCATATATTCAGATATATTTCTAGCTAAAGATCTGAATATGTGACAAGGTCTATTAATCATAATTGTTCTAGCGTCACTTAACATAAATGAATTTTAAAATAAAACCTCGTGAGAATCAGTGATTCAAAACTAAAATCATCATGAAAATCGAAAACTCCTGTAACTGAAGGAATAAAATCTTCACAGTATCACGGCTCTGCTATGAATTTGGAAGGTCTTGAGTGCCCTCTACAGGATAGTTAGATAACTTTCACAGACTGATGTTTACTTTTCCCAAACAGGCAATTTGTAGAACACAAAAATAACGTACCGGGGTTTTATTTTTTTAAATGATTACATATTCACCAAGTAAAATTTTTGAAAGAAAAAATCATCCATAATATTATCATTCATAGATAACCACTATTAACTATTTCCGTATATAACCTTGGTTATATGTACACATACACATACATTTTTATTATATTTGTTTTCTCTTAACAACATACCATAAACATAAACATTTTGCCATCACTGATTTTGGCAGGTTGATTTTTTTTTATATTTTAATGGATTTTCTAAAACTGTGCTTTAATGACAAATCACTATTTCTCATCATCAGAATTTCTCAGTGAAAAGTGACCCCCACAGCACAATTTAAAAAAAAAAAAAAAAAAAAAAAAAGGAAAGAAGGTGAATTTAAATAAAGCAAAACAAAACTCAATAACCACTCAAGGATGGGTTCATAACCAATAAAATCAGGATGCACATGACTCTTCAGACCAAAAATACCTTAGAGATATTCTGAATAGTTTCCCACATTGAGGATATAAGGTGGTCTTAGAAATTAAATTAGGTAAATGAGATTATTATCCAAACTATCAAATCTGGGGTTTCAGGCCAAAAATTACGCTGTTATTGCAGTAAGGTTAAAGTAGTATTGCATTTAAGTTAGTTAGATAAGTGCCTTGGTTTCTATTTTACTTGTTCACGATCTTACTACTCTTTTTTTTTTCTTTTTTTTTTTTTTAATTTATACAAAAAGAGGTTTATTTAGTTTACAGCTCTGAACTCTGGGAAGTCCAAGATTGGGCAGCCACATCATATGAAGGCCTCGTGCTGCTTCACAGCATGGCAGAAAATTGGAAGGCCATGGGAGCATGTGTGTAAAGGGCAAAACTCAAGAGGTGGCCCCTCCTTATAACAACCCACGCTAGTGTTAACTAACCCAGTCTCTTGAGAAGGTGACATGAATCCCTCTTAATGACCTAATCACTTCTTACAGGCCCCACCTCCCAATACTGCCACACTGGGGACCAAATTTCCAACACATGAATTCTGGAGGACACGCGAAGTAGATTAGAGCCTTGTCTCTGAATGATCAAACTTTAATGTACATCAGAATCATCTGGAGGACTTGTTTAAACCAGATGACTGGGCCCACACCCAGAGTGTCTGAGTTGCTATTTGCATTTCTTTTTTCTTTTTTTCTTTTTCTTTTTCTTTTTTTTTCTTTTTTTTTTTTTGAGACAGGGTCTCCTTCTGTAGCCTAGGCTGGAGTGCAGTAGTGCCATCATGAGGCTTATTGCAGCCTGGACCTCCTGGGCTCAAACAGTCCTCCCACTGTAGCTTCCTGCATAGCTGAGAGTACAGGTGCACACCACCACACCTAGCTAATTTTTATGTGTTCGGTAGAGATGGGTTTTCACCATGTTGCCAGGGCCAGTCACAAACTCCTGAGCTCAAAGGATCCACTCGCCTTGGCCTCCCAAAGTGCTGGGATTACAGGAGTGAACCACCTCACCCGACTCACAATTTGTATTTCTAACAAGTTTCTAAGTGATGCTAATGCTGCTGGTCTGGGAGTAGGGATAGGGAATGGGAATGGGAAGCACGCCTTGGTAACTAATGATCTTTATTCCATGATAACAATAAGAAGTCAAGGTTGTCTGAATTTTGAAACAGATTTCTCACAAACTTTGCAAGTAGTACATGTTTCATTTGGTTGCAGTACTGTGAAACTCATCTTTTTGAGAAGGTTGTACCCAGATCTCAGTGGAAATTAAGAACAAGAGTAAACAGTCACAATTTATTTTCATCTCTCACCTGAGATTATTTTAAGGAGGGAGGCACCAAGAATTGAGATGTTTATTATACGTACAGATGATGCAACAGGGTTTCAAGACGGTAAAAGATTTTACCACAGGTATCTAAGAGAAATCTACTCTGTGATTATTAATATAAATTTAAAACTGTGAACTGATTTACAACATTTCTGACACCAAATGTGTGGGTTTGCCTCACACCAACCAATTCTCCTACTCTCTGAACACCAAGTGGATCTCTTATAATTCAATTCTGATTCTAACACTCCACAGTTAGCGTCAGACTCCACAGGTTTAATGCCTCGGTCCCAGAAGACTGCATTCACTTCTTTTTTTTTTTTTTTTTTTAGCTTTGTTTTGAATAAATCTAAATTTAAACTATTTTATTGGTAAAACAAGCACATCATCACAATTTAAGCAACATTCTTCAATACAGAGTATTTTATAATAGCAGTATTATTTGCTCAATCACATAAAAACTAATGTGTCTTTGATAGCCTTTGAATAACTGTTATTTATCTTTTTTGTTAAAAAAAGCCAGAGGACTTTCAGAAAATGTGCATATTCTAATAGTACCTTAAACCTTCTATTTATTTTTCTTAAGTGGAAATAGACATGATCTCTCAGAACCTGAAAATGAGAAAAGTTTGTTCTTTAAGACCAAAATTATAAAATCATTTCAAAATTAATCATGAACAAATATGCAAAAATTACTATAAACAACTGGAGGGACACCTTAGACATTGACACATAAGCAGCAAGAGTGAATAAAATATTAAAAAGTGAGTCAATCCACTAAGGGTGTTATTACTGCTGGAACATATCAGAAGGACATTCACTGAGGCAAGGGCATTTCAAGTTTCATTCAAAGAAATACCTCTTAGAACTAAAGACTCTGCTTGGCTTGTCCAAATAGCACACAAAGCTGTTTTATAAAGATAAATTGCAAGGACTTTGTACCAGGAATAGGGTCATACCCTAGAACTTAAAGTATAATAATAATAAAAAATAAATTTAAAAAAAAAGATATACCAATGATGAATAATTAGCATCTGAAAGTATGCTCAACCTCATTATAAATAAATTAAACAAAAATTAAAATAGATGGTTATGACTGTCTACATTAAATTGGCAAAATGAAGGACTGCATTCACTTCTGATGCCATTCACAAGCACTGGGTTCCCGGGTTACCCACACCTCTGTCCAACTTAGCTTCAAATCAGCGGTTCCCACAAACCTCCCTCTAGGTTCGACAATTTGCTGGAATGTCTCACAGAACTCAAGAAAACAGTCTACTTACTACTACTGGTTTATACAACTCAGGAGCAGCCAGGTGAAAGAGACACATAGGGCAAAGTATGGCAGGGAGGTGTGGGGGTGCAAAGCTTTCATGCCCTCTCCAGGCATGCCACCGTTCCAACATCTTGATGTGTTCACCAGCCCAGAAAGTCTTTGAACTTTAGGGGGTTTTACGGAAGTTTCATCACATAGGCATGATGGATTATTAACTCAGTCTACAGTCGTTCTCTGCTCTCTGGAGGTTGGGGTGGGGAGTGTGAAAGTTTCAGGCTTCTAATCAAGGTGCGGTCTTTTTAGCAACCAGCCCCCATCCTGAAGTCATCTGGATGCTCACTAGAATCACTGCATTAAAACGAGAGATTCTGCTATTACCCAAGAAATTCCAAGGGATTTAAGAGCTCTGTGTCAGGAATGAGGGACAAAAAGCACATATATATTTATTATGCCACAGAAGTAGATGACTAGGGATTTTTTTCTGAGACATAAAATATGCTCCCCTTTGACTATGAAGACAAGTAAAATGTAGATGGCTAGAAGCTGTTTGTTTTGAGAAGATTTTATTGATAACAAGCACATCAATACAGACAATAAGATTTTTAGCATTTGCAGGTTGTGATTATCCTTTACTTCACTATGTATTTGGGCCATTGAGCAACCCTCATTCTGATCTTTGGCTAACAATTTACCTAAAACATATGTACCTACATAAATTAATGCAATGTAACTCCATTAGCATGTATTAAAGGAAAGCAGACCTTGTGAGTGGGAGGATATTATCATGAGCCTATAGACATTAGTACACCGCATGGCTATTGGCATTTATGGAATGAAATACATCATTCCATTGTCCAAGAAGGAAAGAAAAATAAATTTGACAGACACTTAAGCTGATGAAATTGAAGCATTCTGGGCAATATTCTAACCCCACATTCTGTAGAAGGAGAACAGTAATCTATGGAAACAGCTTGATGTTTCTAAAAACAAGTCTAACAGACTTCACTTTCTTATTTGATAGGCTGCAAAATCAGTGAATCAAAAAAAATGATAAATATAGAGATATAGACTAAAGGCTAAACAATTAGACAAATATTAAATGAATAAATGATGGTGTCACCCCACAAAGTGCTGATTAAAGACTTGATTCATCCTACAGGAATATTACCAGGGCAGTCTTACAGGGCTCTGTCTCTGTCTCTGCCAGTCCACATTTGTCTCAATCAAGGGAATGATGATAAAAGGCATGTTTTTCAAATTTGCAGATAACATGAAACTAAAAGGTTGAGCAAATCAGGATCCAGAAACAAAAATGGGCCAGGCACAGTGGCTCATGACTGCAATCCCAACACTTTGGGAGGCCAAGACAGGCGGATCACCTGAGATCAGGAGTTTGAGACCAGACTGGTCAACGTGGAGAAACCCCATCTCTACTAAAAATATAAAAATTAGCTGGGCTAACATTTTTTATGGTGTTATGCACTTGTAATCCCAGCTACTCAAGAGGCCAAGGTGGGAGAATCGCTTGAACCTGGGAGGTGGAGGTTGCAATAAGCCAAGATTGTGCTACTGCACTCCAGCCTGGGCCACAGAGTGAGACTCCATCTCACAAAGCAAAAACTCAATAGGCTAAAATAGTGAGTCAAATTGAATTAGATAAAATTATCAAACTTGTTAGATACAATTAAATGGGAACAATATTATGTTCCACTCACACAAGAAAGTAAAAACCATTTGATTATGGAAAAAGCTAATTTGAACTTGTGCTGCTTTAATGGAAGACCAGTGACTAGACTTTGCTAGCCAGTCACTCCAAGCATGTCATGACTTGGGCAGGCATGGGAGAATCTCATCCACATGGGATCAGAAAAATTGTAGAGGTGGTCAGAATAGGGTTGTATAGAGGCTCGACCCCAGCTGGATAGCCCAGACTAATGCCTATCACATGCAGTTCAAACTGGCAGGCAATTTCATCTTGAGAAATTACAGGTAGATAGCCAATTTAAAGGTCAGGAAGGGCCACAATCAGGGTCAGGAGATACAATGGTGGCAGCAGAATTCCTACCATTGGGAAATTTAGAAGGAGTTGGACATATTCCAAATAAATAAAGCTTAGAAGGAGATCTTGGCCATTGCACTAGAACCCCATTGGTGTCAAAGGTTCAGCCATATAGCCAACAAGCATTATAGGCAAAATGTCTACATCTACAAATTACTCGAGGGTCTTAAACAGATTATTGGCTCCAAAATACATAAAGAATACTACAATACTAAAATTAGTATAATATTATGTTAACAAATAAGCTGCAATTAAATGTTTTATAGTGATATGTAAATTATGTTTAACATGGAATGTGAATATACTTTAATGTATTTAATATAATACCTGGAGTCTAAAAGCCTTTAAATGGGTATGGTCTAGTGTAGACAATGAGTAGTGGACTAGGCAGTGTAAACAGTCAGATATGAAGAAACAGGGCTCTAGAAAAGTCACTCTGGGTATTTACATATTGTCCAAACATAGAAAATGCTAGGGTCCAAATGAAGTAGGGAGAAGCCTGAGTATCCTGACCTTGCTTTAGGTGTGTTAGGTCCTAGATCTGGTTGGAAATAATGGAGCTTTCCAGAGAATGCTTAAGAAATCAGAAAACGTGGTTGGACTCTAAGATAGCAAATCTGGGGATATGTCTGAATTTACTGCTGCTTAATTCCTATGTCAGTCAAGAGTGGCTCCATAACAACGGCAGAATTAACCCTGGGGCAAGTCTGTGCAATAGAGAAACAAGACAGATAACCCAAAAAGAGGTTAAAAAAAAAAAAAAAAAAAAAAAAAGGTAGACATGGCTACCGCTAAGTTTAGGACTGCGTACTTCATGGGACATGTAACCAAACTGGAAACTGTGAGTAGAAAAAAGTTTCTAAGACTGAGCATATCCTGTGAAGGACCAGAGCCTGGAGAATAAAAGAAAGGGAGCATGAAAAGTGTTTCTCAAAGTTGGCAGGTGTTATTATGTTAAAAACAAAGAAAAAACAAAAAAAGGATTGGGTTTGTTTTCTATTAGCACAGGGGTGAGCAAGGATGTCGTGATGGATACTCTCCAAGAAGATGAATTTTTACTTATGATAGAACATGTTTTCTACTGATTATTATCAGAAACACACTCACCCATCCAAACCCAAAGAATGGACTTAGCGTTATGAAGAACAGTGAAAGTGAGACTTTTTAAAATTGGCTTTGCAAGATTGGGTGTTTTGTGGGCAGGCACACTTGGGGAAGTCACAACAGGTAGTTTATCTCTTACACACAAGTTCCTCACTGGTTGAGTACTATGGGGTTACAATTTTCCTGGACATCGCCTAAGTTTCATTATCCCCTTATAAGGTTATCCCTGTCCCCTTCCCCACTTAAGATTTGATTTCTCAATAATGAAACTCTCTTCCCTTTTATGGACTGGCCCTTCCTCTACATTGTGTTCTGTTATTGTGACCTTCTAGGTGAATGAGCCGTGAGGTTTGTTTCATTTGCAAGCAGGCTGCCAGTGCTTAGATTTTTATGCCTTGAAAATGGACCATTGAAAATGTTTTCTCACAATTATCTAAAAACCTAATTAACTACTGAGAAAACACTGATATGGCTATCTGTAAGCAGTGGATGATCACTCAAACAGTGTGTTGTCAGGAATCAAACATTAAACGGGTTGTTGCATTTTGCCTTTAACTGTGAGAATGTTTTAAAAATCTGGCTTCCAGAGTTTATTTGCTGCTTCTTGGGGTATCATGGAGATACAAAGTTCTATGGGAAAGGAACCCAAAGTAGCCTTTTGAATAATTGTTACACAGATCTGGAGCCACTGGAAAAATTAAACCCAGTTGACTGTCTTATCTGAAGCTAAGATGCACAATTCCAAATATCCATTGACTCTGTAATGTAAAGGATCTACACTGCTACAACAGCAGAGCTCTTGATAAATTCCTAATATGTCTCCTCTCATGTGGGAAGAGTAAGAGGAATTAGGGAGTGGAAGACCACTATGCTTATTTCAGTAGGTTATTTTCTAACAATAGTTGAAATGCTGATTTTGAGTGTCATTTAGGACACTTTAATTAGGTGCAACTGATGTAAACAGGAAGGAAACATATTGGCTCCTGTAAGGACCAGGCATTCTCCACTCAACATTCTTGTTTGCAACAGCTAAAAGAGAAAAAGAAATTATCTTTCCTCCAACTATTGAAGAAAAATAACCTAGGTTTCTTTGAGACTGGATCAACTTGGATTACATGCCTATTGCCAAGCAACTAATTTGGCCAGGGGACCGCTATGAGATAATTGTTTTAGACCTGGATTGCTGCCTAACCCTGAGCCAATTACCATATTTTAATGATTGGCCTAAGCCAATCAAGATCCACACCATGAAATTTGAGATTGGGTTACAACTGCTCCACAACAGGACATAAACTTACTTCTACCCACTCATGGATTAGAAGCTTAAATGTCTGCATAAGCTGAAACACATTTATGTACAACACTAGACCATTCCCCTAGCTCTATTAAGCACAGTGGGGAGGAATTTTTATTGCCAAATTAGAAAATGCATCCAAAATAGAATGTTTCAAGTATCAAAGGAATACTAACATCCCAGATACTTCTACAATGGTACTAACTTCATGCATCTTTATCCACTGACATCAACTTAATTTTATCTGTACTTTCTGCACCACTAAGAAGTCCCCAGGGGCCGAAAGGAAATTTCAAGAGCTCCTGTATAGTTATTGTTGCTAGGAAACAACATCCTTGGTATCCAAGTGTTCAGCTCTGAGACACAGTGTGAAGTCACTGGTTCATAAAGGAAAACCTTTGGTAAAATAGGTTGTTTAGGTGTGAGTAAATTGATGTTCTCGCTCTGTGGCAAAATGTTCTTGTGTAACCTTTGAAATAATAGTGTATTTCAAAGCCAGTATTCTTTCCTTTGGATCTAACTGCCATTATTGCTCCCATGAGAACTCAAGCTTCTACTTGGAGAGGAGTAAGCCAGGCAGGCACAGTGGCTCAGGCCTCTAATCTCAGCACTTTGGGAGGCCGAGGCGGGGGGATCTTGAGCTAAAGAGTTCGAGACCAGCCTGGCCAACATGGTGAAACCCCGTCTCCACTAAGAATAAAAAAATTAGCCAAGTGTGGTATCACGTGCTTGTAATCCCAGCTACTCAGGAGGCTGAGGCAGGAGAATCACTTGAACATGGGAGGTGGAGGTTGCAGTGAGCCAAGATTACCCCACTGTACTCCAGCCTGGGCAAAAGAGTAAGACTCCGTCTCAAAGAAAAAAAAAGGAGTGAGCATTCTTTTTTTCCCCCAAATCATCTGTAATTATCTCAATGCCTTGAACACTAAGCCTAATGGGTTTTAGTTAAACAAAGTGTGTGTGTGAGCTTGGAAATAAAGACCCAGACCACTGACTGGATAAATTGTTGAATATTGTTAAAATCTGCATTGATCAGTAGTCATAGTCCACCTTTTTTATTTTGTACGGTATTGACGTGCTCTGCTGCTCTTCAGAAGTTGGGAGATAATGTGAGGTACTGTTTTGACTCACCCTTCTCCCCACCTCAACCGCAAATGGCAAACCATCATTGACTCTCAGCTAATTGGTGCTTACATGTTTCTCACCTAGGATCTTATAATTCAAAGACCAGCCTGAGGTGGTAATCCATCACTTCTGTCACCTTAGTTAACTCAGTAAGCCTAAAATTAATACACAGCTTTTTCCATTTCCTTTGTGCCCAGACTTACCTGTAAGGCCTATGTGAACAGAATTGTTTTCATCAGGGAGTAAATCAGGCTCAAGACTACACCAAATAGGTCCCTCTATCAGGCCACCAGTTTGGGACCATAAACTCAAAACTCTAAGCAGCAAACAACATTAACATATTTATTCAAAAATATGTATTGAAACTTGACTATAGACAGAATCTGTTCTAGGCATCAGGAATTTTTTAAATGAATAAAAGAAGGCCCTTTTCTTCAAAGAGCTTATAATATAATGAAGAATAGAGAAGATAAAGGGTAGAGATAAACACAAAGCTATAGAAACAGTTGAAATATTCTGCATTGTATGTTCAGTACTATGTAACTGACAGGATCCTATCTGGGAAGCAGAAACCACTAAAGGTTTTTCAAAAAGGGTATTTAATAGGGACTTTGTTACAAACGTTGGAAGGGCTTAAAAAAAAAAAAAAGCCAAAGGGAGAAGGAGAAAAGAGTGCTAAACGGGCAGATGTCAGAGGCTGCCAACACGCTTGCAGTAGAACACAAGTTTGAATCTGATGTGATCCTATGAGAGGCATTGTCCTAGTTGTTTGTGGAATTGCCAAAAGAAAGGTGACTTCTTCAATTGCCCTGGCAGCAGTGGCCAGAAACTGAGGCGCTACCAAGCTGCAAGAGCCAGGAGCAGGAAGCTTCTTTCTCCCTTCCACTTTTTTTTTTTTTTTTTTTTTTTTTGAGATGGAGTCTCACTCAGTCACCAGGCTGGAGTGCAGTGGCACAATCTCAGCTCACTGCAACCTCCACCTCCCAGGTTCAAGTGGTTCTCCTGCCTCAGCCTCTTGAGTAGCTGGGACTATGGGTGCGCACCACCATGCCCAGCTAATTTTTGTGTTTTTATGGAGACAGGGTTTCACCATGTTGGCCAGGATGGTCTCCATCTGTTGACCTCATAGATCCGACCGCCTCAGCTTCCCAAAGTGTTGGGATTACAGGTGTGAGCCACTGTGCCCAGCCTCTCCCTTCCATCTTCTAATCTTCAGCTAGCTTTTCCTAGGGGAAGCATCTAACATGAAGCCAGGGAAGCAGGAAGCCCAGCCCCAGCAGTACAGAGTAGAGTACAGAAAATGGAGTATGCAGCATAGAAATATCAAGTGAATAACTGGCATGGGTTACAACAGAGGTTTTGATAAAAAGCTCTGGCAATCACAATACTGGAGCAAATACTTCTTCCCTAAAAGAGAAAGAAGGATGTCAATCCAGTGTCTGTTGCACACAGCAGAAGTCCATCTAGCTAGTTTAGCATGTATGCTGACCTCCTTTGAGAAAGCTAACTACATCTCCCAGATTCTCTTGAAACTGAGGTGACTCTAATTTAGTTTTCTGGATTAGGTGGAGTCAAGTCACGTCAGAGGCAGTGTTTGAAGCATCCGTTTTGCTGGTGCAGGTCATACCTCATGGATGGTTCTGGAACCAAGAATTCCGGTTTTAGCTTTCTGTGATCCTGGAGTCAATGTGGTTGCTGTAGCTACCTGATTAGCAGCTTTCTGATTGTGGTGATCAGTCCCTTTGAAGGGCCAATCTGCACTGTGGTTCTGGGAGTCATTGCTAGTGGCTCAGCCTAGAACCTACTACTTCAGTCTTTTGATTGCAAGGAAAAATGATGAGAATCTGTCCTTGACCTCAAGAAGCTGAAAGCATAGTCGGGGAAAGACAGATAAACCTGGTAAAATTCAACATGGTTCTGTGCTTTTTTCGAGGCATGTGTATAATGGGAGTTTGTAAAAGTCAATTAGGAGCAGGAAGGACTGTGACCAGTGGCCATAGGAGTCTACCTACAGCTCTCCCTACACTCAATCCTGATTCCCTAATTACCTAATTACCTTACTCTTCTTGGCCCAGTTTTTTCTTTGCATACTGAAATTGTTGAGGATTTTGTAGTGTTTGTATGGATTCAACTTTGCCAAAGTTCAGTTTTCTCGCTAAAATTGAGTTGCTTATTGAGTAAATTTCATGAAGTAAATCACAATTTCCCACTGACATCATCCAACCTTTATATTATTCCCTTTATACAGTATTCACCCTATATGTTACTCCTTCTGCCAGGCAGGCCTGCTCTACCCATCTGGTCAAATCCTCTGAGAAGTTTAACTCCCTTGGGTCAACAGTTTGCTTAGACTGCTATTAGACCATGAGATCCTGAAAAGTAAGGCCATGCCTAACCCACTGCATATCCTTCCTGCCTAGGATAGTGTTTGATACATAGTAGGCACTACAAGTAGGTGTATTGCAATGTCAAGTATATTTTCCATTGATTTGCTTGCCAGCTTAGAGAATTAGGTATGTTTGATGCCGTCCCTAAGAACTAGGTATTGTTCTGTGCTTCATCAGGGATCCTGATGGATATCTAGAAAGATAAGAGACTGAATCCAGAGAAGTTGTCTGTGGCAGAGAAGAATCAGCAAAGACCTCATGTTAGAGCGCTCAGAAAGGGAAAGTAAGCACACCAGCGTCACTGATGGGTGACTCTGAAGCTTACATGGAAGCTGTGTTCTGTCAGCCCTGTTTTTACTGCCTACTTGATAATGGGCCACCCAGGATCACAAACTAATAACAGGTATAATGAAGTCAAAAGCTATTGGCAAATCCAGACTTTAACTGGGACGAGAGCAAAGGTTCCTATTTAGGCTTTGATCTATAAATAGTATCTCTCTCCACAGAGTCTCTAGATACTGGTTTAAAACTCCCTCCTTAACAAACATTCAGTGTAATTATTCTATGTTGCTAACGAAAAGCAAAACCATGTGCAGTCTAGTTCAGAATACGTTATTCATTTGTGAAATGTGAGGCACTTAACGGGAACCTGACTGAATGAAAGACCACTCCAGCCCCATATAAAGGTGAGCAAAGGATATTTAGATATGCTACTAAAATCCATGCCTAGATAAGTCAGACAAGAAGATAGCTTTAAATTTGGACTGTATTGTCTTGGCTCCTTAAAGGATTTTTAAAAACTAAATTTTACTTATTTTGGTTCCATCTGTCTTTATGAAAAAGTTCACCTTTCACGCCATCTTCCTGAATGGATTTTGCTGAGGCATTTTTCATCACATTAAAGAAAAAAAAAAAGTCCATGGGAGAAATTTCTCTCAGGCTTGGCATCAGCACTCCCCTTCTTCCAAACCAATTGGTTTGTTTTTATCTCATGGGCATCATGAATTCTTTAACTTATCTGATTTTTGTGTTACTTGATAGAAAAGCAATTTTTTTGTCTCTGAGGAGAGACAGGTCCAGGTGGTGCCAGCAGCTCATTTCCTCCTCCCTGGAAGTGAGCAGACTCAGCAGATCTGAGTTAACTCAACAGATACAGAAGCTGATCTCAGTAGCTGAGTTCCTAAGGCTACCCCACGCAATCCTATAAAAATGTGACATGTACAGCACTGCAAGGCAGGGTTCCTTTCTACTAGAACATTGGCCACAGGGCACCCAGGCTACCTGATGAGCGTAAGCCATGGGATAATGAGAATTTGGGAAACAATTGGTGATCTACTACCTCCCTGTATTAGTTTGTTCTCACACTGCTATAAAGAACTACCTGAGAGTATTAATTTATGAAGAAAAGAGGTTTAATTGACTCACAGTTCCACAGGCTATACAAAGGCTTAGAGGCCTCAGGAAACTTACAATCATGGCAGAAGGTGAAGGGGTAGCAAGTACATCTTACCATGGTGCAACAGGGGAAAGCGAGAGACAGCAAAAGGGGAAGTGCCACACACACACTTTTAAACCATCAGATCCCATTCGAACTCACTCACATGAGAACAGCAAGGGGAAAATCCACACCCATGATCCAATCATCTCTCACCAGGCCCCTCCTCCCTCCAGGCGATTACAATTCGAGATGAGATTTGGATGGAGACACAGAGCCAAACCATATCACTCCCTGCTCATAAAATTTTTTCTTAATAAACCCCATTCTAGATCTTCTGGAGGTGTGTATTTGAAATCTCATTGCCCACATGTAGAAAACACATAGGATGCTAAGATTTCCTTCTTTGTAATTTAATTTTTTGATTGTTAATTTACTCACATAATTCAAAACTCAAAAGATATTAAAAGTTTAGAGTGAAAATTTTTCTTTCATCCTTATCATCCATCTTCCTAGCCTTCCCCCCAAAATTATTACCTTGTTATCTGTCCCTCCAGAGTTTTTTCATACACTACAAGTATATGCAAATATGTTTCTGCTTTTCCCAGATTTTTCCCTCGCATGTTGCAACATTATTGTTCTGAACTTTGATTTTTTTAATTAAAAATGAATTTTTGAGAGTTTTTAAATAATATATATATGAGAACTTCCTTGTTCTTCTTTCTGGCTTTATAATAGTGCATTAACGTGCTATAATTTATAATTTAGTTAACCACTCTTCTATTGGACGATGTATTAGTCTGTTTCATGGTGCTGATAAAGACATATCCAAGACTGGGCAATTTACAAAAGAAAGAGGTTTAATTGGACTTACAGTTCCAGGTGGCCAGGAAAGCCTCACAACCATGGCAGAAGGCAAGGAGGAGCAAGTCACATCTTACATGGATGGCAGCAGATGAAGAGAGAGAGAATGAGAGCCAAGTCAAATGGGTTTCCCCTTATCAAACCATCAGATCTCATGAGACTTACTCACTGTCAGGAGAAAAGTATGGGGGAAACCACCCCCGTTATTTGGTTATCTCCCACCAGGTCCCTCCCAACACGAAGGAATTATGGGAGTACAATTCAAGATGAGATTTGGGTGGGAACACTGACCCAAACCATATCAGGGGACATTTATGTTGTTTCAAATATTTTGCTATTACAACAGTATTTTAATGAATAATCCTGTATGCACATTCTTCACAATTGTGCAATTCAGTCTATAAAACAAATTTCTAGAAGGAAATTTCTAGAAATTTCTTTAATGATTAATTTCTAGAAATTTTTATAGTTATATTCTCTAGACAGATCTATAATTTATTTAAGATTTACAATAGTTCATGGCATGAAAGAGTGATCCAAACTACTTTTTCCAGTAATTCCTCAGCAATGATTTCTTAAAATAAGAGTTGCTTGGTGAAAGGGTATATACATTAATACTTTTGATAGGTGAAGCAAACTGCATTCCATTTGGATTATAACAAATTACATCCTCATCAGCAACATGAGAGTAGCTCCATCGCCACATGCAGAGTGAAATATGTTATCGCTTTGTGGATTTTTTCCAAGTTATAAGTCAAAAGGGAGTATCTTGATACAGTTTTAATTTTAATTTGCATTTCTCTGATTATAATTGAGTTTGAGCATTTTTATTTTTCAATGAATTCTCCATTCATATTCTTTTACTATACTCTCATTAAGTTTTTTGTCATTTTTTTTGTTTGTAGAAGTTTTTTTATATATTAAGAACATTAATCCTTGTCGTAAATATGAACTGCAATTATTTTTTGTCTCTTATTTGCTTTTGATTCTGTTTATAGATTTTTGTTGCCACACTTTTTTAATGTAGCTGAATGTTTTAAATTTTTATGATTTATTAATTCTTTGTTAGACTTAGGCCTCATCCATGTCAGTAGTATAAAATAATTCTCCCATGTTTTCTTGTAGTATAAGCGTAGTTATATATTCTAGATAGATCTACAATTTATTGGAGATTTACAATAGTTTATGACATGAAATAGGGGTCCAAACTGCTGTTTCAAGTAATTCCTCAGCCAGCATGATTTCTTTTTTTCTTTTTTTTTTTTTTTTTGAGACGGAGTCTTGCTCTGTCGCCCAGGCTGGAGTACAGTGGCCGGATCTCAGCTCACTGCAAGCTCCGCCTCCCGGGTTTATGCCATTCTCCTGCCTCAGCCTCCCGAGTAGCTGGGACTACAGGCGCCCGCCACCTCGCCCGGCTAGTTTTTTGTATTTTTTAGTAGAGACGGGGTTTCACCATGTTAGCCAGGATGGTCTCGATCTCCTGACCTCGTGATCCGCCCGTCTCGGCCTCCCAAAGTGCTGGGATTACAGGCTTGAGCCACCGCGCCCGGCCCCAGCATGATTTCTTAAACTATCTTTTTCCCAATAATTTGAGGTACCATTTTTATCATATTCTAAATTTTCCTATGTATTTGGCACTAGTTCTGAATTTTTTATTGTAACCCACTGATCTTTCTTTCAAGTCCAGCACTGGGATCACACTGCTGTAATTATTGAGGTTGTATAATGTTTTACTACCTGGTAGAGCTAGTTGCCCCTTATTTCTACTTTTTTATTTTTCTTTTTTGAGACAGTCTGACTCTATTGCCCCGGCTGCAGTGCAGTGGTGCAATCTTGGCTCACTGCAACCTCCGCCTCCCAGGTTCAAGCGATTCTCCTCCCCCAGCCTCCTGAGTAACTGGGATTACAGGTATCTGCCACCACACCCAGCTAACTTTTTTTGTATTTTTAGTAGAGACAGGGTTTCACCACGTTGGCCAGGCTGATTTCAAACTCCTAATCTCAAGTGATCTACCCACCTCGGCCTCCCAAAGTGCTAGGATTACAGGCGTGAGCCAACACACCCAGCCTATTTCTACTATTTTTTCAGAGTTTTCTTGGGTTTATTTTAACTTTCAATTCAGTCTAGTCTAGTTCCCAAAACAAAAATCCTATCGGCATTATGAGGCAATCATATTAAATTGTGAAACTTACGATGTTGAGTTTTCCTTTCAAAAATATGCTATGCCTTTTATTTGTTCAAGGCTTCTTTCGTGCCTTAAATTTATTTTAAATGTTGCTTCATATGTGTTTTGCATATTTCTGACCAAATTTATTACTGGATAATTTTGTCTGTATTTTTAAGTGGTCCTTTTCATCTATTATGTTATAAGTTATCGTTTTATATATTAAAGTTATCAATTTCTGTATAGTAATTTTATACCCCATTACCCTACCAAATTCTTATTGTTTGTAATAGCTCTTCAGTTAATTATTTGGGGTTTACTGAATATTCAATTGCATAATTTGCAAATCCTGATAGTTTAACCAGCAGCTTTCCAACTCTGTACCTCAACTTTCTTTCTGTTGTCTAATGTATTGGTTAGTATTTCCAGAACAATGTTAAATATTAACAATGGTAGTAGACACGCTCATCTTCTCCGTAACTGTCATGGGAATGTTTTCTGTTTCCACACTAAACATGATGCTGGTTTGGGACCAGGAAAGAGATATCTTCCCATGTTAAGGAAATATCTTCTCTTTCTCTCTCTCTCTCTCTCTCTCTCTCACACACACACACACACAGAGTGAGAGGGAGAGAGAGACAGCGAGAGAGACAGAGAGAGAGAGAGAGACGGAGTCTCGCACTGTCACACAGACTGGAGTGCAGTGCAGTGGCATGATCTCCGCTCACCGCAACCTCCGCCTGCCGGGTATAAGTGATTCTCCTGCCTCAGCCTCCCGAGTAGCTGGGATTATAAGCGCCCTCCACCATGCCCTGCTAAATTTTTGTTTGTTTGTTTGTTTGTTTGTTTGTTTGTTTGTTTTTGAGACGGAGTCTCGCTCTGTCACCCCAGCTGGAGTGCCGTGGTGCTATCTCGGCTCACTGCAAGCTCCGCCTCCTGGGTTCACGCCATTCTCCTGCCTCAGCCTCCCCAGTAGCTGGGACTATAGACGCCCACCACCACGCCCGGCTAATTTTTTGTATTTTTAGTAGAGACAGGGTTTCACCATGTTAGGTAGGATGGTCTCCATCTCCTGACCTCGTGATCCGCCCACGTTAGCCTCCCAAAGTGCTGAGATTACAGGCGAGAGCCACGGAGCCTGGCTCTTTCTCATATTTATTGAATAATGTTGTTTGCTTTGTTAAAAGAGAGAACTGGTGTTGAAAGTTATCAAATGCCATTTTAGTATCTGTATAAATAATCATATGGTTTTTTTCTCCTTAGATTTGTTATTATAATGAAGTACATTACTAGATTTTCTAATATTAAACTTAGAATAAACCATATTGATTATGCTTTATTATTTAAAGTACTGCTGGATTTTGTTTGTTAATATGTTCTGCTTACTTTATGAAAATAATTTAGAAATTTTCATTCTTAGCCTATGCTTTGGAGCTGTTTAAGTAGCAATAGAATTATCAGTTCTTAAATATCTGTTTGTAGGGATGAAATCGAGCTGTTTTGATTTTCTGTGCCTCCTATTTGGGCTTTAAAAAAATGCTTTCTTCTGAGAAAATTACCCATTTCATCCACATTTTCAAATTAATTTGCATGGAATTGATTAGTCATGATTCTTTACAGTTCCTCTGTTTCTAAGGTGGATTCCGTTATCTGTCCTGATTCATCTGTTTGATTAGAGTCTTCCGTAGAAGTTTCCTCATGCAGGTACCTAAATGATATGTCCTCTGAATCTTTGTATATCTTCTCTGGAAAGAAGTGTATTTTGGCAGGGAGTAGTACTTTTGGGTCTCAGAGTTGCTGTCCTTTATGCCTATATTCTAGATGCTCTGTGGATGTCATTCTATAATCTTTTCTTTCCAGCGTTCTTTCCAGTATAAGAAGTTCAATACTTTTTCCTTTGAAAACACCTTGTACTTTCTGTCTGGAAGATTGTAAGACTATTATTACACCCTTGGAGTTTAGGAATGACATTGGGATGACCTGATATAGTGAGCTTGCCAATCTGCAAAATAATTTATTTAGTAAGCTCTGGGGAATTTCTGTTTTCTTTTTGTTTATTATGGCTCCTTGTCTATATAACGCCCTTCTTTCAGGAATGCCCACTATTCATATATTAGATCTCCTAGATGAGTCGTTCAAAATTTTTATAGTTTCTTCATGCTTTCCAAATATCTATAAAATTGTCTTCCAAGCCACAAATTCTGGCCTCATCGGTGGCCATCTTTTCTTCAATTTATCTAAGACATTTCGTATATTTAAAAAAACAAAACAAAACAAAACATTGAGTTTTAGAATAAAAAGTTGCCTGTGCTGTAATCAGATATCTGTAAGTGTTCCTATATTTTTACCAAGAGTGAGGAATGGAGAGTTCAAGCTATTATTTGCTTCCTCCTCAGTTCTTTTCACTAGATGATACCTAATCTAGTTTTCCACTTGTTTTCCTTCTCTAGGGCTACTGGGTTTCTTATATGGATTGTTATTTTTTCTTGCATATTCTTTGGGGTTTGGACCCAGCTGCCAGGTCACCTTAAAAGGAACAAAGTTCTAGATGGAAAGCATGGTGAGCTCCAGCCAAGTTGTCATCCCCTGTTGATGCACCAGGAGGTAGTCTCCTCTCTCTCTCTCTCTCTCTCTCTCTCTCTGTCTCTCATTCAGTGACCCAACCTGCCTTTTCTTCTCTCTGTCTTTTTCAGTAACTTTAGAGGTTTTTACTTACATGGATGAATTATATAGTGGTGAAGTCTGGGTTATTGATGGATCCATTACCCAAATAGTGTACATTGTACCTAATAGGTGATTTTTTTAATCCCTTACCCTCCTCCCAGCCTCCCCACTTCTGAGTCTTTCAACATTCCTTACACCACTGTGTATGCCTTTGCCTACCCATAGCTTGGCTCTCACTTATAAATGAGAACATGCAATATTTGGTTTTCTGTTCCTGAGTTACTTCATCTAGGATAATGGCCTCCACAGCTCCATCCAAGTTGCTGCAAAATACATTATTATTATTATTATTATTATTATTTTATTTTTTTTTTTTGAGACTGAGTCTCCCTGTGTCGCCCAGGCTGGAGTGCAGTGGCGCGCTCTCCACTCACCGCAAGCTCCGCCTCCCGGGTTCACGTCATTATGGTTGAGTAGTATTCCATGGTGTATATATATGCCACGTTTTTCTTATGCATTCATCAGTCGGTGGGCACTTAGGTTGGTTCCATGTCTTTGTAATTGTAAATTGTGTTGTGATAAACATATGAATGCAGTCTTTTATATATAATGACTTCTTTTCCTTTGAGTAGATACCCAGCAGTGGGATTGCGAAATCGAATTGCATTTTTAAAAAGTCAAAAAACAACAGATGTTGTGAAATGGAAACGTTTATACTCTGTTAGTAGCAATGTAAATTAGCACAATATCTATGGAAAACAGTATGGTGATTTCTCAATCCACCTTTTTAACTTTCCCACATCCCCTTAAAGGACTGAGATGACGAGTTCCTCCAGACAATCACACAGGTGGTAATATGCTTCCTTCTTTAGTAGGCCCAACAGCCCCTTCACCCAGCTATCTTCTTGGATACCGCTGTTCTAATCCCCACCCAAGGACTCCATGCCACCAGTCCCTAGATTCTGTCTAGTGGCTGAGGGGGGGGAAAGAAAATCCCATGATGCCATTGTCCACTGGATCCAGGCAGGACTGAGAACTCACATTCCCCAGATACTACTTCCTGCTGGGCTTAGGAGAGGTAACTCATGGTTGAATTGGAATTGGAAAGGAAGAAGTCTGGGTTGAATTTAAGCTGTCATATTGCCACTAACCATTTCAGCTGAGACAGGAGTTTTGTATTCTAAACTCCATGAATGGGATCCATGATGTCCTGAAATTGCCATCGAATCCTATCTATCTATCTATCTATCTATCTATCTATCTATCTATCTATCTATCTATATTTTTCTGTGGATTTTATTGGCAGGTTTTAATCAAATTCTCAAAGAGATATTTAGAATCAGTCTTACAGAATCATACCCAACCTTGATAAAATCCCCAATATGCCAATTAGTCCGCTGTAGATAATATTCTAAGTCCAATAGTAAAGAGGGTCTCAGTCTTTCAAACACTGGTGATTATATCTGGAAGTCAGTTTAAAGCAGTAAAATTAAGATAGTTTTGTTTTCCTTTTTAAAAGCGGGAAGCGGAATGGGGAAGAATAGCTTAAAATTTCTTACATTCTGGCAAGGACAAGTTGATGGTGACCCTTTGGCACCTGGCATTCAACTTCCAAATATCAAATATATTATTTTCTATCTCTTGAAAAGATATTACTGGCTTTAATCAAAAGTAGGTCAGCATGATGTCCACTACAAAGAGCTTATGTGGTTACCTTTGAAACACTAGCCCCAGCAATTCTAGTGGAAAAAAGATTTTATGCTTTTTTATTTGAGGTGAACCTAAATAGAAAATGAATTTAGAAAGATCTTCTTTGTCTCTAGCTGGTAGAGAAAAATGTAGTCGTAAAATATGCCTTAAATTATTTTTAGATTTTTAAAATATATCCGTACATTCTTTTTATGCAAGTTACTCTTTTTTACATATACTTTAAGTTCTAGGGTACATGTGCACAACGTGCAGGTTTGTGACCTATGTATACATGTGCCATGTTGGTGTGCTGCACCCATCAACTCAGCAAGTTACTCCTACACATAATGATAACCCAGCTAGAACACTGCCAAGTGGGAGCAGAGTGGGAAGAGGAAGCGATTAGGCCATCAGCGTAGGGCCTTCATGCTGAAGGCCTGAGGACAGACCCTTTTACTACAATCTACAGTTCCCTACACATTCCCCTTAAATTAACTAAAGTGCACTCTCATAAGTATAAAGATATAAAAGCATTATCAAGAATTTATATAGTCCTAAGACTTTTACCCATATATTAGCTATAATAATATTAGCTATAATCAAAGGATATGAATAAAAGCTTGCCAAATTTTCTAAAAGAAATATGCAGTTTTTAATGTCTTAATCATGTAATGGCTATATATAAACTTAGTCTTTCATTATACTTCATCTCTTCGCACTACCTGTTATCCTTTTAACAAATATGTGCTCAATTATTATTACTTGCTGTGCGATTGTTGTTGTTAAGTAGCACATAGCCAAAGCCATGTCCAGGTACCTAGAATTCAGCCATCCCTCAATTTAACCAAGGAATGAACATTAGTAGATACAATAAGAATAAATTGCATCGGTGACTATCACTAAATGATCCAGAGCTTAAGTCCACTAAAGCCAGATGCACCCATTCTTTCAATGCAGCTACTACCAAATCATCAGAAATAGCACTCCACATGAGACCTGCATACCACCCTAATTTAAAGCAATGCCACCTTACCACCTTTTTGCTGGGAATTTTTCCTCTAGCTCCCAGGTGGTACTCAAAATGATTTCCTAAACTTTATTTAACCGTGCTGTGTTTATTGGTTTCAGATGGCTATACCACTGATGACATAGAGTTTTACTGGAATGGAGGAGAGGGGGCAGTAACTGGTGTTAATAAAATCGAACTTCCTCAATTTTCAATTGTTGACTACAAGATGGTGTCTAAGAAGGTGGAGTTCACAACAGGTGAGGTTGTTTCCCCCAAAAGGTACTAGAGGTGCTGTGAAAGGAAGAGGATGGTTCCAACCAAATGATGGTCTGATTACTTGTCTTTTGTTTCTCAACTCAGGAGCATATCCACGACTGTCACTAAGTTTTCGTCTAAAGAGAAACATTGGTTACTTCATTTTGCAAACCTACATGCCTTCTACACTGATTACAATTCTGTCCTGGGTGTCTTTTTGGATCAACTATGATGCATCTGCAGCCAGAGTCGCACTAGGTAATACATTCTCAGCACTGCAGAGAACTAACAGGTTTTATTTTCAAACAAATAACCAATATCAGGAATTAGAGGGAAGGGCTCTCTTACAACAAGCCAAAGAATTAGATCATCATAAGAGTCCCTGAATATAAGACATCTAAATGTAAGCATGTCTACAATGAATATTCTACAATGTACTGTCTTTTTAGCATTTTACCAAAACAAACAAACAAAAATCTTGGACTATATCTAGCACTACTTAAGTGTCTCATGGAATATATTTTTAAATTCTCATTACGCTAATTTTTACTAACTTTGGGTTGACTTCCTCTTTAATCCCTGTTTTTAACAGTGAAGAACATACACAATGCACTATTTTCAAATGAATTTGGAGAAAGCTAAACCATGTGACTAACAACAAGCTGTCAATTGCTGAGAAATACTATCCTTTGGATACTAACTAAAATTAAATCGTATTAAGCCGAGTCTCCTTTAAGTGGAGTTTATTACACTTGAATAAGGCACAGATAATTCATCAGCTATATTAATAATCTGTGGTCAAGACAGAATAAAAATGATTTCCTTCTTGGGGGAACAAAATTTAGAACTAATCCTGCCATGGTTAATTAATTGCTGAAAGCTGATGGGTATGTTTGAGACTTTAAAGCATTCCTTGGAAGGTTAGGATGTGTAAGGTCTGTCTGGTGAATCTGGGGATGTGCAAGTCTGTGTCACTGTCTGATCCTACAGCCATTTCAGTTATTTCTTTCTGGGGCAAATTCTCTCTCACACACATACACTCACACACATAACATTTCTGGCTAAGCTAACATATTTCATCTCTTCATTTCGGAGACTATTAAGCTGGACTAGATGATCAGCATACCTGTTCACAGCTACACTAATTGCCATCACTACAGCTTACTTGTAATGACTGAATACATAAAGCTCACAAAGTCAAGTGTTTGTTTGTAGCACTTTATCAATCTTTGAACAACCTAAGATTAAAGAAAGCAAATAATAGTATCACACGTATGTATCTGCATATATTACTTGAACATGAGTATTGTTATGTCTATATGCTACACTTAAGAAAAAAACAGTGGATGGTGTCCACAGCAGAGAATAATAACTAGTAAGTTTATGAATTGTGGTTTTCTTTACTCTTCTATCCTCAAAGCTAATACTATTTTAATTAGAGATATTAGAGATGTTAGTATATAAAGGTGCTTGTTTAAGCTATTCTTTGGACTGTAAAACTTGAGATATTTTAAAACATGTAATTTAAAATGGCATTCATTTACTAACACTTTTTGTATAAAAATGTAAAACAAGGAATAGAAGCAGAAATGCAACTGGCGAATTTGTAAGTGACTCATTCATTTCTGTGAAGCACATTAGCTAGAGTTATATCAGGTGAAATTTAAAGATTTTTTTAAAGAAATAAGAAAGACCACTCATTATAGCATTTTATATCAGCCCAGCACATTAGAATTTATTACTGATCTGAACCACTTTAATTTTTTGTCTGGCAGTCCTGACCTCCTGCTTTATCTGTTCTTCTAAAAGTTGAATAGTCAAATCCGGGAATATACATCTAGAATAATCTGATTGGCAAATGAATGCGAAACTATTTTTTCCTTCATTTCATTTTGCTACCTCCCATTCCCTTTGGAAGTTTTCCTTTGTCTTTACTATCTATTCCATACTTTCTGACTTTATTTTTAAGAGCCTCTATCAAATTTTCGATTTTACCTTTTCATCTCATTGCTTATTTTAAATGCTATTGTGTAACATTTCTGTGCTCTTTTGACCCTCACTGGGTGGCCTAAAATAAAATAACTAATCTCAGATTTTCTGTTTACCCAGTTATAAAATGAGAATAATATACACTTCTTATCATTTTCAGGCTGTTATGACAGCCATATAGGATAATTTATAACTGTGATTATTTAAAAATGTACAACACTACACAAATGTATAATATTAGTATGCAGAGCAAATATCTACGCTAGATTCTGACTTCTTTTTCACTTCTTGCTTTTCGCAGTTATCACTTCATCATCACCATCATCACCACAAAATATGTTATACAGCTAAGCAAACGTTATACTATTAAGAATGCTATATTTAATAAAGTAAATAAAACACAATCTGTCCTTTATGAGCTTATAGTCTTAAACTTCTTTAACAAATCCAAGTTCAAACTTTTAAGAAGTTGTTTTCTGACATCACGGAACTAATTCATGCTAGGTTCTGGAACCAAGAAAATAGATAATATTTGAAATATCAAAGTAACAAGATAATAGTAAATGTAAAATATACATAAATCAAGCACTTGATACAAATTATGACATTTCTCATGTTTCCTCTTTTGGTGATGTTTTGCTATGAATTACACATAATTATTTTAAAATGCAATACTGACCTTGTAATTTGGGTGTCCTGTTGATTCATGGAATGAAGTAGATCTCAAACTGGTCAGCAGCTTTCAATTTGGTAGAGGATGCTATAGGGATTAGTATCACAAAGACAAATTTAGGAGCACAATGAATGAGATGCTGAGAAAAGGAAGAAGAAAAATGTGGTCACGTAATAAAGTGAGTGACATTCAATAGTAGGATTTCAATGGGATTTTGATCTGCTTTTCCATCTGCTTTTGTTTTTATTTTGTGCAATTAAAAAACATGTTTTCAACCCTTCATTAACTACACATTCTATTTTATGATTCATTAATGGACTATGTAGGGAGGCTAATGCCTTGTCTTTCAAAATATCTGCCCTTTTTGCCCAGTGGTTTATCATGCTACTGTGATCACTCAGGGGCATGAATAAGGAAATGGCAAATGGCATCTGTCCTCTCAATCTTGAAAAAGGAACTTAATAGTGGTGCCTTTAGCTAAGCGTTGTCTTTCTCTTTCACAGGAATCACGACAGTGCTTACAATGACAACCATCAGCACCCACCTCAGGGAGACCTTGCCAAAGATCCCTTATGTCAAAGCGATTGATATTTATCTGATGGGTTGCTTTGTGTTTGTGTTCCTGGCTCTGCTGGAGTATGCCTTTGTAAATTACATCTTCTTTGGGAAAGGCCCTCAGAAAAAGGGAGCTAGCAAACAAGACCAGAGTGCCAATGAGAAGAACAAATTGGAGATGAATAAAGTCCAGGTAAGATATCAAATATTCCTAACAATATTCTTGTTAAATTTATCAGCATCATGATGCCCAGGGCTCTCATAACTTCAAAACAATTAATAAAATATTAGTTTATCTTTAATAAGACTCAACCAAGCCTTCATTTTACATATTCAGGGATTAAGGAATGAAGAAGTTAGATTGTGGGTTATATTGATTAGTAATATACCCTGGAACTCAACCCCAAGTCCATTATTGTTTATTCTAAACCATTTGTAAAAGCATATGTAAAGTAATCATGCTAGATTTGCGTGGTAAATACATGAGAGAACTGAAGTGAATACACTTTGCACTCCTAAATGCAGATGAGGCACAGTGGCCATAACCACAGACTGAAATCAAACTGCCTGGTTTTCATTTGCAGTTTAGTCACCTACTGGCTTTACAACTTCAGCCAAATCAACCTACTTAAGTCTTTATCTAGCCTTTTCTCTCAGTGTCCTCATCCATAAAATGGAGATTATTATAGTATGTCTATCTCACAGAGTTGTTGTAAGAACTGAGTTTTTCTCATTGGTACATCTTCTAACCTGTGATCTCATTGGATGGAATTAAATTTAAACGAATGATCTGTTTATTCTTTTTTTTTTTTTTTTTTTTTTTTTTGAGATGGAGTCTTGCTCTGTTGCCCAGCCTGGAGTGCAGTGGTATGATCTCGGCTAACTGCAAGCTCCGCCTCCTGGGTTCACGCCATTCTCCTGCCTCAGCCTCCTGAGAGGGACTACAGGCGCCCACCGCCACGCCTGGCTAACTTTTTGTATTTTTTTAGTAGAGACGGGGTTTCACCGTGTTAGCCAGGATGATTTCGATCTGACCCCGTGATCCTCCCGCCTCAGCCTCTCAAAGGGCTGGAATTACAGGTGTGAGCCACTGTGCCCGGCCCTGTTTATTTTTTAAAAACATCTCTGTAGCCTCTACCTCTGAGCCATTTTTCACTGAAATCAATTTACCGTTAAGGACATTGACATGTGTATCTATCTCAAATTGTTTTCAAGATAGCACACAGGGTGACAACTGTTCATTTAGGCACTGATCTAGGCATTTGGGATACTGATGTGAATGAGACAAAATTCCTTACCCTCATGGACCTTAGGTTCTAACATGGGAAGATAGGCAATAAACACAAACAAATAGTAAGAGGATACTTTTAGTTACTAGTAAGTGCTAAAAAGAAAGTAAAACAGTGACTCATATCTGTAATCCCAGCACTTTGGGAGGCTGAGGCAGGTAGATCACTGGAGCCTAGGAGTTTGAGACCAGCCTGGGCAACATGGCAAAACCTTGTCTCTACAAAAAATATAAAAATTAGCCAGGCATTTTGGTGTTTGCCTGTAGTCCCAGCTACTTGGGAGGCTGAGACGGGAGGATTGCTTAAACCCGGAAGGCAAATGTTGCAGTGAATAGAGACTGCGCCACCGTACCCAGTCTGGGTGACAGAGTGAGACTCTGTCTTAAAGTAATAATAATATAAAAAAGAAAAACAGAGTACTGAACAAGAGAGTATTTGGGTCAGATTTAAGGGAGCAGGATACTTTGGTAAGACCTCTCTGTGGAATGACCATTTGATCTGAGACCTATGTGACGAGAAACAGCTAACCATGCCATGTCCATTCTAGGTAAACGAAATAGCAAGTGCACAGGCTCTGAAGCAGGAATTCCTGTGTGTTTAAATACTGAGAGAAGACCAGTAGAGCAAGAGCAGAGTTAGTGAGGGAGAAAGCAGAATAGTGTGAAATGTGGTTGGATAATTAAGCTTAGGCCAAATTATAAATTTTCAGGGTGTATCTTCATGCTCTTTAGTATGACGAAAGTTTGGACAAACACTGTTTGAAAAATTAGCAAAGAAAACTTAGAGATTCAGCCAAGTGGTTAAAATGCAAAGGAACACATCAAATAAACTTCTATCTTTGTGTGAGGCACTATGTTCAGTGCTATGGGAAGAGAAGTAGACAAGATATTTGCCCTCAAGAATCTTCTGATCTTGTTGTGATAAGAATATTATACTCATATGAAGTGATTATAAAATGAGACAGGACACAGTTAGTTTGAGTTGTATACCGGAAAAGAAGCAGCTTCCCAATGTCTGCTTGTAACCATACCAGCTTTAAAAGTATTTTGGGAGGCCACCTCTTTTCTATTCCCATCCTCATCTCAGTTGCCTTCCAAACATACTAGTTCATCCTCTGCACATCTTGGAATGTGTGTTAATTGATAAGTCACGAGGGAAAACCCTACCCAAAGGAGGTGGAATAGGTTCAGTGCTCGGAAAATTCAGAAGGCATGAACTGAATGGATACTCAAAGATAAGTAGAATTTAGGAAAGTATGATGAAGAAAGCAGGGCCCTTCAGTTGCTAAAAAGCAACGTTCTCTAGGGAGAGTAATTAAATTGAAACAGGAGAGTTCCCTGATCCGCTCATCTGTTGGGCTGCCACGCACTCGAACCCTATGGGAGGGGGAGCATGAAGACGGACAGGTGTGGGAGCCAGGGCCAGCACTTTTGGGTTCTGGCCCCATGGTAGCATCTAGAGGTGGGTGCCTGCGATTCCTGAAGCCCCAGTAGGTGTGTTACAGTGCTCCTTTAGCTCTGCCATCTGCAGATAGCTTAAGTGTTAACCAGCTCAGTGCCTCTTTGGTACCCAGGTTCTTGTCTGGAGTCCAGGAAGAATCAGGTCATACGGACAAGTTGAAGGATGGTAAATGTGGAGGATCTTATTGCTGGATGGAGGTGGCTCTCAGTGAGATGAATGGGGAGCTGGAAAGGGGCTGGAGTGTTTCCACAGAAAAATAGACATAATTATGACAAAATTCAAAAACAAATCATATTGAAACAGGGCAGAATACTTTTTATCAGACTCATCCTCCTGTTGATACAAATAATAAACTGTGAGCACATGTTTAGAAATCTGCTTTAAGACATGGGAGAGTAGGCCGGGCGCGGTGGCTCAAGCCTGTAATCCCAGCACTTTGGGAGGCCGAGACGGGCGGATCACGAGGTCAGGAGTTCGAGACCATCCTGGCTAACACGGTGAAACCCCGTCTCTACTAAAAAATACGAAAAACTAGCCGGGCGAGGTGGCAGGCGCCTGTAGTCCCGGCTACTCGGGAGGCTGAGGCAGGAGAATGGCGTAAAAACCCGGGAGGCGGAGCTTGCAGTGAGCTGAGATCCGGCCACTGCACTCCAGCCTGGGCGACACAGCGAGACTCCGTCTCAAAAAAAAAAAAAAAAAAAGACATGGGAGAGTAACAAAACAAGCAAAAGATAAAAGAGAATCAACCTTCAAAAGAAAGGAACCACACTGTGTGAAATCCATGTTTATACAGCTTTTCCCCTGAAGCCATGCCCCAGGCTGACGAATGTGGGGCGGCAAAACTTCTGTAGAAACTGACATTTTATTGGCCTGAGAAGTCAGATCATGGAGTTTGATTCTTCCAGAGTTCCTGGAAATTTCAGAAGTGAGCCATAGCAGAAACTCGACACCTGAGTGTAAACATCCTCAGCTTGATCCCTGAACTACAAATGTACAGGTTAAATACCAAGGAGTGCAGAAAGAAAAAATAGCTAGAAGCTGGGGGAAAGAAAAATGAACTGAAATTTTAGTTACTGTCCACCATATAAAAGTCAGAGTTTGGCGTTTGAGTCCAGCCTGTTGGGGAGTGTGGGGGTAGTAAGCACATTAGGTTTTCCATAAAAATCTCAAGAGGCTTATACCTTAAGAGTAAAGGATAAGTCACAAGAATAAGGGATTCCCCTTGGGTTAAGGGAAAACCTAAAACAAGCTCACCCTAATGACACACAAAACCAATTCTCCACATATTCTGGGTGATATGTTAGTCATATAACTGCCTACCAAACCGAACTCAACATTCTTTGGGGGAGATAGCAGAATCTAGAGTCTCTATGGTGCATCATTCAAAATATCTAAGATAGAGTAAAATGTTACTAGACATGAGAAGAAACAGGAAAATGTGATCATTATTAAGAGAAAAACATTTGTCAATAGAAACAGAGCAGTAAAAGTCTCAAATGTCGGCCTAAAAGATAATTAGTATAAAGAACTATAATTAATGTATTTAAAAGTTCATAAGAAATAGCCCAAAACTGGAAACAGCCAAAATATCCTACAATAGATGAATGGTTAAACAAACTGTGGTATATTCATACTATGGAGTACTAGTCCAATAAAAAAGAAATCAGCTATTGATACACACAAAAACTTGGATGTCTCTCAAGGGCATTAGATTGAGTGAAAAAAGCCAGTATTAAAAGGTTATAATACTGTATTATTCCATTTATATAACACTCTTGAAATAACAAAATTATAGAGATGAAGAACAGATTCGTGGGTGCCAGGAGTTAGTGATAGTGGGGAAGGATGTGGATGGTTGTGACTGATTATAAAGAAGTAGTGTGAGGGAGATCATTGCAGTGATGGAATAGTTCTGTAACTTAATTGGAATGCTTGTTACATGAATCTATATATCCAATAAAATTACACAGAACTGTACACACTTTATGTCAATGTCACTTTCCTGATTTTCATATTATATCATAGTTATGTAAGATGTAATCAGTTGGAGAATCTGAATAGGGGAGTACATGGGGCCCCTCTGCGCTATCTTCACAACTTTCTGGGAATCTATAATAATTTCCAAATAAAAAGTTTCAAATAAAGTCCATAGGAAAAATTGATATGGTATATGAAGAAATGGGGAGTTTCAGAAGATAACTGAAAGTATAAAAGTGGGACAATGGAAATCACAGAATTTAAATTTTTATTAGATGAATTAACATCACATTGTATACAATAGAAAAAAGGATTAGCAAAATTGAAGGTCATATTGGGCTTTTCTCAATTTCTCAATTGTAGCAGTTCTTACCATAAATGCTACTACTTTGGGGTTGCCTTAATAGATACCCTTACTCTTGATTTATTATTTGGTATCTTTGTTAATTGTTCTCATGGGATCCTGTGCTTTTTCACAATAGGACTTCCATGATAGTTAGTATATGTTTATTTGTATAATTATATTTTAAAATCTGTTTCTCTTATTAAGCTACAGCTTCCCAATTATACACCCCAGAGCCCTTGTCTATTACATTTATTGTTCTTTCCTTAGTAGCTAAAAGGTAGATACCAAATAAGTACTTGTTAAATGAATGAATTAATTAATTGATAAATACTGGAGAGTTGTTCTCCATTTAAGATGTTTTTAGAAACCACACAAAGCATTCAGTGTTACATTATGTTTTATAAAATTCTTACATATTCATAATAAGTAAGAAAAAGAGACTATACTCCACTTCAGCTTCTGCTCCAGACTGTCTTACTGTTCCTATCATTTTTATTTTCAAAAAAAAAAATTAAGTATGCTTTACATCAACCTCTGCTGTTCTTTTTGAATCACAGTGCCATATAACATCACATGTAATCTTCAAAGGAGCATTATGGCTAAGATTTTGAAATGGCATTGTTCGTCTGGGACTGCCCAAGGTTCATTGTCTCATGCCAAGGAAATCAAGGACGCAGTCACACAAGGAGTGAGGTTAAGAGCAGAGGTTTAGTAGGCGAAAGAAAGAGAAACACTCTCTCCTGCAGAGAGAGGGCTCCCAAGCGGGTCTTCTGGTCTGTGGTGAAATGCAATAGGTTTTATAGTTGAATAAGAGGAGGCAGTGTCTGATTTACATAGGGCATGAAAGATTAGTCAGACCAGGTCTGCCATTTGCATAAGGCTCAAAAAACTGGTTAAGGCTAGATGTGCCATTTGCATAGTGTGTGAAAGAGCTGGCCACCCCACTCTAATTTTTTATTATGCAAATGGGTTCTCTACCTGGATGGCGCCATGTTGCCTGCTTCTCTGTTCTGTACATGGCATGACAAAGGAAAGAGAAGATGGAGCCTTCATGTTGAACATACCTGGCTTCCAGGTAGCCCTTTTCTACTGGCACAGCTGCCAGCATTCACCGTGAAAGCTTCCAACTTCCTTACCTATGTCTACAGCTTGATTTTTCAGGCTGCTGTTTGTTAGAAAAGAAACGATTTTGGGGGCTGTTTTTTGCTAAAACAGAAATTCCGCCAAGGACTCTGTTGTCCTTACTATCTGTCTAAATAATTTCTTTCTATCTCCTGTATCAATTTTATAAACTTCTTCATATTTAGGTGGGATAATAATACAGCATTACCATCTCATGCAAGTTATAATCATCCCTGCACCTGCTTAGGTTTTGTAGTTCCTAACTTTCTCATCCTCTTCTAAAACCAAAAGCCCAGATGGATAATATGTCAATAACGAAGCAAGTATTTGCTTCATCTATTCAATGTGTCATTTCAGCAGTTACATTCATAATGCAAACTGCGTGGTATTTTAAATTGCTACCCACCAGTTAAACTCAAAAATATAAAAAAGACTATTAATTTTTAAAAATATAATGGTTGGATGATCCTCTACTTTCAGATGCTTGTAAACAGTTAAATTTAAATGACATCTGTGCCCTGGTCCCAAACAATTTTCATTTGAGGGATTTCCTCAGTATTTGCCTTGGTTCACTGGAGCATAGAGTGGCCTTGTTCAGTTATTACACATTACTTTTGATAGCTCTGGCTGGGCAGCCAGGTCAAGGGGTATTTGTACTGAAGCTTCAGGAGTGCTTGCTTTGTCTTGATTTATATTTCCTCCAGCTGCTCTGAAGCATCTTTTTATATCAGTGCAGATGCTAGATCCAGACATTAGGAGAGTTTCAACCTCTAAGGTGATAAAGACTGTAGATTCATAAGCCCCTCAGGCATCATTTGAAACTAGAGATGGTATTTAGAGTTTTGAAAGATAGATTTCACAGTACGACTAGGCTTTAAGTAAGCTACCTCTGGGCCACTTTTATACTCATCTTGAACTTTTTCAGTTGTATATACTAGCCACAATGCCTGTCCATTTGCAAATACATGAAATGGCTGAAATTGTAGCTTGGGTGGTCTGTGAGCAGATACCGATTCAGTCATTCTGTGTCACAGGGGACACCAGAGGATATCTGCCAAAGATTCATACTGTGAATCCTGAGTATCTGAGATATGTCTTAGTTAATCTAGAAAGTTTATTTTGCCAAGGTTGAGGACGTGTGTCTTTGACACAGCCTCATTAAGTCCTATCGACATATGCCCAAGGTGGTCAGAGCACAGCTTTATACATTTTAGGGAGACATGAGACATCAATCAACATATGTAAGATGAACATTTGTTCGATCTGGAAAGGAGGGACAATTCGAGGCAGGGAGGGGGCTTCCAGGTCACAGGTAGATAAGAGACAAATGGTTGCATTCTTTTGAGTTTCTGATTAGCCTCTCCAAAGAAGGCAATCAGATATGCATTTACCTCAGTGAACAGAGGGGTGACTTTGAATAGAATGGGAGGCAGGTGTACCTAAGCAGTTCCCAGTTTGACTTTTGCCTTTAGCTTAGTGATTTTGGGGCCCCAAGATTTATTTTCCTTTCACAATACCAAATATGTGGCTGCATCCCCAATAGTCAAGAAATAGATTTTTTCCCCTTAGAATCAGATATTAGTATTTTGATCTGGCCTCTTCTCTCCCATTCCTGTTCTCCATCGTGAGTCACCCAAACACTTACAGACAAGTTTCTAAATGTGAATCAGCTCTGTATTGTGGTTAATTCCAGGATGCAATGTGCAGGTGGAGGTGGGCATTGTAAAGGTATACAGCTCTGTCTTTAGGTCCAGCTTGAAACAGCTCCATATCTGTCAGTCTTTGAGCCTGGGACTTCAGACCAACTGGAAAACTCATCCTGCCTTTGATGAAACTTTCACCATCTATACCTAACATCCAGAATTTCTACTGACAGCCTGTGTTGATAGTTCATGAACTTCTTTATTCCTCAAACCCCTGGCCAAATCTGGCTTCGTTCACTTTTTGTTCTCTAGCCTTCATTTAATACTATCCTATCTCCCGTCTTCAGAAGTCTAATTTTCCTTTTCAGGAATCTCTGTCTTTTATTTTCTATTTCTTTCTCTACCCAGATATCTAGATCTCTTTTGGTGAACAAGAAAGAAGTCTACTGTATTTATCTAGTTTAAGAATAAAAGAGGAGGGAAAGGGATTTATTGGTCCACACGACTAGAAAGGTTGCAGCATAGTCCTAGTTTCACATGTGCTGTTCCAGGTGCCCAAACAATTTGTCAGAAGTATCTCTCTTCATCTCTTAATTCTGCTTTCTTTTATATTGACTTTGTTTTGACCCTTCCCTCATGGTGGTCCCAAAGTTCCAAGTTTACAGTGTCAAATCTCTTTGACCCTAGCACAAAATTATTTCTTATATCCAATAGTTCTAATTTAAAAAGGCCCAGGATTGAGTCTTTTTGCACAGACTTGTCATATTTTCATGCAGAAGTCAATTCTTCTCACCAGGAAGATGGAAAATGCTAAATGCCCAGGTCTGGATCACACACGTGTCCCTAGAACCTGGAAGATGCAATCAGGCATACTTCAACCATATGAACCAAAAGAATATCAGGGCATTATCATCACAGGAAGGTAGAATGGAATCAGATAGGTCAAACTAATAGGCATCCACCACTACCTACTAGGACCCTTGGGATGTTTGGGTGGAATACAGACTAGGAGGATCAATCTAAAATGAGATGAACTCAAACTGGTGTTTTTAGCAAGCTTCCCAATTCATTCAGATATACCTCAATGTCTGAGAACCACAACCCTGGAGATCCTAGAGATTCTAGCCACCTCTGCAGGTGTCCTTGGCCATTGAAACTCAGAGTTCAGAGAGATGGCTCAAAGTGTAAGTTTCAGATTTCCCCATTCTGCAGACATTTACTCAGCAAAATGTATCTTAGGCTCAGTTCTGGAAAAGCAAGGAGGACATACTGAGTAGTGATGAATAACAAAAAAGCACCTGCCCTCCTGGAGCTTATATTCCAGTTGAGGTAATTGATAAATATGTGAATAAACACACGATATAATGGCAGATGATGATAAATATGGTAAAGAAAATGATGAGAAGCTAGCCAGGTAACAATGTGGGCAAGAAACAGCATTGCACAAGAGAAGCATAGCAGGTGAGAATGCCCTGTGGACTTAGGAGCATCAAGAGACAGCCAAAATAAGGCTGGTGTGGCTGGTGCAGTGCTCAAAAGCAGCCTGGTAGGAAATGAGAGCTGAGGTACCCACAGGAACCAAACCACATGGTGCTTTTTGGACTAGGGTAAGAAATTTGGAATTCATTCTATGTTTTGGAAAGTAACTAGAAGATACACACAGAGTCAACAGACGATATAAATAGACATCATTTATTTTACTTTCTCTTTTTCTTTTTTTTTTTTTTTAAAGACAGAGTCTCCCTCTATCACCTAGGTTGGAGTGCAGTGGTGCAATCTCGACTCACTGCAACATCTGCCTCCTGGGTTCAAACAATTTTCATGCCTCAGCCTCCCTGAGTAGTTGGGACTACAGGTGCCTGCCACCACACCCGGCTAATTTTTGTATTTTTAGTAGAGATGGGGTTTCGCCATGTTGGCCAGGCTGGTTTAGAACTCCTGACCTCAGGTGATCAGCCCACCTCGGCCTCCTAGAGTGCTGGGATTACCTGCGTGAGCTGCTGCACCTGGCCTGTTTTGCATTTTTCTTTTTTCTTTGAGATGGAGTCTCGCTCTGTCGCCCTGTTTTACATTGTTAAATGATCACTCGAGTTTCTATGCAGAGAAAGGACCACAGGGCAACATTTCTGGAAAGAGGAAGATCACTTAAGATGCAAGAGGTGATGGTGGAAAGAAGAAGACATGGAATACACCTGCTATGTGCTCATAAATACTAAAAAAAGAAAGAAAAAAGTGAACAGAATCAGGTTGTATTTAAAAGTAGAGCAATTTGGACCTGCTAAAACATAGAATGGGAGAAATAAGGAAAAGAAAGGAATCCAGGATAAATGTATCTACCTGAGTAATGTTCCAGAAAATTGCCAGTTGTTTCGTTTTATTTTTGTTTTTCTTTTTTTCCTTTTCTATTTCCTGGATAATATAATTTATTTGTCTTAGACTTATGTAAATTTGCACTTAATCTTCTGTTCCTTCTCAAAATGATAATAAAGTTTCCACTTCTGCCACAAGCTTTCAGGATATGCAAAGAGACATGCAAAGCATCACCAGAACCTCCCATCTCCTCCCCGCATAAAAGGTTTCAGGAATTCCAGGCTAAGAGATTAGGGTTTGGCAGCCCTGGTGAGAGCAAATGACTGACAGCAACAGTCAATACAGTACATTCTATTAGAGGGATGGGAAGATGAATGCTAGGTTGTTGCAACTGTGTGTTCTCTACAAGGGAAGGCAGCGGTTTGCACCGGTTGGCTTCATTAAGTAGAGTGTAGGCTTCTTGAGGGCGGTGAATTAGCTTATTCTGTAGCCAGCCCCACTTCACTTGGTTTCCTGCTCTGTGCTTCAGAACCACTCAGTAAATACGAATCTAATTGAATTGGCTAGCAAGTGCAAAGTAGATTGAGCCCAGAGGTATTCCTCGACAGGGCTTTAAAACTGCCACTGAAAACAAGATTATATTTTATTCCAATTACTAAAATGAGTTCAGCTATATTTATATATTGAAAATATCCACAGCAGTTCAATTCTGTGAGTGGCAACATTTTTCACAGCCTAAGGCAGTCACTGAGGATGTTGAGGCAGAGAGGAGAGAGTGAGTGAGATGGAAGGGGCGGAAGAAAGGCTGAACCCAAGTCAGAAAATAAATCTGCACATTCGCTTCAGATTTATGCTAAGGAAAGAAATAGTACAGCCATCACATCAGTGTTCTCTGGACTTCAGTCATTTGAGAATCACCCTATGATTTTTGGCATGCCTTTTGCATCAGTCAGGGCTCTTCAGAGAAACAGAACCAATAGGAATAGAACCAACATACAAATAATAAGAGATTTATTTTAAGGAATCATTTCTTGCAATTGTGGAAGCTGGCAAGTCCAAAATCTGTCAGGCAGGTTGCAGGGTGGAAACTCAGATGAGAGTTGATGTTGCAATCTTTAGCCTGAAATCTGCAGGGCATGTTGGAAACTTGGCCAACGTTTCTACAGTACCGTGTGGAGACAGAATTTCTTCTTTTCCTGGAAACCTCAGTTTTTGCTCTCAATGCTTTCAATCAATAGCATGAGGCCCATTCACAATATCGAGTGTAATCTCCTTTACTTACAGTAACTGTAAATGCCAATCACATCTACAGAATACCTCCTCAGCAACATCTAAACTAGTGTTTGACTTAACTGGAAACCACAGCCTAGCCAAGTTGACACACAAAATTAACCACTATACCCAATGTATTTATCCCCATTCATTCATTTCAAAGATATTTATTGAATGCTTCTATATGCCAAGTACTTTTCTTGGCTTTGGGGAAACGGCTGTGAATAATACAACATCCCTGCCCCCTTGGAGTAACATTCTAATGGGACACTCAGTGGAAGGAACAAGTTGGATGGGAAGAGAGAAGATCAAGAGTTCTGCTCTGGCCATTGTGAGATTTAGATGCCTCTAAACATCCATGCAGCACTATCCTTTAGGTTCTTCTGTAGTAAGGTCCAGGAGAAAATAAGGAAATGTGAATTACTTTAGATTTGTCCCTTGTCATAATGAAATGTGAGCATGAATATAATGTTAAGAAAAATATGCACAAAATCACCAACTGGTCATATTTTCCTAAATACATTACAAGATACATGCAGCTGTTTTGCTTTCTTCATAATGTTACCTGATTTTTAAAAAACTGATTTTAGGAGGAGAGATGGTATTGACCATTTTCCTCCATAACAACGTGAACACCAGTATTTCAAGAACCTTATCTGTTTTGCTCACCACCATCTTCCCAGGATTGTTGTGTGATCAGAGTTAGAATTTAAAAACCAGATAACGGGGTTTATAAACAGTGCACTGGAGGAAGGAAGAAAAGTGTTCGCCAGCCAGAAGCTGGATTGTCCTTGCCATCTCAGGTCTTTATGAAGTAAAATTCCAGGCCTTTCTTTACATGAGAGCCCCTGTAAGACTTGTCTAGGATCAGCAGGCCTTAAGGCTGGGTGTCATGACCTTCAGGAAGGAGATGAGAGAAAGGCTCGGCAGGCAAGAAGAAGGTGGTCATCGTGGTTGCAGGAGAGCAAACTTCAAAGAGGCTCTTGGAAAGTCACTGACAACCTGCATTTGAAAGAGGTCATAGTATTTGTCCAGTAAAACATTTAGAATCAATAGCGGGTCAGGGTTCCAGTGTTTGTACAGGAGACTGTAACATCAAGAGGCTTTATTTGTTGAGATCTCTGAATTTATAAAATGAGGGACATGATGTTCTATTGCTTATGGCGGGGCTGATGTCTTCATCAGTGTCTGGAACAGTGCCTAAGGCATAGTAGGCACTCAATAAACATTGATTGAATAAATGAGTGAGTGAATGCATGAACTACTATTAACATTTTAAATGATTATCCATGATCCACCTAAAATTGCCTTTTGCAGCCAGGAAATATGCCTGTTTAATAAGGAGTAGAGTGAGAGTGAAATATTGCCAAGCCCTTGGGGCTGCAGAACTAAACTGCATTCTCTGCTCCCCTTTACTGGTCATCTATCTGAAGTGGAAGAGGAAGGGTTTCTTGATTGGCCCTCCTGAAGCCTTATTCATAATTACATTCATTTTCTCTAAATTTAGGTTCAATGACACTCTAAACTTTAAAAAAGAGAATCCATTATGTTGGTTTGAGGAATGTATGATTAATATACTGTAGTCATTCCTTCTAATCAGAAACAGGCTTACCTCCCCGGTCACTGGAACTGATGAACAACTGCAGACTTTACCCAAAAGCACAGCAGTATTCAACATGCACCCTCTCAGTAAGTAGATCAGAGACAGAAAACTCCAGAAGGCACAGAGCCTAGAATGCCTGCTTCCTTCTTCTAAATATACCTGCCACATAGATCAGTGGGGAGCAGTGAGAGGGGAGAAGGAGAAAAGAAGTTGTACATGTTCCTCCCTTAGATTCTCTCCTGGGGCTTAGAGTGGGAATTCCCATACTTGAGGGCACTGTGAGGAGTGGGGAATAATTATCCCACGGGATAGTTCTTTCAACATCAGCAACTTTTGAAAAAAATCTGCTGGTCTCTACCTGCCTTAGAAATTCAGTATGTTAACAATTTTAATTTGCCTCACCTCCTTCTTACTCAAGGTTTAAAAACCTTCAAGCTGGATTGTGCTCAACTCAGATATAGATATTTTGATATGTCTTTATTAATTAGGCAGCATATTTAATCACTGCAGATGTTGGGTCAATGTACAATATGACTTCTTGCTCCCTCTGATGATATGAAGAAATAATAGCCCTTTTTCCATGGATATTATTTTTGGAAAGCTGTGTCAGCTTCAGATATAAGAATAACTTAGATGCCCTGATATGGTTGAGGCAAAGGGAAAGCCACTCTTCTCCAAGGGGAATGGGTTACAGCAGAACCAACAAGAAACTTGTGGATATCAGTAGTGGTATGGCTACCACATGTATACCTTACCTGACAGCAGAAAGCTGGAGGGTGAGGGTAAAGTATCACACTGTAGAAGAAATGCATGAGCATGTACACACACACACACACACACACACACACAAACACACACACACACATAGACAGTCTGTTAACATCAGCCTTTAGGACAAGTCCTACACTGGGTAAGAAAGAAAATGGAAGTGGGCAAGAATTGTTATATAGCTACTTTAAAAATTTTCCTGAAGAATAACATGGTAATGTTGATGTAACTCTATAGTAATGAAATCAGCTTTCATGGATAGTTGCAAAACTAGATCCATTATCTTAAATGTCAAACCACTTAATGCTATGATTTCTAGCTCAGTGACAGAGAATATTGAGGGATTTGCACATACTGGTAAACTTCATGCAATCGTTAGGCACACATGAATCTGCACCAAGGTTAACCAACATAGGTTAATAAAATGTACCTTGTTAACCCTGACTTCTGTTTAATTAGGAGCATCTGTATACTTCACTAGCCGATAAATTCTAGCAATTTTGTTTACTTAGAAAGATTCATAATAATGTAACTTAATGATGCATAGAATGCAGATCACATGATTCCATTTTACAAGCATTTTTTCAGAATGCTATGTCCTCCACCTGGAATGTTCTCCATAATCAAAAACTGTCAACGATTGAAAGCCAACCCTTGAGATTACCTAATGAAAACCTTCCATTTATGGATAACAGAACTGAGACGCAGACTTATCCAAGGCCATTTCTGAGTAGATAATAAAACTAGAATAATAACATAGCTTTCAACTCTCAATTTTTGTTCTGTCCTCTACCCATCTTTTAAAACTCAATGCAAGCCCCGCTATTACAAGAAGGCTTCTGTGACACCCCCCCCCCCAGTGATTTCTCACTTTGATGAATCCCTAATCATGATATATATTATGCTATTTAGAATTTGATTGAAAACTTGTCACTCCCAATATTATGCTTCACTCATATATCTCTAAGAAGGTAATGATCTCTTATGGACAAAATTCATATTTTGTGATTATCTTAGCTATTCCAAAGTACCTAACAAAATCATGTGCTCCAGTCCTTATCTTATAACATACTTCTCCCTCCTTTAAGGAATTCAAGCATTTTGGTCCTCATCACTTCAACCCTACCATCCTCAGTAATGTCAACTTTCATGTACATGATTTTTTCAATTATAGACATACAGTAGAGGACAGAGACTGCATCTAGCTCATTATTCCCAACGACCTTCACCATCACCTGGCCTCAAGTCTCAAGCAAACATTAGTACATGTTCCCATTGCTCAGAAATATTCTACCTCCCATATCTCCATGTGTAAAATTCCCATTTCTGAATGTAGCCTGTTATCCTTCCATATCTTTGACTTCCTCACTCACTCCCATAGAATTTGCCATCCTCAATCCTTCTCCTTTTCCTGTCTACTGTGTCTCTTCCAGCTTCACTTGACACCCTATCCCGATATGTTTGAGCTAATGCTTTTATTTCTTTTCTTCCTTTGACCTGCAAACTTTTGAAAAGGAGAGTCCATATAAACTCCCTTCTCCTCCTTGCTACCAATTCAGTCTTTAATCCGTTGAAATTCAGGTTCTGCTTCAGCTCTTATTCTAAGACCACAAATGGTCTTACTGATAAATCTGTGAGCCTTCTTCATTCCCCCTGTTCTCTCTGAAACACTATTGACCATTCTCTCCTTCTGGATACCCTACTCCCTCCTTGAGTTTCTCTTCATAGCATTCTGTTATTTGTTCTCTACCTCTATAGTTTCTCTGTGTCTCTTTCACTGACTGCATAGGTGCCTCCCACTCCTAAAATAATCTCAGCCCCAACATTATCCCAGTCATCATCACATATACATTACTTGCTGGACACCACCACAAGGATGCCTAACATATATCACAAATTCAACCTAAACAGCAAACTCTTTTTTTCCACCCTATACACGCAACACACACCAGACACCCCATTTCGCTAATGACAATGTAATCCTTTCAGCCTAACAGGCTGACAGTTTCCAGATCACCTTCCCTTCCTTGTGCTACAAATCTAATCAGTTGCCAAATCAATTTCATTTCTATTTTAAACATTTTTCAAAAGCTCCTCTTTAGTGTAGTTTTCCTTTTCTTTCTGCTACATTGTCCTAGTCCAGGCCCTCATTATGTAGCCCCTGAGCACCCCAATAGCTCTGGTTGGGAAAATAGGACTGAAACCTAAAGTCAACATCAACACAAAGTAATATATGCTAAAGGCTTTGTGAATGGAAAAAAAAAAAAAAAAAACAGATCCCTAACTGGCTATGCAAAAGTGCAAAAGTCAGATCTGGACACAGATATGTTTCATCTGACCGGAAAATCATTTTTACACTATTGAGCCAACTTTAAGGGAAGACAAAATAAAAATCAATATGTTCACGTTTTCTGGTAAAGGGGGTGATCTGGCAACATTAGGGTCTAGTCCACTCAGTGTAGCTGTCAACCGGAGCTGAGTTGCAGTCTCCTCCTTAGACATCTGCTCTCCAAGGCCCCATAGGCATCACCATTCCCTAACTTCACTCAATTACTTACTCTCACCTGGCCCTACTCAGTCATGCTTCTTGGTCCCTGTAGGTGGCCGAGTTTGTAAATTCTGTTGTAAAAGTCAGTGCTAAGGGTTTTTGATGGTAAGGACGCTCATTGTGCTCAGCATATATCCTTGACACCTAACACTTTATCTCTCACGCAGTAAGCACTCAATAAATGTTGGGAGAAAGTTTTGGAGGTGACTGTGGGCAGGCAAAGTACAAAGGCACACAAAGAAAACAGGATTTAAATTGAGCCTTGGCCAAAACAGGTGGATTTGATTAACATACAAAGAGAGAGAAAATAATATTTGAGACAAAGAATATTCTGTGTTTTAATCCCAAATTTGGTACTGCTGTTTAATCTTATTGTTTAATTTACTTAACTTCTTTGAGCCTTGGTTTCCCTGTCTGCTGAATTAGGATAACATATATGTCATAGTGTTGTTATAACTAAGGTAAATTGCTCAGTAAGATTCAATTACTGAAATACTGGAATTACTGAGATAAATTACACGGTAGAATTCAATAAATAGTAGTTATTAACAACAAAATAATAATAATAATAACTCCCTGAATAAAGCCACCAATAGAGGTATATGGTCAGGGCATGTGGGTAGCCCAATTAGACTGAAGCAAAATGCTTCACAGAGGGAAATAATGATAGATAAAAAAGGAGAGAGAGATGACAGAAACCAGAGTCGGTTGCCATTTCTCTCTCCAGCCAACTCAAATCTTAAAGCTAACAAATGCATCACTGAATTTCCTATGGTGTGTAACAAAGGCCAAGGACTGTGACCTGGTCCTCCCAGTAGAAAGTGCTTTGAATCAGATACACATAGGTTCTAATATCAGGGCTGGCACTTACTAGCTGAGTAAACGAGCCAGATTGTTAACTGTTCTAAATCTCAGTTGCCTTATCTATAAAATGGGGATGGATGGCCTTTTAAAATAGGGTTGCTGTATTAAACAAGTAATATATATGCTAGACTCATGGTGGAAACTCAATAAATCTTAGTTCTTTAAACTGTACTACGGTTGTACCATCATGTGCTATCTATCCTCTGTCCCTTTCTTTTCTTTCTCTCTTGTTTGTATTTGCCACCCATGTTTTTCTCTATCTCTTCTTTGCCAGGCTCTTTTGCCTCCTTATCTATAACTAGTGTGTTAGGTGTTTACTAAGATTAATCTCATTCAAAAGCATTTATAGAACCCTTACTGTAAGTCAGGTACTATGCTAATACACATGTTAGCACAGCTCCCTCTACTGGCCTTGGAAGTACTTCAAGCTCATTTTCATGTATGAGTCACGTCCCTTCCAGGTAAATCCGTTCACAAAGTATATCAGCTTGAAGTTAAACAAGGCCACATCCTGAGCTAAACTATGCTCACATTTTCTGTAGTTCCAAAAGAGTATGTGTGGGCATAACATAGAGAAGAACCAGGAAACCTGTGATAGGTATCACTGGAACTGCAGGAAGCATTTGTGAACAACAGTAGAGGAACAAAAGTCAAAGGACAGCCAGGCATATCCTTTGACCCATTAATTATATCTGTCAATTTCACCTGAGGAAATAATTATGGATATGCACAAAGATTTAACTATAAAATATTCCTTCTAGACTTGTCTGTAAGACTACAAAAGTAAAACAACCCTTAACATCTAACAACAGATTAATTCAATTGTAGTTTACTCATGTAAGCTATTAATGAAGCGTGTCACAGAGGAATATTCATTAACAAGGAAAGATGCCCAGGCTGTATTATTAACTGAGAAAAGCAGGTTGCAAGACAAAATATATGAATGAACCTGTGTTTGTAAGTATATATGAATATACTTATATACTTACAAGAAGAAAATTCTGGAAGTCAAGTGAGATGTTAATGATTGACTCTGAAGGTGGGATTATGAATTTTTACTTTTTGTTCTGTGTTTCTAGCTTTGTTTCCATGTACCACTTTTATAACAAGAAGAAATACACACGCGCGCACACACACACTAGTGTTCTGTGAGTGGAGACAGATGACAGCTGGAAAACTAGCAAGGTGGATGGATGATGATAGATAGATAGATAGATAGATAGATGATAGATAGATAGATAGATAGATAGATAGATAGATAGATAGATAGATAGATAGACAGACAGATAGATAGACAGACAGACAGACAGATAAGGTAGATAGATGCATGGCCAGCTGGATGGATGGATGGATGGATGGATGGATGGATGGATGGATGGATGGATGGATGGATGGATGGATGGATGGATGGATGGATGGATAGAGAGATAAGAGAGATAGAGAGATAGACAGACAGACAGATAGATTAGATATAGATAGATAGATAGATAGATAGATAGATAGATAGATAGATAGATGATCTCCACACGGGAGGCACATCAAGCCAGATGTTTAGGGAGACAATGTTTAATGAGCCTTATGGGGTATCATTAGTAACAGGTTAATGAAAACAGGCAAAGGTCCTGCAACTTGTGTCGGAGCCTGTTCTTTTTGCCATCAGGTCGACGCCCACGGTAACATTCTCCTCAGCACCCTGGAAATCCGGAATGAGACGGGTGGCTCGGAAGTGCTCACTAGCGTGAGTGACCCCAAGGCCACCATGTACTCCTATGACAGCGCCAGCATCCAGTACCGCAAGCCTCTGAGCAGCCGTGAGGCCTATGGGCGCACCCTGGACCGGCACGGGGTGCCCAGCAAGGGGCGCATCCGCAGGCGCGCCTCCCAGCTCAAAGTCAAGATCCCCGACTTGACTGACGTGAATTCCATAGACAAGTGGTCCCGAATGTTTTTCCCCATCACTTTTTCTCTTTTTAATGTCGTTTATTGGCTTTACTATGTACACTGAGGTCTGTTCTAATGGTTCCATTTAGACTACTTTCCTCTTCTATTGTTTTTTAACCTTACAGGTCCCCAACAGCGATACTGCTGTTTCTTGAGGTAAGAGATTCAGCCATCCAATTGGTTTTAGGTCTTGCATATCAGTTTTATTACTGCACCATGTTTACTTCAAAAAGACAAAACAAAAAAAAATATTTTTTTCCAGTCTACCTTGGTCCAGGTTATCGGCTCTGTAAGAGCTCTATTAATTGCCATGTTTACAAACAAACAAACAAAAAGAGAGAAGTTAAATAGGTAGATCTTTAGCAGTCTTTTCTAGTTGCCCTGAATTTTACTGATTTATTTTTTAGGGAAAATGAAAAGAGGACCTTGCTGTCCACCTGCACTACTTCCTGGTAAACTGTAACAATCTTATGCTGCCAAAAAAAAAAAAAAAACAAACAAAAAACAAAAAAACAAACAAAAACAAAACAAAACAAAACAAACAAAAAACAAAAAAACAATTTCCAGGATCTCAGAAGAAAAAAACAAAGCCATTGATAAGTTACAGATTTCCAGGAAGAAGGCAACAGAAAAAGGAGCTTAGAAAGGGAAAGAAGAGTCCCTTCTATCCTTAAGTTCTCCCGTGTCCGTTGTAAAAGGGCTCCACAGCTCCATAGAAGAGGAAAGGAAGGGCAAGTGCTAGTCAAGGTTACACAATCCCAACCTGCCATCTTCACCGCACCATTAAGCTGGATATTCTGAAACATGCTTCTTTCTCAGACTTTCCGGCAAATTTTAAATTAACATTAGAATCCAACCTGGTCGACCTGGTAGCCATTGAGAACATTTTTCTTTTCTTCTTGAGAATAAGGAGGCAATGGGAGGGAATGACCATTTTTCTAACTGGCCATTTCAAACATGCAGCCCTGAATTCATCTCATCAGTCTGGAACCCCCTGATGCTGTGCCAGGAAGCCATGCCACCCCAGTTCCATAGTTCCTGCTCCAGAGAGTGTGGGAGGAAGGGGATGGTGAGCAATTTTTGCTTGAGAAAAATATTGCGCTTGCCATTAGGAAGGCAAGATTTATGTGCTGTGAAAAGGGTGCCTGGGCAGTTACCTGAACTGCCAAATCTTAAATCAAATAGTATATATTTCTTCGCCTTCTAGAGAGCAGTATCCAATGGTGACAGGCTAGTCACACAGGCCTCAGCTGCCACTTTATGGCTCTGCTCTCTGAGCTCTGCATTCCAGACTGGAATTAATGCTTTGGAAAATACACAAACACCCATGTTGGTGTCATTCCCCTTCAGGACCAGATTTCCATTTTAAAGAAAATCTTGAAAATAGCAGAACTACAGATAAAAACAAGAGCAATGACAAAAGCAGTGGAGCTTCCAACACGTGCACGAGTCCCTAAAGAACAGACCCTGTCTACACTCATTAATCACTGTCATTGCTCCTCTGCCTTATCTCTGCTTGTGGATTACTCTTGGCCATGGTTCTCATAGAAGGGGCATCCTTCAGTAGCCCAACATAATTCTAAACATGTCCAACCAGCTACAGTTGAGATTCTTCCCATGTTATGTCATTGAAACCTTGTCCTTTTATTTTTCAACCTTAATATCTAAGAATTCTGTGTGTTCATTTGCAAGACTGAATGAAACTGTAAGCTAACCAAACGGTGATGCAGGAGGTTTGGGACCTGACCCATGAATGTGAAATAAGGGTTGAGGCAGCAATAGGGACAATGGCCTGGCTTAATGATCTAACTTTTTCCCTAAGACTGTGATGAGGGTCCATGTTTAAAATAGCATCAGCTTCTGGAAGTTACAGACTTCACTGGACAGATGATGCTGAATTTTTACTGATGAGCTGAAGGGGAGAAAGTAAAGATATTCTTTTAGAAAGCAAGAAGAAAAGGGAACCTCAAAATAAATGATAGTTAAGGCTAAAGATAATATATGTACAAAAACTCTGCTTTAACTAGAAAAAATGATCTCAATGGTTTCATGAGAAAATAGTGGGGTTATAGGGACCATATTTTTATTTAGATTTTTAGTTGTATTATCACGCTTTCCTGGTCAAGGAAATCCCCAGCCTTAGGGCATGAAGTCATCCATTTTGAAACTCTTCAGTCCCTTGGCAGGGTGAGATGCTTTGCCATCATAAAATGGCCAAATAGAGTGGCATGTGGCCATGTCAGTGATTGTAAGGTTAATATTCCGTAATGATGACAAAGGAACCACTGTGCAGCCATTTATTTTAAACACAGGAAGGAAAATTGTTAGCTGATGCCTAATAAAAATGAATCATTCTGGGTGTCAAAGCTCTTTTAAAAGCTTTTAAGAATGAAATGCTAAATCAGAAAGGAAGTATCTGTAATCTATGTTCCTTAACAAACAATTTATTTTATCTATTTAGATTATTCTTCTTGGGAAAGATTGAGAATATTTGTATTTTTATTATATTTTTATCCTGCCTTTAAAAATCTAACAATTTTGATGCTGTAGTTTTAGATGTAAAGCATCTTCAAGAAAAAAAGAGAACATTTTGAATTCATATCTTAACCTTTGTAAAATGTAAACTTATTAAGCCTGAATCTACCCATCAGGCACAAAATGGCGTCACCATATGCCCTCCTGGTCAGTAGAGGGGCCACAGTCAGCATTATGCAAATCCTGTTAAATAGCTGATTTTAGACGCAATGGCAGCCAGAAGAATGGAGAAGCTGCTAATATTTACGGTTAAAGACCTCTGTCCCCACTTCTTTCTGGACACCTCTAGGCCAAAGTCTTCCCTCCTTGGCTCCACTCCTAGCCAAATCCTCCCCTTTCAGGCTGAACAGTGAATAGGGAAAAAAAAAAAAAAAAAAAAAAAACTTCCTTCTCTGGCTGTCTCTCTTGTCTTGCCCAAAATCATGTACATAAAACATAAATGTTGTTGGACATTCTTAAGTGCCCTCAAAACTGGCCCCATTGTTGAAAGATTCAGATTATTACATGATAGAGGGATTATTATTCAATCACTACTGGGGTTGTTTTCTTTTTGCCATGAAAATAGCCATAATCCCCTGCATTACTTAAGCTGAGGAAGAGGCTGAAAGTTACACAGACCCACTCTCTGATGTCCAAGTCATGTCCAAGTATCCCCACGTTTATAGTTCAGAAACTGTGACATAAACTGTGTCATAAACTTCACTTGCGAAAGCCCCATGGAAATTCCATCTTTCACTGGACAGTGATGACTGCATACTCATTCCTTCCAATCATGTTCCTTGGCTTAAAATATTAGGGGTGACATGTGCATTATACTTACCAGCTTTGTGAAGCAAAGATCCAGGTCAAGACATATTTTTGGCTTGAATTATCCAGGATTATTGCCTCTGTTTTCTACATTGCCAAATAGAAACAGCAGATTGGTTGGTAATTCTGCCAACTGAATGATATGTGTTTTCATACACGCCATCTTTATTGTGCATTATAATCAACAAAGGGTCTTGAAAATGCAAAGAGAAAAAAATGTGGTGCAGAAAATAAACTTTGGTTTAAGGGTCCAAGGATAGGCATTCCTTAAAAAGCATTATGTACAATACATAGAAATGTTGACTAAATTCCATCTTTCTAAAATCAATGATTATTTTATAAATATTAAGAATTCAATTACAATTTGCCAAGTTAAACAAAAAAAGATATATTTATAATACTTCTAGAAGGAAATAATCTCCAAGATTTCTTATATGGACAATTTTGAATAGTATCTTACCAAAGGGTGATGTGTCACCATTGTCTTTCCTAAACAAAGTAAATCATATATCCGAGGGAGGGAGAAAAAAGGAATGTACAAGCATTTGTTCATGGTGGTTCAATCAGCATTATTGGGATGAGGGGGACAGAAAAACAATCAAATATATCTGTTTCCTGAAAGCAAGCAGTGAACATAAAGATAAATTTGCTAATGGAATGTAGACTATTATGTAAACTTCCTTGTAAATTCTGTACATAGTTCATTGAACTGTTCCCTGTTGCGTGGTGGTCCTCAGCTTTGGGTGAATGTTCAAAAAATCTGAGCATTGTAAATAATGTAAGCTTATAAGGTATTTGCTTTTCTTCATGAAGTGAAATGACTAGTGATTTGGGCCCAAACCAGAATCTTTTTAGCTCTTGCTCTTTCTCTGCCATTTTGTGTGTGCAGTTGTGTAACTCTGCTGCAAGCCATAGCCAGGTGTCTGTGATCACTGCCTCATCCCCCTACCCCACTGAAAGGGACAGCAGCTGATGAGAAGGCTGCCAGCCTGTGGGGCTTGGGAATAGCGCACCAGCAGAAACGGAAACTGTAGCAAGCTGCTCCTTGAACTGCATCATAAAGAGAATTGTCTTTATCAGTCATTCATGGCTATTCATATGTTCAGATACTGAATTATTCATGCCATTGAGGGGGTCAGGAATGGAAGAGATATTCAAAATCCACAGGTAATCCAAAGCTTTATTTGCACCAATAGCTTTAGCTTCTAACTTGTTCCCTTCCAGTTTCCCAGAACTTCTATTAAGAATAGAAGTGAATGGATGGGTTTGATCAGGGTAAACAGCCAAATGTCCAAATGATGGGAAAGAATAAAGGAAGAGACAGTAAATGATTGATAACACCAACAGACTGAGTCATTCCTGAAAGATCCAGAGGTAACCATGTCATTATTTTTTAAAGGCAAAGAGAAATATTGTTATACACTGGGATTTGAAACTAGTCTTTTTGAACAGACATGGTGATTCATGCCTGTAATTCCAGCACTTTTGAAGGCCAAGGTGGGAGAATCACTTGAGGCCAGGAGTTTGAGACCAGCCTGGACAACATATCAAGGCCTGTCTCTATTAAAAAAAAAAAAAAATTAGCTGGGCATGTTGGCATGCACCTGTAATCCTAGCTACTTGGGAGGCTGAGGTGGGAGGATCGTTTAAGCCCAGGAGTTCAAGTGAGCTACGGTCATGCCACTGCACTCTACCCTGGGCAACAGAATGAGACTCTGTGTCTTTAAAAAAAAAAAAGAGAGAGATAAAGAAAAAACATATATATATATGTATGTATGTATTTGGGATATGTGTGATATGTGCTAATTAAACTTAAAAGAGTCTGGTAATTAAATGTTCTCAAATACATTTCTCCCAAGTATTGGTATTCCTGAAAAAGTCTTCAGAATGGTGGGATATTATGCCACAAGATGTGTTTCCATGCAAACTGGCAGTCCCAGGGACAGCAATGGTGTATATAGATATTTAGAATATCTAAACCAGCTTGTTTCTGAGTAATGTTTTAGAATGGACATCATCTTTCTTGGAGGTAAGAACTTTGCAAGGTAGGACTTTTTGTGCCAACATTCTAAGTGCCAGGAGAGTTCAGTAAGCCATCACTTTGAGATATATTGGTTCTAAAATTTGCCACCTAGGGTCCACCATCAATTGAGAAAGAAAAATGCTTTGTTTGAACTGATCAGGTCAGTCAATTACTAGTTCCAGAACACACTGTGCTTTTACTGTAACCATGCTTTCTTTTTTTAAGATAACTGAAATCAACTAAATAGACAGAAAACATAACTGTTGGAGACTGCAATTTCACCAAAAGCATTTGAAAGGAAATCCTTTTTAATAAAGGAATTGCAAACCAGAGAATAATAAGCTCCTGGAAGGATAAGGGTAAAGAGTTTTGTGCTTGTTATTACTTCTCCTATAGCAAGAATTTCTTATTCAAATTGAAAGGGTCGAACAGTTGTTTGGGTGTTTTGTTTGGTTGGTTGGTTTTGTTTTGTTTTTTTCTAATTAAAAAGTCCTTGTTACATCAAGGGACTCATAACCATTCCCTATTGGCCCCTGGATACTTTGCATATCTTGAAACGACCAGCACTTATCAGGAAGCATTCAATCCAGTCAGAATTCAAGGTGGGAAAGTAGGTGTATTTCTGAACCATTTGGGAAGGAAAATCATTCTTCTGAACAACACTACCTGCATTTCTGTTTCTGCAGACAATCGAAAAACAAACCAATAAAAATTAAAAAGTGAAAGAAAGGCCAAATAGCGTTATTCATTTGCCTTAGGTTTACAGGGTCATAGATTCATTAGCTTAATACAACCTCATTTGGATGCCAAAGGATGAGCAAGGGCAATCAGTATTGCTAAGTGGCTCTTGCTTCTTCTTCCTAGGTTTGTTTCTCAGAGAAACAGGGAAGGGAGGATATTTTCTAATATAATGTTTATAGGGACAAATTATTAAAATATGATATGTGTGCATTTTGCAAGTTTTACTTGTGTGAAATACATTACCTCTCCTTTCTTCTTCCCTTCCCACACTGTATACCATCCTGCCTCATGTCAACCCAATGAAATTGATTCCATTATTTTTCCTCTTTCTTACTTCCAAACCTCATAAGCTATCTTACCCATGAAGAGCTGAAAGTTTTGACTTCTTTGGACTCAATTGAATTCACTAAAACAATGAATTTTAATAATTTTTTCCAAATTCTTATTCCTATTGCTTTTAAAAGTCCTTTGGAGGCAGGTTGTGTAATCATAATAGCCTCCTCTGAACTGCCTTGAGTTATTTTTCTTTTCTGCTTTTCTGTCACTTATGTAAAGAGTACATGTGTTTACATAAACCTTCTCTCTCCCACCCTATTTCAAAATAAAGTGGAAATAAAAATCTTTAGCTCAATCTTACAGAAATTTACATTATCTACCCCAGAGTTTGAAGATAAGGCCATCTCCTTACATTGTAATTGTAATACAGTGAACTTAAAGTGTATCAATCTTTTATCAAACTTGTTTATTCATTCGCTTTTTCAGTCTTAATTAGGCCCATTTTACAATTTATTATTTTTCCTCCTAGAAGGGCTTATCATTCAAATAGCACACCACTAGTTACAGATTATCCTCTAGGAACTTAATCCATTTCATCTTTTTTGTATATTACTCCCATTACAAATTTCTACTTGTATATAACACCCTACCCACTTCCCCTCAGCCTTGCAGATAACCTGCAAACTGTCTAAATTTATCACATAAAAATATGTAGAACACCTGTTTCCTCTACACAGCATTTATATAGATTTGGAAGAGAGATCTAAACATATACCAAACAATATGCAGCCTAACCTTGAAAAGTTAACAATAAATGAGCATCATGATGGAGAGAGGGAATTCACAGTGGATGGAAAACACCTTGGAATTATTAATACAATTGGGGACCTGGCTTTTGTGCTGTCTCTGCCACTGCCCAGGTGCATGACTTTGAACCTGCCACCAGATGACTTCCAAGTTCTCTTCCAAAACCAAATTTCAAAGGTAATTTTAGAGAAGTTCATTTGTATGGGAGGTTAGCAGAAAGATACAGGAGCACCATGGCCTCTGCTAACATAACCCAACTAATGTAGTAATAATTCTTGATAGCACGTCTTTGAGAGTAAGCCATCTGATATCAAGTGAATTGAATTCAATACCTATTGATACTCCTTTAAAAATATATAGCACATACAGTTACATTTGCAAGCCAAGTGGAAATAGGTTACTATTTTTGTAATTTTCTATAACTACAATATTTCCCTTTAAGAGTCTCAGATAATACAAATCCTTTTAGATCCCTGGAAGATAAAGATGCCCTTAAACCATTCTCTGTAATTCAATCAAGGAACAGCCATGAAACACCCCATCATGGGTGGAAAAGCCAATCTCTAGGTAGCATCTAAGCCCAAATGTTGTTGCAGTGCCCTCCTCAGTCTTGGACCCCACACTGTCTTGTTTCCTGAAAGTAGAGTAGCAGATATTTTTGAGCTCTCAGGCAAGAAGCAGCTTTCCATCTATAATAGTTGGGAAGAAGGTCTTTAAAACCTCCGTTATTCAACTCCTTCCACCCCGGCTCACTTAGTTAACTTCTTACCTAGTTAAATCCACTGGTGTTAGGCACAGCCATGACGAAACTGAAAGTTTATTAATTTGTGATTAGCACTCTAGTTACTCATGTTCTTCAAGCATGCATGAAGAATTCCAGTCTCTGAACATGGTCCTCAATACAATTTCTGCAAACAGATGTTCTTTTTTTTCTTTGTTGAAAGATACCTTCCAATTCTAAACTTTCATGATTTTCCTGAGTATTTCCTGACCATTCAAGCTTTTCCCACTCTACTAAGCTGTCTAGATTTTATCCATTTTACCTTGATGATCCAGATTTTGGGCAGTTCAAAAATAAGTGGAGGTAGGGGGCAAGAGAACTATTCCCACTCCCAACAGATAAATATCAAGCTCAGTAGACACTCTGCGTCCAGTTTTGTTTTCAGCTTTTTCCATCTGTTCCACCCACCTGCTTCTCCATACATAAAAGCCTTTCCTTATTCTCTTGAGAAAACGTATAGAAGGAAAGTTTGCACAGCAATGAAATAGCCTGAAATGTGCTCCAGTACTTTTTGGTTAACATTATTGTTAGACCATATGACCCAATTTGCCTCAGACAGTCTCAGTGTGTAATTATTAATAAAACTCCCTTTCACCCTCAAAATTGTCCATGTGAATAATAAATTATATGGCCACCATAATTATGGGGTCTCAGCAACCTGAAGGGTGTGGAAAATATTAATACATTTAACATTAACACACTACAGAAAACATGTCTTGGCTCCCTATAAATCATTTAAGTCTGGCCCAGTCTTCTCCACTACTCATACTCACCTTATTTCTCCATGAGTTCCTTAATTAGCTGCAAGCAAGCTAATCCTCAGGTCTTCCTTATCCTTCCACTCCAACATCCATCCACACGTCATCCCAAAATGTTCTCACTGCTGTGCTTGAAGTTTTACATTTTATTTCCGCTGATTAGATATTCTTTTTCCTAGCCCCATCTCAGTCGTGGTTTATGAATCAGGACAACATCATCCAAAATGCTGTCCATGAGCACCATGACTCATTCTCTTCACTCTCCTGTTAACACTACCTCAATTCTTGTGGTCACTTTATTCAATAATAATAGACAGTTTATTTGCACATTTCTAGTTTTGCAAAGAGATATTTTGCCTCCCTTTGTGAGGTCCTTAAGAGCAAACACCACATTTTCTAATTATTTTGTATTGTCGAAAGCATCTATTGTTCTGTCCATGGTAGGGTCTATAAATGCTGATTAGATGACTTACAATGAGAAATGCAGCAAAAGAGAAACACTTTTTCATAACAGGCAATATTTCAGAATTATAGATAATACCTTGTGAGACAGATGACATCCTCTCTTAAGTTATTTTAGTCCCATAGAGTCTATATCTGCAACCTCTCAAAGAATAAAAAATACAGTCGAACGTACAGTTGAACCCAGGTTTGTGTCTTGCAAAGTAGTCATTGAGATTTTTTTCTACTGGGATTTTTCTAAACAGACTAAATCCTGATAATACCACCAATATAGATTCTACCAGTTCTAGAAGAATTGAATACTCCCTCCTAATCACTGCTGCTTTTCCTTTATGGAAAAAGGAAAGTTTTCTTTTATGGTTTTTTCCCCCACTGTTTATCATTGTTTGCCTTATTAATGCCCTTTTAAATCTAGGTTCTACAGGGTATTTATTCTTGAAGCTGGGGCAACACTGTATTATTGATGGAACATTCCCATGTGAATCCTAATACTCCCAGAAGGTAGTGCACAACAAATCCTATTTCTGCCAAGATATAAATAGAAGATTTAGAACTATATAAGAGGAATGGACAGTTCTTGACATTCACCACTGCTTCTCAAGAGTGCATAAAATATAATAGATGTACAAGGAAATGCATTTTCTGCCTCTGCCCCCTTTTTAAATTATTAACTTTCCAGTAGTCCTGTTAAATAATTTACTAATTTGCATACAAGAAATGTATAATTTGCAAGCCTTACCTCAGAGTGGCAATCAACCATTCCAGTTTACTAGATAACACATTTTTCTACCTGATACTCCCCAAATAAACTGAATTGCAGTGTATCTGCTTTTTCTTTTTGTAAGCTAATTAACTCATTGTTGATCTGTTTCTTACATCTTTTTAAAATACTCACTGGATAAAGCTTGACATTTTACAACAATGCCCCTGAGACAATTTTAGGGAAGTCCTTTGATTATTCTAACTTAACTTCAGTGTCATGGAAAACAGAATTATATATCCAAGTGTTCTTTCATATTCAGAACATCCAGTACTCTTCCAAGAAGGGAATGTTCATTATATACACAAATATTTATTGACTTGTGTTGCTCAACTCCTTATCTCAAGGAAAGTCAATAACTCTCTTTCTTGATAAAAAACTACCACGTGAGCCAAGCACAGTGGTTCACACCTGTAATCCCAGCATTTTGGGGGTCTGAGGTGGGCTGATTGCTCAAGACCAGCCAGGACAACATGGTGAAAACCCATCTCTACTTAAAATACAAAAATTAGCCAGGCATGGTGGCACGTGCCTGTTGTCCCAGCTACTTGGAAGGCTGAGGTGGGTGGATCACTTGAGCCCGGGGGGTCAAGGCTGCAGTGAGCTGAGATCGTACCACTGCACTCCAGCCTGGGTGACAGAGTGAGACCCTGCCTAAATAAAGGAAAAAACAAAACAAACAAACAAAAACTACCATGTGGCATTATACAAAGCCAAGATTTCACAACAGCTTTGAAAATTTCAAATGACTTAAATGTTTACAAGGACCAAAAACTTTTTGACATTTTAAAATAAGCTTTTTCCTGTTTAACCACCATGCAGCATGCGGTGCCATCATGATGGGAGCCTGATGGCTAATGTGAAAGGTCAATGTCATTTAAAAAGTTAACAGACATGAAAATTGGGAAGTTTAATATTGTTTAATACAAATAAAATTGCTTTTGAAAGAAAGGCATCTGGGTTGAGGGTGTCTTGCTTGAAAACCTATCTATCATCTCTGAATCATTATTTTGCTCCTCTTGACTTTACTCAAGGGGCCTAATCCTACAGTGATTCAAGAGGTTTGAGAAAGCAGGACTCATGAGACTAAAACTTAGGAAACTACTATCCTGCCAGCAATGGGACACCTCTTTGGCTACCACCTCACCTAAAACTTGATTGACTCAGAAAATTAGCTGAACTTTCCACACCAGTCTCCTGCTTTTTAATTCATAGCATCCTGTACTAAATAGCTGGGGCTTTCAAAAGCAGGTGCTATGTATATACAGAAAGAAATACATACCTTCTGTTGCCTCTCAAAATCCGTTATGCTAAACTCACCAAATATGTTACACGTTAAGTGTTTTATACCTTGTGTTTTTAGATCTCCAGTTACCAATTTGCTGTCTATCCTCCTACCAAACATGATTTAACCAATTCTTATCCTGATTGATATTACAATTCTTGTAAATAAAAGAATCCTTTTCTCCCTCTTTATTTTTACCAAGTAGACTTCTTTCATTGCAAATAAACATAAATTACAATATTTTAAGGCTTTTTGACATAAGCATCCGCTTTCTTACTGAAGCAGGTAATACTTTTGTATACCTACCAGACCACTAAAGAAGCTAAATGTCAAGAATGAGTATTTCAGTAAAACCTGCAGAAATTGTAATGAAATGGGACAGGTTTAAAAAAATGCCAAGAAAGTTAAAGGTACACTCCTTACTTTTATATTTCAAGTTTTCTATTTTGTATCAATATATGCTGCATTTTCTGATTGAAATTGCTGTTCTGTCCAATGAAACTTGTGATTTTCTGTAGTTGCTTTTTACATTTGAAAGCAAACTTTCATACTGTGTGTGCTTAACCGTACCCTTTCTGTTAGGGATTTGACTAAAATACTCTGTTTCATTAATTCCTTTTTATGTGCTTAATGTATGTGACATTTATGGCTTTGTTATCTCAAAAGCTATCTGTGGACAAAATCCATGAAGCCTGTTGACTGTGATTTACACACGTGAAAGAAAAATATCAATTTCCTCCTAAGCAGTGAATCAGTGAATAAGAAACTGTTCAGTGGCCTCTGATTCCTGACCCTTTTACCCTTCATGGCCTTTTTTCTATTCTTAATCATTCCTTGAGTAATTGTGTGTTCTTGTAAAATGCAAAATCAATTTACATGCAATCAGGTATGGACACAAGAATTGCTTGTGCTCTCGATTTCAGGACTCAGAGATACCATAACAGTCACAGCACTGGCGTTCACTCAGTACTTTTGTTAATAATGTGGCTTTGCTATAAAATAAGTTGGTGTTTCCTTTGCTTTGGTACTACAAGAGTTTAAATGTTGCAGCAAATGAAAGAATGAAAACACATTTGAAAGCTGGTGTCAAAAATCATCAGCTGTACTTACAAAAGTTGTTGTGCAGCTTCTGAAATGTAGTTTATTGCTGTAAATATGTACAATTTATGTTAGCTCGTTTATTCTGAAAACACAAATAAAACTTTTTTTTAAATTACAAATGCCTACATATAAAAAGCTTACTTTGTACTATGTTTTAAAACATGCAAGATGTCAGGAATATCTTTTTGTAATCCTTAAAAATGTTTAGAATTTTGAATCTTATCATTTGAGAACTTTTATTATAAAATTTAATACAAAGCTACATCCCTTTATTTGGAAGAAATTCTTTTCAGGATTACTCAGCAATCAAAAAAAAAAAAAAAAAAAGATACCAGCGCTTTTCCAGGAACTTTTGTCTGTACCACTTTGATTTTTAAAAATATTATTTAAGATAACAACATGCCTTACAAACATTTAAACATATGGGGTGTTTATATTAAAAAAGAAGAAATGAACAGTCTCCTTGTATTCAAAAATAATGCCTAAAACTGACTTATTGGTATCCATTTGTGAGGTGTATTATGTCAAACTTCTTTTAAAATCTCCATTGTAAATATGAATGTTAGAGTTGGCCTATTTGTCAGACTTCCCTAATTTGAAGACTTCCAACTTCCAAATTCATTCTCTCCCTTGAGAAAGAATGTGTTGACAATAAAACAATGAACAGACCAAAAGTGTGAATTTTATTCATCCATTAACTGGTGATTAGTAGAACAGCTTTTCAATAAAAGTCTAAACTCCAACCCAGGGATGACTTTAACATCCATTTAACAAAATAATTGGGAATTGCCACTTTAAAAGCTGAGTTTTGGCCTGCAGAGCAAGAGAGAGCTGAGGCATCCTACACTGGCTACTATTTCCACAGACTATATTACACAATGGGAGAAATAAATGCCCATCAGTTTTATTTAAATCAGAAAAGGAACACATGTATATGTAACATGTACAGAATTTTCTATGTCAATAAGAAGCCTGAGTAAGATAGGTGTTTAGCATCCAGCATCTTCCTAAACGAAAGTGTTGTTTAATTCAGCAATCATTGAATAGTAATCATGCAAGGGCAATGGGAAAAGGATAGAGTAAAGATATCAAACAGATCTTCTCAGTCTCAGAGAAAATTACAGTTTAGATGGGGAGGCCAACTTAATAAACCGTATTAGGGCAAATTAGCATATCTACACATTCACAATAATTACAAAGTGAATATGAAAGTATTCGGATAAAAGTATTTTTGTCATACACTGACATTCAAGAGAGTTCTCCTTCAGGCACCTGGGAACATATGTTTGCGTAGTCACTGTATCTGTGTCACTAGTATCCCAGTTATCTAAGTCCACTGCATAATTTCTTTTTCTTTTTTTAATTCTGAAACATTTCAAACATAACCATCGCCCAGATTCCACAAGTATCAAAAGTCTGCAACTATTAAGTCACACTTGCTTCATTTAATCAGTTGTGGGGTTTTCTTCTAATGTATTTAAAGGTAAATCTTATCCCTTATGTGATTTCACTTATACATATATCTATAAATTACGGGCATTAAGAAAATCTAACCATAATACCATTATCATACCAAACAAAAATAATAGCTCCTTGACATTATTTAATGAATTTTATTCACATTTCCCCAATTGTCTCCAAAATACGTTTCTACAGTTGTTTTTTCAAGTAAGGATCCAAATGAGGTCTCTTAAGTCTCTTTGACTCTAGAATATTTCCTCTCTCCCTTTCTTCTATGCCAGAAGCTCTGCCAGTTCTGCAGAACGGCCCACGTGCTTACACATGGTGCTATTCAGCTTGGCCATTTTTTTCTCTGAAGATAACATTAGAATTTGCTTCATAGACATTTTGTGAGAATTAAATCAATCCAAAACGTATGAGATTTTTGTTTTTCCCATTTTGTCTCTTCCCACAGAGATATGGAAGTTCATCAAGACAAAAAGAGTTTGCCAAGTAAGTGACCGAGCCAGATGCCCAACTCCAAAGCTCACACTCTGCCTTACACTTAGACATTCTAATTGTTCAGAATATAAACAAAATTAATCGAAAACTCTTGCTGAGCTTCAACATGTTCAGTTTCAATATACATTATGAAAAGTGTACATTAATGAAAAACACGTAGCACTGAAAGAAAATGTACACTGAATGTGTACTATGTGTTTTTCATTAATACAATCATTGTACAGTACAATGTACATTGTACACATAATACTGAAAGAAAAACTGAGTTTACCAGGGTGAATTATAGTATGATTCTTACAAAACAGAAAGAAATGAAATCCAAAGATAGCATTTAAAATATATTGTAAAGGGGTGGGGCATGTGGAAAAAATAAATAATATACTGTAAAAACTTTTCCAATATAGAAATATTTAGTGTTTGAAATGAAAGCATTTTTAAAGACTTAAATTATAAAGATGTTCAAAGGAGGAACTGGTTTGCAATAAAATGTGGCTAGAGGAAACTCAAGTGACTACAGAATTTTCCCACCCTCTCTTTAAATTACTATTTCACTGTAAAAATATAAATAAGTAAATAAGATCTAAAAACATAAAAGACTTGCAAGTATGGCAAGCCCATATATTTTTTTTTAACTGTCAAGCAGTTTCATTTAAGAGGAAACAGTATATTTAATATATTGCAATTCAGTAGATGATTCCATATTTAATAAATAAAAATGTAATTATGTAACTTGAATGGGTTGTAATCTGATAATATTAAACCTTCAACAAAAATATTAACATATTTTAGCTTTCTTATGTAGAAGTCTATTTTCTACTAGGGGGAAAAATGGAAGAAACTGAGATCATGGTCTACATTCAGAGAGTGTTTTTACTGCTCAATTAAATTTCTTGGTTTCACATTTAAGACTTTATAAGAAGTAAATTATGTGGTTTTCAATTTAAGAATAGATGAATGCAGAAACATTATGTTGGAAAAAACAAAGAGACCCTAAAAAAAAAAAAAATCCACATACAACTAATGTGCCGCGCTGAAGAACTTAGTAGAAAGTAAATCAACTTTTAAATCAGTTAACTTTGGCGTCTGGTAGCACATAAATGAAAGACAATACTTCACCTAAACTCGGTGAAGTTTTCTTCAAAACTTCTTTTTTCTTAAAAGAAAAATAAGATATTGATCATATATCCTAAACAGAAAATATCAGTAGCAGGAGATGTCAATCTTGGTTGGACATAGAGTCTATGAATATCATCATATCACATTCTCAACATAGGTATTATCTACAGAAGTAACTCGCTTTTCAAAGAAAATAGCATTCTTAACAGAAACTTTAGCTTTATTAGAAGATAATTATGTCCCAATATTAAACAAATATAACCTTAACTATTTCAATTATCACAGGAATACGTGACATTATTATCAATGAATTATGTTTGGTTTTGCCAGGCAAGTCATCACAAGATAGAACCACTTTTGCTAGACAAGCTGTAGATCAGTCTGTGCGGTACAGCCTACCAGTTACATACTCTGTATCTGCAAGGAGAGAAAATCCTCTCAAAGGAGTTTATTTGAATCTGCTCTCCTTTAAAAGGGTCTTAACTATTTTTAGGATGCTTTTTCTTAAATAACCCTAGGCAGAAAATAAAATGCTACATGATATAGCTCAGCTTTTGACCCTAATTCTAAGATTCAATCTTATCAAGCTATAGTTACAGGGATAAAATAAACATTGTATTCTATTTTCTCATGTTCTCTAATGACTTCAGAATTAACATAATTACACTACTTTATAATTAACTGCCCACAACATCTCTCAGGCATTCAGTTCACATTAGAGTAAGAACAAAAATAGACATTTTTTTTCTTAACCTAAAATTTTAATGACATGGGCTTACACTTCCAATCAAGATGGATTAACAGGTACAGAATTTTCCCTTTTACAACAGCTGCCAAAAATAAAATAAAATACCTAGGAGTATATTTAACCAATGAGGTGAAAGATTTCTACAAGGAGAACTACAAAAACGGTGCTGAAAGAAATCATAGACAACATAAACGAAACATATCCTATGCTCATGGATTAGAAGAATCAATATTGTGCAAATGACCATGGTGCCCAAAGCAATCTACAGATTCAATGCAATTCCCATCAAAATACCAGTATCATTTTTCATAGAATTAGAAAAAACAATCATAAACTTCATATGGAACCCAGAAAGAGTATGAAGAGCCAAAGCAATCCTAAGCAAAAAGAACAAATTATACTACAAGGCTATAGCTACCAAAACAGCATGGTACTGGTATAAAAGTAGGCACATACTCCAATGGAACAGAATAGAGAACCTAGAAGTACTACATAGAGAACTAATAGAGAACTACAAATATGTGTAGTCAACTGATCTTCAACAAAGCACACAAAAACATAAATTGGGGAAGAGACACCCTATTTAATAAATGGTGCTGGGAAAACTGGCAAGCCACATGTAGAAGAATGAAACGAATCATGATCGCTCACCTTATACAAAAAAGACCTAAAATTATAAAAATTCTAGAAGACAACATTAGAAAAACTCTTCTAGACACCAGCCTAGGCAAAGAATTCATGACTAAGACTCCAAAAGCAAATGCAACAAAAACAAAACTAAATAAATGGGACCCAATTAAACTAAAAGACTTCTGCACAGTAAAAGAAATAATCAACAAAGTAAACAGACAATCCACAGAATGGGAGAAAATATTTGCAAACTATGCATCCAACAAAGGACTGCTATCCAGAATCTACAAAGAAATCAAACTAATCGCCAAGAAAGAAAACAAATAATCTGATTGAAAAGTGGGCCACGACACAAATAGACATTTGTCAAAAGAAGATATACAAATGACCAACACATAAATGCTCAATATCGCCAATCATCAGGGAAATGCAAATTAAAACCACAATGAAATACCACCTTACCCCTACCAAGAATGGCCATTATTAAAAAGTCAAAAAATAGATGTTGGTGTGGATGTGGGGGAAATAAATGTGTATACATTGCTGGTGAAAATGGAAATTAGTACAACCTCTATGGAAAGCAGTATGGGGATTCCTTAAAAAGCTAAAAGTACATCTGCCACTTGATCCAGCAATCCCACTACTGGGTATCTATCCAAAGGAAAAGAGGTCATTATGTGAAAAAGACACTTTAACATGTATGTTTATAGCAGCACAATTCAGAATTGCAAAGATGTGGAAACAACCTAAGTGTTCATCAACTAATGAGTGGATAAAGAAAATGTGCATATACATCAATGGAACGTGACTAAGCCATTAAAATGAACAAAATTATGGCATTTGCAACAGCTTTGATGGACCTTGGGTCAATTATTCTAAGTGAAATAACAGGAGTGAAAAAACAAAAGCCATATGTTCTCACTGATAAGTAGGAGCTAAGCTATGAGTATGCAAAGGAATACAGAGTGATATAATGGATTTTAGAGACACAGAAATGGGAGGGTGGTAAGGGGCTAGGGATATAAAACTACTGAGTTACAATGTACACTATTTGGGTGATGGGTGCACTAAAATCTCAGAATTCAACACTATGTAATTTATCAATGTAACGAAAAAACACTTGTACTCCAAAAGTTATTGAAATAAAAATTACTTTGGAGGTACAGGATTTACACTATGACTTGAAACAATCAAAAACAAAAATAGTCACCCACCCCCCTCCCAACTCCCTGACACACACAAACCACTGGCATTCAAGACACCAAGTATCAGGGAACACAGGATAATGATACCTGAGGGACAGGAAACAAAGCAGGTACAGCCTACGACTGCTCCAGCTTACTTTACAGAGTTTTCAGACCACAGTTCAGAGAGAGGAACCCATGGGGAGCCTGGAGGGCTCCCTGAATTGAGGAAGTAGAACTGAGAGTCCAGGAAGACCAAGGCAGCTAGAATTCACAAGAGAGAAAACCAAAGAGGAGGAAATTGCCGAGAAAAACCACCCTAGAAACCTAGAGCACACTGCCCTTTGAGTATTCAGCAGAGTATCAATCAGTACGTACATGTGAAGAAACAACCCAAGGCTGGAAAAAGAGCTACTTGAAGAAATCAGAGGGAATAGGGTCTGGTTCTCATACATTGCCAGGAATAGTGCCTGTTCCCAACAACTACATTGGAAAAATCTCTTAATTCACAAGACAGTAGGTAAAGTACTCAAGACAGTTGCCTCAGTGATAGGGAATAATTAGCCCATTACTGAGCACTGCACTGGATCTGCCTCACAACTCAGAAAAGCAAGAGCTTAATAGATCACTCTTTCCAAGTAACTTAATTGCATTCAATTCATAACAAAGCTCAAGGATATTTACAGAAATATAAAAATAGCCAACAGCCAATAAGGTTAAATTCATCACATCTGGCACCCAATCAGAAATTACCAGGCATGCAAAGAAAAAGGAAAACAAGATCCACAATGAGAAGACTAGTCAATCAAAACTAACACTGGTGTTAAAATTAAGACTGGAAAGTTATAACTACATGCCATATGTTTAAAAAACTAGGTTGAGATGTAAAATGTGTTTACAAAAACAAAAACCAATATGAATTGCTAGAGATCAAAACTTCAATGTTTGAGATAAAAACACTGGTTTTGACATATTAGACAATGTAAAAGAAATGATAACTGTTCTTAAAGATATAAGAATGAAATGCAGAGGAAAATAATTTAAAAGAATGAAACGTATCATTGAGAAACTGGAGAACTTCAAACAGCCCAATATATGTGTAATTGTCCTGAAGTGCAGGGAAGGACAAAAAACAGTCAAGAAATTATGACTGAAATTTTTCCAAATTTGATGGTAACTACAAACCTACGGATTCAAGAAACAAAACAAACTGCAAACACAAGAAACAACCAACCAACCAACTATCCCAAAGTACATCACAATCAAACTGCACATAACCCATGGCGAAAAAAAGTTAAAAAGCATACAGAGAAAAAGACATGGTATTTACAGAGAAACAAAGATAAGCATAATAGCAGTTTTCTCATCTGATATAAATTATAAACCCTGAAGCAAAAATATTCTAAAATTCATGTGGAAATGCAAATGACCTAAAAAAGCCAAAACAACTTTGAAAAAGAACAACAAAGTTAGAGGGCTAACACTGCCAGATTACAGGATTTATCAATTTATCAAAAAGCTACAGTAACCAAGATGGCACGGTGTCGATATCAACATAGACAAATAGATGAATAGAACAGAACAGAGTTCAGATATTGATCTACATGTATACGAACAATTGTTTTGTTTTGTTTTGTTTTGTTTTGGATTTTTGGCAGAGTCTTTGTCATTCAGGCTGGAGTGCGGTGGCACGATTTCGGCTCACTGAAACCTCCACCTCCCAGGTTTAGGCAATTCTCCTGCCTCAATCTCCCAGTAGCTGAGATTACAGGCATGCAACACCATGCCCAGATAATTTCTGTATTTTTAGTAGAGATGGGATTTCACCACCTTAACCAGGCTGGTCTCGAACTCCTGACGTCAAATGATCAGGCCACCTCGGCCTCCTGAAGTGCTGGTATTACAGGCGTAAGCCACCATGCCCAGCCTGAACAATTAATTTTTGACAAAGGCACGGAGGCAGTTCAGTAGAGAAAGGATAGCCTTTTCAGCAAATGGTGCTGAAATAATTGAATATTCACATGCTAAAAGTGAACTTTGAGCCACACCATGTGCCATATTCAAAAATTAACACAAAATAGAACATAGACCTAAATGTAAAACTGAAACTATCACATTTCTAAAAGACAATTTAGGAGATCACCTTTGTTAGTCTAGGTTACACGATGATTTCTTAGATATGATGCCAAAAGCATGATCCAAAAAAGAACTGGTCAACTGAACTTCTTCAAAATTTAAAACTTCAGCCTTTGAAGACAGTTGGGAGAATGAAACAACAAGCCACAGACTGGAAGAAGGCGTTTGCAAAACACATGTCTAATAAAGAACTTCTATCTAAAATATACAAAGAACTTTGAAAAATCAACATTAAGACAACCTAATTAAAAATAAGCGAACACATCTGAATAGACACTTCACCAAAGAATATGTACAGATAGAAAACATGCATAAGAAAAGATGCTCAACATCCTTGGTCACTAGGGAACTGCAAATTAAAACAACAGTGAGATACTACTACATCTCTATTAGAATAGCTACAACTCAAAATACTGATCATACCTAATGCTGCTGAGAATTCAAAACAACAACTCTCATTCATTGTGGAACTGTAAAATGGAGTAACATCGGCAAGACAGCAGAATAGAAAGCCCCTGACTACCTGAGATCTGAAGTCAACAACATACAGACCAATTTCTTTTGTGAGTAATCCAGAGACCAGTTAAGATGCATCTGTACCTTAAGAGAACACAAAACGAGCTGCATCTCCAATAGGAACATTTGTGGCATTCATTCACCATAGTGCACCTCCACAGCTCAGCATGGAACCAGCAGAAAACTCCCAGCTCCTGGTTTCTCCCAGGGAAAGGAGAAGTTGGAGCATGACTTCAGCATTCTGGGTTTACAGGAGGCTGCCCAAGTGACTGTTTTCTGTCTGGGATTATGGACAGGACTTGGAATACTCTAGATGCCTAGAGGTCGCTGAGGACAGAAGAGAGCTTGGCTGCTTGCTGTCATTCCAGAGGACCTGCAGTACAGTGGAGGCTGATACAACCTGGTAGCCTTTCCCCGGGAACTGGGTATGGAGGAGAGAATTGTGGAGCATGTATCCAATGTTCTGATGTTTTAGGGCTTCCTAAGGGACTGATTTCTCTCTTGCCTGACTCGGGGTACTGACAGGACCTAGAAAACTCTAGAAACCTTGGGCATCTGAGAACGAAAGAGTGGGGCTGTTTGTGACAGTTCAGAAAACCTGTAGTACCACAGACTGACGCCAGAAGGAAAGAGAGATTATGGACATCTGAGAAACCCACAAATCACTAATTGGGAATCTGCACGAAACAACACAGACACAGAAATTTATGAAGGATATTATACAATGATAAAACGGTCAATCACCAGGAAGATCTAACAATGATAAATACATAGTACCCAACATTAAAGCATCCAAATATATGAATCAAACATTGAGGGAAATGAAAGGAGAAACAAACAGCAACACAATAATGGTAGGTTTCAGTATCCCCACTTTCAATAATAGGGCATCCAGACATATCAATAGTGGAAGAGAGGACTTGAACAACACTATAGATCACATAGACCTAACAGACATACACAGAACATTCCACCCAACAGCAACAGAATACACATTCTTCCCAAAAGCACATGGAACATTATCCAGAATTGCCCAGATGTTAGGTTACAAAACAAGTCTTAATGAATTTAAGATGACTGAAATCAGACCTACTATCTCTTCAGACCACAGTGGAATAAAACTAGAAATCAATGGCCTAAGAAAACTAGAAAATTGACATATATGTGAAAATTAAACAAGATACTCTTCAACCACTAGAAAAATAAGAATAAATTATACCCAAAGTTAGCAGCAGAAGGAAATAATAAAGATTGAAGCATAAATAAACGAAATATAGACTATAAAACAAAATAAAAATCAATGAAACTAAGAGTTAGTTATTTGAAAATAGTAAATTGACGAATCTTTAGCTAGACTAAGAACAAAAGAAAATTCACATTAAAAAATCAGAAATGAAACAGAGGATACTACTTCTGATGCCACAGAAATAAGAAGGATTACAAGAGACTAATATTAATCATTATAGGCTAACAACTTAGATAACCTAAGAAAAACAGATAAATTCCTAGAAACACACAACCTACCATGACTGAATCATGAGAAAATACAGTATGTTAAGACTTACAACTAGCAAGGAGATTGAATCAGTAATCAAAAACCTCCCAACACAGAAAAGTCAAGGACCAGAGGGCTCCACTGAAGAATTCTATCAAATATTTAAAGAAGAATTAAAATCAATCTTTCTCAAACTCTTCCAAAAAACTGAAGAGGAAACACTTTCAAATTCATTTTACGAGGTCACCATGATCCTGACACTAAACCCAGACAAAGACATGACAAAAAAAGACCACACGCCAATATCCCTAACAAACATAGGTACAAATATCCTCAACAAAACAATAGCAAGCCAAATTCAACAACACATTAAAAAAAATCATATACCATGATCAAGTGAAATTTATCCCTGGGATGCAAAGATGGTTCAACATATGAAAATCAATCAATCAATCACATTAACAGAAAGGATAAAAATCACATAATGAATTCAATAGATGCAGAAAAAGCATTTGACGAAAATTAACACCTTTTCATGATAAAAACACTTTCAACCATTAGAAATAGAGAAAATTATCTAAACATAATAAAGGCCACATATGAAAGCCTACAGCTAACATCATACTTAAGTGAAAAACTGAAAGCTTTTTCTCTAAGATCAAGAAGATAAAGATGTCTACTCTTGCCACTTCTATGCCATATAGTACCGAAAGACCTAGCTAGAGCAATTAAGCAATAAAAAGAAGTCAAAGGCATCCAAATCAGAAAGAAAGAACTAAAATTATCTTTGTTCATTAATGATGCAATCTTATATGCAGAAAACCTTATTTTAAAAATGCTGTTAGAACCAATAAAAGAATTCAGTAAAGATGCAGAATACAGATTCAGCATACATAAATCATGAACAAGGCAAAAAAGAAATTAAGAAAATCCCATTTACAATAGCACCAAAAAGAATGAAATAGTTAGAAATAAACTTAACCAAGGAGGCAGAAAACTTGTACACTGAAAACTACAAAACATTGCTAAAAGAAATTAAACAAGACACAAATAAAAGACAGCACTGGTCATGCATTAAAGATTCAATATTTTTGAAATATCCACAGGACTCAAAGCAATCTACAGATTCAATGCAATCCCTATCAAAATCTCAATGACATTTTTTGCAGAAATAAGAAAAAGCAATCCCAAAACCCCAAAATTCAAAGGAACCACAAAGACCCCTAGTAGACACACACACACACACACACACACACACACACACAATCCTGAGAACAAACAAAGCTGGAGGCCTCATCCTTCCTGACAGGGGCCTACAAATGTATGAAAAAAGCTACAAAAATCAAAAACAGCAAAGTGTAACATAAAAACAGGCATGAAGACTAATGAAATACAATAGAGCACCCAGAAGTACATACACACAAATATAGTCAACTGATCTTCAACAAGGGTGCCAAGAATACACACTGGGGAAAGGATAGCCTCAACAGGCAGTGTTGTGAAAACTGAATGTCCACATATAAAATAATGAACCTAACCCTTATCTGACATCACACACAGAAACCTACTCAAAATGGATTAACTCCTTTCTCATTGTTGGAACTGAAATTTGTAGATAGGGAAGGACAGGAGGCTAGAATAATCCATGTAACGGATTAGAGTTGGAGACATCAGTATGAGCTTGTTTAGCTTAATATAGGTATGTATGATCATATAAATAATTATAGATATGTGTATATACGCAGGTTAGTATACACGCACATATTTCTTAGTTCTGTCAGCACCAAAAGGGCCTAAAAGAAATAACACCTCAGTAGCAATGAGCATACCTAGCTTGGTTTCTAACACCATTCTTCAATAAAAGGAACCAGAGTTCCTTGGAGAAGTAACTGATTCTAGGATTGGGCAGGAAATACCCAAGATGAGCCTGGAGCATCTTGCACTGCCAGAGAGTAAGAAAATACTTTCCAAGATGAAAAAGAAAAAGAAAATGCAACCCCCTGCCCTGAAAAAAATAAAAAGTCCAACCTCATTGATGGGGATATGTCAAATGGACACAGGAGCCAAGTGAAAGAGCTCCTAATGGCCAAGCCTAGAACAATTTGAGTAACAAAGCAGTACTGAATTATAACCCAAAGTATACAATGAGTCCATACTGATAAGTAGAAAGCTCAATAGTGGAAAAGAAACAAATATGTACCAAATTCCACACCATTTATATAGATATTCCAGCCTCAGAAAGGAGAGCACACCTGCCCACTCCTTAAGTATGGGCTGAACTATAGTGATTTCCTTAAGTACAGTAAGAAAAGGGAAAAATGAAGAGTCAGTTCATAGTGAAGACACCTGTACCTCAGCCAGGTAACAAGATTAATATCAAGCCATAACTCATGTTAATAATATGTACCCTTGATTTGATGTAAATGGCATTTTATCTCTGTGATCTTCCTTCTCAACACCCATAATCCAATTCTAATCATGAAGAAAAACATCAAATTCCAATAGAGAGAGACATCCCACAAAGTATTTTGCCCACACTCTTCAACACTGTCAAGGTCATCAAAAACATGCCAACTAAATGTAATATGGTATCTAGGATGGAATCCTGGGGCAGGAAAAGGACACTAGGGAAAAACTTAGAAAGTCAGGAGATCGAGACCATCCTGGCTAACACGGTGAAACCCCGTCTCTACTAAGAAATACAAAAAATAGCCGGGCGAGGTGGCGGGCGCCTGTAGTCCCAGCTACTCGGGAGGCTGAGGCCGGAGAATGGCGTGAACCCGGGAGGCGGAGCTTGCAGTGAGCTGAGATCCGGCCACTGCACTCCAGCCTGGGCTACAGAGCGAGACTCCGTCTCAAAAAAAAAAAAAAAAAAAAAAAAAGAAAGTCTGAATAGACTCTAGAATTTACTTAACAATAATGTGTCAATATTAGTTCACTAATTATAACAAATGCACTGTACTAATGTAAAATGTTAATAATATAGAAACTCTGTACTATCTTTTAAAGTTTATCTAAAACTGATCTAAAAACATATAGGGTCCATTTACATGGGGGCGGGGGGAAGATAAGCCACAGATTAGAAGAAAGCATTTGCAAAGTATCTCTCTAATAAAGGATTTGTATTCACATAAGTCAAAAGAGCTCTCAAAATTCAATACTCGGAAGACAAAAAATCCAACTGAAAAATGGGCAACAGATCTGAGCAGACATTTCACTGAAGATGTATACATGGCAAATATGCACATGAAAAGATGCTCAACATCACTGGTCATTAGGGAAATTTGTTAAATATTGCTAAAACCACAGTGAGACACATACATATTAAAATAACCGAAATTAAAAAGACTGGCAATGCCAAGTGTTGGCAAGATGGAGGCAGAACCCTCATAGACTGCAATGGAAATGCAAAATGTTAAAATCACTTAGAAAAAGCTTGACAGTCATTATTCTAAGTGAAGTAACTCGGGAATGGAAAACCTAAGCTATGAGGATACAAAGGCATAAGAGTAATATAATGAACCTTGTGGACTCAGGGAGGAAGGTTGGGAGGGGTGTGAAGGATAAAATATTACATTAAGGGTACAGTATACTGCTTGGGTGACAGGAGCAATAAAATCTCAGAAATCAGCACTAAATAACTTCTCTATGTAACCAAAAACCACCTGTACCCTCAAAAATTATTCAAATAAAAAAAATTTTAAGTTCAGGAGTATCTTGAAAAAATAAACCTACCATATCATCCAGTCATTTCATTCTAAAGTACTTGCTAAAAAAAAAATAAAAGCATATGTTCGTTCAAAGATGTATGCAAGAAATTTCACAGCATTCTATGTATTCTAATGAATAAAACTTGAACCAACCAAAATATCCATTAACAGGTGAATAAATTGTGGCAGAACTCTACAACATAATACTTCTGAACAATAAAAAGAAATGAGCTACTGATACATGCAACATGAATGAAACTCAAGATAATGCTGAAAGAAGCCAGATTTTTTTTAAAAAAATAGTACATACTATATGATACCTTTATACTAAACTTTCAAAAATGCAACAATCTGTAGTGACAGGAAGCAGATCAGTGGTTACCTGTGGGAAATGGAAGGGGCAGGGACTACAGAGGACGAAGAGGAAACCTTCAGGAGTGTTCAAATGTTCATTATCCTAATTTGTGGTGATGCGTTCATGGATGTAAATATGTGTATGTCAAAATATCACATTGCACACTTTAATATGTATACTATTTAGTATACTGATCCAATTTCGATAAAGCTGCTGAATATGCTAATAGAGTGTTACCAAGTGGTGAGAGAGTGACTAACTACACAGCAAGATGTTTTCCTTCTAAAGGAGATACTGCATGGAAAGTTGAAATTTAGAAGAGACTTCACGATGGGTGCTATTCAAAGTGCTGTTCTACAAACCATCACTGGCCCGTAATAACAAATAACTTGCACAAGAAGGTAAATTACCTACCACACTAAGCACAGTTTCCTTCAGCTGATAATTTTTTTAAAACCAAAATTTCTTGATGAAGAAAGCAGTATACTGACACACTTTCTGGCCCAAGCTCCATATTGAATCACTGACCTGTAACAAACAGTTCACAGACAAGCACTTCTCTGCAGACACATTTTTGAGTAGCACTGTTTAGACCACACTCAGAAAACTCTCTAAGCCTATCCTCACCTGTATGATGAGAATAGTAATAATTGCTCTGGATGCCTCAAAGAATAGTATGATGCTCTAATGAGCCATATGGCTTGCAAATAGCAAGCACCTATTAATTACGTATTATTGAGTTATGTATAATTACGTATAACTACTGAGTTATTTGGAGTCATTTAAAATAAATATATAAAAATAAAACAAGACACTTTTCATTTGCTCAGAATGCTTGTTGTTAAAGTTAACTGAGGTTACAAATGGTTTGTTTTTCCAATGAATTTAACATTCAAAAGTATTCAATATTGAGTTTATTAACAAAAGTGGACCTGTACATAGTCTTATCTCATATTTGAATAATACACACACTGCACAATGGCAACTATTTTTTATCAGAGCAACGTTTCCCAAACATAGAAGTGCAGAAGTAAAACTGTTATTTTCATTTTTCTGTATTCTTTAGTTTCTAGAATTCATAAACTCAAAATTGTTCACATAAGTTTAGAGTATTTGTTCTTGTTTATCTCTGACAAAGAGGTGTTCTCTAAGAAATTTTATATTTTATAATCTTTCCTCTGAAATATGAGAAAGACATGGAATCTCCTGAGTTATATATGCAGCGTATACATTCTTTGAAAAACTTTAAAAAAATATCACAAAGTAATTATATACCCATAATATATGTTGCTATTCACATAATTCTTTAAGCAATATTCAAGTATATTTGTGCTTTACATTTTTACATTACTTTAGAACCTATTTTTAGCTTTCAATAAAACTGTGTATCTCTAAAGATTTCTCAAGTATTTAATAAATGAGGCAAAACAATCATGAAAATATAAACTGCTACTATAGATTTTTCATCTTTCATTTTATGCATTTCCTCTCAACCATGTAATTTCCTGTTAAGGAATGTGGATACATTTTTATCTTTATAATATCAACATTGCTGCTTTCTCAGCCTGTTGCAACAGTCAAGACATCATAGCGTTTCTGAACACACAGTATTCACTCTGCCATATAAGTTGGAGCAATAAAATCTGATAGCACTGGTATTCATCATTGCCAGTTATTTCAACTGCAGGACCACCTTAAAACACAAATTGAACAGAAAATATCAGGTTATACAAGACTGATACTGATATATTCCATATTAAATGCTTTGAAGTCTCTGAAAAAGAGCATGGAGAACTCATAACAAGGAAGTACAATACACAGTAACTGATGACATATGCCTGCCAGAATCTACAGTTCAGAATCTGTTACCATTTATATCGGGCTCTACCACATGCACCCTTCACACATGTAGCCCCACTCAGCCATCCAGCCAAGCCCGAGCTGCTCGTTTGGTTAATAGGCATGTGGACCAGTGATCAAAGCACTACAATGTTTGAGCAAATGCAGAGTGTGGAGAGAAGCTGAAGTTTATGGGAGTTTTTAAAAAGCAGGATCAAGAAGATTAAATAGTGGGGCAGTAGAGGTTGTAAGAATTACTGAGACTTAATCACTGAGATGAGATAACTAGAGAAAACACTGAGCAATAACGAAGAAACATACGTATACAAAGATAATTATTTTTACTCCTCCTCACAACAGTTTCCACTGTTTAAATATTATTTTTCTCATTTATTAAACATTAGGAGCAGTTACTGTTATTTAGCCACTCCACTGTAAATGTGAAGTTTTTCGACATTCATTAGTTCTGCCTTGCCTCAGTCTGATTTTGTCATAATAACTACAGGCCATATTTTGTCTTCCATAGAGGATCATAAAAGCAATTTTCTATTATTAGTCCAGTTAATAAAGCCACTTTTTCTTCAGGATCGTAATTTTTTTTAATCATAAAAACTCTTCAGAATCAATTAATTTTATTATTCTAAGGTAAAAATTTTATTTTTATCATTAATGAGCGTTGAAGCAAAAGAAATTCAGCTGTTAGAATAGCACTATTATTCTTTCAAAAATTACTTAATACATTATGTTCAAAACTAAGTAATTGAACATTACAAAACATAATCAATATCTAAAACTAGAGCTCAGAACATACTAACAAAGTATTTTCTGTGCTTAACATAAAACATCAGGAGAAAAAAACACTAAAAGTGAACTATGAGTCGAGGAGCATCAATCAAAACTTAAAACATTTGGCCAGATGCAGTGGCCCTTGCCTGTAATCCCAGCACTTTGGGAGGCCAAGGCGGGTAGATCACTTGAGGTCAAGAGTTTGAGACCAGCCTGGCCAACGTGGTGAAACCCCATCTCTACTAAAAATACAAAAATCAGTCAGGCGTGGTGGTGGGCATCTGTAATCCCAGCTAGTCTGGAGGCTCAGGCACGAGAATCGCTTGAACTCAGGAGGCAGAGGTTGCAGTGAGCCGAGATCACGCCACTGCCTTCCAGCCTGGGTGACACAGCAAGATTCCAACTCAAAAAAACCCAAAAGCCTTAAACATTCAAATCATATGACAAAATTATAGCAAATACCTTATTTGCTGCTTCCAAGGAATGTATTAGATTCTGCAGCTCCTCTCTACTCATTTCAATAGAATATGGCTTTACTTCACCATTTTCTTTTACATCTAGATGCAGGCTTAAAAGTGGCATTCGTAATGCAGCAATCTTGTCACTGGAAAGTGCAAGCTGTTTAAAATCAGAAAAATAGTAATTAATAAATAGTAAAAAGAACCATATTGAATATGCATCAGAGGTTAGTTAGCAGTACATTTTTTAAAAGTACTATTTGCTGTTGAGTATAGAGAAAAGTGAAAGAAACAAATTAAATCCATGCTAAAGCATATTTGAAGAATAGAGAGAGAAAGGAGAGTGAATAAAGGAGAGGAAATGGGTAGGAAAGTAAGATAACCAGTCAGCAATCTTGTGGCAGAAGCAGGTATGTAGATCAGAGTCATGCCTGGGAAGTAATGAAAGGGTCTAATGTACAGGAAACATAGAGAATTCTTAAAGAAGATTAAAGGCAACAAGAAGATGAAAGCTCATGTACAAAGATAAGTGAGACCAAAAATACTGGTAAACTCTCAGAACTTAAGATGCTTAATTAATGGTCAGCTATCTATCTATCACAATATTGATAAATACGTTATCAAGATACCATCTTCAATTAGAGCCACTCAACGGAAACACTCCGTACACTTACCTCACTTCTTAATTTATTTCTCTGGAATATATCCTAGGGGAATTGGAAGAACCAAATATTTATAATACTAGTACTTTTTGAAACGAGCACTGTAGCTTCCTTGGCAGACAGCATAGGGAAACTCAATTTTCCTGGAATCTGAGCCAGAAAAATCCACAAAAACTGAATCTTTGTTTAGAATGCTACCACTTGCAAAAAAATTACTTATGCAATGATAAGGGACATCTTCCCTAATGACCTCAAAGGATCTCTCTTGTAGTACATACACTATAGAATCAAATCTTGACATATCTCCTCCATTCTCTCACCCAAAAACAGGACCTATAATATCTGAGATCTGGAAGTAGCAGCTTCAGGTTAACTATCTTATGCATAATTCTCCTCCTCAATATTTCCAATAAATAGTTTTTCACCCTATGCTTAAATACCACCAATGATGATGCACGTGCTACCTCGAGAAGAGGTTACAATTACTTCCAGATATTCATACTTGTTAAAAAGTTCTTCCCTAGGTTGAATTGAAACCTATCTTATTGCAAATAATACACCTTAGTCCTTCACCTACTTTCTGGAGCCACAAAGCATTTATATATTCCCCCATCTATGACTTTTGGCCTTTTAAAGGTAAGTGTCATGTTTCTACTAGGTTTAATCTTTTCCAGGTACGTGGTATCAGTGTTTCAAAGCAATTTCACACACCATGATTTTAAGTTCCTAGTCATTCTTTGCTAGCTGGAGTCCAATTTGCTTAAATATCTATTAAGTTTGGCAGCCAAAACTAAACAGATATTACACTAAAAAGATGTTATCATTGGAAACAGAAGGTACTAGCACTATCTCTTGCTTGAAGAACTGCAATTCTGCTGGGCACAGTGGCTCACACCTGTAATCCCAGCACTTTGGGAGGCTGAGGTGGGCGGATCACCTAAGGTCGGGAGTTCACGACCAGCCTGACCAACATGGCAAAACCCCATCTCTACTAAAAATACAAAATTAGACAGGCGTGGTGGCACATGCCTGTAATCCCAGCTACTCGGGAGGCTGGGGCAGGAGAATCGCTTGAACCCGGGAGGTGGGGTTGCAGTTAGCTGAGATCCTGCCATTGCGCTCTAGCCTGGGCAACAAGAGTGAAACTCTTATCTCAAAAAAAAAAAAAAAGAACTACATTTCTACCAATAAAATATGGGCCTGAATCAACACGAATGAAGCTATACTTTGATAAACCAAAATAAACATTTCTCATATATGCTACCATTAACATCTCTCTCTTATCCTTTATTATTTTTTTCTGAGACAAAGTCACGCTCTGGTGCTCAGGCTGGAGTGAAGTGGCACGATGATCTTAGTTCACTGCAAGTTCCACCTCCTAGGTTCAAGCAATTCTCGTGCCTCAGCCTCCCAAGTAGCTGGGACTACAAGCACACACCAAAACACCCAGCTAATACTCGTATTTTTTCAGTAGAGTTGCAGTTTTGCCATGTTGGCCAGGCCAGTCTTGAACTCCTGGCCTCAAGTGATCCACCCGCCTTAGCCTCCCAAAGTGCTGGGATTACAGGCGTGAGCCACCGCACCTGGCCTCCTTTATCTTTTATATTTATAAAAATATAAAATCTGAAATTGAAACTAAATGTATAAAATTTAAATATTTAAATTAAACATCCTCTGTTTAGGTTGCCTATTTGATTCATTTGGTCATTGATGGAATTCGCTGTGACATAATTTTAAACTTTGTGTCACATTATACACGTGTTATAGCTCTAGTTTTATGTCACCTTCAGATATGATAAGCATCATATTCATAAAAATGTTGAAAATGACCGGGCCAAGACCAGAGCCACAGAGACTTCTTAACTAATATACATTCACCTGTCTTTGCTTAGTTATTTATCTGATTAGGAACCCACCTATTATCTTCCCACATTTTTCTTTACTTAATCCATATATACAACGTAAGGCACTTTATCCAGGGTCATGCTAAAATCAAGAAACAAAATTATTTGTTTCCTCTTCATCTACTGGTCTAGGTATCTTATAAGGACAAAAAGTGAGTCTGAGATTGTTCTTTATGAACTCTACTGATAGTGACTCTCCAAAATGTATTAAACACTGATGTTTTAATAGTATCTTACAGGTTTTCCTCCTAGAGGTAGAATCACATTTACCAGTCTTAAGAAAGCTATGAAGTCTAGAAAGTTGTGGTCAAAAATATATGTTGACCAGGTGGGATGGCTCACGCCTGTAAAACCAGCACTTTGGGGGGCCGAGGCCGGCAGATCACTCACTTGAGGCCAGGATTTGAGACCAGCCTAGCCAAAATGGCAAAACCCCAAATCTCCACCAAAGACACAAAAATTAGCTGGGTGTGGTGGCATGTGTCTATAGACCCAGCTACTCAGGAGGCTGAGGCAGAAGAATTGCTTGAACCCAGGAGGCAGAAGTTGCAGTGAGCTGAGATTGCACCACTGCACTCCAGCCTAGATGACAGAGCACGACTCTCTCTCAAAAAATAAATTATATATATATATGTATGTATGTATGTATCTATATGTTGACTATATGCTGTCCCATCACTTATGACATTTAATGATTTACAGATCTAACTAAATTTATTATCAATGTAATGTTATTACACGTGGCTTAGATGTTTGTAGTGTACTTATGCCCAAGTTAATGTAAGGTGTAATTTAAACTATCTTTGATATTTCTTTGGGATAATACACTCCCAAAATAACAAATTTTAGATACATGATATTATAAAGATATTTGTCTATATCCAGAAAATGAAATTAAAAATACACGTACTCATAGACTCTTACCTTTACCTGCCAATCAAAATCCTGCAGCTGTGCAGAGGAAATAGCAACTATTTCTCTTGACAGAGCCTGTTTGATTTCATCTTTCCTACTTTTCACACATTTCATGATAGTTTCTTGATGAAATGAATTCAACTGATTCAACTGCTGAAATATCTATAAAAATAAAAACAGACAAAAGGGGCTTTCTGTTTAAAAGGTAAAAACACAATTCCACTCTCCTTTTGCACACTTTTAAAGCAACAGTAAAAGAAAAAGAGAAATACTTCTGTAACTATAAAAAAGACTAAGATGAGAGTGAGTAACCAGAAAATAGGTTTTAACAAATTTCTGCAAAATAGAGAGTAAAGAAAAAGGACTGATGGAAGCAGCAGCGTGGAAATGAATACACCTGGAAAACACCAAAGCTGATACAGCCACGCAGGATGAGTATCTCAAATCCCAAAACGGGAAAAGTTCTGTGAACTGACAGGATGCTCAAAGGAAGTGCTCATTTGAACAGTTGAGATTTCAGATTTCAGATTTTTTTTAGCAGGGATGCTGCACTGGTGAGTATAATGCAAATATTGCAAAGTCAAAAAAATCTGAAATCCAAAACAGTTCTGGTCCCAAGCATTTCAAACAAAGGATACTCAACTTGTATTAATATATCAGACAATGTAGCCCTTAAGGCAAGAAGTGTTACAAGAAATACAGAAGGACAGTAAAAGGGCAATGCAACAGAAAGACACAACAATCATAAGTTCCTGAGTACCTAACACCATAGCTTCAAAACTTGGCAGCACTAAAAGAAATGAATAAATCCACATTCACAATTAGAGGTATTAATACAACTCTCAATAGCTGACACAAAGAAACAAAACAAATCAATGAGGATACAGAAGAATTGAAAAAATGTATTCTACCTAACCTTAGCAATATATACAATACTACACCTGACAACTGTAGAGTACACATTATTTTCAAATGTATATGGAACATTCACCATAATGTACCATATTCTGAGCCATTTAGCAAACCACATCAGATCTCAAAGAACTTAAATAATACTGTTTATATTTTTATTACTGGGTAATGAAGTCATGACTAACGAGAAAAGGTAACCAAAAAATTTCCGAATGTGTGAAAATTGAGTAGCACAACACTAAATAAATAAATAAAATTAATCTCACTTATTCTTCCTGTGAACAGGAAGAGGAAAAAAAATTCTTCCCAATTCATTCCATGAGGCCAGAATAAAACTTGACACCTTGACAAGAGGAAAAGAAAAAAAAAAAAAAAACACCTAGGCCAATATCACTCAAATATTGATATAAAAATCCTAAGCAAAATATTGGCAATCCAAATCAAGAGATATATAAAAAAGATAATACATCATGATCAAGTGGAGTTTATTTTGGCAGTGCAGCCTTAGTTTAACATTCAAAAATCACATTAACAAAATAAAGAAGAAACAATAACAAATTCAGGGAAAAGCATTTGATAAAATTCAGTATCCATTCATGGTAAAAATTCTCAGCAAAGTTAGAATTGTAGGATGCTTCTTTAGTCTGACAATGGATATCTATAAAATCACAGAGCTAACATACTAAATGGTGAAATAGTAAACACTTTCTCCCTAAAGTTAGGAATAGACATATATCTACTATGCCTGCTTTTTTAAAAGAAACACTGACTGCTGGTGTTAGCCAATGCACAAAGGTAAGAAAAATAAATGAAAGATGTTAAAGTTGAAAAAGAAAATTATTATATACAATCTCCCCCCAAAAAATCTATATACAATTGGATACAGTAAACAAATTTAGAAAGGCTGTGGGACACAAGGTATATAACAATCAACTGTTTGTACATACTAGCAAAAAACTACTAAAAATTAAAGATCAAAAACATCATTTACTCAGAAATAAAAAATATTTGCAAGAGCTCAACACTGAAAACTACAAAATACGAGAGAGAAACCAAAGCCCTCTAAATAAATAGAGGGCTGCCCATGTTCATAACTTTGGAAAGCTAAATGTTGTTGTCAATTCTTCCCACAAATGATCTAGTGATTCAGTGCAATCTCCATCAAAAATCCAGCAGGTTTGTAGGTTAAAACCGAAAAGTTGATTCTAGAGGGTTATCTGAAAATATAATAGCCAAGGCACTCCTGAAGAAGCATGACAATGAAGGTCTTCTATTACCAGATATCAAGACATAATTTAACTTAGCTTTAATTCTACAGTAATTAAAGCAGTGTAGCATTGGCAAATACACACAAGCAGACTAGTGGAATACATTAAAGAGTCAAGATACAGAGGCACAAATATATGGCCATTTGATTTACAATAAAGGCAGCACAGCAATATTGTGTGGCAAGGATGGTCATTTCAATAAGTGGTCAACTGGCTATTCATGTAGAAAATTTTGAACTTGGCCTCCATTCCATACACAAATATTAATTCAAAATGCATCAGTGACATAATGTGAGAGCTAAAACAATCAAGCTTCTACAAGAACACATCCAAGAATCTTCATATCTTCGGCACAAATATTTCTGAAACAAAACACTAATAGTATTAGCCAGCAAAAGAAATATTGACAAAGTAGATCTGTTAAATTTCACAACTTGTTTCACCAAAAGACACCATTAAGAGAGTAAAAAGGCAAGCACATAATAGAAAATATTTAAAATACATATTTCTAACAATGAGCTCATATCCAGAATATCATCCAAATCAATGACAAACATAAATAACTTGATTTTCAGAAAAGTGAGCAACCTACACAAGGTCAAATGATTTTTGACAAAGATGCAAAAGTAATTCAGTGGAAGAAGGATATCCTACGACCATGCAATTTCACTTCAAGATATCTACCCCAGAAAAGCTGATGTGAGTGTGAACAAGAAGACATGTAAAGAATGTTTATAGCAGCATTACTTGTAATAATGAAAGAAGCAATGACTATTAGTAGGGAGATAAATAAATCTTATTTGATTTCTATCATCAAATACAAGGATTTAAAATACACTAGATCCACATTTATCAATGTAAAACACAATGCTGCATTTAAAACAATTTACAAGTGCAGACATATGTTACATTTTATTACAAGTTATACACTTACATACCCCAAATAATTCAATATACTCAAAGATTCAAACATACATACAATATATAATACAAAACATGAACACCACCTTCAAGAGTGGTGATCTCTAGGTGAAAGTGGGATATCCAGGTGTGGGATAGGAGAATTTTGGTAACCTCTGTAATGCTTTATTTCTGAAAGAAACACACACATTGCAAAACGTTAACACCTGTTTAACTGGTAATGCGAATGTAGGTATCAGTTATATAACTTCTTGTTTTCTTCTGTATGCTTTAAATGTTTCACAATTAAAAGAGTAAAAACAACCAAAAACAAAACTGCAAAAACCTAGGATTTCCACAGATTTTTCCATTCACAATTATAAGGTATTTGTTGTTACTGATGATGGCCCTTGTATTATACACTGCTCTAAAAAAACTCAGAAGGAAACCTGGGCATTATTTATTGTAAGTTATAGAAATGTGCAGAGAAGTTACCTCTTCATCAGATAAGTTTTTACCAACTACAGCTTTAAAAAATTTGGCAATATCTTCTAAAACGTGCATCCATTCTTCTGATTCCCAAACAGTGTGATAATCTTGGTACACAGGATAAGCTCGACCACAAATGCCATCTATTATTTTGTGAAGAAGCTAGCAAGAAAAACACAAATAAATGCACTTATAAGTAAAATGATAAAACAAATTTATCTTCCTCTTAACAAACATTGGGAGATGTTCATGTTATCTGCAAGACCAGCCTAAGTTAAAATGTATAAACCACTTTTAAGATTATTCTAATTAAAAATTAGAACTCATAAAAATCCTAGACTTTCTATTATTATGTCGACCTTCAGAAACTAAAATAATTTTATAAAAATTACATAATGAAAAAACTAAAAGGAAGATACGTATAAAGGATATATTTACAGCAATGACCAAACAAAAGGATAGGACTTACATTAAAGTCTCTTACTGTAGTCCTATAAGCTACATTTTGCTTTGCCTCCACTTTCACAATATACTTTTTTTTCTTTTGAGGGTCTCAGTATGTTGCCCAGACTGGCCTTCAACTCCTGAACTCATGCAATTTTCCCATCTCACCCTCCCAAGTAGCTAGGACTGCAGGCGAGCACCACCACACCCAGCTCAGCAGTTACTTTAGATGTATTCCCAGAAAGTCTTCAGTACTTTTTTCCTTTTTTCTACATTCCTTTCTATGCTATTAGTATCTTACTATCAGCAATGGAAAGCCTAACACATGTATAACTTAACATAGTGATTAAGACTATGGATTTTGGAATAAAACTATCCAGTTCAAATCCCAGTTGCAGTACTTTCGAGTTTTATTTAAATCTTCGAGTCTGTTTCCTCAAGTGTTAAATGAGGATATCATCTCTTCTCTTAATCTTGCTGTAAGGATTGAAGAAGAATACACGGAAATCACTTGACATCTTCCAGGCATGTACAAAGACATGCAGACATTGCTAACCCTCGTTACCATCCTTATTATTATTATCACTACTCCTCTTCCTCCAATTCATGCCTTCAACATCTATTAACTGAGATAACACAATGCCAGTACTATTCTAAGCACTTAACATATACTAAGGTTATCTTTCTCAAAGTTATTTGTATCTTACAAGAGTAGTATTTGAACCAAATAACTTGGAAATAATCATATTCCACCCCATTTTAACTAATAACTCCTTCCCTCTAACACCACACTTGCCAGAACACAAGCAACTGCTTCCAAATGGTGGCTAATATACTATACAAATTGATCTTTTATTTACCATAAATCAACATACTCAATTTTGACTTCATTCAAAATTCTCTACAGCTTATCCTATACCGTCCCCATGCTAAAGCAAAACCCAGAACTCAAACTGAAAAATAAAAGCATTCTCTTTTTCGCAATATGTTTGTTATTCACTCACAAATATGTAATGCACACTTCATCCCAGTTACTAAATAAGGTCATGGAAATGACTTTATTTAATGGCAAAGAAACTATAATAGCTACTGTTATGGAGCCCTAACTAGGTACCATGCTCTGGACTGATCCTCATTACAACTCTGAAGTAACCATTGTTATTATTCCTAATTTACAAATGAGGAAACTGAGAATAAATAAGGCCCTACCATAACAGAGCTTTAGTCCATTCGAAAAAGGCAAACATACAAATGCATGTAATTAAGAATGATGGGGACATAACAAAAATATATACAAGGTACAAAGGAGCACAGAGAGGAAGCAAGGAAAACTCCATCTTAAAAGGATGAGTAGTTGGCCAAGCAAACAGGAGAGAAGAAGTGCATTTCTAGATACAAGCAACGGCATATATACAGGAGGCAAACTGTAAAATCACACTGCTTGATTTATGGAATAGCAAGTTATTTTGGGGGGTGCCTAGGGGGTGACAGGAGACAAGGCTGGAGAGGTGGGTGGAGCCAAACCAAAAAGGGCCTGTGTACAAAGCAAAAGAGCCTAGTGCTCAACCGGGAAGCAATCTATTCACACATTTGCATTATTTTTTCATATATTTGCTAACAGGTTGGAAGATGTAAGAAAAGAAAGAGGCTGAGCCCAGGTGCCTCAATTTTCAGTTAAGGAATTAAAGATTAAGGGGCTTAAATTGTTGAGGACACTCAAAATGGAGGCAGTAAAGAGGTAGAAGAGATGTGAAAAGGAGAGCCCATAGAACGTCAGGTTGAGGGGCTGGGTGAAAGTGGTGGTGCCACAAACCAAAAATGAGGCTACGGGAGGAGTAGGTCCAGAGGGAAAGAAGAGCTCACGCAAGGGCATACTGAATTTGAGGTACCTGTGGCAGACGCCTGACACTCAGGGAAGAGATTTTGGTTTGGGGTTTTGGGGGTTTTGTTTTTTAACTGGCATTCTTGAACCATAGAGGAAGAAAATTTTGGCTGAACCTAGAGATTTAGGAGTCATCAACATATATGATAGTAAAGGTTATGCACCTTATCTAAATGGGTAGAATGAAGACAAGGAGAGCCAAAAGCCAATAAAAAACTCAGAATCGATAGATCTGAGCATAAGTTCCAGCTCTGCCACTTTCTGGATGGGCAATCCTGGGCAAGTTAGCCATAATTTCTGCTGACATTTCAGGTTCATCACTTGCAAAAACAGAGAAAATAATCAGGATGTTTTCTTTTTTCTTGACCCTGACAGGAGGTAAGTTCCTTTCTGTCTCCCCCACACTTTCTCCAGTGTAAACGGAACAGAGGAAATAGGAAGACCAAAATTGAGACTTATAAAAAAGATGCTCCACCAGGGGACAGGCTGTGTGTCTCACTCACCATTTTACCTCATCCCATCGGGACGCTCAATGTATGGTAGACTTCAGTGAAAAACTGGCTGAACAAACGAATGTGGTTGCTTTTCTCCAGATTCTCACAAGCCAGGTTGTTTCATAGACTGGAAGTCAATGGGTACATCACCTCTTGGGACGACCCTAACAAAAGTAACTCGCCCAGTTATTTCACTTCCTTCCAACTACCGTCAAGGGTGGAGGGGCAGGGTTCGCTTCGGTGTAGGTCACATAGTATTCCAGCATCTAGTACTGTGTCTGCTGCCTGGCAGGTAGGGAGCCTTTGGGAGGTATGTGTTGAATGAATGAAGAAAACGTATACGAAGCAGCAGCAAAAACCGACTTGACGCCATAAGCTTTCAAAGCCCCGTCTGGTGCCGGCGCTTCTGCGCGCAAAGGCCCTGGAGCTGCACCTCTAGGCCGGGGGTGGCGCCCCAAGCTGCCCACCTAGGCTCCCCAGGGAAGGCGGGGACCAACCACCCGAAATCACGCCCCTTCCTCCTCCCTTTCCTAGGGAGCTTGCGAAGGCGACTGGGTCGCACCCGGCCTGATCCGCACGCCGGGCCGTCCCGAAGCCCAGGCCCCGCTCCGCTTCCCCCAGTACCCTCCCTCACCTGCGGGCCCAGCTCGGCCGGCAGCTTCTGCAGCCGCCACAAGAGCGTCCCCTCTTCCGGCTCCATCCCTGCGCGAAGCTGGGTCACGTGACAAGGCTGGCGCTCGTCTAAAGCTACGGTTCGCCCACGTGACTGTCTCCGCGGAGAGGGGCGGGGCGTAGAACCAAGAAGTCCCTGTGCGCTTGCGCAGAGGCCGAACTACCGCTTTCCACGTAACCAGGGAGTCTGCAGTTTGCAGTGATGTGGCTAAGATACCCTTGTGCTATTATTTTAAAGGAACATTTACGTATCTTTCAACGCAGTTTGTACCTTTGTTCAGGGTTCTGTTGAACTTTCTCTGTAGTCTTTAGAAAACCTTCGAATAAATGTAACCATCTTTTTGGGTGCCTGGGCATGGTCATTCTCCCAGAGTTTTAACGTAAGTCTCTACTAAAGTATCCTGATTTGCAAAGTAAATTAAGGTTTTGCCATGAGCAACGTTCTATACATAGATCATCCTAGGGAGAAAGTACGATTTCCAGCCCCATTTGCAGAAAGCAAACATGATCAGAGAAGTCACTAGGGTTGTTGAATTTAGCAAATAAAAATACCAAATGTCTGGTTAATGTGAAATTTCAGATAAGCAATAATATTTTGTTATAAGTATCCCCTAAATATTGTATTGGATATATTTATACTGAAAATTATTTGTCTATCTGAAATTCAAATTTAACTGGGTGTCCTGCATTTTATCTGGCAACCCTAGAAATCACTGACGTAAGCTAAGAGGCCCAGTCTGAAGTTAAACAGAATCAATCGGACTCTAGAGCCATGCTATTAATGTTGAACTAAACTCAAAGTCCAAATATCCTTTCTGTTATTTCTTATTACTGCTGTTACTTTAATCAGGTGCTGAGGAATTCAATGGTAAAACGAGCATGTCCTGCAATAGCGGATAATAACTAGTAGACCAGAAACAGGAATTACAATCTAATTTATAAATTTAATAATAAAAGTGGTGCAAAATGGTGAAGCAGAAGAGAAAGTATTCAATCTATGGGCTATGCAGAGAAAAACTACTCATTAGCAGCATTCTAGGTTTACCTCATATGTCCTTTCTCTGTGTGCCTCACGTCTCAAAAGTGAAGTCAATTTCTTTCTCCCATGAATTTTCATGGTATTTTAGTTGTCCCTCACTTATTTACCACTTTCTAGTTCTTAATGCAGATAGATACACAACACTCATTCCCCTATCTGAAATGTAATTGTCTTAAGATACTTTGTGAGTAGGAGCTCCCCAAGTAATAGTTAAAATGAGAAGTCTGGAAAACTACTTCATCTGAGTCTTTCTGTAAATCTAATGATGGGTAAGGTCTATTTTGAGAAAAAAATTAAATTTTATGTATAATAATAATTGAGAGAAAAATACTTGCAAGCATCTACTATATGTCAAACACTTCATATATTTTTATCTTAGTAATTCCTACTACAGTCTTGTACGGTGGGTATTACAAATGAGGAAGTAAATTTGAAATAATATATTTTGTAAGGTCACATAGATAGTAGTTACAAAATCACTGGTCTGAGGCCAGAAATGGTGGTCTCAGTCTGCATGCTTGACTATCCCTACTGAGGAACTGAGATGATATGGCTTACCTAATGCCATGTAACAGATGACTAAATAAGGTAAAATGACACACCGGGCAGGGTCCAAGGTTTAGTCAGAGGAAACAGAATTAGGTCCTAACTCATCTTTCAAGCAGGACTGAGTACTAAGAAGAATTTGATCTTTTCTCTCGAATTTGGATGGGACAAAATTTAGGCTGTAACAAATATGGTCTCTAAAATAGTTAACAACTTTCAAGAGAGATAGCGCTTAATATTTGCCCTTTGATTAGTAAGAGGATGTTATGTGTATAATCCAAGAGGTTTTCAAAACATATTTCTGTCTCGTGTAGTTTCATCTGTACTAGGTATATTCTGGTCTCCATCTCCCAAATCTTACTTGTACTATAGTAATCTTTAAATGCATGAACTCTGGAGCTAAACTTCATAAGTTCAAACCCTGGCTCTGAAAATTACTATCTATGTAATATAGGCAAGCTATTTTCACTTCTCTGTGTTTCTCATTCCTTACAACAATCCTGTAAATTGTATAATTGGTTATAATGACAGCTTAGGATTTACAGGGTTGTTGTAAGTTGATATATGTAAAGTTCTTGAAATGAAGTCTGGCCTGGCACTTAGAAAATTGTATTACATTCCCTTCTATGTGGCCTTCTTTGCTCTACTGATATCTAGCCAAAGTCTAGTGGGTTCCAGAAAGTCTAGTGGGTTCCAGAACGTTACCCTCCTGGTGAACTGTCACTGCCTTAGAGATGTGATCTGCATCTAAAACCCAACTAGCCAGCTATATAGTGCTGTATAGGTGATGTAGATCAGTGCTTACAGTTGGGAGAGATATACAAAGATCTCAGGTAAACCCCAATGTGTGCACTTGCTGAGCTTACACTGGAATTCAAGCTTGCTATTTGTGAAATAATTTGGTACTCTTTTTCTGAAGTTAGTTTCCTCGAGAGTTTTTGTTTTGAGGTGGAAGGAGGCAAGAGTTTTGTGCGCCATGCCTTGGGAAATTCATTCATTAACTCATTCCTTAACAATTGTTGATTAAACATCTACCATTGATTAGATGCTCTAATGACTCTGGGAATGCAAGCAATGGACAATAATTTACCTTCTGGTTTCAGGGGAGAAGAAGTGCTTAGATAATGAACAAATAGATAACTAAGATAATGAAATATACTGAGAAGTATCTTTAAGAAAATAAAACAGTAATGTAATAGAAAGGGATGGTGGAAATATACCTTAGATTGGTCAAAAAGCACCTAGCTAACAAATGGCATTTATACTAAGGCATAAAGGCTGAAAAGACATGAAGGCAACATCTAGGGAAAAATAGTTGTGAGCAGAATGCAGAGGCCCTGAGGTAAGAGAAAGCCTGCCTTATTCAGCATGATGATCCAAGGCCTGTGTGACTGGACAGGCCTTGAAGATCCCAGAGATGTGGGCATGGATTTGGTAAAGAAGATACCAGAGATGTGGGCATGGATTTGGACCAGTTAATTGACATAATGTGGTTTACATTTTTAAATGCTTATACTATGGAAACTGGAAAATAGTTATACTATGCAAATTATTTTTCAGTAAACTGGAAAATATACTATGCAAAACAGATCTTAGAGTGCAAGAGCAAAACATGGGGAACCAATTTGGAGACTACTCCAGACTTATTCTAACTAATATAGACATTAGAGTTAATATGGCCTAATTTCTACCCCCAGACTGTAGAATTCCAGGGGCTTAGATGATAGATGGTGGTAGCAGGAACTAGATACTAATAGAAAGAATCAAAATATATTTTGGAACTAAGACCTATAGAAGTTGATGGTGGATCGGATGCTTGTGGAAGAGAAAGAGATGCTTGTAGAAGTGAAATGCAGACTAAAAGATATAGTAAAGCATCTGTCATCCAAGCCAGCATGAGGTTTTATGCCCTGAACAAGAGACAGAGCCATAGTCTATAGCTTCTTTGTTGGTGAAAGACTTTTTGAGGTGCAATGGTGTGGTGATTAAGTGTACAGGGTCTAGAGTCAGACAGACCTGGATTCCAGTTATGTCTCTACCACTTACTAACCACATAACCTTGGACAGGTTGGATAAACTCTCATACCTAAGTTCCCTCTACTAAATATAGGGATAAAACTACCACTTATTTAATAAAGTTGTCCTGAAGCTCAAATAAAATAACATACATATCCCAGCCTCCCTTTCATCTGGGGTGGGTGGTATCCAAGTGCTGGTCAATAGGACAAAAATGAAAGTACTATGTAGCACTTATCAGTACCTTTTATTTAAAGAGAACCCAAATATACCATTTGCCTTTTTCTTCTTTGTTTCTGCTTCCATCTTGCTTCCTAGAACTCAAATGATGCTGTTTTTGGACAGGGAGGCCATGGGCCAAGTACAGAGAGGCAACAGGATGGAATTAAGGTACCTGACATTGTTGAACCCATGCCTGATGCCTTGTTGACTCAGGACTACCTTCATGGACATCTATGTGAAATATTACTCTACTTCCCCCTTATTTAAGCCTTTTTAATGGCAGGCTTCATGTCAACATCCCTCAGTCTGATCCCAACTAATATAAGCATTATAGTTAATAAGTCCTTATTTGCATCCACAGGCCTGTAGTCTTAGGTTATACTTATGATCTCAATGGTAAAAATTAAAAGACAAAATTATAAAATAATAGTGTAAATTTTAAAAATAGGCATTCCTATATATTGCCATTGGCAATTTTTCTAGAGGGTTGAGGTTGCATTTATAAAGTTTTCTAAATATACATACTCTTTGACTTAGAAATTCCAGTTCCAGGCCGGGTGCAGTGGCTCATGCCTGTAATCCCAGCACTTTGGGAGGCCAAGGTGGGCGGATCACCTGAGGTCAGGAGTTTGAGATCAGCCTGACCAACATGGAGAGACCCCATCTCTACTAAAAATACAAAATTAGCTGGGCGTAATTGGGAGGCTGAGGCAGGAGAATCCCTTGAACCCAGGGAGTGGAGATTGCGGTGAGCTGAGATTGCACCATTGCACTCCAGCCTGGGCAACAAGAGCGAAACTCCCTCTCAAAAAAAAAAAAAAAAAGAAAAGAAATTCCAGTTCCCAAAATACCTAAGAAAAAAATATTTGGCTCCAAGAATATTCATTTATACATTGTTTACAATAGCAAATAACTAGTAATAAGTTATTGGCTTCATAAATGATATTATAACATAAAATGAAGCCACAAAAAAGTGATTTTATATAAAAATACTTAATAGAATACAAACTTGCTCACAATAACTATTGGGAAAAGAGTTATGTTTCAAATCTATTTGTTCTGTGTTGTCCATGGTGTGCTGGGTATCTGTGTGTGTGCGTGTGTGTGTGTGTGCATGTGTAGTGTGCAATTTCCTAAGCACAGAAATATACAAAATTTTAGCAATGGTTTTCTTTCATTTGGGAGATTATAGATGATTTAGATTTTCTTCTTTTAATTTTTCTGCATTTTTCACTTAAGTTTTATTTAAAAATCTTAAATATTTTAAGATAGCTATGATAAATTTTGACTCTAATGATTCACTTTAATTTTTCTTTTAAACCAGCCAGGTCTTACTTGAACTCAGCCCCTTCCTCCAGTATCTTGCTAAACATCACCAACAACATCCAATTACACTGATGATAATCTGTTTTTTACCCCATTCTCTACAGTTGCAGCCTCCATTGGAATGGAATCAGCCTTCCCAGTTGTTGTCTTAGGCACTACATAATATGAATCCATAGAGTTCTAGCCTGCTGATAATCACTAAGCAACCACATATTTTACTTTATATTACAGTAGCCTCTCACTCCTTATTCCAGTATCTGTATTAGTCAGATGGTTAGTTAGTTTAATGGTTAATTAGTTTAATAAAACTGCAAAATTTTAGAAGTTTAACATAATCTTCTTCTTTTTCGTGTGTGTGTGTGTGTGTGTGTGTGTGTGTGTGTGCGCGCGCTTACCTAACAGTCTGATGCATACAGGTGTAGGCATTTAGGTGGCTCTTCTATTCTCTAAGACTCAGAATTATCTTTATTCTGGAATTGGCTGCATATGAAAGAGGTAGAATATGAAGGATTACGGAGGGAGTTTTTATGTGCTAGACATAGATATAATTTAGTGTATCATTCCTACCTGCATTTCATCACCTGGAACCCAATTTCATGGCAGCATGCAATTGTAAGGAAATTTTGGAAATATAACTTAGCTGTGTGAGCAGAAAGAAAAGAAAAGAATTTTAATAAATGTATCGTTCTTTTTACCACAATCATGCCTTTTAAAACATAAAAGAGAATTTCTCATAGAAGAAATCCTCATATAAACACTGTAAGCAATTGTCTTTTACATTTTCATGAGGAGCCATCATCCTTCATGGCTTGCAGTTACCACTAGCAAAATATAAAACTGGGATCCAACTAATGTCTTGCATCTGCCTCAAAAATGTATCAATTCAGATTTATATTAAGAGGAAAATCTGAGAGCCTAGTAATCCAATCTATCTCTTTTCATTTTATTGCCACAATCAGCTTAGATTAAAATTTGTAATTATAGCAGTTATATCTGAGAGAAGTCAAGGAGGTGAACTTGGCTAGCTAACTGTTTAGGTAAGCCTCTGGAATATACGAATTCAGAGTTTTTCAGCTTTTTAGGTCCCCAAACTTAAGCTTGTCATTTCATTCAGAAGAGACTGACTCATTGTAACCAAACTCTCAAGAGACTGATTGATAAGCTAGAATGTCACAGAGTAGGAATTGTTTTTCTGTAGGATGCTGTATCTTGATCCACAAGTTCTTTTAGTCAGTCAAATTACAGATCATAAGGAGGCTCAGTGAATGTAAGACTGAATGAAAGAAAATGGAATAGACCTAAATTAATTTTTTTTCTTTAAATTGTCATGACCTAATGGCCGTCTTTCATTCCACAGATGTTTCCAGTGAAAGAAAGAAGAAAGCATCCTTTTCTCTTGACTGTGCAGAAAAAAATTCTGTGTTTCTTTGATTCTCCATTTTACTAGATGCCATACCTTTGTAATTACTTCATGTGGAGTCTTGACCAAGATTCAGGAAATACTAGAACTTTCAGTCCCAGAGGGTTACTCTAGGCATTACTAGTTTCCATCATTATGAGTTGAGTTTTACTAGTTAATTTCAGGTGAAAAACATTTGTTTTTCCCCAGATTCTGGGGTTGTGTACTTTTACTACCTATGAACTGACAACTGTATCTTCAGTAATTACAATTTCCAACAAAATGTTATAGGAATAAAGAAAAGATGTTAGTTCATTATTCCTTTAATAAAAGGAAATGATCTGTATTTCTTCTTTTCACATTTATTTCTTCAGTTCAAACCTGCTTTTCGGGTTACCCTATGACTTGAAGTTGACTAATTTGTTCACCTTAATTAGATGTGTTGCAATATATATGTAATTAGTTATTTGCATGGCAATCTGCATAAAATTATTCCTGTTCATAAACTATTGAGAGGAAAGGGGCTTAAAGTTCGAAGGAGTTTAATTACGATCTTGTAACCATATAGGAAATATTTGAATGTTACACTGGCATTGGCTCTATTGCATTAAAAGAAGTTATGAATGACGATTTGGCAAAGATTTGCAAGGTGATGAGTTTAATCTTGTCTGTATAAACCTAGACAGATTGGTTGCCTATAAAAACTGGTTCTTAGAAATCAGTTTGGTAAGTGTCTCATTTCATTCTGGTCAATGACTTAATAAACTGAAGGCCTTTGTCTTTCTTTTAGGGCATTATATGTAATCCAGAAATGTTAACACCTCTTTATTTCATTATATTTTTGTAGATAAAAATAATCTTCTAGCTTGAGCGACTTAATATCTCCATTAAAGAGATTTTTTAAATAAATAGATATTTTGATTTAAGAAGAGCAATAGAGGGAGCCCATAACATTTATTTCAGTGTAGCATTAAAGAAAACAATACATTAAAAGCTGAAATCACTCTGTTAAAGTGAAACACTTAATGAACTGCAATTCTGGACCTAAGATGTAATACATGCTATATCGTCAGGGGCTGGCATTCTTTAATGGCATGCCAGGTGTTCAATTAATCTTTCCGGTGAAGGTTCTGTGCGTGTAAAACCTCCTGCCTCCCAATTGCTACCCCTTTTAAGCCCTGTATTTAGAACCACCACATCCGTAAGCTGTTAGGATTTCAGCCAGTGGTTCTTAATCAAAGAAGCACATTGGTCAACCCAGGGAATTTTTGAGTATTGATTTTTAACTGTAAATATGTGACACTTTTGTACTTTTTAAATAGCTTTATAATTAACATACCATAAAATCTACCCATTTAAAATACAGGTTGGCTAAGTTTACTCAAGCGAGGTTTTCTAAATTTGTATAGGAATGCAATCATCACTATGTCTCCCAAAATGATCCTTAATGCCTGTTTGTAGTGGACACATGGGGAGCTTAAAAAAGAAAAGAAAAGAAAAGAAAAGGTCATACCCTGCAGACAAATACTATCAGAGTCTCTTTGACTATTAACATATTAACACCAATGTTATGTCATTGCTGTTACAAAATTGCCCAGATGATTTTGACGTAAGTCAGTGTTGAGATACAGTGATGTAGACAAAACCTCATAGAAAAGATGAAGATCTGGAAAATGCAAATGCAACCTTTTACTAACCAAGAGATCACCTGGCTTAGACCAAATGTTGTCACAACAGCAGCAGCAGCAATAACAAAGGAGGCCTTTAGAACATTTAGAGAATGGTGGTTTTCTGATCCTGGACTTTTGCTCCTATTGTTTCCTTTGCCTAGAATCTCCCCACTTTCTTCCTGCCACTCTCTCCATGCACACCTAGTTGGCCTAATGAATTCAGACACAACCCCCAGAGAACTTTAATTGCTGTCTCACCTGTGTTTTCATAGCTTTTTGAATAAACATCTATTATAGTCCTTACTGCATTGTAGCTGTTTCTTTATATTCTGACTTTCCCATTGTTCTGAGAGCTCCTTGAAATGCAGAGGCCATGCCACATTCATTTGAGTATCTAGACAGTGTCTGGCACAAAGCTGACTCCCAAAAAGTGTTTGTTGAATTTGGAAATAGAATAGGTGCTTTAAGAAACTCTGAAGTCTGGGCTCAGTGACTCACGCCTGTAATCCCAGCACTTTGGGAGGCCAAGGCGGGCAGATCACAAGGTCAAGAGTTCAAGACCAGCCTGGCCAACATGGTGAAATCACATCTCTACTAAAAATACAAAATTTCACTGGGCGTGGTAGCAAGCGCCTGTAATCCTGGCTACTCGGGAGGCTGAGACAGGTGAATCACTTGAAACCAGGAGGTGGAGGTTGTAGTGAGCTGAGATCGCGCCATGGCACTCTAGCCTGGGTGACAGAGCAAGACTCCGACTTGGGAAAAAACAAAAAAACATGTAAAGGGTAGGCAGTGATTTCCAACCTTGACTGCAAATTAGAATCCACTGAGGAGCTTTTCAAAATCCTTATGACCAGCTCACACCTATACCAATGAAATCAGAATCTCCAGGGGTTGGACCCAGCAGTGTATTTTCTTTACATCTAATTCTAATGTGCAGCTGAAATTGAAAACCAAGGGCATAAAGCCACAAAGAATGGTCCAAAATTTTATCCTTGACCAAAATATTCTGGCTCTATCGCCTAAAATATTTAAATTATTTGTTGTTACATTGCTTGGAAGGAGCTCAGAAATATATGTGAATTAACAGATAGCTGTTTTTAAAATATATGAAAGTCCCTATGATACTCAAGAAAGAGAACTGTCCATTCATGTAAGTCACTGAAGTTTTGATCATGACTATTTTCCTTTTGACATTTTGTTTGAAGAATCATTATGAAATAGGAATCTTGATTTGGGTAGAAAATTGAAAATGTCAAAACAGAAATTGTATTGGACAGTGTTAAACAGGCAAGGAAGACTCTATTCAACATTATTCCAATGGGGGAGAGGGGCCAGAGCTCAATCCAAACTCAACACCACTGAAACAAAGGACAGGAGAATTTCTAAGTATTGGAAGTAAGAGGGAGTGTATAAGTTATATGTGTTTACTAACTGGCTTTACTCAAAAGAAAGTAAATTTTCCCATATCTTTGTGACAGGATGCAGCTTTACAACTTGGAGGAAGGTACCCACCAAAGTTATGAAAGATAGAGTGACTATCTCATTTGCTGATTACATTTCAAAGACATGGCTCAAAGGTTCTTGAGAAATACATTCATAAGTTGTAAAACTGACAAGAGACTGATTAAAAGATTTATATTTCAAAGGGGCAGAGAAAATATGTTACAGGTTTTCTAAATATGCAGTACAAAAATGGAGGTCAGGGGTCTAGTGTCAGGGAAGAAGCCCATCTAAAGTTTAGTCAAGCTGGGGAATGTTAAGGCAATCTTGGTCAAAGTCAAATAAATAGGTAATTTTGAAGAATGTAGATGGGCCAGTAGGGCTGTCAGAGAAATTCCTCAACGATGAGCTTGCAGCAGCAAAGGTTAGCATGAGCGTTGATCCTTGGGAGAACCGAAGAGGAAAGTTAGAAAAAGCCTGGAGATAATTAAAGTATTTTGCAGATTTTCCTTGCATAGTCTGGTTTATATCAGGAAATTAAAAAGGAAATACTTCCTTCTGTACTTTCTTCCTCCTAAAGGAACTCTCAGATTCACATTCCTACATAAGATGTGGAACTATATATTGGCATACCATATAATAACCATGCACTTAAGTTAAAATACAAAAAATTTACGGCCAGGCGCGGTGGCTCAAGCCTGTAATCCCAGCACTTTGGGAGGCCGAGACGGGCGGATCACGAGGTCAGGAGATCGAGACCATCCTGGCTAACACGGTGAAACCCCGTCTCTACTAAAAAATACAAAAAACTAGCCAGGCAAGGTGGCGGGCGCCTATAGTCCCACCTACTCCGAAGGCTGAGGCAGGAGAATGGCGTGAAGCCGGGAGGCGGAGCTTGCAGTGAGCTGAGATCCGGCCGCTGCACTCCAGCCTGGGCGACAGAGCAAGACTCCGTCTCAAACAAACAAACAAACAAACAAAAAAATTTACAAGCATATGTGTATTTTTTAAATAATCGGGAAGTTTACATATGTATATGTAGCTTCTGGCAATGAGACTTGGACTGGTGTTGAAGAGGACTTTAGTGATATCTATAATATTTCATCAAAGAAACAAGAGAGGTCGGGTGTGGTGGCTCACACCTGTAATCCCAGCACTCTGGGAGCCTGAGGTGGGCAGATTGCATGAGATCAGGAGTTAAGACCCAGTCTGGGAAACATGGCGAAACCTATCTCTACAAAAAATGCAAAAACAAAACAAAACAAAACAAACAAACAAACAAAAACTTAGCCGGGCATGGTGGCATGCACCTGTAGTCCCAACTACTGGGGAGGCTGAGGTGGGACGACGGCTTGAGCCCAGGAGGAGGAAGTTGCAGTGAGCCAAAATCTCACCACTGCATTCCAGCCTGGGTGACAGAGCGAGACCCAGTCTCAAAAAAACAAAACAAAACAAAACAAAGAAAACACAAGAAACAAGAGATTGGAGGCATAAAATCCAAAATGGTAAATGTAATTCATTCTGAATTTCTGAATGGTAAGATAATATGAATTTGTTTTCTGGACTTTGTATTTTTCTAGATTAGTTAAATTCCAAAAACAAAATAAAAATAAAGACAAATGTCACATGGTGGGTCTAAGCCAGGAGTTTAAAAGAAGGAGAACTCACTGTCAGGGTGATCAAAGACCTTCAGGTAAAGGAAGAAGCAGGATTTGGGAGATAGGTTCAATATCCATAGGCAGAAATGGATAAGCACGGCAATTTAGTTGGAAGGAATCACCCAAATCAAAAAGACAGATAATAAAACCCAATGTCAGTATGTATCCAAAAATGAGTACATTTCTAAATCAAAATTTGATGCCAAGAATAAAGACATTTCTATTTATAGTATCATGAGGAATGTTCAGATCCAGGGGGATGTATGTAAAATTTTCAAATATAGCCCTTCTGTTTATATCATTGCTAAATTATAGGAAACAAAAACTGGGACAGATAATTACCGTCTTAGAAGCCAAACTAACCTCAAAGGGCATCTAATCAGACTTCCTATTACAGAAGAGGAAACAGAGGTCCTCAGAATTTGAAGTCACCAGTGGTCAAGTCCAATCCAGACTCAAGCACTGGCTATCGCATCAACATCATCAGAACACAATTCAATAGAGCCAATCAAGTCTTGACTTTTTGATAGTAAAACAGAGCTGTCCACTTGACATGCTGGAATGTAGGGAGAATGGGGAGTAAAAATTACATGCTGGAGATAGTACATCTTAAAAATTAATAGAAAAAGAACACAGACACTTTTGTAAATTCATTTTTGTTAAACCCATTTTAGTCTAACCTGTTTTTATGCAAAGAAATATTTTCCAAAGTATCAAATGAATTTTTAGCACAGATTAAACTATGTAAATCAAGAGCATATAAAAGGATAATATAAGCCCTCTCTGTTAGCATTTGTAAAAGCTGATTTAATAAAAGGTACACACACATGAAAACATTGTTAAGAATTCTTACAAAGGGCATATGCTAATGATGGCAAATGGATTTTATATAAAATAATAGCCTATCAAGGGACAAGGTAAAGAACCATTCAGAATCTAGCAGGCTAGTATAGTACACTGCACATAATAATTGCCCTTTTATAAGAAAAGGAACATAACAAAATTTGAAATTGTAAAGGAATTCATCACCAGCCTTCTTTAACAATAAGCTTCTCTAGGGCATTTGAAATAAAATTTGATTTATGGAACTTCAATAAACACAACATTATTAAGAAACATCACTTTGGTGAACAGAGAAATACATATTTTGCCCTGCTCTGTGCCTACTGTGAGTTCAGGAATTGTGTCTTCTAGATGACAAATGATTCAAATTAGTCTGAACATGAAACATGATAGCCTGGATTGATTTAAATAGTAGCAGGTGCCAGCAGAAGCAGTTTCAGATACAGCAAGGGAGTCAGCCTCTTAGGGGTCTGGGCAGCCCTCCTTTCCGCCTCTCAACTCTGCCTGCCTGGCTGACAAAGGCAATAGTTAGGATGTTTTCTAGACTTTTCCCTTTACTTTGTTTTTGGTTTGGTTTTGGTATTTTTAGACCCAGGGTCTAGCTCTGTCAGCCAGGCTGGAATGCAGTGTTGTGATCACGGCTCACTTCAGCCTCAACCTCCTTGGGCTCAAGTGATCCTCCAGCCTCAGCCTCCCCAGTAGCTGAGACTATAGGCAAGTGCCACCACACCTTGCTAATTTTTATTTTTTTGTACAGACAGAGTCTCACAATGTTGCCCAGGCTGGTCTCAGACTCCTAGGCTCAAGCAATCCTCCTGCCTCAGCTTCCCAAAGTGCTAGGATTATAGGCATGAGCCACCACACCTGGTCTTTTTAATTTTTAATGTGTAGTTATAGTTTAAAGGAAGACTCATGTACACACTTGTCACGGTTAATTTTATGTGTCAACTTGGCTGGGCCACAGTATCAGATATATGGTCAAACATCATTCTAGATATGTCTGTGAAGGTTTTTTTTTTAGATGAGATTAACATTTACATCAGAAGACTTTTAGAAAGTAGATTATCCTCCATAATGTGGGTGGGCCTCGTCCAACCAGCTAAAGGCCTTAATAAGCAAAGACTGATCTCCCCCTCCCCGTATCCCCACCCCCCACCACCACTCCCTGCAAAAGGGAGAATCCTGCTGGCAGACTGCCTTCTAATTGGAACTGCCACATCAACCCTGGGTCTCCAGCCTGCTGGTCTACTCTGCAGACTTTAGATTTAATAGCCCCACAGTCTTGTGAGCTAACCTAAAAATAAATATTTCTCTCTTTCTTTTCCTATACTCACACATACACACACGCACACATTCACACACATCCTGTTGTTTCTGTTTCTCTGGAGAACCCTAATACACCACCACTGAGTTTACGAAATGGTAGAACATTGGCCAGGCACGGTGGCTCACTCCTGTAATCCTAGCACTTTGGGAGGCCAAGGCAGGCAGATCACAAGGTCTAGAGATCGAGACCATCCTGGCCAACATGGTGAAACCCCGTCTCGATGAAAAATACAAAAATAAGCAGGGCGTGGTGGCATGCACCAGTAGTCCCAGCTACTCAGGAGGCTGAGGCAGCAGAATCGCTTGAACCTGGGAGGCGGAGGTTTCAGTGAGCCGAGATTGCACCACTGCACTCCAGCCTGGTGACAGAGCAAGACTCTGTCTCAAAAGAAAAAAAAAAAAAACAAAAAAGAAAGAAATGGTAGAACATCATCAGCACCTTTGAAGTTCAACTGCGTGCCCCTCCATGGCACACAGGAGATCAGTACGACTTCCATATGGCCATACTGACTTTCTATTGTGATATTTCCATGAATGAACATCCTGATAATGGAAATACTTGATCAGCAAAATCACTCAAAAAGGAGATTTGACACTTCACCCAGTAGATGGCAGGGATGTCACTACATTCAGCATGGAAACTTGAGCTAGACTTTTTATAAGGCAACTAAATGAATGGAGTAATGTCACTTCCTATTGTCATTTGAGTGCTGTTTCATCTGTCAGACCACGAATACATCAGCTAGTACAGCCTATTCAGGTCAGGGATCTTCTGAAGAGCTCAGGACCCACCGACTGACCCCATTCCTGCAGAACAGTAACATTCCTGCAAGAATACGACCTAAATTGTTGGACGGAGCTCTGTTCCTTCTCATTTTTCTTTTTGTAACAGGGAAGACTTGGCCTTGAACAAACTCTTGAATACATCCCATCCTTTCCACACTCACTGCCAGTTTCTTGTTTCAGGCCTTCGTTTCATTTCTCTCACACTACAGTGCCAACACTACCCATTATTTTAAATTACTTTGTTACAGCCCCGGTCTGACCACAACTCCCCTTCTTGAAAACCTTCACAGTGGAGCCTTAATTTTTGTTCTTTCCTTCTCTACGATATTCTTGCCACGTAAATATTTTTAAAATTCCCAGATAGGCCATATACTCTAACATCTTTGTGTTTTTCTTCTTATTTCTTGTTGTGTTATATTTAGCCAAAGGCTTTTCCTCTATTTCTCCATCAGGATATTCTCGTTCATATTTTAAGGCCCGCTGAAATGACAAATCCTATATAAAACTTCTGCTAGCCCCTCTGAAACTTCACTTTGAACTTTGAAATCATTAGTTTCTCTTTTGAAATTTTTGCAAGATTCTGTTAAAGAGTAAAATATTTCAAAAAAATGTAGCTAAATGGGAAACAAGCAAAAAAAAAAATGTATTGCTATATAATAGGCTTTTAGCAGCAATACTATTAGGGGATCAAAGTGCCCAGCTAGAATTATCCTTAAAGGAATATCATGCTTCATAACTGTTGATTCCAAGTGGCCAATTATCAGATACTAAGGCATTTCTGAAAATAAAATAAAAGCCTTACCACCCAGACACACACATACTCTTTACCATCCCTATCAGGGTCAGATCTAGGGAATGTTAGCAATCAATTATTCTGGAGGTAAGCAATACCCAGAACAATTTAAAAACTTCTGTCTCCCAGTTGTTCCACCCCAAACCTTGGAATTATCCCTGCTTCCTTTCTTTCTCTTATAACTCACACACAATTTACAAACAAATTAGCTGTACCTTCAAAATATATCCAGAAGCTGACCACCACCCTCACAGTTACAATTCTAACCTAGGCCAAAATCACCTCTCCCCGGGATTGTTAAAATCACCTCTTGACTGGTCTCCCAGCATCAACTGTGCTCCCTACAGTTTATTGGCAACAAAAAAACTAGAGGGATCCTGTTGGAACATAGGCCAGATGGTATCAGTTCTCTACTCAAAACCTACCTACATATTTGCAATATACATAGGGTAACATCCAAAGTCTTCCATGACTTTATGTCTCTGATGTCACCTTTACTACTTCCCACTGCCAACTCCACGTTGTTCTCCCATCACAGTGCCCTGGGCATGCCAGTGCTTTACTGCCTTTCCAGCATAGGTAGCACACCCTTGCCTCAACGCACTGCATGTTCTCTTTCCCTGAAATGCTCCATCCCCAGACACCCTTATGGCTCTCTCGCTCACCTACTTCAGATCTTTGCTTAAATGTCACATTCTTGGTAAGATCTTCCCCAAATCCAAAGCTATCCCTCTCCCCTACTCTGGCACTCTCTCTCCTCCTCACCTTGCAGTGCTCTTCATGGCATACATTGCCGTTTGTTATATTAAATATTTTACAGCCATCCAATGAGGGGCAGGGCTTTTTGTTTGTTTTGTATATTCCCTGCACCCGAAATGGTGCCTGCCACATATTCAGTGCTCTATTAGTATTTGTTCAATGAATAAGTGAATGAATAAGATATACAAAGTTCTGGGTACAGAGGGGTTGAAACTAAAGACTTAATTCACTTTGGTCCAACTTCTTCTAGTGATTGTAGAATTCATTTTTAATCCACATGTTTCAAATTCTTTCTGCCTTCTAAGGTCACTTTATCCCTCAAAATTCAAATAAAATAGCTAGAACTTCCTCCTGATTACAAGATTCACAGAGGAAGGAGGGGTTGATCATTTTCTGGCCTGAATTTGTGCTTCCTGTGAATTTTTTTTTTTTTTTTTTTTGAGACGGAGTCTTGCTCTGTCGCCCAGGCTGGAGTGCAATGTCGCGATCTCGGCTCACTGCAACCTGCAACCTCCGCCTCCCGGGTTCAAGCAACTCTCCTGCCTCAGCCTCCCGAGCAGTTGGGACTACAGGTGCCCGCCACCAGGCACAGCTATTTTTTTTTTTGTATTTTTAGTAGAGACAGGGTTTTGCCATTTTGGCCAGACTGGTTTCGAACTCCTGACCTCAAGTGATCTGCTTGCTTCAGCCTCTCACAGTGCTAGGATTACAGGTGTGAGCTACCATTCCCGACCTTCCTGTGAATTTTTAATCCCAGTTGGTCATATAGCCTCCAAGTTTGCCATCTTTTCTCTGGTCTCTTCCTCCCAGGCAGACATTCCTCCCTAACTTTCCCAGTGGTCAGAACAGACTTCATTACAGGTTGGAGGATAATACAGCACAGAGATTTTAGTACTTTTTCATGTGCTAGCACTCATGAAAAATGATGATACCTGTACAGCCTAATGAAGTAAACTAACTGATCTCTATTGAGCGTGGTATAAAATCTCATTGTGTTTTCCTTATATTACAGAATTGTTAAAAATTAAAATTCAAAGTATTGAGAAAAATATTAAACTTTGAGTTCATATACAATATCCTCATAAAACATTTAAAAATTCTTATCTTTTGCTTGCTTCAGTGAACATTTTTTCTTATATATTTTCTAATTGAGATATAACTTATGTACCATAAAACTCACCCCTTTTAAGTGGTTCAATTTCAGAACATTTTCATCACTCTAAATAGAAACTCTGTACCCCTTCGCAGTCACGCTCCATTCCTCTCTTCCCTCAGCTCCTGGCAACTACTACTCTGCTTTCTATGGCTTTATCCATTCTGGGCATTTCATAGGAACGGAATCAAACAATATGTAGACTTTTGTGTCTAGCTTCTTTTTGGGTGCACTTTTATGTGAGCTTTTGTGCTTTAAATGGCTAGTTATAATTTTTGATATTTTATAATGATTCATTCAAATTCTTGATAATTACTATCAATGAGAATTTATGTTCACTCAAATATGTGACAAAAGCTTATAAATGACTTTTACAATCATACCAGATTTTGCAATAATTGCCATTATACTTAAAGATGCTAATAGTCCTTTCTTTTTTTAGTTGAACCACATAAAGCTGTCATTTTATGTCAAAACTGGTTGAATATTGGCAGTCACAGTATTCCAACTAATATTTTACTGAGTAATGTAACACTGGAATTTCTTGTGATAATGTGAATGGATTTTGAATCCAGTTCAGTTTTTCATGCCAAGCTTTAATTTGCAGAACATACTGTGAAAATAAAGAATAAAGGTATGTGAAAATTAAGACAGCTGCAAGGGACCTAGGGTGTTTAAAGCTGTGCTGGCCCAGTCTCCTTGCCGACCCCACCGAACATTCTCTCGGCCACTTGCTGTGCTCTTTGAGAGCCTGGAACACAGGCTTCTTCATCAGATCCATGGATTTCTTATCCATGGTGGGCTCCAGACACCCCAGGTCCCATGCAGCTGTCGCAGAGGCTGGTAGTGTTATCTTGCAGTGTACCCAGAGCCTGTTGCCTGAGCTCTGATTTGTGAGGAACACAGCACCATAGAAAGATAAAATAGCTTAAAAGCAAAACTTTTAAGATATTACTTTCTGAAAGTAACTCAGCCAATACCTATTCAGGGAATTGGTCATGGGTCTTCTTCCACATTTGGTGCAAGATTACATATCATTCCTTAGAAGCTGTATTCCATCTTATCTCTACATAAAACTATCTCCCATCCTTTCACCTCTCCAAAGTTTCCAAACTCCTGCCTTCTCTGCTCACTAGGGGAAATACACATTAACCAGAGAAATGTATACTTCTTTTTCTCAACTACATCTATTCAGAAAAAAGCTCTGGTACCTATCTTTGTCTAAATAAGAGACTAATTATTTTTCCTAGACTAAAGGGCCATCATTTCATATAAGGAATTGTGCTACTGTCCTATTACCAGTGTTCTTGATATTACAAACAGAATCAATAAATGGTTGATGGACTTATCTAGAACTCCGGGGCCAGCCTGGGTTTCTGATAATCTGGAGTTTCCCTTTCCGATATCCTGTGTAATCACTGCATGTCAAAGCTTTTTACAAGGTTAAAAACCAATTTGTTCTCCTATAGATGAAAGGGACTCACCTGATATAAAGGGAAAGAAATGTATTTCCTCTTTAAAAAAATGCACACATAAAATCAAGATCTATGTTTACAACTAGTAATAATAATGTAGATATTCTTGTTTCTAGAAATATAGAATTTCTACTGTCAACAAGGCAGTTATAGTCATAGCATGGTTTTACCCTATCCCAACAAAAATAATTTACTATTCACTTCCCTAATTTATTGAAAGCTGTGCTGCTTAGCCCACAGTAGAGAACTGCATTAAGAATTTGTGTTCTCAAGCCAGCTCTTTCACCTGTTGTCTTGCCATCTTGGATAAGTTGTTCTAACTCTTTGTGCCTCAGATTTCTCATGTCTAAATGAAGAATGACCTCATAGGGATGATAAGAGGAATACATGAAGTCATAGCTGTAAACTTCTTAGTACAGTGTCTAACAGAAATGGTTTACTAGCACTCAATGAATATTAAGGAAAGAAAAAAAGAGACATAAAATCCTGTGATTATGTTGTTAAAATCAGGGCTCATCTACAAGGGACAAGTTTATTTGCCTGCAGCATTGATCTCCTCCTCCTCCTCCTCTTCCTCCTCCTCCTCCTCTTCCTCCTCCTCCTCCTCTTCTTCTTCCTCCTCTTCCTCTTCCTCTTCTTCTTCTTCCTCTTCCTCTTCTCCTTCTCCTTCTTCTTTGCCAAAAGTTAGTCAGAAAACTGATGGTGGGAAATGTCCTAATCTGTGCTTGAGTCATAGTAAGTACAAAGAAAAAGCTGTGGCTGATTATGAATCATAAGAAATCAGCCTGTGTGCCACTTTAGGAAATGTGAAATATTTTGAGGTAAACAAAAGTAAATCATGCTGCTTTACATGTTACATGTTAAAGTAGTAGCCCAAAATAATGCATATGTCTCTCTTTGACATATAACTGTATAACAAATATAATAGGTTCTAGGAAGAACCCTGTTTACTTTGATAACTGTTTGTCTTCTGCTACCATACTAATCCTTGAGTATGTTTAAGAAAGGGAAAAATAGAAGTTAGTGAATTGATAATTATTATTAATTAAGCACCTATTATGTGTTTTACACAGCGATAAGCACTTCAGCTACCTAACTTCATATAGTCTTAACAACGCAAAGGGAGATATTATTAGATCCATTTTACCTATAGAGCTTAGTATTGGTACCCAAGATCACATATCTAAAAATTTGCAGAGCCAAGATTTAAAACCAGGTCAAACCGAGGCATTGGCCTACTGTGCCACATATTTCCCACTGACAATTAATTATGAAGTATTGAGAGTTACTAGTGTTGAGAGTCCAAACAATTTTCTAGCTGGAAAAGATGAAGTTCCCTCACTTCTATATTATATAGTTGAAATATTGGTTTTATTTAAAAAAACTTTCTGAGAAGCGTAAAAAAGATCACGTTTCTGAAATTACAAGAAAGTAAATATATTTTAAATTGAAAATGACCATATAGATTTAAAGTAGCTAATGTCTTAAATTAAGAATCATATTTTATCTTTTTCAAAATAGGAATCAGTCTGAGGAGAAAATTGGATATTACAGAAGCATTGAAAAAAGAAAACACCAAACACAACAAAACCTAATAAATTAACAGAAACCCATCTTAATAGTGGATATTCCAATGACCTTCATGGCATTTATGAGTATCGATTTTTTAAAATTTTATTAGAAATATTTAAATTATTAAAATGATACAGACACAAATTTCATTCAAATGACAGACACAAATAGAAAGCTAGTAATCTTAGATGCAATAATTCACGGACACAGAGCCAAAGCGTTGTCGTCTACTCGGCAACACCTTCTGGACGTGGAACACAGTCCGCTTGGCTGGGTGGGGACTTGTTCGTAGGCACATTTGGTTGTTGCATTTTCTTTTTTTTTTTAATTAATTTATTATTATTATTATACTTTAAGTTCTAGGGTACATGTGCATAACATGCAGGTTTGTTACATATGTATACTTGTGCCATGTTGCTGTGCTGCACCCATCAACTCGTCAGCACCCATCAACTCGTCATTTACATCTGTGTCCGTGAATTATTGTATCTAAAATAAAATGAATTCACAACGAAAAAAAAAAAAAGAAAACTTGAGGTTAAGTGAAAGAATCCAGTCACAAAAGACTCTATTATTCTATCTGTATGAAATACCAAGAATAGACAAATAGACACAGATACTAGTTTAGTGGTTACCTACGGCTGGGGTTGGAATGGGGTGCCAGATGTTGAGGGGAAAATATAGAGTAACTGTTAATGGATATGGAGGTTCTTTTAGGGGTGATGAAATTGCAGAATTGATTGGGGTGATGGTTGCACAATTTTGTGACTATACTAAAAACAATTGATTTGTATATATATATTTTTTTTTCCCTTAAAAAGATTGCATTTATTTATTTCATCCTCACAAACAAGAAGATACATATAAACATCCCCATTTTACAGATGAGAAAATTGTGGTGCAAAGTGGGAATTATTTTTCCAAAGTCACACAGTGACAGGATTAAACCTGGGGCTCTTATTTCTACTCCAGTGTTCTTTGCACTGTCTCAGAGCTGCCCAGGCTAAAACTGCTGCTTCCACAAAAAAGGAGTGCAGGGAGAAGAGGTTCACGAAGAGAAGCTTTGAATGAATCACGAGCCAGACGGCTGCTACGAAAGCCATCAGAATGATTGACTTTTTGTCCGGGGATTTACGTGCGCGTGCATGTCTGAAAGGTAGCGGGAAGAAACTACTGCTTGAAGGTGAATGTATCCTTCCTCATTCCCTGGAACCGTTCAGGAAAATAGACTGCTTTAGAGAAGCACGAGAGCCAGAGACAGACCTGGAAAGACAGCCCATGTTGTCAGCTGAGTCAAGGACAAAGTAATAAAGAGGTCCGATGCAATGGGAATAGTAGAGGAGTACTTGATCCGTTGCAGACAGCAGCACAGGTGGCTGGGTTTTAAATCGTTTTCAAGTTTTGCCTGATCTGAGTTGGTGGGGTGCTTGAGAAGTAATGTGCGCCCAGTAATTGTCGACAGAGCTACTGTGGATGGCTCTGGCATGGTTCAGATGAGGTGATGCCTCACGTACCCATGTTGGGTAGGAATCTCTGCTGCTGTTTGAGCAGGTGGTTCTGGGGTCATTCTTTAACAGGCACTTGGGTGGAGGAGAGAGGAGTCATTCTTTTTTTTTTTTTTTTTTTAAATTTATTTATTATTATTATACTTTAAGTTGTAGGGTACATGTGCATAACGTGCAGGTTTGTTACATATGTATACTTGTGCCATGTTGGTCTGCTGCACCCATCAACTCACATATACACCATGGAATACTATGCAGCCATAAAAAAGGATGAGTTTGCGTCCTTTGTAGGGACATGGATGCAGCTGGAAACCATCATTCTTAGCAAACTATCACAAGAACAGAAAACCAAACACCGCATGTTCTCACTCATAGGTGGGAACTGAACAATGATTTGTATATTTTAATTAGGTCAGTTGTGTGCTATATGAATCATATCTCAATAAAGATGTTATTTTTAAAATGAAAAAAAAAAAAGAAAGCTAGTAATCTCCCCTCACTATCCTTCCCTGAGTAAAGAATTTTGAGGTGTATCTTCACATGTTTTTATATTTATATTAAAATAAACAAATATATAAAGAATATGTATGAGGCTAAGTTGTATTACATAATGTTTTCCGTTATTCTACTGCTATGCTCTTTAGACTTAAATATAATATAGATTTTCTCCTAAGACAATAATTCAAATCTTAGCCAGTGATTCTCCACCCTTGTGCACATTAGAATTTCTAGAGGAGCTTCAAAAACAGACATTGCCAGAGCGCCACCCCCAGAGATTCCGGTTTAATTGGCCTGGGTGGGGCCTTGGCATCAAGCTCCCCAGTTCACTGTGATGTGTAGCTAGTTAGAACCACTGATTTAAGCAATCCAAACAGGCTGCAAATGCCAGCTACATGCCTGAATTGTGCTGGTATGCACGTTCCCAGGAAGGCCCTCTGCTGAGGTAACAACACCAGTGCTTGATTGGGAGAGTTCAGGGAGGCCCTGCTACAGTTTTAAGTCTCCTCTATAAGGTTGACTCTCAGATAGGAAATGTGTTTCATCTTAAAGGATGTTAGAGACAGTCATATGACTGCAAAAAATGCTACTAGGGCCAGGAATTTCAGAGGCCACATAAATGACAGTGTGTTCTACTAGGCTGGGTTAATTCTGAGGGTTGAGTTTGACTAAGCTCTAGAGATTTGTCCTTACCTGCAGATGGAGGCTTCCCTAATGGAGCATCACCGGAAGCCACACCCAGAACTTGTTTCTCCTCGTCTGGCAGAAGCACGTTCTCAGTGGGTGCGGAAACTTGTTTGGCTTCTCTTGATCTGAGAGAATTTTCAAGTCGACCAACCAGCTCCCTGCGTCTGTACTGGTGAGCTCCTTACTGATAGTCAAACATTTGCATGCTCATTTAGTTTTCTTCACTCTTGTTGCACATCAGAGAAACACTTGAGAGAATGGAATAGAGAAGAACAATATAGGAGAGTTGTGGAGAGTTTGGCCCCACTTTTTATATTTGTTTCAATGGGATAAAACAGGCAGCCAGGATTGTTAGGTTTTGTTCTGAGTTATTGGTTCGGCCTTCACTAAATGGTTTTTCCTCTTTCCAAATCAGTTAGACATTTTGAGGAACCAGACAGGTTGCTGAAGCTTATTTAGAAGTTAAAACAAAAAAAGTTGTGAGTTTTAAGCAAACGGACTTGGCAGGTGTATGGACAAAGCCACATTATCCTGAGTAAGGGAATGGAAGGGCAAAGTGTGAGGAAAACGACCAAATCAGAATTGTAATATTTTTCCACATTTCTTTTCTAGTCATAAAAACAGTAACATTATATATTATTTATGTATTTGGTGGTAGGGTCTCACTCTGTCGCCCAGGCTGGAACGCAGTGGCGCGACATTTTTAGATTTGATCTCTTTTACCCTCCAAAAAATAATTGTCCAGTGTTCCACGTTTAGCTAAAGCAGTGAATTGTTAGAATTGCAGCAAAACAATGAACCAAACCGTCAACCGCGAGCAACCTGTACTTGGGAGGTGAAAGTCAGAGGTGAGATTGCAAGGGCTCTGGGTCACTGGGGCATCTGCTCTGGGCAGAAGGGCAGCTCTGTCAAACAGCTGGAGCTGGGAGCCCGGCGTTGCCAGGCCCTGCCCCTGCTACGTCACGGAGGGCTGGACGGCGGGCGATTGGCGGTGCACTGCAACTCAGGCTGCTCTGCAGCTTGGCGGAGAGGGGAGGAGGAGCGGAGCGAGAAGTAGGTTGCTAGCTCAGCACAGGCTCCTGCGCCGGCTCCGGGGCTGAGTTTGGGAGATGTCTGAGAAGTGAATTTTTTTCCCCCCCGAAGGCAAATGGCTGGCGTGGAAGCACAACCCGCTTTCACTCTTCGGATTTGTGCTTAGCTCTTTTCTCGCACCTTGAGACTCGTGACCAACATGCTGTGATGTGTGCCGAGGGAGGAATTGGTAAGAATGAGACGGCGAATCCCTCTGACTGTCCCAGCCTTCTGCTTCACCGCCCACCAGCTTTTCCTTTCTGTTTCTCTCTCCTGTTTCTCCCCGCTCCACTTCCCTAGTCGTGTTTAGATTTGATGCCATGGTTCAAAACTACAGTTCTGGGCTGTTACTGAACTTTAAAAAAAAAAAAAAAAAAAAAAAAAGGTAAAACGATTACACCATTTTCAATCATTTGATTGTTAAAGGGGAATTTAAAAATCTTTTAAATGCTGGATTTTGTAAAAAGCTAAACGATGCACACGGGCACTCACACACACGCATTCTCTCTCACACACACACCTTTGTACACGAGGGCGCACACGGGCACGCAAACACACGCATTCATACACACACACACACACACACACACACACCTTTGTCATCCCATTGTGAAATCAGCAGTTTAAAGAAATTTTGGCTATCTGCCTCAAAGGTGATGAAAAGGGAAAGTGTTGAAGATTTAGCCCAGCAGATTTATTCTTAAGGCTGATTCCCTAAGGTTGATTCCTTAGGAAGAAAAAGGTGTTTGTATTGGAGCTTTCTCAGAAATAGTTTTCAAAGGAGTGCTACAAAGAAGCCTCCATGCTTCCCCCAAAACACTAACTTTAAAGAACCTAGTTATTATTCGGGGCACCCTTTATTTTACATTATAAAACATGTAGTTTTAATTTACCACGTACAGCAGAGAGACATCAGTTGGTTAGGGAATGGATGGTTATTTTGGTGTCTGGGACCCTGTGCCGTTAGAAAGAATATGTTTTAACTGCTCTTATCATGCTAGCTCAGGTTTTAAAACTGTGATCTGAATAAGACCAAAGTTTCTTCTTGCGTTCTTTTCATGCTGGTTCTAAGCAGGGAGAAAAACAAGTCTGTATGGACAAAGCAAACCTCTAACTCAAAATCAACCTTGAAAGATGCATCAGCAAGGACAGGGCTCCTCATCCACCAATATTTTTTTGTATCAGCCTTTAAATCGCTAGGTCACACTTCTGTGAAGAATAGCATCATCAAAAACCCATATTAACTTGTGAAGAGCAAAAATCTTTGCAACGGAGTAGTTCATTCAGTGCCCGCAGCAAGAGCCTCCCACTTCGATCCACCTCAAAAAGTAATAACTGCTTCTTCTGGACTGTTTTCTATTCTCACTACAAATACATATCATATACCTACATTGAGATAGTTTATTTTTATTAAAATGAAGTCATTTTATATATTTGGAAAAATAACTTAGAAACATTTTGAAGTTTTAGGGAGTTTTAAAAATAACGTTTAATTTTCATGCTAATTTAACATTCATTAAATTGCATGAAAAAGAAGGAAAATCTAAGCACTCTAAACTAGAATGTGGGGAGTGTTTGACCCTGGCTTAGCAAAACCTGAATACTTTTCATACTTAGTGATTAAATGGAATTGAATAGGTCCGGGCGCCGTGGCTCATGCCTGTAATCCCAGCACTTTGGGAGGCTGAGGCGGGCTTATCACCTGAGGTCAGGAGTTTGAGACCAGTCTGACCAACATGGAGAAACCCCATCTCTACTAAAAATGTAAAATCAGCTGGGCGTGGTGGTGCATGCCTGTAATCCCAGCTACTCGGGAGGCTGAGGCAGGAGAATCGCTTGAACCCGGGAGGTGGAGGTTGCAGTGAGCTGAGATCGCGGGGTTGCACCCCAGTCTAGGTAACAAGAGCGAAACTCCGTCTCCCCTTCCCCAGAAAAAAATAGGATACCATTTATTTTGCTATTGTCAGTAAAATGAAGGAAAATGCTCAAATATGATTATAATTTATCATAGAACAGAGGTGACTCACCTGTCAGACAATTGTACTTCCTATAATTGACTTTTTAAATTAAGGGTTTAAAAAAATACACATATTCAAGCCTTCATTACATGTTTTCTTTATTGTCTTATATATTTGGAAGTAGTTCTACTGAGGAAGAATCAAAGAAAATGCTACAAGTAAGATTGTTTGAGAATTCTCACAGAACAATGCATTGATAAATATAAATGTAATAGTGCTTGAAGAAAAGGAGAATTGATTTATCAACTCTAGGAACAAATATATGTGTGCTGGATGCTATCACTATTCTTGGTCAGTTATTCCTTCCCTATTTTCTGAGATAAATTTATTTCATTTCAGAAATCATTTTAGCCATATAAACAATACTTTTTTTTATGGCTTTGCAGAATAAGGACTAATAGTGATGCTAGTTTTGTAAAAGAGTTGTGACCTTAATGGAATTTTTTAATGCTACTCGATAAAAGGTATATCAATACAACTATTTGAGGCAATTACATGGTAGTATGTATTAAAACCTGTGAATGTTGGGCCAGGCACAGTGGCTCGTGCTTGTAATCCTAGCACTTTGGGAGGCTGAGGCAGAAAGATCCCTTGAGCTCAGGGGTTCAATACCTGCCTGGTCCCGTTTTGCTCTCATCTCTACAAAATAAAACAAAACCTCTGAATGTTCACAGCCTTGACTAAGTAATTTTGGGTCTAAGTGATTTTTTGGGTCTAAAAACATAGCCTAAGGAAATAATATGAATCGCATATGAAGATGTATAAATATGTTTATTACAATCTTATCTGTAATATGAAAAAATGGAAACAAAGCCCCAATAACACAATATTTAAGTAAATTAGTGTAGTTTTAATCTATATTGATAAAACTCAGTTACAAAAGTTTTTTTTTTAATTTAATGACTTGGAAAATATACTTGCAATGTATTCCATAAAAAAGTGAAATTTAATATATTATCTTATGTGTAAAATATAATTTTGAAATAAATACATAAAATTTAATTTAATCAAAAATATTTATTAAGCTATTACTCTAAGACAGTGTCCTAAATTAACAAGGATTGAAAAAGATTAATGCAGTTCCTGTTTGCATACAAGTTTCTTTTGCATCAATGGGCATATCCATTAAAATATCATATTTCCCCCACCCCCCAAAAATGTTTTCCTAAGTGGTAGAGTTATAGCTTGATTTTCTTTTTTATATTTTTTCTAATATTCCAAAATCTTTTAAAGCAACTGTTATTTTTATAAAAACAAAATACCACTTTCAAAAATATCACCAAGAAATATAATAAGCAAAAAAAAAAAAAAAAAGATAAATGGTAAGCTCTGTATTTTACATGCTCCCTTTAAAAAGATACTATAAAAAGCAGTGTGAGATTGCTATGGTCTAAATGTTTGTTCCCTCCCTTTCCAAGTTCATATGTTGATTCCCAATCCCCAGTGTGATGGTAGTAGGAGGTACAGCCTTGGAATGTGGTTAGATTATGAGAAAGGATTCCTCATGAATGGGATTAGTGCCCTCATAAAAGAGGCCACAAAGAGCTGCCTTGCCTCTTCCACCATGGGAGGATGCAGTGAGAAGTTGCCACCTATGAATCAGAAAGTGAGCTCTCACCAGGCACAATATCTGCTGGCACCTTGATGTTGGAATTCCCAGCCTCTAGAACTTTAGGAAATAACTTTCTGTTGGTTGCAAATCACCTAGTTTATGGTAATTTGTTATAGCAACCCAAATGGACTAAGGCAGAGATAGATTAATACTGCTATACAAATGAACCCCAATGAGAAATACATATAAATGGGCAATTCAAAAAAAATTTAATTATCTAAGGTTGGGGTAGGGGGGATGTTAACCTCCCAATAATCAAAGAAACACAACATAGCAATAAATTACCACATTTTCACACATCACATTAACAAATGTGGACAACAAATCAAAATGTATCATTTTGTTGGGAAAACTATTCAGTAATATGAGAAAATATTCATGATATGGAAAAATGTTTATAGTATGAGAAGTGGATAAAAGCAAGTTACAAAATGATATCCTAGTTTTGAAAAAAAAATCAACCTATGCACAGAAACCAATTTATTGGTGGGGAATAAACCAAAGGTTAATAGTATTTATATTTGGGTGGTAGGATTATAGTTTATTTCTATTTTTCTCATGGTGTTAATATATAGTTTCTAAAATTTCTGCAGTGAATATATTTTAGTTATCAGAGAAAACAAGTCACTATCCTAATAAAGCAATTTGTCCTAGTATGAAGAGCACATATATGATATTATATATCCCCTCCTTCACAAAGTCGCCCTGTCTCCCTTATCGTGTGTACTTTTATGTTAGGTATCATTATTTCTGAATTATTTTTCTGATGAGAACATTTGGATTATAAGGGAAATCACAAAATAAAGCTATTCTGCTCACATTCACTGTTTTGCCCCCACCTGTTTTCTAAAATAATAAGCAGTGTTGAACAGATTTGAGCTTTACTTCCCTTTAATTTCCTGTTGATTTCATTTGCCAGGGCCTAGGGCTGATAGGCTTTAATTAAATACTCCTTAATTTCTTTTTCTGAAGTCTGCTTATTCAGTTTAAGGCCTTTTTGAATGAGGAAGATGGGTACTACTACATTCCTCTTAGTAAAACTTACAAGGTTTTAACTCTTTAGGTAGGCTAGGTAATACAAATCATAATTTTCTTGGTTATGAGAAGGAAAGTGAAAATCAGTTTCAAAATGTTGTGAAATCTTTTTCTTTTATTTATAGGATTCATAACTACTTAGCATGTGTTTTTAAACTTTGATTTCCCCTTAATTAGACTACAATAATATAGTTAGAAGGTTTTAGTATGTGGCCAAAGGAACAACTCCATGTTTTCTAAAAGGCCTAGAGAACATGTATAGGGTGCCTCTCCTCTTTCCCTTTGTGTTCATTTTGGCGAGTTACTGGAAGATGGCGGTTCTGGCCGAAAGGAAGTGCAAATAAATCTTATAAATGTCTGTATCATATCACAGTCTTCTCAGATATCTTCGGCGATTTCCCATATTCTTCATCTTAGCAAGTCAGGGCTTCAGTTTGGTCCCAACCTAGATTTTCATTTAATTTGCCATCACTTCTTAATTTGTACTTGAAACTGCAGCCATATTGAACTACTCATGGTTACTTAAATAGTCTGCACCCTCCTTGCCTCCTTGCCTGTATTCGTATTACCTTTTCTAAAAATCTATAAATCACTTCTGTCAGGATTCTAAACATTTCCCAAGGCTTACTTATAATACCTTCTTTTCTGGGAAGCCTTTCCTCTTCTCCCTTTCTATCCTCTGACTTCACACCATACTTTCTCATAAGACTTTCTGTTTCCCTAAATTCATATACTGCACAATTATCCTAATTTCATCCTTTTTATTGAATTAAATACTTGACCTGTTCTGGGGCTAGTTTATTCATTCCCAAAGTACCCAGCACCGTGCCTAGGACAAGGTAAAATAAATGTACCATAGAAAATAAACTCCTAGAAGGCAGATAATTTTGTCCATTTTGTTCCCTGGTTTATTTCCAGTATAAATAACAATGCCTAGCATATAGTAGTGGTGCCAAAAATATTAATTGAAAGATTAAAATTACAGAGCACCTTTAGTGTGTTAGGCACAGTGCATTGTTTAATAAATCTCTTTACAAAATTGTGTGAGGTGGTGATATTATTTCCAGTTTACAGATTTGGAAACTGATGCTCAGAAAGGCTAAAAGCTTGTGGTAAATGGACAACTGTGAATCTGTTTGCCAAACTTGTGTTCATTCTGCTAATTGCAGATGCTGTTTGTTGCTGTTTTGAAAATAACTGTTTATATTATCAGTACTTATTCAAAATAAATGTAGTGTGATGCATAGGTACCATTGAGTTAATTATTGGGATTGTGTATTTATCATGAATCTATTTTATAATTTCAATGAAGATCAACTTGTTTCTAATACCATTTATAGTTTTGATCTGCCTCTTATTTGTGTTTATATACTATTCTTAGTAATACTTATAGGCCTCAGGTACAGTTTAAATATATGTACTGAGACAGTTTAAGTAATTGACATGTGTAATCCATGCTTTCATTGCAATAAGTCATGTGCTGAAGTAATTTTTAGCCACTGTGAAATAATACTTCTGTATGTAATAATTATAATATATTAATATTAATTCATTCAGTGGCTTCCAAAAGAAAGTCTTTAATACATTTTAGAAATTAATTAAATCTCTCATCTATCAGACTGAATTTTCCTTTTTTATAGTTTAAGCAAAATAACTGATGTTAATACCTATCTGTCTTCATCACATATCCAGTAATATGTTATATTCTTTAAAGAAAATAACAGAATATAATTCAAAATTTTAGTCTCTAATGTGCTTATTTGCCTCATCTGTATAGCTTGAGCAAATAATCGGTGAGAGACCTTTAGAAAACCTCTGATGTAGTCTATTGATATAACCTTTTGATCTTACAGTTGTTCAGGGGCTAAATTCTTTCCATTTCAGCTACAGATAATTCTACTTTCCTATTCATTATTCTTTTTATCTCTTATCATTTCTCTTTCTTTTAAGCATATTATTTTCCTTTGCTTTTTAAAAACTTCTGTGGTTACTCATATAGAAAATAATTGCCCTATTTCTTGTATATAAGAAAAATAGTTTCACTGATTATTTAAACATTAATATATACATCATTTGTATGAGAAAGATTAACTGCATAAAAATAATATTTAATGATAATGACTTCTTGGGGAAAATACACAGTCCCTGACTTATGATGGTTCAACTTATGATTTTTCCACTTTATGATGATGCAAAAGAGATACACATTTAGTAGAAACTGTACTTCAAGTTCCCACACAACCATTCTGTCTTTTGCTTCCAGTATAGTATTCAATAAAGTACACGAGATATTGAACACTTGATTATAAAGTAGGCTTTGTGTTAGATGACTTTGTCCAACTGTATGCTAATGTAAGTGTTCTGAGCACATTTAAAGTAAGCTCGGCTAAGCTGTGATGTTCAGTAGGTTAGTGTATGACATGCACTTTTGACTTACGATATTTTCAATTTACCATGGGTTTATGAACGAGCATCTGCATTCATTAATTAAAAATAAGTCTTTCCAGAGTATATTTGAGCTGCCTAGGTCTATGATTTTCAAAGTGTGGCCCCCAGAGTAGGTGCATCAGTATCACTTGAGCTTGTTAGAATGCAAATTCTCAGGCCACTGCAGAACTACTGAATCAGAGAAACTGGTGTGATTGTGTGCTTGGGTTGGGGAGGGGGCGGCAGGGCAGGCAGAATAAGAATATATGTTTTAACAAGCTCTCTATGTGATTCTGATCTATAGTAAAGCTGGAGACTACAGGCTTGGAGTAAGATCCTCAGGTGAGCAGGTCAATATATTCACTGGGTTTTGACAGGTAGGTGCCGGACTTAAAAGGTCTCCAGGAAAGAGAATTTTAGTTTCTTTCCTGTATGCTATTTCAGATACCTCTGTGTTATTACTAAGCTGGCTGCAAAAGTCATTAATTTAATACATGAAACTAAAAAAAAGACAGAAACACAATGTTCAACACTTAAAGGTATGCATTGGATAGGTTTTATGTTATTATTTGCTTCCTGGCAACAGATTCCCTTTAAAAAAAAAACAGAATTAAACTAAACATTTGTGCAAATGTTTCATAAAGGAAAAAGTAAGACTTTTCCCCCCAGTTCTTTGATCTCGGATATATTTGGGGATGATGGTTGAAAGAAGCAAATGTGAATCTTATGACTTTCATTAGAGAGTTTGTGCCTAAGGAATCGAGTTTTCTTAGCAATCCTGCATGCTTTTGAAGTGGTAAGGAATGATACATCTACTGTGACCATTAAAGTTGTAATTAATTAACTCTGTAAACTTAAAATCCAAGCATAAAAATATTTTCATAGTGCATCTTTAAACAACATAGGCTGTATTCTTTTAATATACTTTAGATCTAATCAAGTTAGATTAAGTACCTCATTTATTGCTGGAAATTCTATATCCCAGCTCTCTTTATCTTAATTGGCCCATGTGATGTTGAATATGGTCATTTTGGAATGTAGTAGATTAGTCATGTTATGAAGATATTAGAAATAAGCAGAAAGAATTTTGAAATAGGTTTTTAATTAGGAATTGAAAATTTTCTTAACTACAAACTTTTATTTTCCTACTGACTTTAATTTTCTAAAGAGCAATGAAGGTAATATTTGAAAAGTATAACCGACTTATTTTTGAGATTTTTATATTACTTTCACATCAAAAACTCTATATGCCCTACATACGTATAGGCATAAAAATGTTTCATTGAAACAATTATGTGAGCAGACAACCATTTAAATTCTGTTTTCACAACTAATTTTCAGAAAGAAGAGTCTCCCAAAACTATATCGACATTTAAGTATGCTATTTATTACAATTTAGCCAGACATTTATCAGGTAACTTTTAGTAATTATCTTTTCGTAAAAACAAAAAACAGGCCGGGCGCGGTGGCTCAAGCCTGTAATCCCAGCACTTTGGGAGGCCGAGACGGGCGGATCACGAGGTCAGGAGATCGAGACCATCCTGGCTAACACAGTGAAACCCCGTCTCTACTAAAAAAATACAAAAAACTAGCCGGGCGAGGTGGCGGGCACCTGTAGTCCCAGCTACTCGGGAGGCTGAGGCAGGAGAATGGCGTAAACCCGGGAGGCGGAGCTTGCAGTGAGCTGAGATCCGGCCACTGCACTCCAGCCTGGGCCACAAAGTAAGACTCCGTCTCAAAAAAAAAACAAAAAACAAAAAACAAAAAACAAAAACCCCAAAACTGAATGCTTTAATTAATTAGTTTTGCAAAAACAAAAAACAAAAACCCCAAAACTGAATGCTTTAATTAATTAGTTTTGCAACATTTATAATTACATGTAATGCTTCTATGCGGGAACACACGTATTTGCCTTTATCAAGAAGCTTATACACTAAACTATGTTTAACTTGTATGTCAAGAAACTTATATACTAAGTTAAATATAATTTCTGGTTTAATATTGAGTATGGCATTATTATTATTATGTACACATGTTACGCATGGCCTTGTGTGTGAACATTCATTTTGAGTGTTGAGGCAGCACACTTGGCTTGCATTTTGTGAAGTTGCGCTTTAAAAAAAAAAGGGAAGAAAAAAAGACTTAAAGAAATGCGTCTCTTTCCCACATCTTAAATGTAAAAGCAATACATTAAGTTCTGTGTGTAGGCTTCATGATTATATGAAGTTTAATCAAAATTTAACTTTTTGATTAAAATGAAGATCTGTTTTCTAATTCCAAAATAAGTATATGTGTTAATGGTTAAAAAAAAAAAAATGGAGAGTATAAAAACACTGAAAAAATTAAAATCTGCTATTAATAGACTGTCTCAAAATAACCAGTGTTAATGTTTTTAAAAATATATTATTCCAAATTCTTCCGTGTTTATATATTGTATATATTCATAGTTGAGATTATACTTGTATACAGGTCTAAATCGTGCTTTAAAACTTTATAAACTTTAAGCATTTTATGAGTCATTAAAAATTCTTTTAAACAATTTTTTTTTTTTTTTTTTGAGACGGAATTTCGCTCTTGTTGCTCAGGCTGGAGTATAATGGCTCTATCTCGGCTCTCCACAACCTCCACCTCCTGTATGCAAGCGATTCTCCTGCCTCAGCCTCCCCAGCAGCTGAGATTACAGGCATGCGCCACACGCCTGGCTAATTTTGTATTTTTAGTAGAGATGGGGTTTCTCCATCTTGGTCAGGCTGGTCTTGAACTCCTGACCTCAGGTGATCTGCCTGCCCCAGCCTCCCAAAGTGTTGGAATTACAGGCATGAGCCACCATGCCCAGCCTAAACATCATTTTTAGCAGCTGTCTTGTATTTCCATTAGAAATAAATTTAACACAATTAGATATAATGCAGTTAACAATTTCTCTATTTCTGAACATTTGTGTAGTGACTTTTTTTTTTTTTTTTTTTTGAGATGGAGTTTTGCTCTTGTTGCCCAGGCTAGAGTGCAATGGCACAATCTCGGCTCATAGCAACCTCTGCCTCCCACGTTCAAGCCATTCTCCTGCCTCAGCCTCCAGAGTAACTGGGATTACAGGCATGCACTACCATGCCCAGCTAATTTTGTATTTTTAGTAGAGACAGGGTTTCTCCATGTTGGTCAGGCTGGTCTCGAACCCCAGACCTCAGGTGATCCGCCCGCCTCGGCCTCCCAAAGTGCTGGGATTACAGATGTGAGCCACCATGCCCGGCTGTGTAGTGACTTTCTTGGGCTGAGATGAGTATATTTCTACTGAGGGTCGGCCAGAGATAACACTTTTAGGGCATATTGTCCTATGGGTCTAAAGAAGTAAGAGCAGGTTAAAGTCCTCCAAAATTATATGATTGTATACCTTCATTGAGCATTATGAATAAAGAAACCCTTTGCTACATTCTACATTCAGAGTCAAAAAATGCTACCTCTGTCTTAAATTATTTTTTTAGGTTACTACTGGAGTTGAAAATTTTTTTTCCTATATATTTGTAGTATGTGGCTTCTGTGTTTGTTCAGGCTTTTTTTCCAACTGTGTTATTCATGTGACTATTAAATCAGAAATGAATAATTTTTAATATTGATCTTATAAGATACTAATTAATTAATTTTTGAGACTGAGTTTCACTCTACTGCCCAGGCTGGAGTGCAGTGGCGTGATCTCGGCTCACTATAACCTCCACCTCCTGGGTTCGAGTGATTCTCATGCCTCAGCCTCCTGAGTAGCTATGATTACAGTCGCCTGCTACCACGACCGGATAATTTTTGTATTTTTAGTAGAGATGGGGTTTCACCACATTGGCCAGGCTGGTCTCAAACTTCTGACCTCAGGCGATCCTTCCGCCTCGGCCTCCCAAATTGCTGGGATTACAGGCGTGAGCCACTGCACCCAGCCTATAAGATATTAATTTAAAAAATACACCATTATGGCCAGGCACGGTGGCTCATACCTGCAATCCCAGCACTTTAGGAGGCTGAGGTGGACAGATCGCCTGAAGTTGGGAGTTCGAGACCAGCCTGACCAACGTGGAGAAATCTCATCTCTACTAAAAATACAGAATTAGCCAGCTGTGCTGGCAAATGCCTGTAATCCCAGCTACTCAGGAGGCTGAGGCAGGAGAATCACTTGAACCAGAGAGGCCGACATTGGGGTGAGCTGAGATTGCACCATTGCACCCCAGCCTGGACAACAAGAGCAAAACTCCATCTCAAAAAAAAAAAAAAAAATCGCTGTGAGTAATAATAGACTTGTTAGGGTGATACTGAAACAATGGGGCAGATTCCACAGATTAGCTCAAATAGGCCGTGAAAATGTTAGGATAAGTACCTATCTGTAGAAATCTTAGTTTATTTTATAGTTTAATCATACTAGCATATAAAATTCTGGCAAGCATAATCATATTATATTCAAGTTGACTTAAATAATTTATGACACATTCATAAATAATGACATAGTTTAGGAATTAATAAAAGCCTATCTATATATGCATGAATAATAAAAAGGTAGTGGAGCAAACAGCAGGATTATTGTATGTGAATTGCCACTAACTTGCTGTGTAATTTTGGGTAAGTCATTCTTTCCAAACCTGTTTTCTTCTGTGTAAACTAGTTGGATATTAACATTTTTTTCCAGCTTTAACATTCTGAGTTTTTTGTTTAAGTTCTTAAGCATCTTTAAAATGCTTTTCCTACTTTGAGGAAATGTTGGCATCAAACAATTCATACGTATTCTTACAAAAAAAGTAAGAATAGCTACCATTTGTTGATCTATTATATGTCAGATGCCTTACATAAATTCCCATTAACTCCTCACAACAACCCTACAGAGCAGATGGTATCATTGCCATTTTCCTAATTGGAAAACTGAGGGTCATAAGAAGTCCCACTAGGGCTGAGAGGGAGAGCCAGAATTTGAACCCATGACTCGGAAATGCTCTGTTCTTTCCACAGTGCCACTTACCTCTCCCTTGGACAAATGTGATGACTTGTTTTAACCCACAGTTTCTCAACAGCAGCATTTCTTGACATTTGGGACTAGATAATTATTTGTTGTGAAGGATTGTCCTGTTCATTGCTGCATATTTAACAGCATCTCTGGCTTCTTTCCACAACCAAAAGTATCACCAGATATTAGCAAATGTCCTAGGGGGCTGGAAGGGGAGGTACAATTGGCCCCATCTGAGGACCACTGATCTAATACAACTTAAGTCATCAGTAGTCTGAGGACAAACATAATTACTTTCTCCAGCAAAGGCTTTAGGCCATTTTAAGGGTCAAGATGGAATTAACCAAGTAGATCTCCAGCAAAGGAACCTACCTACTCCTTCATGCAATAATACTTATTATACATTGATTGTCCCTTATTCTCTTAAGATTCATCCCATTTGGAGAGTGTTTTTTGGGGTGCAAGGTATATCAACAAGAACCTGATTAATGTTTGTTAATTCACTGAAAAGTATTCATTGAGGGCATGTTATATGCCAGACAGTGTCCAGTTATTGGTTAAAACAGTAAACAAGATGGCGTTGTAGGAGAAACAAGTATTAAATCATTTTAGCTTATTCTCCTTTATCTTCCTAATAATCTTGTAAAGATTCTGTTTAGAACCACAATCCAGTGTGTTTATCATGTTTTTCATATATACACAACTTACCACATGAAACTGGAGTTTACCTTCCTTAGTGTGAATGAGTAAAGATTACACCCTGGGAAACTTGTGTTCTTCTGCTAGTTCAAATATATATTTTGGCTCTGATTTTTAAGTGAGCACATATCTGTGTGCTAGCTTCATTTTGAAACTTAACTGTTTATCTATTGGTTAGTCTTTTAATGCTCTTACCATTTTGTGGTCTGAAGCTTGGCCACATATTTATCAAAGTTTGTCTTGTGGGAATTAATCTCTGAAGTACCTCTGGTAAAGAGGGAATCGTATGAGGTTCATGCCTGATCCCTTTACTAGACTCTGTACTTCTGGAGGACAGAAACCATGGAGTTCACATGGGACTTCCCATCATGTTAGTTTTCAATGCCTGGAAAAGTACCTGGTTGGCAATGGTAGCCTTTCAGTACCTATTTCTAACAAATATAAGGAAAAGAAATCTCTAAATCGTGAAAATAGATTTCACTAAATAAATCTTGCTGAATTTTTATCTTCTACTTCCTGAAGACCTCTGAGGTCATTTATTTACATTTCTTAATTATTCTAAGGTAGTTGGAAGTAAAAAAATCTTTATAAAAACAGATTTGGTCAGCTGATGGGGAAAAAGCCTGTAAAACCATTCAAAGCAAGGAGGTCTTCAAGTACTTGAAGAAAACCTTATGGAAATGCTTCTGAAGACCCTGAAGGCATCACTATAAAGAGTATGCTTCTCGGGAGGCTGAGGCAGGAGAATGGCGTGAACCCGGGAGGCGGAGCTTGCAGTGAGCTGAGATTCGGCCACTGCACTCCAGCCTGGGCGACAGAGCGAGACTCCATCTCAAAAAAAAAAAAAAAAAAAAAAGAGTATGCTTGTCCTCAGAACATTAGTGCTGAATTCTCAGAGAAGAAAATTTACTTGAAATGCCGTGTCAAATATAGGAAAATTGGGTACACATTGTATGGTGATTTCTATCCTGGATGAAATTGTTTTGATACTTTAAAGAATAAACTTTAAACTGTCTTAAAAAAGGTTACTCAGAATAACTTCCTCCCGGAGAGTTTTAGAACAATAAAATTTAAATACTTCAGCTATTTCTAAAAATAAGTCCTACTTGTTTTATTTCCTTTTTTATGTCTTCCTGTTGCAGAGTTTCGTAAGTGCCCATTTTAGAATTATATGCTCTAGATCTTAATGTGAACTATAATAACTTTAGCATGCATAATAAGAGCTGTAGTGAGCTACATACCATGAAATGCCTAAGTTATTATATCACATGTAGAGCCAGTGTGTATAAGATTGTTAAAGGTATTCTAGTCTTTGCTGCCTATAAGAGGGGTGTTATTTTACTCATTCATTCTTGGGTTCATTCCACAGATATTCATTGAAAATCTACTCTTTGCCTGATATTGTACTCTTCCAAGCCTAGGCCATATCAATGAACCAAAAAGACAGAAATTTCTATCCTGATGGAGGAGGGAGACAGACAAAAGCTAAAATACCAAAGTAAATTATGCATTGTTAAAAAAGTGACATACATGTTTCATGAAAAGTAAACAGGCAAAGAGAATAACAAGAGGCTGATCATATGGAGCACTGGAGGTGGCTACCGTAATTACATGGGAGCCTTTAGAGAGTCTTAAGTTGTGAAATTGTCAGGATCTAACTTATGTTATACCAGGACTAGACTGATAGTGGTGAATCAGGTTGATTGTAATAAAGGTGATGAGAAGTGGTACGATTCTGGATATAGTTAAGGGAAGAGTCAACAGAATTTGCAGACTGACATCATGTGAGTTGTAAGTGAAAGACAGAAACCAAGGATGACTCAAAAGTTTTTGGGCTGAGCATCTAGAAGAAGGGAGCTATTAGCTGACAGGGCTAATCTGGGGGATAAGCAGTTTGGGGGAGAGTGCTTGGACCTCCATTTGCACTTGTTACTTTCTGGAGATGGGCTGCCTCCTGGGCGTCAGTCTGGAGTTTTGTAAAGAGGTCTGTGCTAGAGGAACAGAACTTGTGGAAGTTCTCGTTGGATGGCCTTGGTTTTCTCAGTAAAATAGAAACAAGGTCATCAGCAGGAAGAAAGTTAGGAGGGAGATACTGGATGTTCGAGGAGAAAGGAGAGGGTATGAAACAGTTGTGTATGAGAGTGGGAGAATACATGGACAGGAAATGCAGCATGATTGCAGTCAGTGTGAATGGCCAACTTAGAGTTTGTGGTCAGGAGGTTAAAGTGACTCTGACAAGGTGTTGTGCGTTTCTTTCCAGCCACTTTCAACCTGTAGGTACTGGAACAGAGTACATAGAGCTTTACATGTGAATGTAAGCAGGGTGAGGGTTTTGCCAAGAAAGAAGTGAGAGAGGAGTTCACTGGGTGAGAGAATATATGAGGAAGTGATTACAGTGTTAACCATAAAATTTAAGCTAAGGAAGGAAATGAGATCACTTGAGAATATGGGGCAGTGAAAAGATGGTTGGTGGTCGTTTACGGGTAGGATCAGTGATATTGGAGTCAGGTTAAAAGTGAGTCATTTATTTGAAAGTAAATTTTATATGCATGTATTGAATTATAGTTCAAACACATATAAAGTCCTCTATTGAATCCATCTAAGGCACAGTAAGCAGTAAAAATGGGTAACCTCACCTAGTACAAAATGAATGTTTTAAAAGTAAATAAATGCAGGCTGGGCTCGGTGGCTCATGCCTGTAATCCCAGGACTTTGGGAGACCGAGGCGGGTGGATCACGAGGTCAGGAGATCGAGACCACCCTGGCTAACACAGTGAAACCCCGTCTCTACTAAAAATACAAAAAATTAGCTGGGCGTGGTGGCGGGCGCCTGTAGTCCCAGCTACTCGGGAGGCTGAGGCGGGGAGAATGGCATGAACCTGGGAGGCAGAGCTTGCAGTGAAGAGCCAGATCATGCCACCGCACTCCAGCCTGGGTGACAGAGCGAGACTCCATCTCAAGAAAGTAAATAAATGCAAATATTTAAATTTATTTGTTCACTTTTTTTTGAAATGAAGCATGCCTTTAGCATTTTTCTCTAAATATCTTAAATTTAATTTTTTAATAGCACTTTTCTCCTATTGTCTCTCCCAACCCTCACATTCTTTGGTGGGTTGCCAGAGCTATATGCCTTCTGCCAACTCATTGTTCAAGTGTCACTGCCCTGTATCAGAGCCCTCTGATAGCTGCCAAGGCTCTCATTCCATATAAGTTATCTGGATAAAGCTTGAGCAACTACTTACTAAGATGTGCCACTTGGGTGAGTTTCTCTAACACTCTGTTTCCTCATTACTAAGTGGAGATAATAATATGTACTTTGTTGTAAGGATTAAAATTAATGAATGCATGTGTATCCTTTGCATATAACCTGGTATATGTCTATAAATGGTAGCTATTGATATGACCTTAGGTCTATTAAATTAACAATATTTATTAATGTTGAATAACCAAATCTCAAAAACATGCTATCTTGTCATTTCAATAACATATTAGTTTAGGAGCACATAGGATCACTAAAGTCAAAACACAGTATTGTTACCATCGATATTTTCATATTTTTTCCAGCTTTAAAAAGAAATTAAGGCATATTAGGTATTCACCATAAATATGGGTAAGATTTCTTTTTAGTTCCTGATAACATAGAGATACACATATACAACTGCAATATTTTACCTGCCTTTTGCTAGCCTAAACCAGCTTTGAGCCTGATTATTCACAAACAGTAACTTATTTGGACATGTGATCTGAATTGTATTGAAGAAGGGAAGCATTAAAAAAAAAATCTGAAGTGTATTGAAGAAGAGAAGCGTTAACGCTTTCAATGTCTGAATGGACCATCCATAGAATATATATATATATATTTGATTATATATGGTTTTGATTTTACATGTTTTCCTCTTTTATATAAAATATGCGTATATGTATGTATGTAATAATATATGTATATAATATTACACATATAAATATATATAAAATATACATATATGTAAGTGATATTATATATAAATATATAAAAGCTTTATTCTCACATGAGAGAACTGAAGAAACTCTTATTTAGTGCACATTTGGAAACAGTAAGAATGGGTAACTATTTCTAGTATGAAACAATGCATCTAGATACCACAGTCTACTTTTATATGTTTTTCAAAATAAACATGTCATGTGAAAATTCTAATTTGACTCTCCATCAGCAATTATGTAAAACATGTCACTTGGCCAGGTGCAGTGGCTTATGCCTGTTAATCCCAGTAATTTTGGAGGCCCAGGCAGGCAGATCACTTGAAGTCAGGAGTTTGAGACCAGCCTGGCCACTATGGTGAAACCCCATCTCTACTAAAAATACAAAAATTAGCTGAGCCTGCTGGTGCATGCCTGTAATCCCAGCTACTCAGGAGGCTGGGACAGGAGGATCGCTTGAACCTGGAAGGTGGAGGTTGCAGTGAGCTGAGACCATACCACTGCACTCAAGCCTGAGTGACAGAGTGAGACTCTATCTCAGAAAATAGATAAGTAAAAATAAAACAAAATAAAATAAAAGCATGTCACTTATTGCTGTGGAGAGTTCCTTCCCTCAGTCTGAGTGAGAGCCTGCTTCTGTGATGTAGAACAGTATCTTCTATTTCTGTCTCCCCAAAGTCAATCACAGTGTCTGGCATATGGTAGGTTTTCATGTCATGCTTGCTGAGTGAATTGAAATTGAATGAGCTCTTTTCTAAAGATATGTAAGGGCTAAGTGCTTCAGTACCGTTGCCCTTTTTTCCATTTAGGGTTCTTAAAATGATGAAACTATTACAAACATTTCTTTGCTAGTGGTAAAAGTGAAAAGTAATATGACTTAGCTTTTTATGAACTTATGTAGCACTTCCTCCCATGAAAATAATCACCAGTTATCAAAAGTAATTTCTTATAGGGCTGGGGGCAGTGGCTGTCTCCTGTAATCCCAGTGCTTTGGGAGGCCGAGGTGGGAGGATTGCTTGAGCCCAGAAGTTTGAGACCAACCTGGGCAGTATAGCAAGACCCTGTCTCTACAAAATAAAATAAAAAATTAGCTAGATGTGGTGGCTTATGCCTGTCATCCCAGCTACTTGGGAAGGTGAGGCAGGAGGATAGCTTGAGCCCAGAAAGTCATGGCTGCAGTGAGTTGTCATCGCACCACTGCACTCCAGCCTGGGCAACAGAGGAAGAACGTGTCTAAAAGAAATTAATTACTTTATTTCAATGTTTTGGGTGACATATTACCTTTGCCTGACTTTTAATGTATATCTAAAATATAGATTATGTACTCCTACTGGGGATTTAGTTCAAGGTCACTTAACAGAAAATATTGAATGGCACTAAGAACTCCAAGGTGATTTTTATTCAGCAAATTTGATTCATTCCACCCAATGGCGAATACAAAGCATTACGTAACTTCATTATTCAAGATCCACAGTTTTCCCACAAAATAAATTGACCCTTGTCATCACAAAAGCCCATATTAGACATATTCACATAGACTGTTCATACTTACCTTCTTTTCCAAAGATTATGTGAGGTGAAGAAAAACCTTTTTTTGTCAATAGAGGATAGTAGTGGAGCCATACCAACATGTCACATTGTCACCTGGGGCAGCAAAGAAACCACCAAAGATACGAAACCATCTTGATGCTTTTGTCATGACCTATGAGATAAGGAATCAGTCTGCCTGCGGTAATAAGCTTCTATAGAGAGTGTTGAACAAGTGGGTCACAGATGACACAGATTGGAGCAAGACCAAGTTTTATCAGGGCTCACTGTGCTTCAGGCAGGGCTGGCTACTTCTGATGTGTAGGTCAAGGAGACTTTCCTATCATGAGTCTATTGTGAAACGATTCCTATCTTATTGTTAGAAATCCATAGATATGAAATTTCTCTGTGCCTTTTATTGACTATGATAGAGAATTCCTGTATCTTCCATGGTTTAGAACATATAAGAACTTTGGCGTTTTGTTTGTGTTTTCTCATCTTGGTTGAGAAGAAGGTTATAAGTCTATCAAGGTCAGGATCCATTGTTCTTTCTTGGTCAACTTTTGGAAATGTTGGTTGAAACTAATTCTAACTGTATTAAATCTGCAGAAAGAATCCTTAAGATCTCATCAACAATCTTTTGTGTAAACTAGACTTCGCTCTTTTAGTTAATTCTAGCCTTAAATGTGAGGATCTTCTTGTATCCGCTGTCAAGCCATTAGTGCATAGCTGAGGTTACACATTCAAAGAAGATGGGCTTCCCAATAACATGAGCGATATCTAATAAATTGCTCAGTCTTAATTCCAACTGTGCATTTTGCAATAAAGTTAGTTAGCACAGAGTAGTGAATCTCAGAGCAGCATCAGTACTATCTGCAAGTGTGTTAGACATGCAGATTCCTGAGCCCCATCCCAGACCTGCTGGATCAGAAACCTAGAGGGGTGAGGTTCATGGCCAGGTGTGGTGGCTCACACCTATAATCCTAGCACTTTGGGAGGCCAAGGCAGGTGGATCACCTGAGGTCAAGAGTTCGAGACCAGCCTGGCCAACATGGTGAAACCCCATCTCTACTAAAAATACAAGAAACAACAACAACAAAAAAACTAGTTGGGCATGGTGGTGCATGCCTATAGTACCAGCTACTTGGGAAGCTGTGGTGGAAGGATCATTTGAACCAGGGAAGCAGAGATTGCAGTGAGCTGAGATCGAGCCACCCCACCACTACACTCCAGCATGGGCGACAGACCAAGACTGTCTCCAAAAGAAAAAAAAAAAAAAAAAAGAAACCTAGGGGATGAGGCTTGGAAGATTCTGATGCGAAACAAATGTAGGGCATCTTGAAATGATTATAGATATTTTCTTCTTTTAGACCAGTTAACATGTGTATTTTTCAAATTGTTGGCTGGTGATGACCTCAGGAATTTAAAAATGCTAACTGAGCCCAAGAGAATTCATTATCCTGTATTTACCTTTGGTAATCTGCCCTACTGCAAGCTTTTCATTAAGCATTCATTAAGGGAAATAGGACTTTTGAGAACTAAATCTGCCTTCAAGTACATTTGTGTATAGTAAGGAACTTAGTATATTTTAGCTACATTCTGTTAGTGATGGATTTTAGTTTTTAATATCTTCTAGAAAAAATATTATAATTAGAAATAATGTAATTTTAAATGACCATATTTTATTATTTAAAATTTTATGTATTAATAGCATTATATAGTTGGAATAAAACATATGTTTTAAAACATAAAACAGTCTCAGCAGCTCAGTAGCATTATATAGATTGGACGTCTTGAGAAAATTTTAAAACATTCTTCGAACTCTACTTTTTTCTCTGAAAAATGAAATGAAATTCCACATCAAGTGGAAACTAAATTAAATGGCATGTAGTATTTTGTAAACAGTAATTATTATAAAAGTGTTAGTACTTACCAAGCAATGCTTGATATGTATTTCTTCAATTATGATCTTAGTTGATTTCACACCTAAAATTGAAAGCTTATAGATTTTAGAACTTTAATTACAGGTTTTATAATCTGTGAGTAAATGAAATATTGGATGGGAAAATTAATATCTAGCATCATGCAGACCTGCTTTATAGTAGCACTACACTATTCCAGAATATTACATAAAATTAATACATTTTCCTTACAAAACTTTAACTTAATTTTTTAAGAATATAAATCAATACCTCTAAGGACAGCAGATTACTGATGGTAGTAGAGTATCTAGATCTAAAACATTCTTTCTTGGGTTATGTGATCATCATTGAACTTCAAGCACCTGGTTATTCATATGGTTTTAAAAAGTTATTTTTGTTAATTCTCAAGACAGGGTTCCTATGGTTGGCAGAGCATCAGGTCATAAAACACGAGACCAGTTGGTTTATTAGCAGAAAACTCTGAAAATTTATCTCTTTGAAGAATGGGCTAAATCTTAGAATTATGAATGATGTTTCTAGAAATCCCTGAAAATGCTGCCCAGTAAGTTCTTTATTAGAACTTTTGTCTACTAGATTGCTGGACTTTCTCTTAGCAACAGTTGAGAAGAGAGTATTGCTATCCTCAGCTAGTTGGTTGCCTAGAAGCCTCCCCCATTAAATGAAGAGCAAACTTACTAAAGCAGAATGTGACCAGGTGGTTCAGTATGCGGTGCAGTTTAATAAATTAAACATAGATGAATAATTGGTATAGTTGTTAGTATCAATACTGTGCACACAAATTCTCAGCTAATATTTATGAGTAAATATTGTAGAGAGAACATTTTGTAAAAAGTTACAATGGTAGTTAACCCTTACTTGGGACTTACTATGGGTCAAACACGTGCTAAGTGCTTTTCATATATTAACTCACTGAATCCTCATAGCAACCCTTTGAGCAAGTTAAGCTGGCAAATATGGGTGCCAGAAGTTGACGTCAACTATGCTCTAAGCCATGCAAAAGGAAATGGGATGTCTTTAAGTTCTTTTCTATAAAATTCAGTGATCAACAGACATTTATATATCATCTAACTTTGGCCAAGCACTGGACAGACACATGGAGAGGAATTAGGTATGTTCCCTGACTTTGAATAATGAAGCCATCTGTAACACACCATGGCAAATGCATATGAGCCATGCTTAGGGTTCTAATGGGGGCAGAGCAGAAAACGCCTTATGGTGTCTTCTGTGTGGACCCCTCCCAATCTCCCTCATTCCATGGTCAAGCCAAAACAGTGTCAAGGATGAATAGAGGCTGGTGTGGTGAGTGGGTGATATGGTTAACTTGTCCTTCAAAAAGAGAGGGCAGCATTTGGAGAGGTGCAAAGTGTACACTATGCTTTGCAACCTCCTTAACTCATTGGGAGTACTAACTAAATTACAATGTCATAGACCCCATTCCAGATCCACGGAATCAGAATCTCCAGGGGAGAGGCTTTGGAGACTGTGACTAACAGGGGCCCCAGGTGATTCTTATCAGCGGGGCTTGGGCAACACTGGACAAGTGGAATACAGTTTGTCCATGAACGTTGTTGGAATGAGTTTTGGAGAGAATGGTGAAGAATGAGATTAGGTAGTATGAAGGTCACTTTATGTCATACCTGTCTTTTTGATTGTTCGGTTTTCTGTTTGTATCCTACTTTATGCTGCTACGTCTCAGTCATTAATAGGTACATTGAATTGAGCATTTACTTGGACAACTTTAAATTGAAAACTTTGGACCTAAGCCCAATGTAGAAGATTCCCACCCTTGACTTATCTATGACTTGAGAAACACTCAAACAGGAGAGTGGGGAAGAGGATGAGCATTGTTTATTTATAGCATGTTCCTTGACTCTTAATCATGTTTCATTTTATTTGTTAGAAGACTGAGTAGCTACTAAGTGATACAGCTAATATTTGACCCTGGGTTTACAGAGCAGAAGAAATGTGATTTGTCAAAAAGCGGTGAGCAAAGTGCTCGTTCCTTCAGTTAAAAAGGGTGAACTGCAAAATGCAGCTTTGGAGTCAAAGTCCATAGTAACCTTTGTTACCATATGAAGATGTGTGCCGGCTGTTCCCTTGATTTCTTTTAAGGAAAACCAATTATCAATATTTTATGTGCATTTATCTCTATTTTAAAATCTTGCTTTTATATGTGCATGTGTATATATATTTTTGTTTATAAAACAAAACCATGTGTTTGCCAACCCTCTGATACAAAATAAGTCATTGGGTAGAATTTTGCTGTAGGACTAATGGTTTGTGACCACTGTGTTAAGTCATCTCTAAAGTCTAAGCCTTAAAATATAATGATTTGTGATGATGCTTGATGAGGTATGACTTACTGATTTGCTTTCCTATCATATCTTAAAGAAATTTTCCTGAATATTTATGTGGAGCACTATTAATAACTGAGGCTTCTCCAAGTACTAACATACTTTTTTTTTTTTTTTTTTTGAGACAGAATCATGCTCTGTCACCCAGGCTGGAGTGCAGTGGCACGATCTCGACTCACTGCAAGCTCCGCCTCCTGGGTTCACACCATTCTCCTGCCTCAGCCTCCTGAATGGCTGGGACTACAGGCGCCTGCCACCACGCCCGGCTAATTATTATTATTATTATTTTTTTTTGAGACGGAGTCTTGCTCTGTCGCCCAGGCTGGAGTGCAGTGGCCAGATCTCAGCTCACTGAAAGCTCCACCTCCCTGGTTTACGCCATTCTCCTGCCTCAGCCTCCCGAGTAGCTGGGACTACAGGCGCTCGTCACCTTGCCCGGCTAGTTTTTTTGTATATTTTTTAGTAGAGATGGGGTTTCACCGCGTTAGCCAGGATGGTCTCGATCTCCTGATCTCGTGATCCACCTGCCTCGGCCTCCCAAAGTGCTGGGATTACAGGCATGAGCCACCGCGCCTGGCCAGTAACATACTTTTAACTTTGTTGGAAATGACAGAGAAAGAGTGAAAGGCTCTTTCCTGATTACGGTGGGCACAGTGCTGCCCTCACCTGAGCCTTCTTATCAGATGCTCTCTTTCGTTAATTTTCTACCGTAAGATTCTGTTTTCTTCTTTTTTAAATCTGATATTTTCAAACATGGAAAATGTTATTTCTTTTTATTCATTTTACAAAAGCATCCACTGAAATAAAACAATTTGAAAGATCTTCATAAACAGATTTTATCTTTAGCTATCTGTAGAACAAATACCTGTTTCTATGGGAAAAGCTTTCTATGTGTAACATTATTGACTGAGGGAGAAAGGGTTGTAAGGAGAAAATTTTGTTTTAAAAACTTTTGAATTGACAAATAAAAATTGTATGTATTTTTGGTGAATAATGTGATGTTTTGATATGTGGATGTATTGTGGAATGGCTAACTCAAGGTAATAAACATGTGTATTACCTCACATACTTTTTATTGTGGTGAGAACACTTCAAGTCTACTCTCTTAACAATTTTCAAGTAGACAATATTAACTGTAGTCACCATAATATACAATAGATCTCTTGAACTTATTACTCCTTTGTAGTTGGAATTTTGCATTCCATAATAGTCTGTTTGCTGCATTTGGGGATGTGGATCTATTTAGGAACATGGATCTATCCACTTCCATGTATAATTTCAGCCCCGTGTGAAGCCACACACAATCAGTATCTTTTTACTAACATGTTTAGTGTCGTTAGTGGATCTTGAAACTAAATGCATCCTAACTGGTATTAATATGAGAGAGAGAAGAAAGAAGATCCCTGTGTGCATTGCAGGTGGTAAGGGTAAGAAATATTTCATAGAACTTTTGTTTCAGATGTGTGTGTGTGAGTGTGTGTGTGTAAATTCTATTTTGCATCATAGAATGTATTTCTCACTGGGATGGCAGTTAACACATTTCAGAAGCCTCTGAGCTAGGATGACTAAATAGATCCTTGGTCATTCCTGCCCAGTATAAAAGAATTAAATTTTAATCTAGAAATTTGAAAGGATTTTCATCATATATTAATTACCTCCAAGCCTAGGCTTTTCTCCTCAGTTCCTTCAAAGTACTTCTCTGTCTAGCTTAAATCTGTCCTCTGGCCCAAGGGTCACTTTTCAGGAGAATGACAGTGCTGAAGATAGAGTTCTTACAAAATGATGAGCTGCCCAGCCTTGGAGAGTAGGAGAGAGACTTGCAGGCTCTAGGAGGGGGCTGTGGAGGGCAGTGAGCCAGCCCTAATTCTATCTTCACCAAAATTCCTTGAAAATGGAAAGAAGGAATAAAGGGGAAAGGCAATATGAGAGTAAATAGAGAATCTCATGTACATTTAAAGATACTAAAAAGGCACATAGAGAAGGAGACCTAGAAATACTTTGGCAACGAAATGTTTTTCAGTCATTATGGGCTTGTTTCTTAGGAACTGAGTGACTTGGGGAAAGATGTGGTTCTTGTCTGGGTTGTGGAATAAAAAGCCGATTGTTTCTGTGAACCAGTAAGTATGTTTGCTACCGTGAGGTTATTAGTCAGACACACCACAAATTAGCAGAAGTTAACACTTCCTGTATTTATTTCGTATTTGTTTAGTTATTCCTGTTTGGACTCTCAAGAAATTGTATTTCAAAATTTAAAAAGGGAAGTGAGATATAGATTGTTGTATGAGATTGTGGACACTAGAGGGATAAACGTTCTTATGTCTTAGTAAGAATTTAATGGCAAGTGAATGCTTCCTTTTAAGGTTTCCAGAAATAAATCAAATTGTGCTGATTTCAATCTTTTAAAAAAATATCACATTTGTCATAATGGTAACCTAATGAGCGTTATGTGAAACTAATGAAAAGCACTTAGTATTTATGTTCAGTATTTTCTGTTATCTATTGATTCACTTATAAAGCACTATCTTATGTTCTTATTCTGGGGGAGAGTTCTAGATATGTTATGAACTACATTAATAACTCAGGCTGTCATTATGAGCAATAGGTTAAAAGAACTAAGCCACTTTTGTATGCTTGGTGAAGTAAAAACCAGCTTTTCAAATATACTTCAGAGGCAGGCTTTTAAAAAATTATATCGAAGAGATAGTGTTATTTTGGCCAGTCAATCTTCATTGATTTAGTTCTCTATAAATAAATATTTTAGAGGCCAAACTCCAAAGGACTAAGAGCTGATAGGGATAGAACTTTTTTTTTTTTCTTGTTGGTATCATTAGTATAAAACTGATGAGACTGACATGAATATTTTCTCTCACGATAAGACGGGCTATCTATTGTGGGTCCAATATCTAGGCACAACTACATATACTCAGAGGCTGTTGTTCTTCCCATCGTCTGCCTGGAATACCAGCTATTCGGGAGGCTGAGGCACGAGAATTGCTTGAACTCCTTTCTTTCCTTTTTTTGTTTTGATTAATAAACTCACATTCCAGGTAGGGCTGCATTTCTTGGAAAATAAGGAAACCTTAGAAATAAGGAAAATAAGGGAATATGTATCAGTTCGATTTTATTTTGTTGCAAAGCACCCCAAAACTTAATGACATAACATTTATTGACTCATAATTTGGTGGGTGGGCAAGTCGGACTGAACTCAGCTCAGCTTATCTCTATTCTAATTTGTCTCATCTAGGCACACTCACTTGTTAGTGGTCAGGGTCAGTTGGCAGTCAGTGGTGTCATTTATGTATTTATAGAGGTTATGGTGGTAAATGGGGCAACTGAGGCATGTGGTGTGGGCCACAGTGGTTCCTAGAATAGTGACAGAGAATAAGCTCCAATGAACAAGCACTTTTCAAGCCTCTACTTGCTGTCTTGTTTGCTGGTGTTACATTAGCTGAAGCAAGGCACATGGCCAAGCCCAGATTCCACAGGTAGAGAAAGACTCTACCTCTTGATAGGCAGAAAGTTATGCGTGCAAAGACAGGAAGAATTTGTGGGCATTTTTGTAGTCTACATAGAATGGGTTTTATTGATGTCCTATGATCTATCAGACTTTATGCCAGGTGACTTATGTGTTACTCGTTTAGTCCTCAAAACAATTTCCTGAGATGCCTGGCATTATGCCATTGCAAAGATGATAAAATTGATGATCAGAGAAGTTAAGAGACTTGCACAAATTAAGCCCAAACTGTTTGCTTCAAGTTACAGCATGGCCTTTTAGGTGCTGTCTCTCAGATGCTTAGCCCATGAGGCAAAAAATGTATGCTCTATTTGGTTAAAATGGAGTTCTAAAGACTGCTTTTACTTTCTCCCTTACCTGTTGAACCATTGGGTCATATATTTATTTGGTATAGAAAAAATATTAAAATTTCACTGTCTTTGAGACTTTTCAGAAGCTCATGGAAGTGTGTTTTTTGTTTGCTTGCCAGGTCAGCTACACAGCCTGGATCTCACCACAGTTTGGACATGGCTGAGGCTCTCCAATGGGCCAGATATCACTGGCGACGGCTGATTGGAGGTGCAACCAGGGATGATGATTCGAGGCCATATAACTATTCCTCATTGCTTGCCTGTGGGCGCAAGTCCTCGCAGACCCCTAAACTGGCAGGAAGGCACCGGATTGTTGTTCCCCACCTCCAACCCTTCAAGGATGAGTATGAGAAGTTCTCTGGAGCCTATGTGAACAATCGAATACGAACAACAAAGTACACGCTTCTGAATTTTGTGCCAAGAAATTTATTTGAACAATTTCACAGGTATTGTTTTATTTTTGAAGAAAACCTTAGAATATCATTCTAGTTGATGCATAACATTTTTTTTTCATTTCCATAACTCTGTATGTTACTTAAACCTAAGACATGTGACATCATCCTTGACAATTTTGGTACAAGTCTGTTGTGGAATGATGACTCCTTCCATTCATGTCACGCTTTCCAATTGGTACAGTGTTTTCTCTTTACCAGAAAAAATATTGTAAATCACATATTATAGATTAGGAAATGAATTGACTGTGGTTTAGCCAATGTTATGCCAGTGTCAAGTAGCAGACCAGGGGTTGCCTCCAGGGGTCTTCTTACTCTTGCTTTACTGTTCTTTCCATGAAACCATGCTACATTTTAATTTGAGATTTTTCTTACTGACAATAGGAGGAAATAGAGCTCTGAAGCCAGTGCAGATGTCAGATGTTATTAGGTGAAACAGTGACCTAATTCAGCTTAATATCACATTCATGGACACTCTCCTGTGAGTTTAGGCACTGAAGGAAATGGAAGTGCGAGTACCACTCCTCTCCTTGTGGAGTTTGCCGTTGTGCTAGGGAAACACAATATGTATGTAAAAAGCAAAAAGACTTAGTGAATGCAGTGAATGTTATAAAGGGCTGTCAAGTAGAGTGAAAGCCTTGAAAAGAGAAATAATAATACTAACTGGAGCAATAGAAGGGGAAGTGACATTTGACTCAATAATGGAGGGTGGGTGAGATATTCAAGGCAGAGATGTGGGCAAAGCATATTTCAGATGGAGGAAGTAGTATGAATAATGGCATAAAGGCAGTAGCATAAAAGGCTTGCTTGAAGCCTGGGAAGTAGTGTTCTCTGACTTACATGTAGCATCTATGCTGGGGAGCAACAGGGAGTAAAGTCAGAAAGATAGATGTGACCCAGCAAAGAGGTCTTGCTATCAGGATAGAGTTGAGAGCCAAGGCTGCAGGCACAATGAACATGCTTACGTCAGATTTCACTACAGAAGCAGTGTGGTGGGTAGATGAAAGGGCTTAGAGATGATGGATGATGGCAGAGAAAACATTTAGGAAGACATTGTATATATCCCAGTGAATTATAATGGAGACCTGACCTTGGAACAATGTGGGAATGAAAAGAAGGGTGACCTCTTACAGATACTATGGATTAAGACATTCAGTGAAAGGAATAAAAAGATGATGTAAACATGTTGAGCTGTGATCACCAGAAGAATTAAAAGAAAAATGAAAAGTGTAAAAAGAACCTTGGCTGGAAGAGTATTTTGTTTTTGTAAAGGTATTCAAGATGCCAGTGCAAGTAAAGAGATTCTCCATATTCTTTAGTCATTCTGCATACATTCATTCTCATTATTCATTCTGTATATGTGCCATATGCATTTATTAAAGAGTGATTATGTTGAAAAGACAGATGTGAATTTGTTGAATTAATGGCTGTATAGCTCTATGTGTGTTTCATTCTTTCATGGAGTTTGGAATCTAGTGTACCCAATGGAATAAAAACCTGAAACAGAGTTCAAGGTTAGAGCTATAGGTTTAGATATGGTCCATCTGGAAAGAGTTGAAGCCACAGAGTAGCAGAAAGGGTTAAGAAAGAAATTTTCAGAGTAAAATGATTTGGAGGTGACAAAAAAGAAGTATATATAGGTTACTCTTTTGAGAAGTTTCATGGTCAATGGAAAAATATGTGATAAAAATTTAGCGGCAGGATTGAGATTTTGTTTTTCCTTTAAGGAAAAGGGTGTCTTGAACTTACCATATGGCCCAAAATTGGGAACCCATGGAGAAGTATTTGAATATATAAAATAGAAGAATGGAAGAAGTTCCTGAAGAAAGTGGTTCTGAATAGCATAAAGGAAGAAATAGAAGAGTTAGTCACAAGGAGAAAAGAAATAGGCTTTTCTACTCAATTTTAAGGCTTGTTTAAATCTAATGTTTGGATGTACAAAAGGCTAGAGGGTTGATCTTTGTTTTGTTAATTATTTTTTTCACCACATTAACTCTGAATGTCTTCTAATTTTTTCTGAACTTTTAAAAAGAAAATAGTACTTTCTATTGTGCTTTTTCCTATATGTTTTTCTATCGTGCTCAAAACCATCCCACTCAAATATTTACTATTTTATATTTAATAAATAATATCTCACATTATTTATTTATGTATTTGTTACTCCACCCAGGCTGGAGTGCAGTGGTGTGATCTCGGCTCACTGCAACCTCCAACTTCTGGGTTCAAGTGGTCCTCGTGCCTCAGCCTCCTGAGTAGCTGGGACCACAGGCGTGCACCACTACACCCAGCTAATTTTTGTATTTTTTGTAGAGACAGGGTTTTACCCTGTTGCCCAGGCTAGTCTCGAACTCCTGACCTCAAGTGATCTGCCCGCCTCGGCCTCCCAACATACTAAGATTACAGCCGTAAGCCACCGCACCCAGCCCTGATATCTCACATTTATTAAAGTATGACACAAGCCAGATGTCTAGCAGGGTAATAAATAGTTCATTAAGATTTGTTGTATTTTGCTAGTTCTATATTCTGTAACATACAAAATCTACTAATAGAAACTTATTGAAAAACAGTATAGTACTTTGCCTCTTACTTCAATCCTTGAAGGAACTTCTTAACACCTTCTTTTGTGTGTTTGGATTGCAGAGCTGCCAATTTATATTTCCTGTTCCTAGTTGTCCTGAACTGGGTACCTTTGGTAGAAGCCTTCCAAAAGGAAATCACCATGTTGCCTCTGGTGGTGGTCCTTACAATTATCGCAATTAAAGATGGCCTGGAAGATTATCGGAAATACAAAATTGATAAACAGATCAATAATTTAATAACTAAAGTTTATAGTAGGTAAGTGTAATGGGAGCTTTGCTAAGGACTATGTGTGTATCATTGAGAAATATGCAGAATGTTACTTTTTTCTCCTTAGGTGTGACCAGGACCCTTTTGTGTTGTTGTTGTTGCTATTATTTTCAACTAACATTTCATAAAGTCCTATGGTGAATTTAATTCAAGTGTCAGAGGAAAACAAAAATGTATAAGCCGTTGTCAACTCAGGAGCCGACAAAGCGAAAGCTTCTGTAACTCATGTATAAGTGGAATTAAAAGAATTAAACTTCAGGGCCGGGCATGGTGGCTCATACCTGTAATCCCAGTACTTTGGGAGGCCAAGGCGGGTGGATCACCTGAGGTCAGGAGTTCGAGACCAACCTGACCAACATGGTGAAACTCTGTCTCTACTAAATATACAAAAATTAGCTGGATGTGGTGGCAGGTGCCTGTAATCCCAGATACTCAGGGGGCTGAGGCAGGAGAATTGCTTGAACCTGGGAGGTGGAGGTTGCAGTGAGCAGAGATCGCACCACTGCACTCCAGCCACAGCACTCCATCCTGGGTGACAGAGTAAAACTCTGTCTCAAAAAAAAAAAAAAAAAAAAAAAGGAGGAGAATATTCTTTTTTGGTGTGCATGAAACTAGAGCATCCCATCACAGCAACAACAGAAAGCATTCATAGGAGGTCTTTTTAGTGGCATATTTGCTGTATTGGAGACTTATATTTTCAGTATTTATGAAATAGAGAGTCTATGTAGCTAAGAATAAACTCAGTGAAGGTGAGTTTTAAACTGTAGTATATATTATTTGCAGCTCCTGGGTTTTTATTATTAGATGTAAGTTAATACTTAGTAAACAGTATAGACAAATATAACTTATCTTCAACCTTATGTGATCCAAAGAGGAAAATGTTAGAAAAGCCTTCTCTGAAGAAGCGATATTTAATCTGAAAGCTGCAGAATTTGTATTTTGTTCATTATTAGAATTATTTAGTGACTTTCATAATGTTTGTTTTTATGATCTATCAAGAAAACAAGGAAAATAAGTTTGTTTATCATTTGTAAGATGATTTGAGATTTCTTGGATAATGAGAAATTAGTTCTGTTTTTTTCTCTTATACTCATGTCCTGCCTAAAGGGAACCAGAAAAACCTATGTGTTGTATTTTAAAATGAAATAATGGTATAAGTCCATGGTTTTCATGTAAAGCCATAGAGCATTTGACTAAAACAGTTCTATTAATAATTTAGTAACATTTGAATGCTTATTATATACCAGGGATAGAGAACTAAAATGTCAGTGCAGTCTCTAATCTCACAAACGAGCTATAAGAAACAATATTTTACAATGATTATATGATGAACAAAGTCCAGAATTTGACCAATTTTAAGATTACCCAGCGAATGCCAAAGTTAGTAAATGGAAAGAATGCTTATTATATATATTTTTGAATACAAATGCAAATATGTAAATAATTTCAGGCCAAGTGCAGCGGCTCACACCTGTAATCCCAGCACTTTGGGATGCTGAGGTGGGTGGATTGCATGAGTTCAGGAGTTTGAGACCAGCCTGGGCAACATGGCGAAACCCTGTCTCTACCAAGAAACAACAACAAAAAATTAGCCAGGCATGGTGGTTTGTGCCTGTAGTCCCAGATATTGGGAGGCTGAGGTGGGAGGATCGCCGGAGCCCAGGCGGTGGAATTTGCAGTGAGCCAAGATTGGACCACTACACTCCAATCCGGGCAACAGAGAGAGACCCTGTCTCAAATGAATGAAATTAATTGCAATTTGGAGTTGATAGTGTGTGTTTATTTGCTTTTCTAGGTTGTTCTACAACATTTAATCTGATTCTCTCACTTAGCTGTGTAACCTTGGACAATTTACAAAAAGCAGTTAAACACCCAGTTTCCTTTATTATGAATGTAATAATAAAACTTACTTCATAGCACCTAGTCTTTTCCAAGTGCTAAGTAAAAGCCATTATGATTATTATTATAGGTTAATTTAATGACTATTTGCTAGAGTTTATGTTTGTCACATCAAGTCATTTCATCAACATTTGAGAACTCCTTAAAACACTGCACAATTTTTAAAATATTAAAATTACCCAGTGGAAGACCTGGTATAACTTTTTTCTCAGGTGTCCTTTTAGACATAGTCCAGATTTATTTTAATTGATTTTCATATAAACTTAAAGATGAAATGCAGTATTATAGTCAGTTATTTAATATCCATTCTAAAATGTTCCTTTGTGTTTGTGTTTCATAATAGGCTCAGGTAATTTTATGCATTTTTATGTATGTATAATATAATTTGCTTTTGTTTGGTATTGTAGAAGAAATAACGCTTACATTTTTCCCCTAGATTATTTCTGGAGCAATTATTATAAGGTTATAAAGAAATAAAGATGGGATATAAAACCATGCCTTGTTGATTTGAATATGCTAATGTAAATTCCTATGAAATACAAAGAAATCAACTTACAAACGAATTATTTCTTCACAAATTTAGGGTGAAATTATGGGGGCTATTTAGCAAGTTTTTGGAAGAAGCATATTAACATTTCTAAGTGATAATTTGGTTCTTATTTGTAAGAAGTGGTGTTTCACAAGGTGCTTAATTTTCTATAGAAAAGTATCATTTGGAATAACAAACACTAGTCTAGAAATTAATCATTTAAACTCTATTATACCCCCAATTAAGTTAGAATAAGCTATTATAGAAAACCTGACTTTCTTAAGATTGCCTTTAAAATAGGAGCCACTTGTAAGGTTTTAAAATCTGTTTTAACATAATGGAACTGTCTTGAAAAGAAGACTGTTAATCATTCAACAAATTTGAGTGCCTGCTATGTGGTAATCACTGAGACACTCAGAGGATTTAAACTAAAAATAGATCCAATGTCTGCCATCAACGAATGCACATTATTTTCTGACCTTTAAAAATCACCATGTTGTTGATGTTAGAAGTTTCAAAATATTAGCTAATGTTAACATTTTAGGATTATCTTATAAATCCATAGAATTTCATGATTTGTGAAATGAGACCTTCAGTAGCCATCTAAGATAATAAACCTTATGTAAGACATTTTATGAAACAAAAATTTTAAATTCTTCAAATGTTCTTGAAAATATGTAATTAAACCACATTTTATTTGGTGGTTATCAGAAGTGACTGTAAATGGCAGTAAACTCTAGTATTTGAGAGGATAGACTCTGGATATACCTGCCTTGTTTCAATTTACAGGCCTATTTAGGAGCTGTGTAACATTGAACAAGTTACTTAACTTGTCAAGGCCAATTTTTTCTAATTTGTAAAAGTAGGGCTATCGTGTTTTCATGATACCAACCACAACATTGATTCAAAAATTAAATGAGTTGATATATATATATTTAAAGCATCTAATAAATCTTAGCTGATGTTGTGCCCAATGGTAATTCATTATTTGCTTATTATAAATAATTTAGTGTTTTATTGGAAACATACTAAAAACACCAAAAAGAAAAATTAATTCATAATCCTACCCTTTCTCTCTTTAAATATAAAGTGAAGTAGGCGTTCACATTCCCCACCCTTCATTCTTACCTCTCCCTCTCTTCCCTTACCAGCTCCCATTCTAGTGGAATCACTGTTAATGGTTCAGTGTGTATTAGTACCAACTTTTCCCAATGCTTTTGTAGCAGAGCTGTTTGCTACTGAACTTACAAAGAAACAAAATAGGCCTAGAAGCTTTCCTAAAGGAGGGATTGTGAGTGCTGTGTCCTGGTCATTGAGAGTCACACACAAGCACAAACCACCGAGGAGAAGCAAGAAGTTCTAGTTGTGCATTTAGGCTCTGGGGAAAGAAGAAAGTCCTCTTACTAGTTTTAATTATATATCAGGAAAGGAAATGTAGCCTTATATTTGCACCTCCCAACGTTGTAAATGTTCCAGGCTAGTTAAATGTGGCTGTGAGCATTGTCGCTTAACCTGTGGTTGCTTTCCCACTGGGCTCTCTGAAGCCTTCTTTATTCCTGCGCTCGGACTAATGTGCAGTCCCACCTTTCTTTGCCTGATTCATTCTTGAACATCCTTTAAGACTCAGTTCAAGTGTCACTTCCTCCAGGGCCCAGTGCCCTGCCTGTTTGCTCCCATAGTAGCCTGTGGACAGCTCCCTTTTAGGAAATTGCTGTTTGTGTCTCTGTTTCAAAATTTGACCATAACGTCTCTAGAGTGGGGACCCTATCTTAATCATTTTTGTATCCTTAGCACCTAACATGGTAATTGGCATGTTAATATCAGTATGTGTTTCTAGATCTCAGCTAGCCAGAGATTGGGAAAATTAGCTAGTGTTTTGTTTTGTTTAAATCTTGGTACATGCTACAAATGGGGAAAAATGAAGTGAATTCAAATGTAAAAGTGACTTCATTTGAGTTTTGTTCTCATATAGAGAAAGAAACTTGTTCCTTAGAGCAATGTTACTTCTTATATTTGAAAGAAAATAAAATTCCTAACCCAAATGTCAAAGTCTGTCTCTCTTTGGGCCTTCACAAGTTCTTAGCAAATTTCCTCCTGACTTTCTTAGATAGAAAGTAGAGAGCAGTAAGCATGAATTATGTACCTCAAATTACACCATCTATGTCTTTACCTACTTTCTTCTGACCTTAGATGAAGAGGAAATTCCCTTTCTTATAAATAGTAATCCTTCCATCTGTATTTTTCATCTCATTCCTATTGCTTCTCTGTAGCTTCAACCAACATCTCCCCTCCCTCCTTTTTCTTCCACCATGCCTTCTGCATTGGCTTCTCCCCTGCTTCCTATGTGCATGCCCAGTTCCTTCGTCTTTACTGTCCTTTGACTTACCTTCCGTTGCAGTGGCTACTTTCACCCCTTATTCCTTTCATAGGTAACCTTCAGGAAATATTCTACTTCGGTAACTTCATTTTTGTTTTGTTTTGCTTTGTTTTTTGAGACAGAGTCTTGCTCTCTCTCAAAAACAGGTTGGAGTGCAGTGGTGTGATCTCGGCTCACTGCAACCTCCGACTTCCGGGTTCAAGTGATCCTCATGCCTCAGCCTCCCGAGTAGCTGGGACTACAGGCATGCACCACCACACCCAGCTAATTTTTTGTATTTTAGTAGAGACGGGGTTTCACCATGTTGGCCAGGATGGTCTCCATCTCCTGACCTCGTGATCCGCCCACCTCGGCCTCCCAAAGTGCTGGAATTACTGGCATGAGCCACCATGCCCAGCCTCGGTAACTTCTAATTACTCCCTGATTCATAGAGATTACACTTTCTTCTTCACTCTTCCAATCAACAATTTCACATTATCATCTTTCTCCAAGACCACCAGACCTAACAGCCAAATACTGTAGGCAGTTGGGTCTTCATCATACAGGACTCCTCTGTGAGACTTTCAACTATTGTGACTCCCTCTTATAAATTTCCTTCTTCCTTGATTTCTGTGACACCACTTATCTCAGGTCTTCTTTCACCTTACTATCACTTTGAAGACTCCCTAAGAAACCTTATCCTTACCTGGAATCAACTGCCATCTATGTACCTAGGACTTCCAAATCTACATCTTACTCATAATCTCCAGATCAGGACCCTCAAACTGCTGAGCAGATACTTCAAATAAAAACTTTTCAAACTGAAGTTATCTCACCTGTGATACAACCAGTTGCTTCTAAAATCTGAGACCTATGACAGCACCATCCATCACCTCATAGTACACGTTAGGAACCATAGTGTCATCCTGGATAATTCCTTTACCTGTAGTAAGTCCAAAAGCTTGTTTCTGGTACCTAATATGTCTTGATTTCATCTTTTATCTATCTGTGTTGCTATTTCCTTAATTCTGACCATCTTCATTCCTCCCCTGAATTATTTCAATAACTTACCATTGGTCTCTTGGCCATACTTCTAAATAACCTGCCATCCAATAATTCATTCATCACTCTGTCTCAGGAGTTGGCAGACAGAAGTATGGTCACATCCTTCTTTGTCTGAACCTTTGGTTGCTCTCCATTTCCTATGGAATGAAATTCCTACTCCTAGATGTGGCATGGAGAACCAAACCATCAAAATAATACCCCTGCCTACCTTTTTTATCTTTGCTCTGTTACCTCCCTCTATCTAAGAATGAACCGATATGCACAGACACTACGGAAAAGTTTGGTAAATACAGAATAAACTGTTGATTTGCCTTTCTCCATGGGCCAATAAACCCTTTAGATTATCAAAGATTTCCTTTGTTGATTTCAGCCTTGTGCTTTTGGTATGTCCTGAAAATGTACTTCTTACGTAGCCTTCTAAGCTAAATATTTCTTGAAAGAGCTGATATAATTCTGTATGGCAGAAGTTGTAAAAGTATTTGTGTAAGTTGTGATTGCTATTTAATCTGATGAAATAAAGTAAGTGTATTTTATATTTGTCACAAATATTACTTTTTTATGGATATTTGGGAGACAGTGGAGGAATAAGACAGACCTTGTTAATTTTTGCTGGTGGCATCATATGTGAAATGCTACCTGACTAGCTAACATGATACATGATATTCTTTTTTTTTTTTTTTTTTTTTTTTTGAGACGGAGTCTCGCTCTGTAGCCCAGGCTAGAGTGCAGTGGCGAGATCTCAGCTCACTGCAAGCTCCGCCTCCCGGGTTTACGCCATTCTCCTGCCTCAGCCTCCCGAGTAGCTGGGACTACAGGCGCCCGCCCCCTCACCCGGCTGGTTTTTTGTACTTTTTTTTTAGTAGAGACGGGGTTTCACCGTGTTAGCCAGGATGGTCTCGATCTCCTGACCTCGTGATCCGCCCGTCTCGGCCTCCCAAAGTGCTGGGATTACAGGCTTGAGCCACCATGATATTCTACTATACAAATGTCCTCATTTTACCCTAGGGAAAATGACATTCTCCTATACAAATGTCCTCATTCTACCCTAAGGAAAAGGTATCATGGAGCATAATGGTAACGCATCCTATCTGCCTGACGGGAAGTGCTGAGAGCAGATGATGTGTCTTGTGCACCTTCAGATCCTTGGTACCTGACCACAGAGCAGCATGAAGAAATTGCTTTGTATCTGAATGAGCCCATCAAATGTTGATTGTAATTTTATTCCAGAATTAGACTCAAACAGCACAATGGTTCAAAATCCCACAGGAAGAAAGGGCTGAGAAATATGTTTTAGTGGCTCAGTAACTAAATTTTCAGGTGAAGCAATTGTAGAATTTAGGGGTTGCCAGTTCTGTGGCTTCCCTTTTGGCATTTTGTTTGTTTGTGTTTGTTTGTTTGAGACAGCTCTGTCGCCCAAGCTGGAGTGCAGTGGTGTGATCTAGGCTCACTGGAGCCTCCACCTCCTGGGTTCAAGAGATTCTCCCATCTCAGCCTCCCAAGTAGCTGGGATTGCAAGTGAGTGCCACTGTGCCCAGCTAATTTTTTGTATTTTTAGTAGAGATGGGGTTTCACCATGTTGGCCAGGCTGGTCTGGAACTCCTGACCTCAGGTGATCCACCCGCCTTGGCCTCCCAAAGTGCTGGGATTACAGGCATGAGTCAACTTGTCTGGCCCCTTTGAGCATTTAATAGTTTAAAATTTACCCTAATACTTAATATATACTTTAAATTGTACACAAAAAAACTTAAAAACATTGTATGTATTTTTGGCTTGATATTCTTTTTTAAAAAATCTTTTTTTAATTATAGGAAAGAGAAAAAATACATTGACCGATGCTGGAAAGACGTTACTGTTGGGGACTTTATTCGCCTCTCCTGTAACGAGGTCATCCCTGCAGACATGGTACTACTCTTTTCCACTGATCCAGATGGAATCTGTCACATTGAGACTTCTGGTCTTGATGGAGAGAGCAATTTAAAACAGAGGCAGGTGGTTCGGGGATATGCAGAACAAGTAAGTCATATGTTCTCAGTTAGTGGCTTATTAACATTTTTTTTTCAGAAGATGACTGAGCTCATTTTCATATTACAGATTAAGAGATTTTTAATTTATTTTCACCAGGATGAATTAGAATCCCAGAAGGTTTCATTCATTTCCAGATATGCGTGGAAGTGTACTCTTTTCTAGATAAGAGGATAAAATGACTTCAGAGCTGACACACTTTAGTGGAGCACTCATATTTTTAGAATGGAATTAAAGGAACCTAACAGAATTATTTTTCTTAAACTTAGACTTTATATCTTATTTCTAGTTGATCATTATTTCTAAAATCTGTAATTACTTATATACCAAAGCTTAAAACTTTTTTTCATGCTACATAGCTTTTAGACCCTTCTCAGTATCGTGCAGAGGGAAACAGAAACCTTGAAGTTATATTGACATGGATTTAAATGAATCACAGCTCTGCTGTTAATTACCATAAGACTTTGGACAAGTCATTTAAACACTTTATGCCTCCTTTTTTTTTAATCTTAAAATGAAAATGATGGTATCCATAGCATTGTTGTAGGATTCAAATGAAATAATATACATGAAAACATCATATATAGTGTCTAAATGTCGGTTTCCCTCCCCTTTCTCTGGAAGCACTTGAGATGAAGTATTTTACAATTTAATGATTTGTTGTTGTTGTTGTTGTTGTTGTTGTTGTTGTTTTGAGACAGAGTTTTGCTCTGTAGCCCAGGCTAGAGTGCAGTGGTACAATCTCTGTTCACTGCAACCTCCGCCTCCTGGGTGCAAACGACTCTCTGCCTCAGCCTCCCGAGTAGCTGAGACTACAGGCGCATGCCACCACACCTGGCTAATTTCTTGTATCTTTTAGTAGAGACGGAGTTTCACCATGTTAGCTAGGATGGTCTCGATCTCCTCACCTCATGATCCACGTGCCTCGACCTCCCAAAGTGCTGGGATTACAGGCGTGAGCCACTGAGCTCGGTCTATTTTTTTTTTTTTAAACCCAAACTACTGTTAAGTCAGGGTTACTCTGTCTTACACTTATAAACCCCAAAAAAAGTGTTTTAGCCTACCAATACCTTTATCTTTGGTAAATTTCATCTTGTCATATTGGGCCCACATCTCTACCTATAGATTTCATTTAGATCCTCTGTGATTGATATGCCTCTTAGACTACTGTCATTGTCATTTCTGTAAGTAGTCTCCTACCAAAGACATTGGTAGAAATCCTGCACAACTTAACATTCTGTTGTACCACTACATACCCACTTTGAGTATTAATCAGCAATTAATATTTGCCATTAAAAGTAATGGCAAAAAGCACGATTCTTTTGCACTGGTCTAATACTAATCAGCACACTGTGGGTTCATTAAGGGTGAATCTGGTGACCTCGATATTAATCCTACTATAAACACTTTCTTGTTTTGAGAACTTTGGCAAATTACTGATCCTCTTTGTATCTCTCTTTCCTCATCTGTTAATTAGGCTCAATTATTATAGTACCTACTTCATGGAGTTGTGAAGAAGAAATTAGCTAATATATTTAAAGTGCACAACAGATTTTAGTGTGTCAAAAGAACTCCATAGATATTACTCATTAGAAAATAAATCATATTATCATATAATTCACATTTTCTTGTTTTCTATTACATACTTATTAATTATGATATATATCAATATCAATAGCATTTATCTTACTGGTCAAAGGGATATGAAAATAAAAGTAATGAAATAAGGTTGATGTGGCTTGTTTTAGGGGAATCCATACCTTAAAGGAGCTGTGCCTACAAAGGCACTTTGCTTATTTGTTCATTGTTTTCATAAAGAATTCTGAAATTATCTGTCTGATCCATTAGAAGATATTATAGATATTGATGTCTAGTTTATTTTTACGTTTTTTATCTATAAAATTTGGCTGAGATCAAATGCATATATTCTCAGAGTGTTCACATATACATTTAATCTCAAAAACCACTTATGTGATTAAAGACCAACAACAAAATATTTTCAGTTTTTCAGTGCTTTATCAATAAAAAGCTGCTTATGAGTAGCAGCTCTGTTCTGGAGAGTCCTGCGTGGATTTCAGTAAATGACTCAGTCATTCCCATCACCTGCAGATGTTTATTAATGCTCCAGGACCATTCTAATCCCAAATATAGATCACATAATTATGCCTCTACTTTCCTTCCTTTGGGAAATTCATGATATGAACTTCATTGCAAAAAAGCCTTAGCATTATTTTAAGAACTGGTGAAAGTGATAGAACACTTCAGTATTAAGGGTTTAACCTTGAATTCTTATTTTGTGATTCAAAAAACATTTTTAGGACTCTGAAGTTGATCCGGAGAAGTTTTCCACTAGGATAGAATGTGAAAACCCAAACAATGACCTCAGCAGATTCCGAGGCTTCCTGTGAGTAATACATGACGAGAACGTTTGTGGGTCTAAGTGGAATTGTGTGTTGCAATCGTACTTAATTTGATAAAGTGTTTCTGTACTTATACCCTTGTTAAATCACTAAAAATCATAACTTTAGCCACCTACTAAAATAGTTTGGCTTATTTTAATTAATAAATATTTACACACACACATAATAATATTCATTCTGGAGGTATCTTGTGGCATCCATATCCCCTTTGCGAAGGCAGCTAGAATTTGGAGTCCTTACCTAATTTCAGGCATCAGCCCATAAGTGCACTATGGCCTTGAGCCAAGTTATCTACCCGCTTTGATCCTCAGTTTCCAGATTTTTATCTACAGTTATAAAACTTTCAGGAAAAAAAGACAATTAGACCTACTTCACAGTGTGAGAAGAGCAAAGTTCCCAAATCATTTTTTGAAATGAGAATTATCCTAATACTATTACCTTGATCCCAAAAGGGTATAAAGACATTTCATGGAAGACCAATATCCTACATGAGCATAGATGCAAAACTTCCACACAAAATTATAGCAAATCAAATCCAACTATGTATGAAAATGATAATACATTATGACCCAGTGGGACTTATTCCCCAAAAAGTAGGATTGGTTTGACATTACAAAATAATACAATGTCATTCACCATTCTAGTACTATATTAACAAACCATATTAAACGAATCAAAAGGGAAAAAAATAGGTGGTCATCTCATAGATATAGAAAAAGCATGTTACAAAATCTAACTTCCATTCCTGCAAACTAGAAGTAGAAGGGAACTTAATCTGATAAAAGGCATCCATGAAAAACCTAGAGCCAGCAGCATATTTAATCATGAAATACTTCTCCCCTGAGATCAGGAACAAGACAAACTTACACCAGAAGGTCTAGCTAGTGTAGTCAGGCAAGAAAAAGAAATAAAAGATATCAAACAAGAAAAAAGTAAAACTATCTTTTATTCACAGATGGTATAATGTTCTTTGTAGAAAATCTGATGAAATCTCCAAAAATCCTACTAGAAATAATGAGTTTAGCAATGTTGTAGAAAACAAGATCCAGATACAAAAATCAATTGTATTTTAATATGCTAATAATGAGCAGACATTGAAATTTTTAAAAATACAATTTATTATAGCATCAGAAAAATGGAATGCCTAAGTATAAGTCTGACAAAAATGTGAGCTACCTGTACACTGGACCGCTAAACACTAGTGAAAAAAAATTAAAGAGCTAATTAAATGGATATCAGTTTTCCCCCAGATTTATCTATAGTCAGTGAAATCCCAATTAAAATATCAGCAAGGTCTTTAAGAAATTGACAAGCTTATTTTAAAATTTAAGTGGAGATGCAAAATAACTAAAGCAATTTTGAAAAAAACAAGAAAAAAGCTAGAAGGCTAAAACCACTTGATTGCAAGACTTATCAGAAAGGTATAATAATCAAGCCAGTGTCATTTTGGCATAAAGATAGACCAACAGATCAATGGAAGAGATTGTAGAGTCTAGAAATAGACTGACACATTTATGGACAACTGGTTTTTAACAAAGGTGCAAAGACAAATAGATGGAGAAAGGTTATCTTTTCAACAAACAGTACTGCAACAATGGGGTATTTATATTTTCAAAGTGAACTCCAGTCCATACCTCTCACCATTTACAAAAATTAACTGAAAGTGAATCCTAGACTTAAATGTACATCTACAGTTATAAAAACTTTCAGAAAAAAAAAACATGGTGGAAATCTTTTTACTTTGTATTATGCAAAGATTTCTTAGATACAACACCAAAATTACAATCCATTAAAGACAAAAATAAATAAAAGAACTCATCAAAATTTAAAATTTTGCTCCTCAAGTGATACTGTTTTCACAATGAAAAGACAAGTCACAGACAGGAAGAAAATATTTGCAATCCATATATTTGATATAGGACTTCTATTCAGAATATATAAAGGCATCTCAAAACTCAGTAATAAAACAAACAACTTCAAAAACCGTCAAAAGACTCTGAACTGATGTATTTGACATATGAATGGCAAATAATTTTGTGAAAAGATGCAGGTTAAACCACAGAGCTTTACTTGCTAAAATTAAAAAGATCAAGTGTACCAAGTGTTGGCAAGGATATACAGGAACTTGAACACTCATATGCTGCTGGTGGGAATGTAAAATAGTGCAACCACTTTGGAAAACAATTTGGAAATTTTGGAAAAAGCTAAGCACATGCCCATTATATAGCATGGCCATCCCACTCCTAGACAGTTACCCAAGAAAAATGAAAATAGTTTTCCATTCTGTGACCTGTATACAATGTTCATAGCAGTTTTATTTGTAATAGCCAAAAACTGGCAGAAACCCAAAGGTTCATCAACAGGTAAATGGATAAACAACTCAACAAAGTTGGTTAAAATTCTAGGAAAAGTAACAGTAAGATGGAAGGAAATGTAGAATATAATAGTAGCATGTTTTAATTTTTTTGTTTTTATACGTTCAATGGTACACGTGCAGATTTTTTACGTGGACATGTGCAATGGTGAGGTTTGGGCTTCTAGTGTACCCATCTCCCAAATGGTGAACATTGTTTCTAGTAGGTAATTTTTAAACCCTCATGCTCCTCCCACCCTCCTTTCTTTTGGCGCCCCCAGTGTCTATTATTTCCCTCCATATGTCCATGTATACCCATTTTTTAGCTCTCACTTATGAATGAGAACATGCAGTATTGATTTTCTGGTTTTGAGTTAGTTCACTTAGGACAATGAACTCTAGCTCCATCCATGTTGCTGCAAAAGACATGATTTCATTGTTTTTTTATAGCTAAATAGTAGTCCATGGTGTGTGTGTGTGTGTGTGTATCACATTGTCTTTAATCATCCATTGATGGACACTTAGGTTGATTTCATGACTTCACTGTTGTGAATAGCGTGACAAGAAACGTAAGTGTGGTTGTCTTCTTGATATAACATTTTCTTTTCCTTTGGGTAGATACTCAGTAGTGGGATTGCTGGGACAAATGGTAGTTCTATTTTTAGTTCTTTGAGAGGTCTTCATACTGTTATCACAGGGGTTATACTAATTTACATACACACCAACAGTGTATAAGCATTCCTTTTTCTCTGCATCCTTGCCAACATCTGTTATTTTTTGACTTTTTAGTAATAGTCATTCTGACTGGTATGAGATGGTATCTGATTGTGGTTTTAATTGGCATTTCTCTGATGATTCGTGATGCTGACCTTTTTTTTTTAATGCTTGTTGGCCTCTTGTATGTCTTCTTTTGAGAAATGTCTGTTGATGTCCTTTGTCTACTTTTTAATGAGGTTATTTGGTTCTTTTGCAGTTGTTGATTGGTTTGAGTTCCTTGTAGATTCTGAATATTAGTTCTTTGTTAGATGCATAGTTTGCAAATATTTTCTCCCATTCTGTAGGTTGTCTGTTTACTCTCTTGATTGTTTCTTTTGCTATTTAGAAGGTGTTTGTTTTAATTAAATATGATTTGTCTATTTTTGTTTTGTTGCATTTGCTTTTGAAGTCTTAATCATAAATTCTTTGCTTAGGCCAATGTCCAAAGAGTTTTTTCTGAGTTTTCTTCTAAGATTTTCATAGTTTCAGGTCTTACATTTGAGTCTTTAATCCATCTTGAGTTAATTTTTGTAGGTGGTGAGAGGTAGGCATTTCGTTTATTCTTCTACATATGTCTAGCCAATTTTCCCAGTGCCATTTATTGAATAGGGTGTCCTTTCCCCATTGCTCATTTTTGTCAACTTTGTCAAAGATCAGTTGGTTGTAGACATGTGGCTTCAATTCTGGGTGCTCTATTCTTTTCCACTGATCTATGTGTCTATGTTTTTGTAGCAGTACCATGCTGTTTTGGTTACTGTAGCCTTGTAGTGTAGTTTGAAGTCAGGTCATGTGTACCTCCAGCTTTTTTTTTTTCCATTCTGGATTGTTTTGGCTATTTGTACTTTTTTTGGTTCCGTATGATTGTAGAATATTTTTTCTAATTCTGTGAAAAATGATGTTGGTATTTTATAAGAATTACATTGAATCTGTAGATTTCTTTGAGCAGTATGGACATTTTTAACAATATTGATTCTTCCACTCCATGAGCATGGGATGTTTTTTCATTTATTTGTGTCATCTGCAGCTTCTTTAATCAGTGTTTTGTCCTTCTCTGTGTAGAGATCTTTCACCTCCTTGGTTAAATGTATTTCTAAGTATTTTATTTTGTGTGTGTGTGGTTACTATAAATGAGATTGAGTTCTTGATTTGGTTCTCAGCTTGAACGTTATTGGTATATAGAAATGCTACTGATTTTTGTGTATTGATTTTGTGTTTTGAAACTTTATTAAAGTTGCTTATCAAGTATACGAGTCTTTTAGAGGAATCTTTAGGGTTTTCTAGGTATAAGAACATGTCATCAGTGAACAAAGATAATTTGACTTCCTCTTTTCCAATTTGAATGCCTTTTGTTTTTTTTCCTCTTGCCTGATTGCTCTGGATGTGACTCCCAGTACTGTGTTGAATAGGAGTGGTGAGAGTAGGCCTCTTTGTCTTGTTCCAGTTATTAGGAGGAATGCTTTCAACTTTCCCCCTTTCATTATGATATTGGCTGTGAATTTGTCATACATGACTCTTGTTATTTTGAGGTATGTTCCTTTGACACCTAGTTTGTTGAGGATTTTTTATCAGAAAGGATATTGGTTTTTATTGAGTGTTTTTCCTACATCTATTGAAATGATTATATGGGTCTTTGTTGTTGTTGTTGTTGTTGTTCTTTTTTTTTTTTTTTTTTTTTTTGAGACAGAGTCTCATTCTATTGCCCAGGCTAGAGTGCAGTGGTGTGATCTCGGTTCACTGCAACCTCCGCCTCCTGGTTCAAGCAACTCTTGTACTTCAGCCTCCTGAGTAGCTGGGATTATAGGCACCTGACACCATGCCTGGGTAATTTTTGTATTTTTAGTAGAGACAAGGTTTTGCCATGTTGACCAGGCTGGTCTCTAACTCCTGGCCTCAGGTGATCTGCCTGCCTTGGCCTCCTGAAGTACTGGTATTACAGGCATGAGTCACTGCGCCCAGCCTAGTTTTTGTTTTAAATTCTGTTTATGTGGTGAATCACATTTATTGATTTGTATATGTTAAACTATCCATCTATCTCTGGAATAAAACCATGTGATCATGATGGATTATCTTTCTGATGTGCTGTTGGCTTTGGTTTGCTAATATTTTGTTGAGGATTTTTGCATCTGTGTTCATCAGGGATATTGACCTGAAGCTTTCTTTTTTGTTGTTGTTGTGTCCTTGCCAGGTTTTTGTATCATGGTGATGCTGGCTTCATGGAATGAGTTAGGGAGCCCCTAATCTAACTCCTCTGACTTGTTGGAATAGTTTCCGTAAGATGGATATCGGCTATTTTTTTGCACTGCTGAGAAAATTTGACTATAAATCCATCTGGCCCTGGGCTTTTTGTTGTTGGTGGTAGATCTTTTATCAATGATTCAATTTCATTACTTGTTATTGGTCTGTTCAGGATTCCATGCCATCTTTAAGTAGCACCAGATACAGACATCTGGTATCTGTATCTGGGTAGGGACAGAGAGGGGGCCATGCAGTGGAAAGAGGGAAAGGCTTAGTCTTAGGAGATAATGCTGGAATTAAATCTTCAAGAACGAGAAGATACCTGGCAAACAATAAAGTGAAAAGAATGGCTGGCATTTCAGGCTGAGGGAGCAACATAGGCAAGAGCACAGAGGCCTGAGACTACAGTGTATTTGTGTTGTTCTATGTGGCTAAGTATGTGTGGAATGTAGGTGAGCAATAAGGCAGATCATGAAGAGGCCAGAACCTAAAGGGCCTTGTGTATTTTGCTTAAAATGAAACATTTATCCTAAAGTTATTGGGATTAGTATTAGAAAAATCTTTCCATGGAAATTTTAGATGGTCTTCATGAAAAAAACTTAGGCAGCTGCCCCTCTCTCATCAGAAACATGCTCATAAGCCATCTCTTAGGATGAATCCTTTTCAAGGATCATTTCCTCTAGCTGCTGACTCTGAATAAAGTTTCCTTTTGTAAATGGCAGATTCAGGGGCTGCCGTTTCTTCACCTGAGGTCAGATCTGTCTTAGGGTGCAGCCTATACAGCCGCCCTCTTCCCACAGCTGGGCACGCTGACTCCCTGACGAGCTCAGACTTGCCCCTAGCAGGATGTATTTGGTTTACGCGGTGGAGAGAACAGGAAGGAACTCTAGTCTGCACTCTGTGGTCTGCAGCATATAGCACTCTGCAAGGAATCTGGCCTAGCGCATGTAGTTAGTAGATTTTTTTAAAAATGTATGAGAACACTGTTGCCACACAAATTTTGATCCTGTGTCCCAATTCTGATAGTTTGTCTAGTGTCTGAGACTCTGACTCTTGCTGCCTCAGAACTGTTTGCTCCTGTATAAACTTGACAAGTCATTCAAAATCTCTGGGACTGGAGCCGTGGCCTACTTTTGTCAGCCTCTCTTTTCATCCTTTGGATATGGTTCTTCTTAATAGACACATTTGAGCATCATTTGCTGTGCTGGGCACTGAGTCTCGTTCAGAGCACTTACCTAGTTCCAAGGCCCTACTAGCTTTCTGCCTATCCAAATTGTCACTTTTCCCTAGGTTTCTGAGCACCATGTTTCTCTGCCCTTTGATTCCCCTGTTTGTGATGGGCTTCTCCGATATCAGTTTGCTTTGAAATTTGCTGCTTTGTTTTCTGATTATCATGACTTGACTGCCGAAGTGGCCTCCCTTCTCGAATCCTCAGATTCTGCCTTCACTAGTGATTGGAGGGGCTTTTGTCTGTTCTGTTCATGTCCATCCTGAGAGCTGGCCTCAGCCTTTGGCAGGGAAGCATTTACTAAGAGAATCAGCCTAGGTGGATACAGTGATTTTCTGTGGAATTATTTTAATCCCCAAACTGGCTCCTTATTCTTTCCCTGCTTTGTGGCCTGTTTTCAAAAATTAAACACAAATTGAGATGCTCAAGCTACCTGTCTATATGACACCTTCTTTGATCTTCATGCTCTAAGCTAGAACTGACATCCTCCCTATTTGTGACTACACTGTATGCTGAATATCAGATTCCTATCATGCTATCATATTTTTACTACTCTTACATGTTTCTACCTGTATTACCTCCTCTTAGACCTCATGAGTCCAGACTGCATATGCTTGTTTTTCTATTTCTAGCATCTGGCTTGGAGTGCTGGGCACATAGTAGATAGATGTTTCATGGAAGCTGTATGTGACAGCCAGTGCTTCATACAAAATCCTGAAGGTTCCATACCGTAAGTGCAAATTATCAGACACATGTAAAATACAGGAAATTTTTGGAATTTGCAGTAAGTGCAATTAATATAGAAGCTGAACTTTTGTCTAACGGTCGTACCTCTAAGTGATTTAATGGTGAAAAATAAGGGTTTCAGGAGAAAAAAATCTGAGGAACTTTGGAATTGATGATTTTATGTGTTAGATTATTTCCTATAAGGACTCTAGGGATAAGAAAAAAAATTACCACATTGCTAAGGACTGGCTGGTGCTTACTTGGGAATGCTATATGGAAATGTGAATGTTGGGACTTAATTTCCTCATCTGTAAAACGAAAAAGTTGAATTAGCTTAAACTCAAGGATGCATCTAGCTTTTACCATCTCTTCATACACAGGCCTGTGCATGTGCAGGAATATAAACATATACCTGTTAGAAGAAAGTGCTTTACAGCATATGGGAATGAAATGATAAATCTGTCTTTCTCTTTCTTTGTAGTTTGAAACCTTATTTGATTTTTATTTTAATTGTAATTTCAGATAGCAAGGTTATATTAACAAATTTTATATATGGAAGGAACAAGCAGTAACTTGTAAATTGAAGTGTATTGCCAGAAAACAACCTAATTTTCATACTGAAATTAGGACATTTTCAAAATATGTGAAAACCATTACTTTTTGCTTGTTTATTTAAATATTCCAGTGATGTTGCTTTGTATTTTTGCCACTGTAGCAATTTAGTCAAGTAATTACTTCAATAATTTTTAAATTATATATTACAGAAATTTTCAAAATGAAAAAGTAGAAAGAAAAGTATAATGAACACCCATGTAGCATCACTCAGCCTTAGCTATTTCAGTTTTTCCATCTTTGTTTCAGCTGTGCTTCCACTTCCTTTCCTACCCCTCCACTGTGTCATTTCACTGTAAATACCTTACTATATACTTATAGCAGATAAGGACTTAAATGCGTCACAACCACGATACCATTATCACACCTAACAAAACTTAGGAACCATTCCATAATATCATCTAATACCAAGCTTTTGTTCAAATATATACAATTATCTGAAAAATGTTTTCTAATAGTTGTCTTATTCTAGCCAGGATCAAAACAAGGTCTATTCTTTGCATCTGATTGGTATGTCTCCACATTTCTTCTCCCAATAAATTGAGTCATTGAGCTTACAGAATTGATCACATTCTAGATTGAGGTGACTGCCCCCTCCTTGGGTTGGGCTTCCCCTCCTTCCCCCTTTTGTTCCCCTACATCATTCATTTTTCTGAATAAACAGGTCGTTTTGCCTGTGGAATTTACCACGTTTTAGATCTGGCCAACTGCATTCTTGTGGTGACGTTTAACGTGTTTCTCTGGCGATCTTATTATCTGTAAACCATCAAGGGACATTTAAAGAATCTGATGAAAGAAACAGAGTCTCTCCCTGGAAAATAACAAGCATGTATACACACATGCATACACACACACATAAAATATTGCTTTCATTTTCAAAGGCTTCACAGATCTCTGAAGCCACAGACCCCAGGTTGAAATGCCTAATAGAAGTTTGATTAAGCACCTGTAGGGCCATGGCTTTCTTTCCCATAAATCATGAGGCCCATGATGTCTCCTTGTCCCATTGTAAGATTAGTGTTATCAGCCTTATCCTATTACTATTTTTATTATTATTATGCTTTAAGTTCTAGGGTACATGTGCACAATGTGCAGGTTTGTTACATATGTATATATGTGCCTTGTTGGTGTGCTGTACCCATTAACTTGTCATTTACATTAGGTATATCTCCTAATGCTATCTCTCCCCCTCTCCCCACCTCACAACAGGCCCCGGTGTGTGATGTTCCCCTTCCTGTGTCCAAGTGTTCTCATTGTTCAATTCCCACCTATGAGTAAGAACATGTCGTGTTTGGTTTTTTCTCCTTGTGATAGTTTGCTGAGAATGATGGTTTCCAGCTTCATCCATGTCCCTACAAAGGACATGAACTCATCCTTGTTTATGGCTGCATAGTATTCCATGGTGGTGATTCCTCAAGGATCTAGAACTAGAAATACCATTTGACCCAGCCATCCCATTACTGGGTATATACCCAAAGGATTATAAATCATGCTGCCATAAAGACACATGCACTCATATGTTTATTGCAGCACTATTTACAATAGCAAAGACTTGGAACCAACCCAAATGTCCATCAATGATAGACTGGATTAAGAAAATGTGGCACACATACACCATGGAATATTATGCAGCCATAAAAAAGGATGAGCTCTTATCCTATTACTATAAAGTTCCCATCAGCCTTTTAACCATTGATTTTAGCAGCCACCGATTATCATTGCCTAGAATGATTCTTGATTTCATCCAAGTTGAAAATGTTAATTTTCTATCAGGATTTTTTCCCACATCAATTACTAAGTTATCCTAAATACAGTTTGTATTAGAAAAGCAGGATTCTTGCTTGGAATTTTTTTTTTTATTGTAATAGAAGTTGACAAACAATGACTACCATTGAAAATAATGATAGTTAGAAACTTGTTGCATCTTTTCCTAGGCAAAGTAGTAACTGATTCACAATAGTAAAGACCAGAATCAACCTAAATCCTCATCAGCAGTTGAATGGATAAAGAAAATGTGGCCTATATACACACCATGGAATACTTTGCAGCCATAAAAAGGAATGAGGATGAAGCTATGTGGATGTGGATGAATACTAAAGGCTGTTATCCTAAATGAACTAATGCTGGAACAGAAAAACAAATACGACATGTTCTCACTTATAAGTGGGAGCTAAACATTTAGTACATATAGACACAAAGATAAGAATAATAGACAGCAGGGCCTAATTCAAGGTGGATGGTAAGAAGAGCGTGAGGTTCAAAAAACGACCTCTTAGACATGGGTAATCACCTGGGTAATGAAATCTGTACACCAAAGCCCTGCAGCACACAATTGACCTATAAACCTGCACATGTACCCCTGAACCTAAAAGTCTTAAAAAAAAGTAACAAAAAACAAAGCAAGTAACTGAAATAACCAAAGTAAATGGGCCAGAGATTTGAAACCTTTCCTGTGAAATGCCTTTTTACTCCAAGTCAAAAACATTCAAGGGCCATGAAATTTATTTTTATATCCCCACTTTCGCTATTTAAAAGTGAATTTATATGCTGTCTTTCTTATAGAGAACATTCCAACAAAGAACGCGTGGGTCTCAGTAAAGAAAATTTGTTGCTTAGAGGATGCACCATTAGAAACACAGAGGCTGTTGTGGGCATTGTGGTTTATGCAGGTCAGTTATGTTTCTAATTTTCATTGCTAATCTGTGTTTTTCTACAAGTTAACATTTTTCGTTTACTCAAAAATGCAATCTGTTGAAGCAGAAAGGAAATTTTGTCTGATAAACTTAATTATTGGTCTCTGTTTTTCTAAGTGGATCACAAAAGAAGATTAAACTGATAAAATAGATCATGTAACTGTGTTTTATTAAATTGTCTGCCAGAGAGATTTTTAAATATGGTATTCGCTTTTTGGCTTTAATTTGTACATTTTCTATCATACTGCACGTCCTTCATAGGCCATGAAACCAAAGCAATGCTGAACAACAGTGGGCCGCGGTATAAACGCAGCAAATTAGAAAGAAGAGCAAACACAGATGTCCTCTGGTGTGTCATGCTTCTGGTCATAATGTGCTTAACTGGCTCAGTGGGTAGGTAAAATTTGATTATTTGCTGACATCTTTTCAGCAAGATATTAAAGTATTTTACTTCAAAATCATATCTGTGAATGTTTGACTTTGGTAAGGTGGATTTTATTTGTCAGTAATGTTTTTACCTCTTATCCTTGTCTCTTTCGTCCTTTGCCCTGAAAAATATTAATGTTGACTCTATCCATTTACATTTTGCCATAGTACTGAAGAAAGCTGGAGAGTGACTTAAAGAGAGAGGAGAATGTATAGCCTTTTGAATTTGAATTTTGTTTCCAAAAACAAACAACTGATGTTCAATCAAATGAATACTCTCATTCCTTCTCCTTTAGGAATACAGTTTTTTGTTTGCATGCTATATATTTAGCATCCTTTTGATGTCTGTGTATTTTTTGAAAGGTCATGGAATCTGGTTGAGCAGGTATGAAAAGATGCATTTTTTCAATAACCCCGAACCCGATAGACATATCATATCACCACTGTTGGCAGGATTCTATATGTTTTGGACCATGATCATTTTGTTACAGGTAATTTTTTATTAAGCTTATGGTAGAATTTTAACATCTTTGCTGCTTATCCAGCTATGTTCAGTTTCACATCCTTTCTTTAACCTATGTTGACATTTTAAAACTTGTTTGGATCTTCTTAGGTCTTGATTCCCATTTCTCTCTATGTTTCCATCGAAATTGTGAAGCTTGGACAAATATATTTCATTCAAAGTGATATGGATTTCTACAATGAGAAAACAGATTCTACTGTTCAATGCCGAGCCCTGAACATCGCCGAGGATCTGGGACAGATTCAGTACCTCTTTTCTGATAAGACAGGAACCCTCACTGAGAATAAGATGGTTTTTCGAAGATGTAGTGTGGCAGGATTTGATTATTGCCATGAAGAAAATGGTGAGTGTTGGATTTCCGTGAAAACCAACCTTAGTATTGGTCTTTTTTTGAAACCACTTAAGTGCTGCATGTCTGACAATTCTGACATAGAAGTGGTTGATTTAAGCATTGAGTACTTAATGCTTCCAGATGGGCTTTAAGCTTCACTGTTGTTCCTTCAAAAGCTAGTAGGTTAAAGTCTAGCAGTCTACTGCCATGGTTTCTTTAAAAGTGAAGTAAATTACTAGTGGAAGTAAAAGGTGGGAATTGGAGGGATGACAATGATATTGTACTATAAATACTCTTGAACAGCTAATGAAACTATGGGCCATTTCTTTGAAAAATATTTTGGAAACAATTCCAAAGGGATTACAGGCTCCTTGTAGCCTCATTGTTTGACCCCTAGGTATCCATTGGTGCTTGATTAAGAATAACTAGTTTAAGCAAAATGAGCTGAACTTCTGACTCTAAAGAAATAAATTTGTAAATTCCAAGTTTCCTTTAAAGAGCTGAACTTTATTAATTTTGCAATTTATAAAAGAAATATGTGCTTCTTTAAAGATAACTCATAGACGTGAACAAAACAAATTAAAAGCCCCACTCTCCCAAGGTTAACTACCGTTAACAATTTGGTGAATATGTAACCAGTTATTTCTTTATGCATACTTCTCTATATGTGAACATATATTTACACATTTTCCCTTTTATGAGTTAGAACATGTTATAGTACTATTTTTGTAAATTGTTTATTTTATTCAACAATGTCTTATGAAATTTTCCTAAGTCAGTTCATAACTTAAAATTAAGAATATAGTTTTCTACTATATGTGGTCAAACTTAGTTTGCTATGCTTAATGGTGACCACTTTGTTAATATAAAAGCACTTGTAGTTAACATCACTTATTCATTCACCAAACATTTTGTGAGCTCCCAATATGTGGCATAAGTCCCCGATTGCATGTAATTTAGATTTATGACACGAAGATAGATAAACGAGATTAAAATTATGATAAATAAAATTTGGCATGCATTATGCATCTTGGTACATATATATTTATTCAATTGTTTTTATAAGATACATTTTTCTCTAAAATATCATGCTAATTTACATTCCTACAACCCAGGAAAATAGTGCTTGTTTTTCACACACAGCCATAATGTAATGAAGTTACACTTTTTAATCTGTGTGATTTTTACAGAGAAGTTAGCACTTCATTGTCTTAATTTGTCTCTGCTTAGTAATGAGATTTTTAACTTTTTATATGTTTTTCGGTCATTCTAATTTCCTTGGTACATTAATTGAATTCTTTCCCTATTTTTTAAATGAGGTTTCCTTGTTCTTGGTAGGCTGTGGGAGAGCTTTTATGTGAAGTCAGGGTTAATGTTCAGCTTGTATGCTTAGTCTAGATTGTCTGTGGTCAGCACCAGTGTTCATTTGTGCACCCATTTAGAACAAGTTCTTAAATACTTTGGATATCAACCCTTATGTTATGTTATCCTTTTCTTCTATATGTGACAAACATTTTTCTGGTTCATTATTTATCACTTATTAGTTTTCTATCACCACATAACAAATCACCACAAACCATAATGGCTTAAACCAATACAAATATGCTGTCTCACAGTATCTCTAAGTCAGGACTCTGGGTATAGGGTGAGTACCTCCTCTGCTCAGGGTCCCTCACCAGGTTGAAATAGAAGTGTCTGCTGGGACTGTGATCTTATTGATGATCTTATGCTTAGCTCACTGATATTTCGCAGAATTCAGTGTACTGAAGTTTTAGGACTGAGGTCCTTGCTTTCTTGCTGCTGTCATCCTGGGACTGTTCACAGCTCCAAGAGATTGCCTGCTGTTTCCTGCCACACAGCCTCACCACAGCAAAGCAGTTTGCTTCTTCAAAGCCAGCAGCAGAATTTCTCATTTTGAATCTTTCTGACATCAGGGAAGTCCTGAATCCTTTTTAAAGGACTAACCTAATGAAATCATGTCCACCAAGGATAGTCTCCTTTCAGATTACTCAAAGTCAGTTGATTAATTACATCTGCAAAATCCTTCCACTTTTGCCACATGGCATAATTTGATCATAGCATAGTCACAAGGTGTATCTACCATGGGGGACAGGACTCTTCAGAGCCATCTTAGAATTCTGCCTACCACAGTCTCTAAATTGTGCTTCTATTGTCTCTTCTTATCAAAAGGTTTATATCTTTGTAATATAAATTTGTCAATTATTATGAATATTATGATTTCTGATGGTAGTGCTGAACTTAGACAACCCATCATGCCTGGTATTGTTAAAAATATACTATATTTTCTTCTAGGTACATGTATTTTTAAGTCAACTTTGGTAACCTGTGAGTGTAAGGGGTAAAATGTTAAGTGTTTATTATGTAATCACCATACACATGCAAAATACAGCTAATCATATTGAATATGATGACACTCTACATTATGTTTCATCTTATAGTAAAATTTAAAAGCCATCACTAACCTCCACCAAACAGAATAGATCATTGTTAGCATTTTAATGCACTTTTGGGGTCTTTTTTTAACACATATATATGTTTTTTGTTTTTAAGATATGCATTTGCATGCACACACACACTTATGTTTTTGTTTTTAAAACAGAAATGGCATCGCAGTGTGATTTTACTTTTGTAATTTTTCTTAAGACTTCATCATTCATTATTCAATAAAATGGAACCACATTAATAATGCTATGCTAAACCTCTGTAGTGCATTTGTGAGGTTAGTGTTTTCCTGAATTCTTTGACCATAGTTCCCCATTTTTAGGAACTGTCTTGCAGCAGCAATGTTTCATAAAATATACAGCGAGAAGCACTGCTGTGGTTTTTTTTTTGTATTTGTAGCACAAAATTTTGTGTTCATAACATTTCAAAGAACTAATAGTAGCCCTCCTCCACTCTAGTCACTGAACATACATATCTCTGCCCAAGTGAGTATTTTTCATTTATGCCTCCTCACGCAGAAAAGATACCAAGTGACTGGGAATCAAATGCTATCCTGACTGAACTGTAATTGATAAGCTACCTGTTTGGGAACCAAAGTTCTAGAGGTACTAACTTTGCCTTTGACCACTTCTCTACCATAGACACACCCAGAGCTTCTGGTCTTTTTTATGCAATGGTTTAAAATAAACACATATGTACACACACACACACACACACACTAGTGGAGACCAGTTCTCTCTAGAAGTTAATTCTGAGACATATTTTCACTGAAGTGAAAACTATTTTAACCATGTATCTGTGTTTTAATGGCTAGTCCTTTAGGGTTTTCTGTAAAAGTGTTGCCTAGGAGATAATTTGGTGAAGAATTTTGCTGCTCGGAAACAACTTCTTACACATGCAATTGCACTAAACACACCTGACAACACCGTTGTATATTTTAAAACCTTCTAGCCTCAAAATGTGTTCCGTGTACTGGCAGCATCAGCAACATCTGGGCATGCTTTTACATTGCAGAAACTCAGACCCCTCTGCAGAGCTTCAATTAAGTGCATTTTAATAATATCCCCAGGTGATTAATATGCATATTAAAATTTTAATAAGCCACTCCTTTAAAAGACTGCTTTAAAGAGAATGACTTTCTTAAAACTAAACTTTTAAATTTAGGATAATTTTAGATTTACAGAAAAGTTACAAAGATATCCTGGAGGGTTCCAGCATGGCCTCATGCCATTTCCCCTGTTGTTATCATCTTGCATTAGTCATGTGATATATTTGTGATAAGTGGTGAACAAATGCTGATACATTATTATTAATTGAAACACATACTTTATTTGGACTTCCTTCTTTTTTACCTAATGTTCTTTCTCTGTCCTAGGATCCTAGCTAGGATACTGCATAACAGTCATCATTTCAGTTTCTCTAGATGACTGTTTCTTGGATTTTCTTTCCTTTTGATAAACTTAGCAGTTTTGAGTGGCATTATTCTGGGATATTGTAGAATGTCTATCAATTTGGACTTGTTCGGAGTATGCCTTTATGATGTACAGTTTGTGAATCTGATTTACATGGAGACAGTAGCATTGAACACTTTCCAAGAACAAGGATTTTAGAATCAGGCCTCCTAAGTCTGCATCCCATTCCCACTACCTACAAGCTGTGTGGCCCTGGACAACTATCTAATTTCTCTGTGCCTCAATAAAAAAGATCAGTGACACTATCAATCTCATTGGATGGTTAAGAGAATGAGAGAAGATAATTCACATAAAGAATTTAGAACAGCAAATGGCATAAAATGAGTTCTCTATAAATATAGCTGTTGTTACTGTCATTGTTGTTGTAAATATTGTTGTTAAAATAAGAAACAGGCCTATCTCTTAAGGAGCTCATGGTCTGATGTGGGAGGCAGATATGCAAACATATATTATCATGTTCATTGTCATAAGATATGAAGTCAGTGTTCTTGTTCCATCTAGTTTTGATTTTCAGGCAGTCAGTATTGGAGGTGGATTTTGTACTGACTAACGCATGGAATGTTGAAGGCAGGATATTGGACGTTCTTACAATGCTGGAAATGTGTGGGGAATTAGTTTAGAACAAAGGTTTATATATCAAGCATATATGGGTGATACAGTTGGAGAAGGTTTAGCTGAATGTGTTATTTGCAAGCAGGCAAAAGTTGGAATGCTGGAAATGTTTGCAGATTTAGTTCATAGTGAAAGGGTTGATGGAGGATTGATGATACAGTTGAAGGAAGCTCTTCTGAATGCTGTTCACCCTCGTTTTGGGCCCTTTGGAGAGCACATTGAAAGTATGATAAACCCTTTGTTTCATAGACTCATGCCCACTTCTTCCATATATCAAATTGATGCAAGTAACAGGCTATAGGAAGATTACTGGGTATTTGAAGAGGGTAATGGGAAGAAAAGACAGATTGGGGATTAAATAATGAAGAGAAATAAAGTAGACAATTTGGTACCTATCTCAGTACCTACCTTCAGACAAAGGAAAGAACAGATTTTGTAAGTTTTTTCCTATGAAGCAGAAGGTAAGAATTCCTGCCCTGCTTTGAGGCATTCATGTAACTATTTTAGAGTCTACTTTAAGATAAATATTAAGAAATGTTAAAGAAATACTAAGGAATATTAAAAGTCTTAAAGATTTGGATAAGTTTTATCAGTATTATAATAAACCTTTGTTTCTCCTACAATATATTTTTTTTAACCCAGGGTCTCACACTCTGCTACCCAGGCTGGAGTGCAGTGGCATGATCTCAGCTCACTGCAGCCTCAACCTTCTGGGCTCAAGTGATCCTACCACCTCAGCCTTACAAGTAGCTGGGACTATGGGCGTATGCCCCCACACGTGGCTAATTTTTCTATTTTTTGTAGAGGCAGGGTTTTGCCATGTTTCCCAGGGTAGTCTCAAACTCCTGGGCTCAAGCTATCTGCCCACCTCAGCCTCCCAAAGTGCTGGGACTACAGTTGTGAGCCACCATACGTGGCCTCACACCTAATTTTTATAAAATTCTTGCTGAGCCTGGAATTACAGCTCCAGTAGCTTTGTTTTCTGAATCACATTGCAACTTCACTGGTCTATTTCCTCTTTTGAGAATGAGTCTAGTCTCACTCTTTAGCCTAGGTTGCAGTGAAGTAGCACAATCTTGGCTCACTGCAACCCCTGCCCCTTGGGTTTAAGCAACTCTCCTGCCTCAGCTTCCCAAGTAGCTGGGATTACAGGCACCTGCCACCATACCCAGCTAATTTTTTTGTATTTTTAGTAGAGATGAGGTTTCGCCATGTTGGCCAGGCTGGTCTCAAACTCCTGACCTCAGGTGATCCACCTACCTTGGCCTCCCAAAGTTCTGGGATTACAGGCCTGAGCTACCGGCCCAGCCTATTTCCTTTCCATAGCTTCCAAAAATGATTAAAGGTTGAGTCACTTCATGTCTTCTTGATTCCACTTTTGTAATTGTACTGATTGAACAAGTTTTCCCTACAGTAATAGCTGAGCTACCTGGAACTATACTAATCATATAGTTGCATGATGACTGATTTCCCTAATGATAGCTAGAAGTTGCATGATCATTAAATATAGCTTTCATGTTTATATGTATTTTGAAGTACAATATTACCCCCTTGTCTGTGGTTTTACTTTCCACGGTTTCAATTACCTTTGGTATAGTAAAATAAGATATTTTGAGAGAGAAAAAGAGAGACCACATTCACATAAGTTTTACTACAGTATATTATTATAATCGTTCTATTTTATTATTAGCTATTGTTGTTAACCTTTTACTATGCCTAATTTATAAGTTAACATTTATCATAGGTATGTATGTATATGAATAAACATAGTATATTTAGGGTTCAATACTATCCATGGTTTCAGGTATCCCCTGGGGGTCTTGGGATGTATTCCCTGTGAATAAGGGGAAACTTCTGTATTTTTAAAATATTTTTAAAATGGTGTTACATCATCAGTAAATTCCTTGAGCTACTCAAGGATTTATCAGTCTCAGCACTATTTGGGCTAGATTAATCTTTGTTGTTGGGGGCTGTCCTGAGCATTGTAAGATGTTTAGAAGTATTCTTGGCCTCCACCCACTGAATGCCAGCAGCACTCTTCGCCCAGTTATAACAAGCAAAAGTGTCTACAGCCATTGCCAAACCCCCAGGGGAGAAATTCACCCCATGTGGAGAACCACTAAGCGAACCTATTATATACAAATCACTGCTGAGGAGCTATAATGTAGTGGGTAGTGTGCTGGCTTTGGAGGCAGAAGACCTAAATAGAATTTCCAGCTCCACCCACAACTAGCTGTTTAAAAATGGTTGAACTGCTTAATCTCTCTGGGTCTTAATCTCCTCAGCTGCAGAGTAGGCAGTGATAGTTTCTACCTGATGGCATTATTTTGAAGATAAAAAGGGAATATATATACATATATATTACACACACACACACACACACACACACACACACACATATATATAATGACCAAGCCAGATGCATGAAAAAAGGAGGACCTCAAAAACTATTAACTCGCTACCCCACAACTTTCCCTTAATACTAGGCATATTTCATTCACGTGTCTATTGATTCATTCATTTATTATTCATTTAATAAACTTTTATTTAAATGACAAAACATGGACTCACTGAAATTAAGCAGGGGATATTGGCCATGTGTTAAAAATTGGCCCTGTTAACATATATAGGCAGATTCAGAAATAGTAAAGCACAGGGCTGTGGAGTCTAGTAGAACTCATTTTAAGACTCATTTGTACCATTTTTGTGAGATGGAGCAAATTACTTAAGTTTATTTGTAAAATGCAGGTATTAATAGTATCTGCTGAGATATTATGATTAAACGAGGCAAGTGCCTGGTAAGCAAATGCCTGGTACATTCTGCACATGTAATCCCTAAATTCCCAATGAGTAGAATGAGTAAGAGCCAGTATAGTTACAGAGGTCTTTGTGGAGGAGCTGGCATTTGAACTAAACTTCTAAAGATATTCAGGATTTATGTAAATAGAAAGGACACAAATGAATATTCCAAGCAAAGGCATATATGGAAATGGAGGAGATCAGAATCTTTGGGACACAATATGTAAACCAGTTTTTGAAGTTGGAAGGTCATACTGGGAAACATTCCGTGTTGTTTAGGCAGATTATATAATGAGACTTGCAGAGCTGGGAAAGATCTTAAAGTCACCGAATCCAAATCATTCATTCTGAAATGTTTCATTCTGGAAACAAAGGCCCAGAAACAGCAAGTGATTTGCTGAAAGCCACTTAGTCTTTGGAAGAGTTGGTACTGGAACCTAGGATCACCACATAGACCCTTAGCCTCTCCTTGCCTTTAAAGAGTACAGACACAAACTATTATTAAAAAAAATAGAACGTGCAAACATTCTTCACTTCCTGGAATAACTTACCCGAAGCCATACTTTATTCCATAGCTAGAGTTAGGCTGAATAGAGATGACTAGCAATCCAACAAGCACATATTTATTGATGATCTGTATTCCAGACACTGGATACAATGCTGAACAATTCAGACAAGGCCCCTGCTCTCATGGAGTTTCTATTAGAGAAAATATTCACAAATATATATTAATTTTTTAAATCAAGAAAAAAATTAGTGATAAGTGCTTGGCAGAAAATTAAAATAAGGTGGTATAATATAAAATGATTGGATAGCCACTTTGAACTGGAGAGTCAGGCAAGGCCTCTCTAAGTGGGACATGGGGCTTAGATCTGAATGACATAGTCTTGAAATTCCATAGGAAAGGCTTCCAGTCAGAGGGAATATCTAGTAAAGAAGACCTCAGGCAGGGGTGAGCTTATTACTTTTCAAAGTAAAGAAAGAAGGCCAGTGAGTCTGGATTTTAGTGGGCATGTAGAAAGAGAAGCAAAGTTAGATAGGTCAGCAGGACTCTGATCATTTTGAGTTATTTAAGCCAGGATAGGGAGTCCAGATTTTATTCTAAGTTAATTGTAAAGCTACTGGAGTGTTTTATGCAGGAAGTGATCTGATCTGCTTTATCTTTTAGGAAGATCACTGTAGCTACTATTTGAAAAATGGATTGCAGAGGGGCAAGGAGACCAGTTATGAGACTATTGTACTGGTCCAGTTGAGAGATGATGGTGGCTTGGACTAAGGTAATGGATATGGAGAGAAGTAGAGTTATTTGAGATATTTTTTGGATGTGTGGAGGACAGATGTTAGTGATACTCTGAAAATAAGAAAGAAGATAGGAAATTAGGAGGATTCTAGATTTCTGGCTGAAGTGACTGCGTAAGTCATTAAGTTTCATTTACAAAGATAGTACCTATCAACTGTGGCTTTGACATCTGAGATTATCATATTGGCAAAACAGACAGAATTCTCTGACCTTTTTGAGGTTGTATTCTACTGGATGATTCAAAAAATAAAATAAATAAGATATATATGTGTAGATGGTGGTAGGTCTCGGCGCAGAATCTATTATAAATTGTGTGATCAGATCTGGGGTGAAGTCTTCACTTCCCAGTGAGGTCATTTCAAAGATGGGACCAGATGAGATCACCAAGGAAGATGCAGGTAGAGAAGGGAAGGCACTTCTGCAGCTCTCCAGTATCTGAGGGCTAAAAAGAAGAGACAACAGGAGAAACTAAGAAGAAACAGTTATTGAAGTGGGAGGAAAATCAGGTAAGTGTGATGTTAGAGAAACCAAAAGAGACATTTCAAGAAGGAAAGAATGGTCAAGTCTGTTGCATATTACTAAGAGTTCACATAAGATAAGGATGGATGTGATCATTGGATTTGACAACATGGAGCTCATTGGTGACCGTAAAAAGAGCAATGTCAGTGGAGAGATGGGGACAGAAAGCCATGAAATTACTTAAAGAGAGATTGGTGTCAGTAAAAAACGGAAGAATTGTAAAGGGTAAAGTCATTGAGTTCAGAGAGGTGAGATTCAGATGACAAATGGAGAATTTGGTGTCTGAAACATAGAGAGATGATTTGTTCACAGTAGGAGGAGGAAAGGCCGAGAGTATGAGTACCGATGCAGATAAGTAGGTAGATTTGATGATGGAAAAAGAAGGGAATTTTGATCTGATTGCTTCTCAGTGAGGTATAAGGTAAGTTCATTGACCAAGGGTATGGGAGGTAGGCCTTGGCAGCCAGATTTGAAAGCAGGGGAGATTGTGTGAAATAGCTGCTTAAGCAACTGCCTGATATATTCAACTTACAAGTGGTTCTTCTCAGATGTTGACTTAATGTGCTTTTTATCCCACAGCCAAGAGGTTGGAGTCCTATCAGGAAGCTGTCTCTGAAGATGAAGATTTTACAGACACACTCAGTGGTTCCCTCAGCAATATGGCAAAACCGAGAGACCCCAGCTGCAGGACAGTTCATAATGGGCTTTTGGGAAATAAGCCCTCAAATCATCTTACTGGGAGCTCTTTTACTCTAGGAAGTAGAGAAAGAGCCAGTGAAGTGCTTCATTCCAGACAGGCTGCTTTCAGTAGCCCCATCGTAAGTGTGAATGCATGACTAGAATCTTGCACATCCACAGTGTATGATGAAAGAACAGCCTTGTAATTATGATAGAGTGAAACTCTATTGTCTTTTCTACCTTAGAAGAGACTACATGAGCTGCAATATCACCACACATAATTAGAAGTATAAACAAACAATATCACACTAGGCTACTTTTAAAAAATAATTCAATGTTGAGAGGTAGTATACCATTTCTGAAAAAAATAGAGTATTTCTGGTCAGAGCTGATTATGTGTGACCCTGAGGAAGGCTGCCTTGGTTTAAGAATCATGGCTCACTCTCAGAACCAGCAAAGCTTACCAGAGTTATCTCATAGTCAGATAACCATGTGTAATTCATAGGAACATTCATAGGCCATGTGGTACATCGAAGGCCTTTTTATTGCTCTGTAATCTCCCAAATCCCACCAGACTTGTGGTTTTTCCCTATTCCTAGCCTCCAGAAGGTCATTTTTTTTGTCTTTTTAATTCATTAGATAAATATCTTTTTATTTATTTATTATTATTATTATACTTTAAGTTCTAGGGTACATGTGCATAACGTGCAGGTTTGTTACATATGTATACTTGTGTCATGTTGCTGTGCTGCACCTATCAACTCGTCAGTACCCATCAACTCGTCATTTACATCAGGTATAACTCCCAGTGCAATCCCTCCCCCCTCCCCCCTCCCCATGATAGGCCCCGGTGTGTGATGTTCCCCTTCCCGAGTCCAAGTGATCTCATTGTTCAGTTCCCACCTATGAGTGAGAACATGCGGTGTTTGGTTTTCTGTTCTTGTGATAGTTTGCTAAGAATGATGGTTTCCAGCTGCATCCATGTCCCTACAAAGGACACAAACTCATCCTTTTTTATGGCTGCATAGTATTCCATGGTGTATATGTGCCACATTTTCTTAATCCAGTCTGTCACTGATGGACATTTGGGTTGATTCCAAGTCTTTGCTATTGTGAATAGTGCCACAATAAACATACGTGTGCATGTGTCTTTAAAGCAGCATGATTTATAATCCTTTGGGTATATACCCAGTAATGGGATGGCTGGGTCATATGGTACATCTAGTTCTAGATCCTTGAGGAAGCGCCATACTGTTTTCCATAATGGTTGAACTAGTTGACAATCCCACCAACAGTGTAAAAGTGTTCCTATTTCTCCACATCCTCTCCAGCACCTGTTGTTTCCTGACTTTTTAATGATCGCCATTCTAACTGGTGTGAGATGGTATCTCATTGTGGTTTTGATTTGCATTTCTCTGATGGCCAGTGATGATGAGCATTTTTTCATGTGTCTGTTGGCTGTATGAATGTCTTCTTTTGAGAAATGTCTGTTCATATCCTTTGCCCACTTTTTAATGGGGTTGTTTGTTTTTTTCTTGTAAATTTGTTTGAGTTCTTTGTAGGTTCTGGATATTAGCCCTTTGTCAGATGAGTAGATTGCAAAAATGTTCCCCCATTCTGTAGGTTGCCTGTTCACTCTGATGGTAGTTTCTTTTGCTGTGCAGAAGCTCTTTAGTTTAATGAGATCCCATTTGTCAATTTTGGCTTTTGCTGCCGTTGCTTTTGGTGTTTTAGACATGAAGTCTTTGCCCATGCCTATGTCCTGAATGGTACTACCTAGGTTTTCCTCTAGGGTTTTTACGGTATTAGGTCTAACATTTAAGTCTCTAATCCATCTTGAATTAATTTTTGTGTAAGGAGTAAGGAAAGGATCTAGTTTCAGCTTTCTACTTATGGCTAGCCAATTTTCCCAGCACCATTTATTAAATAGGGAATCCTTTCCCCATTTCTTGTTTCTCTGAGGTTTGTCAAAGATCAGATGGCTGTAGATGTGTGGTATTATTTCTGAGGACTCTGTTCTGTTCTATTGGTCTATATCTCTGTTTTGGTACCAGTACCATGCTGTTTTGGTTACTGTAGCCTTATAGTATAGTTTGAAGTCAGGTAGCGTGATGCCTCCAGCTTTGTTCTTTTGACTTAGGATTGTCTTGGAGATGCGGGCTCTTTTTTGGTTCCATATGAACTTTAAAGCAGTTTTTTCCAATTCTGTGAAGAAAGTCATTGGTAGCTTGATGGGGATGGCATTGAATCTATAAATAACCTTGGGCAGTATGGCCATTTTCACGATATTGATTCTTCCTATCCATGAGCATGGTATGTTCTTCCATTTGTTTGTGTCCTCTTTTATTTCACTGAGCAGTGGTTTGTAGTTCTCCTTGAAGAGGTCCTTTACATCCCTTGTAAGTTGGATTCCTAGGTATTTTATTCTCTTTGAAGCAATTGTGAATGGAAGTTCATTCATGATTTGGCTCTCTGTCTGTCTGTTACTGGTGTTTAAGAATGCTTGTGATTTTTGCACATTAATTTTGTATCCTGAGACTTTGCTGAAGTTGCTTATCAGCTTAAGGAGATTTTGGGCTGAGACAATGGGGTTTTCTAAATATACAATCATGTCATCTGCAAAGAGGGACAATTTGACTTCTTCTTTTCCTAACTGAATACCCTTGATTTCTTTCTCTTGCCTGATTGACCTAGCCAGAACTTCCAACACTATGTTGAATAGGAGTGGTGAGAGAGGGCATCCCTGTCTTGTGCCGGTTTTCAAAGGGAATTTTTCCAGTTTTTGCCCATTCAGTATGATATTGGCTGTGGGTTTGTCATAAATAGCTCTTATTATTTTGAGGTACGTTCCATCAATACCAAATTTATTGAGCATTTTTAGCATGAAGGGCTGTTGAATTTTGTCAAAAGCCTTTTCTGCATCTATTGAGATAATCATGTGGTCAGAAGGTCATTTTTTAATATATCAATTTGAGAGTTCAACAGACTGTGTTCATGATTTCCAGTGGGAAGTGTCAGGAACTGTCTAGTCACATCCATTAACAAATCCATTTTACTCCAGAAAAACTAGAGGACCATGTAGCCGATGGGGAAAAGAGGGAAAGGTGCTGTGTGAAAAAAAATTAGAAATCAACATTTTGCTATATTTAAAATTACCTGTATAAAAGTTCAATTTCCTTCTCTGCCTTTTACATTTTATTAAGTCTTGTGTTTTACCAAGATGAGGATTTCCCAGCCATCAGACTGATAATACCTACAAAATAGGTGAAATAACAAGAATAAATTAGCTTTGGGGAAGCTTTGTGTTTCTACATTGAATTTATCATATGTTTTTCATAGTTGAGACATGTCATGAGTAGACCCCAGGGGTCTTATTTGTACTGGGAAGGCCTTGAGCTTCCCAGGATCCTGGTTCTTCTCAAATTGTCAACAAATGCATAACTACAGCAACTAGAGTAATCTTTTCAGTCCATGTCCTTTCTGTGGCACTAATATAAAAACTATTATGTTATATCTTAGCCATATGTCAAGTGATTCCAAGACTTAATATTTCTCCAACTTGTAAAATGGAAGAAGAAAGGAATGTACACAGTTCATTCTGTATACTCATTATAAGACCATATCAGAAATATATTTTTCTTCTATTTTTCTATCGATATATTTTCTTCTATTATATCTTTTTATCTATCCTTGTATTGAACTTTTTCATTTTACATCCACCTGAAAGTAAGAACATGTTGGCTGTTGTTTAGACAGAAGCAGCACAGTTTGGTAATAAGGTGGGTCTATGCCGCACCTTATTGGTTTCTTGATCAAACCTCACCCTATTCATGGAACAAATAATTGGTTATTTCTCAGTTTAAAGTCTTTGTCCCTTTATAGATAAATTTACCCTGTCTAAAATATATTCTGTCTTCATATACTACCTCCATCCACCAAATCTGGTGAAATATTTATTTCTTTAAAAACTAAATTAAATATCACTTTTTTTCTGAAGACTTCTCAGATTCTCTTCTTTCAGCGTCCGAGCTCTGTTTACACCGTCCCTCCATCCCTTCATCCACATGGCATTGGTCTTATTTCTGCCTCTGGCAATCCACCATTAACTCCCTGAGAGAAGGATTTATCCATCTTGAATCAACATCTAGCACAATGGCTGGCATGTCCATTCTCAATAAAGTATTTTTAAAGGTTGTTGGAAGAAGCTACTTACCAGGCTGTCTTTTAATCTGGGCCATTTTCTTTTCATTTGCCTTATACTCCAGTGTCATTACTGATTATATGGATGTGTTGCTGTTATTGTTGTCCTTCTTGTATTTGTGTTTTGTAAAACCATACCCCTAATATATAGAATAAGTAGGTCATGGTCTTCCTCAATGTATAAGATTATTTCTCAATCTTGGTCTAAGCAAGTTGATTTTATCCTTTTGAAGACTAAAGATTATTTTGAGAAAACTACATAATCTTTTATCTGAAAAATGAGCATCTGTAAATATATCATATAAAATTCTAAAAGCCCATCTGTGGAGCCCAGGTTAAGAACACCAGCTTGAGGGCATTCTGAGAGTTGTGATGTCTAAAAGTGGAAGGTTGTAAGATGGCACCCTTCAAAGGAGGCAAGTTGTGAGCCAGCAAGTGAGGATGCCAGGCAGGGTACTGATGAAGATGTACCAGCCTTTGGGCATTAGAATGTCACTGAGGCCCATGAGTCCTGGGTTCATAGTACCTGTTTTAGAAATAGGAACTTTTACTTTGTAAGCCAGTGTGTTTATGCGTCTTTAATTTTCTGGAGTTTTTCATTCAACAAGGATACTGTTTATTCTACGTGAAATGCTCTTCTCTTAGATCTTTGTATAGCTGTCTCCTTTCTGTCATTGAGCCTCAGTTCAAATACCTCCTCAGTGAAGCCTTCTCTGCCACCCAGTTCCAAGTACATTCCATCTCTCCCTTGTCTCTCTGTCTCAATATAAAGGCATCTTATTTATTTGCTGTTAGGATAGTTTTGGATCTACTCTCTCCCCAAGGTAGAATGTGAGTTCCTTGTAAGCCAGGATCCTGTCTGTTCTATGCACACCTCTTACCTTCAGAGGTGCCTGGCACCACAGATTAGCAATAAATATTTATGAGATAATGAATTTATTAATGAATTAATGGACGGCATGGCATAATACTGGACATAATACTGGACATGGCATAATACTGGAATAAGACATGACCTCAGCCTTCAGTTTTGTTCTAGCTAGAGAAGATAGACATATAAACAAATAATTATAAACCTGCAGTAAAGATGTAGTCACAGTAGTTAATCCAAAGTATAGTAAGTATATCGAAAGTAAAGTAAAGTAAGTATAGTAAGGTCACAAAGAAGGGAGTGATCAGCTCTAAGGAAGTGAAGAAGGATCAAGGAAGGCTGCCTGAAAGAGCTACAACTTGAGTTAGGATTAAACTAATGAGTAGAGAGAGGATCACAGATTGGAAAAGGAAGGAAAGGCATTTGGAGCTTACAGCATGTGGTACATGCAGACATTCAGAACCACAGGGCCATGGGAGAATGTGGTGTGCAGGAGGAATTGTTAGCATGTAGTTATTGACCTTTGTCTCTTTTTTTTTTTTCAGGACTGTGTTGTTTAGGAATCAGTGGGGAGGGAGTGGTGGCAATAGAATATATTTGCGCCCACTCTTAAGCCAAAGTTGCAATGGTGGAGTGGTGAACCCTTAAAATGAGTAGAGTGGCATCTGGCAATGAAATGAAAAACCTTGGGTACAGGTGGAACTAGGGGAAGAGTGAAGAACAGTGTTAGAGCTCCTTGATCAACTTTATGCCCCATCCTTTGTCCATTACTAAACCGTGGGTTTTTAAAGTTTTGCATAAACAATTATAGCGGGCTGCTGCTTCTCTCTGTTTTAAAACAAATTTAACATTTAAATTATATGAAAGCCATTCAAAAGATTCAACAAACACTATTAAAGGGCAAAGGGAGTTTTGGCCAGTTTTTGCTTGTTAATTTGAATTTAAATAGAGGAGAGAGAGAAAAAAAAAAAAGAAAGGAGTAAACCTGAATGTGAAATCTACAACTTAGTAGGAAGGCATAATAGGAATTATGAGGGTAAATCTAAAATTTGAGATAGGCAGATACCATACAAGATTAGGACAAAGAGACTAGACTCTCACCAGGAAACCAAATAAGGCTTTGTTTACATTATGGGAAGCTGTCTACATCATGCTCTGTAATCTGCACTCTCTTTTGAAGTAAAAATTTTCTTGAATTTTAAAAAAATACCTACTTAAGCCCAGTGGGTGGTAATATGTGTTTATTTTCCAAAGAAGAACATCTTTTTCATCTGGTTGTTTCTCCCTCTCTTTCCTTATGAGATATGAGATTAGCAAATTATAGTAACATATGACAATACACTTTTATTGCTTACCCATGTGTCAGGTACTGAGTTAGGAATCCAAAGATCAATAAGATACAGTCCTTACTTTAATGGGCCTTCCAAATTCTCTGGGGAGAGATTCCATACATATGTAAGGAATTATTTAAAGTAAGATGGTTTGGCCGGGCGCGGTGGCTCAAGCCTGTAATCCCAGCACTTTGGGAGGCCGAGACGGGCGGATCACGAGGTCAGGAGATCGAGACCATCCTGGCTGACACGGTGAAACCCCGTCTCTACTAAAAAATACAAAAAAAAAAAAACTTAGCCGGGCGAGGTGGCGGACGCCTGTAGTCCCAGCTACTCGGGAGGCTGAGGCAGGAGAATGGCGTGAACCCGGGAGGCGGAGCTTGCAGTGAGCTGAGATTCGGCCACTGCACTCCAGCCTGGGCGACAGAGCGAGACTCCGTCTCAAAAAAAAAAAATAAAAAATAAAAAATAAAAAAATAAAAATAAAGTAAGATGGTTTGAGCCTGGTTCTGAAGTTAACAGGCATCCAGAGAAAGCAGAAACCATCCATCACTGACAAAAGAGCAAAAGTTAATAATGTAATCTTGGGTCTCAGTAAGGAAGATTTTGATCTTGGGAGAAGCAGCTACAGATACAGTCAAGCAGGTAAGAATTGCATGTGGTGACTCTCTATCGTCACCTTAATTGGTGACTAACTTCCTAGTCACTAGAAATTAACTTAATTTAGTGGGACCAACTAAAGTAGAAGAATGAGCCATGCCTGAAGCTTCTTTGTATATAGACCTTTCCTTAAATCTTCTGGGCTCTTTTATGTATATTGTTTTATGTTGCTTTTCAAGGTCTTCTATGGTTCTGACTTTCTAGATTTTTCCCACTTTATTTTGACAATACTTCTCAGCACAATTTTGCTGACCAGAGCCACACAACCCCACTTTCACACACTGTTCCCACTCATCTCCAGCTTGGGCCAACTTCAGTATTACTTTTGTTCTCATGGCCATGGCACAGCCTTTCAGTCATGCAGTCATTGGATTCCCTGAATGGCATATTACGTTGACTACATAAATAGTGTCTTAGTCCATTCAGGCTGCCAGAACAAAATACCATAAACTGGGTAGCTTATAAACAACAGAAATTTATTTTTCACAGATCTGGAGGCTGGAAAGTCCAAGTTCAAGGAGCCAGCAGATTTGGGGTCTGGTGAGGGCCTGCTTCCTGTTTCATAAAAACAGTACCTTCTTTTACTGTGTCTTCATATGGTGGACAAACTCCCTTGGACCTGTTTTGTAAGGACTTTAATCCCATTTATGAAGTCACTGCCCTCATAACCTAATCACCCCAAAGGGCTGCACTTCCTAATACCATCACCTTGCTGGTTAGGATTTCAGCATACAAATTTTGGAGAGACCCAAACATTCAGACCATAGTAAGTAGCATTTGTCACAAATGCAGTAGTTGCAAACCTTTCATCAATGTTAGATTGACGTCGGAATGCAAGATAATCCTTATGTTCTGAACCAATTATTAGTTAAATAATTGCTGAGATCATTGATACAATGAAATCACTATTAGCTTCTGTGGTCTCTGACTCAGTCTCAAATGTCTTCTATAAAAGAAGTCTCTAAAAAATAGAATTTGAAAAGCCTGTACATACTAGCCTCTTCTTGGAGATTCCTAATACCCATTAAACTCTCTGAGAAATGCTAAAATTAAAAAACTTGCTTAAACATTTCTTAAACTTATTTCAGTATAGAACTCTTTGTTAATATTTCGCTTATTCCATGTTAACATTCAGAGAAGGATGCCATTGGAAATATTGCCCTGACCTGTGGAATCTCATAAGCACTAAACAACAACATAATCATAGGCCTTGGTAAAATACCATGCAACAAATTTCCCAGGCATCTCTTCATTGACCAAATAAATAAGTCTCTCCAACTTTACCACTTTCTTCTACTGACTTTGGAAAGGGGGTCCTTAAGGCCAGAGTTGTTCCCTGAGTAACTGAGGGTCTAGCACTAGTGCCACCTCAGAGTTATTATATATGTGAGACTCATGAGAAAATGTGATCAACTTATTAATTAACAACCATCAGATCATGAATGGCTATGAACTCCATCAAACTGAACAAGATTCAAATTTCGCTAAGTCAAATAGCACAAGCCAGTAGAATTAATGAATTTAGTTAGAAAGTTAGCAATGCTTTTTGACAGCAGGTAACTTGGTGACTCTGGAAGCCAGGTGAGGCTGCTAACCTGTCTGAAGGTGAGTGTGTCGTTTGAGAAAGAAGGAAGGAAAAGGAACATTAAATTACTTAGGTTACTGTTATACTGGTCTCATCTTAGTCATTATCTCATTTACTTTGTACAGCCACCTGGGAGGTAAGTGTTATTTTTACCATTAGACAGAAGAGGAAAAGGAGGTTAAGTAAGCTGCCCAAGACCTCCAGTTAGTATGCGGTGGAGCTAAGACCTGAACCTAACCCATATGTTTTCCATCCCATCCTCTCTTCTTATTAAACCTATGCTAACTCTCACCAAACTTTTAAGCATAAATATAAGCCATAATCTTCCGAGTCCATGTCATACATCCTTATATTTTACTCTTTTCTCTAAATCTCCTCTCCTGGCTTTCCTGCAGTCAGTGTGCTTTGCGGGCCAGCTGCCTCTAGGACTCTTAGAATACAATGGTGCTTTTGTACAACCTTGATTCTGAGCATGTGGTTCCTCCTTTGACTCAGCTGAAAAATTTCTAAAGCAGTTAACTGTATGTTACTGGATTATACTTAGATTTCTACTACAACATTATTTTGTCAAAACTAGTACTCTCACATAAGTGTGAGAAGCACTGTGTCAAACAAAATGGAGTACTTTCTTTCAATAACAACTTCTTAGAACAAACCTGTACTGAGAAGAAAGCATAGTTGCCAGATGTATGTGGTGATCAAAAATCTAGAAGAACCCTTATTAATGTCTTGTATTACTTGAAAATGCTGATAAAATATGTTAGCCTGCTTATAATTTTTATTTTTGGAGAGGTTTTTTTTAATAGTAGTAACTTAAGCCATAAAATATTTTGTTGCAATAACATGGTATGAATAATGCCCAAAGTTTAAGAGTTAGTATTCATCAAGTGATGGTGAATAAATCTATGACCAAGGTAGAATTCTGGGCTCAATAAAATCTACCTCTGCTATTATGTATTTCAAAATGAGAAAACACTCAGCTAGATTTGGTGAAAATTGAATTCCTGTTTAGTTTAATAGTTAAGATAGTCTCCATTGATAATGTGCATTCTGGATTATCCATTTGTTTTTATGTCTTTTATTTCCCTATTCTCAATTCCCATGACAGGATACACATTAAAATTGTTTTTAGAAAAATAAAGTTTACCATCTCATGATTCATGATCCTGGCTATACAAGTTATTTCTCATGTTGATTTAAAACTAACTTTTATATACTTCTTATAACAACACACTGTCTTATTGGATTTTCAGGAAACAGATGTGGTAGCAGACACCAGGCTTTTAGACAAATTTAGTCAGATTACACCTCGGCTCTTTATGCCACTAGATGAGACCATCCAAAATCCACTACTGGAAACTTTGTACATCATCGACTTCTTCATTGCATTGGCAATTTGCAACACAGTAGTGGTTTCTGCTCCTAACCAACGCAGACAAAAGGTGAGTAAGTTCTCTAATGCAAACAAGCGTCACTTTCTGGAAGAGAATTTTGGGTTTAAATGTATCTGTACTGAGCTTGATATATGGATAAAAATGATAAATAATAGCAGCTATATAACACTGATTCAGCATTTCTTCTGAGCTCTGCACTTACCATGGTTTATGTCATGGGCCCCCAACCCCCCTGGTCACAGACCGGTGACAGTCTGTGGCCTGTTAGGAACCAGTCTGCACAGCAGGAGGGGAGGAGAGAACCAGTGAGCATTACTGCCTGAGTTCCACCTCCTGTCAGATCGGGGCAGCTTTAGATTCTCATAGGAATGCGAACCCTATTATGAACTGCATATGCGAGGGATCTAGGTTGTGTCCTCCATATGAGAATCCTAATATCCAGAGAATCTAATACCTGATGATCTGAGGTCCTACCCAACCTGTCCGTGGAAAATTGTCTTCACAAAACTGGTCCCTGGTGCCAAAATGGTTGAGGTCCGCTGGTCTAAGTGATTTATTTGTATTAACAAGTTTAATCCTCCTAACAATCCTATGAGTTAGATGCTATTACCCTACTATTCTCCATTTTACAGATGAGGCTAGGTAATTTACCCAGGGTCACAATACAGATTTGTGGGGGAGGTGGGATTTGAACCTAGGAAATACAGCTCAGTGCTACTATACTATTTGCCTCTAAGAGGGTAGTATGAGAACAGTTCATTTTGCTTTAGTTTATTTGCCAAATTGAAGCTTTCTTTGAGACTTCTGAGACCTCCAATATCATATACACTGTATCAAGCAAAATATACAGTATTGGATTCAATATCGTGTTTAATGATTTTTTTCTTTTGAGACAGAGTCTTATCCTGTCTCCCAGGCTGGAGTGCAGAGGCATGATCTCAGTTCACTGCAACCTCCACCTCTCAGGTTCAAGCAATTCTCCTGCCTCAGCCTCCTGAGTAGCTGGATTATAGGCACCCACAACCACGCCTGGCTAATTTTTGTAGTTTTAGTAGAGACAGGGTTTCACCATGTTGGCCAGGCTGGTCTCAAATTCCTGACCTCAGGTGATCTGTCTGTCTCAGCCTCCCAGAGTGCTGGGATTAGAGGCGTGAGTCACTGCTCCTGGCCTTTTTTGGTTTTTTCTGAGACAGGGTCTCAACTCTGTCACCCAGCCTGACGCTGCATGGTACAATCACAGCTTACTGCAGCTTTGACCTCCTGAGCTCAAGCAATCCTACTGCCTCAGCCTTCTGAGTAGCTGGGACCACAAGTGTTTGCCACCATGCCCAGCTATTTTTTAAAATTTTTGTGGAGATGGAATCTCGCTATGTTTTCCAGGCTTGTCTTGAACTCCTGAGCTCAAGCCATCCTCCCACATCAGCCTCACAAAGTGCTAGGATTACAGGCATGAGCCACCACACCCGGCCAAAAAAAACCCTAGATTTTTAAAGTGTATTTGTAGCTTAGAATTCATGGTAAATTCATTTTCAATGAGGAGGAAAACTTGTTTAATGGGCTGGTGATTCACCACTTGCTGTGCTAGCCTCCTTGTGTATAACTATCTCACCTTTTACTCACTTAAAATTCAATTTGCAGCACAACCCAATTCGATTTAATTTTCCATCAGATCATTTTCTTTTGGCAGCTTCTGAGGTGGTCAACTTTAACATAAAAATAATTTCCTTCCAATCAAGTTGAGCTTCATCAGGAACTGTATTTTTACAAGGTTTTGCCTAGGAAGTTGCTCTTTGAAAAAATGATTATGCAGTTACAGAATAAAGGCTGTTCTTTTCCCCCCACATAATTTTTCTAATAAATCTGTTTTCAAAGTAAGTATCTTTTGATGTTTTCCTTTTAAGAAATATTATTGCCTTATTCTTAAATAATATAATATTCTACTGCTTGAAAGAAAATCTGTGAAGCATATAAGAGTCTAAGCCTCATGGTATTTCAAAGTAATGATAGAAAGGCAGTGAATAAATAGCTAATCAGCATTCATGTGAGATACAGAAACCTCATCTGTGATTGGGTTTTACTCTTCATTTTTGAGTTGCTGATAAGTTTGAAAGTCAACCAGCATAAGACCTTCAAATTATTATAAAATTAGTTATTTTTAGGGGAAAACTTTTTAATTTATTGAGCATTTCTGAATGAGAAAATTTTTCCATCCAGTTAATTGGCCTTCCATAATTAATGTGAATTTCTCAGTTTAATCACTGATAAAAGTTAAGATTTAAGAGAAACCAGGGTGTACAAATAAGAAAAAGTTCTATGAAAATAGAAATTCAAATCCACATTATGATATCGATAACTCTTCTTGATGAAGCTACTTTGCTTACTGGTCCATTTAAAAGAAAAGTCAAAGTAACAAACTTTTGCAGAATCTAGAAAATAAAAGAGAAAAATACATTTTGTTAATCTTTTGATTTGCTTTCTTCTGGTGTTTTTGTTATGTGTATTATTACTTGTTACTTTTTTTACACTAGTCTCATAACTTTTTTGGTATTCCCCTATAGACTTTATAAGCTTTATTTTTAAATATTATATAACATTTCAAGATGTGTCAATTTTGCTGTTACTGAATACTTAATTTGCTTATGGTTTTAAGATTGTTATGGTTAGGATGCACACAATGAAGATCATGGAATTCCTGTGTTTCAAGTTATTTCTTTAGAAAAAAATTGCTGAAGGATGCCCACTGCTAGCAATATTAACATTTTATGTGTTTTATTATCAGTTGTCAAATTTCTTTCTAAATGGTTGTAGAAATGTATGTCATTCATTTTAATATTATTAAAATATTAGCAAAGTATTACATAAATATTAAAAATATTAATAAATATCAAATTATCTAAATATTTATTTAAAAGCAAAGTTTTATTTGTATTAATATTTTCCATGGCGGTTGTAAGTAAGGAATGGGATGCTAGCCATTTAAGAGAGTGGTAACTCTTTTTATATCTAATTTATGTCCAGTTTGCCTTCAAAGTTGTTATAAACTGCTTTTGACTGTATTGAGACCTTCCTAAATTGTCTTTCATAGATCAGGCACCCTTCACTGGGGGGGTTGCCCATTAAGTCTTTGGAAGAGATTAAAAGTCTTTTCCAGAGATTGTCTGTCCGAAGATCAAGTTCACCATCGTTTAACAGTGGGAAAGAGCCATCTTCTGGAGTTCCAAACGCCTTTGTGAGCAGACTCCCTCTCTTTAGTCGAATAAAACCGGCTTCACCTGTGGAGGAAGAGGTCTCCCAGGTGTGTGAGAGCCCCCAGTGCTCCAGTAGCTCCGCTTGCTGCACAGAAACAGAGAAACAACACAGTGATGCAGGCCTTCTGAATGGCAAGGCAGAGTCCCTCCCTGGACAGCCAATGGCCTGCAACCTGTGTTATGAGGCTGAGAGCCCAGACGAAGCGGCCTTAGTGTATGCTGCCAGGGCTTACCAGTGCACTTTACAGTCTCGGACACCAGAGCAGGTCATGGTGGACTTTGCTGCTTTGGGACCATTAACATTTCAACTCCTACACATCCTGCCCTTTGACTCAGTAAGAAAAAGAATGTCTGTTGTGGTCCGGCACCCCCTTTCCAATCAAGTTGTGGTGTATACAAAGGGCGCCGATTCTGTGATCATGGAGTTACTGTCAGTGGCTTCCCCAGGTAAGCTTATGCAAAAATGAGATAGTAGTAATTTGAAAAGCTCGGAGATTAAAAGACCACACTCGATGACTTTATAAAGGCGAAGAAATAGATATTTGGGGACTAATCACATTTGGTGAAGTAGGGGGAAGCTGCCTAGGATTTGATGGGAAAGCAAGTAAGTTTTGGGGCTACCCAGATCTGAGTTCAAATGTGAACTCCATCATTAGTGGGGTCTTGATAAAGTTAGCTAACTATTCTGTGCCTAAGTCTTCAACTCAATGGGTCTTATAGTACCTCCTTTATAGGTTCCTGAAAGGTTTAATGACATACTACATGCAGTGTATTTGAAGAGCCTTTGGCCAAGTGCCTAGCAAATGGAAAGTGCCCAATAAATGTCAGCTAGCAGCATTATAGTTATGTTACTGTTGTTATTGATGATTTGGGAACAGTGTTTGTATCAAGTTCGTGTACTTTCCTCTGCCCAAGGGGAAAGAAACGAGGGAAAGATTTATTCTGAGTGGTCCCTTTTACAGATACCCATTTGGGATTCAAAACCAGAAGGCTTTTTTATGTGTTTGTTTAGTGTGGATTAAACTATTATTGTTTTAAAAAGTATTTCTGTAATTTGGCAGACAGGTAGGAACTCAAGCGTCTTGTCCATTATTTCAGATGGAGCAAGTCCGGAAAAACAGCAGATGATAATAAGGGAGAAAACCCAGAAGCACTTGGATGACTATGCCAAACAAGGCCTTCGTACTTTATGTATAGCAAAGAAGGTGAGACTGCTTAGTGCACTCCATCTTTTTTGTGTTTTCCTTGTTTAACTATCATTGACTGAAAACCAGCATGTAGTAAACCCTAATCCAGGCACTGGGGAAGTCCCCTGGACACTGGCTCTCTTTTTACCTTCTCTATTCTGTATATTGGTTGGTTGAAGTTTGTTCAAAGTATTTTGCTAGAAGGATCCCTAAAGGTTATATTCTCTAAGTTCTTGCATGTTTCAATATGTCTGTGAGTGCTTTTATATGTAAACAGTTGTTTGACTGGGAACAAAAATCTCTGGATCTTACTTTCTTTCCCTCAGGACTTTGAAAATGTTGACCACTCTGTCTTACAGCATTAAATCTGCTTTGGAAAGAATGAGGCCACAGATCAGCCTTAACTTTTTCATTATAAGTTCTTAATACTCTTTTCTTATGTGCCCGTAAGTCTTTATATGTAAATTCAGGTAAATATCCTAGATATTATCTCAGTATTGATTATTCTTTATTGAGAATGATTTTGGTACATAGCATATCCTTTCTAAACCAAAGTTTAGTAAGAAAGAAGATGGAGCTCCAATAAATTATTTGAGGGATGTTCTTACCAGAACTTTTCATTTCTTACCCAAGTTTTAGTTCATGGGAGCTGCATTAGGGAAAGTGGGATCTGTTGTAGACCCCAAGGAACTCAGTCAACCAGCTGCATGAGGAATCAAAAGCCTGATGGCTGGGCACAGTAGCTCACGCCTGTAATCAGGAGGCCGAGGCAGGTGGATCACCTGAGGTCAGGAGTTTGAGACCAGCCTGGCTAACATGGTGAAACCCCATCTCTACTTAAAATACAAAAATTAGCCGGGTCTGGTGGTGCATGCCTGTAATCCCAGCTACTCGGGAGGCTGAGACAGGAGAATTGCTTGAACTTGGGAGGCGGAGGTTGCAGTAAGCTGAGATTGCGCCACTGCACTCCAGCCTGGACAACAGAGCGAAACTCCATCTCAAAACAAAAACAAAAACAAAATCAAAAGCCTTCCCCACACACAGTTAAAGGAAGAATGGAGAGTTCATGATCAAACCAACTCTGCCTTTTCAATTGAATGATCCTGCCGTTGATTAAAATGTAGCCCAGCAAGTGCCAGATTCTCTCAAATCGAATGACCCGTGGGCAAGAATGAGTAGACAGAGAGAGGAATCGCCTCACCCCCTTTACCCCACTCTGCTTTATAAAAACTGAAATGTAGATTTCTCCTTCTATGGCAACCTAAAGACAAAGGAAAATGTATCATTGATCACTTCTCCAGGAATTTCATTTAATTTTTGTTTGGAATAAGACTTGTTTCACCCATAGGAGCCTTCTCTGTTTACCATTCATTAACCACATAAAATAACCATCAAAGGAGAATGGCGTGAACCCGGGAGGCAGAGCTTGTAGTGAGCCGAGATCATGCCACTGCACTGCAGCCTGGGCCAGAATGAGACTCTGTTTCCAAAAAAAAAAAAAAAAAAAAAAAAAACCATCAAAAGATATGAAAGGTGCTGCTGGTAACAGAATCCTTCGAACTAAACAGTCCTGATACCATTTTCTCAACTGCACCATTAGAATCAAACTGGATTTAACTGTCAATTGGAGACCACTCCCAATTGCATACTTTCTGATTTCATTAAAGACATTAATCCACTGTCATCATATATGGTGCCTAGAATTTCCAGAAATACTGAATTAAAGGGTCCATCCGTCATCACTGTTGCACTAGTCTGACCACAGAGTTTGGGAAGCTAGTGTCCAGGTGATGTGAGGATATGGATCTGACGTGGCTGTGCCCAGAGGGAAGAATATGTAAAACAAGTTGATGGTTTGATATTTTGCCAGAGGTCAGTCCTGGTATTCCCACAAGATCATATGGCTTGCTTCATACCTCTCTTTTAATTTTTCCCATAGGTCATGAGTGACACTGAATATGCAGAGTGGCTGAGGAATCATTTCTTAGCTGAAACCAGCATTGACAACAGGGAAGAATTACTACTTGAATCTGCCATGAGGTTGGAGAACAAACTTACATTACTTGGTAGGTGAATTACGTTGTATTGCCTGAATGGAGGATTTTGAAAAACACTGGATATCTCTGAATAAGGGTTATTCACCAGTGCCTTTTCTTCCACTGTGATTTAATAAACATATATAGATCTGCCTACCCTGTCCAATCTGATCTCTATCCAACTTCCAATCCATTCTATTCTGTTGTCCACTGCAGTGAACTAGACTTCACTTGTGATGGGGTCAGGATGGTCACCCCAAGAAGATCATGTAAAACCCAACACTTAACATAGACTACAAAGTCAAGTAAATGTTCCAATAAATATCTTGGTTCAAATCAAGATAAATATCAGAATAGAGTTTCTTGTCAGGCATTGGATAAGGTGCTTAATATGTGTTATCTTTTTGTTGAATTCTCACAACAAATCTCCATCTTATGTAGAGGAAATGTGGGGCACAGAATAGTTCAATGACTTGTTCAAGGTCATATGCCAGTGGTTGACATTACTCATTAACCAACCATGGAACTCATGTCTGCCTGGCTCCAAACTTTTTATCCTGCATCTGCTACTGGACTAAGGAAATTTATTTTTCTTCTCTTCTTGATTTCAACTAAAATTGCACAACTGATCCCTCTTGTCTTGGATTAAACTGAATCTTAGAATTATCTGAAGTGCTTTAAAAAATATTAATGCCTGCATCCTATCCCCTGAGATTCTGATTCAAATGATCTGTTGTGTGGCTTGGGCATTGGAATTTTTTATAGCTCCCTAAAGTGATGCTAAAGGCGGTCAAGTTTGAGAACCACTGTCTAAGAGTCTGGAGACCTAGATTCTAATATAAGCTCTGATATACCAAGATACCAGCTTCTGAGCTCCATTCCTCTATTTAGGAGGAAAGCATTGACCTAACTTAGTATCTAGCAAATAGAGCAATGATACCTACACTAAGTGATTTCTCTGTGACAGTGTAAGTAGTATAGGTCCACATTTCCTCATCCGCGATTCCAAAATCAAAAATGCTCCATGGGTTTAGTGCCAAAACTCATTTGGCAGAAGAATCATGCCTGGTTTGATATAAGACTATTTATAGTTCTTTATTATCCTAATTTGTGTGAACATTTGTCAGTTTTCCTGCAGAAATATTAATATGCTTGATTACCGAGTATTATAGAATATGGTATATGCACCATATTACTTTTGTAATATCTGAAAAATGTTTGAATTCCAAAACACATATGGCCCCAGTTGTTTTAGAAAAGGAAACTGTAGACCCGTGAAAGAACATTGCAAATAGACATTGCATCTTACTGGCAAGAGCATTCTTTAAAAGCCTGCCCTCTAAAGGACATGAACAGATATTTTTCTAAAGAAGACATACAAGTGGCCACAAACATGAAAAAATGCTCAACATCACTAGTTATCAGGTGCAGACAAATGCAAATTCAAACCACAGTGAGATACCATCTTACACCAGTCAGAATGGCTATTAAAATGTCAGAAAACAACAGATGTTGGCAAGGATGCAGAGAAAAAAGGAATGCTTATATACTGCTGGTAGGAATGTAAATTAGTACAAATTCTATGGAAAACAGTATGGAGATTCTCAAAGAACTGAAAATGGAATTACCCTTCAATCCAGTAATCCCACTACTGGGTATCTACACAAAAGAAAAGAAATCATTATATCAAAAAAGTACTTGCAATCATAGGTTTATCACAGCACTGTTCACGATAGCAAAGTCATAGAATCAATCTAAGTGTCCATCAACAAACGATTAAAGAAAAATGTGATATATATATATCTACATACACACACACATATATATACACAATGGAATCCTACTCAGTCATAAAATAGAATGAAATTGTGTCTTTTGCAGCAACATGGATGAAACTGGATGCCATTATCTTAAGTGAAATAACCCAGAAACAGAAAGTCAAGTACCACATGTTCTCGCTTATAAGTAAGAGCTAAATAATGTGTACACATGGACATGGAGAATGAAATAGTAGACATTGGAGACTCAGAAAAGTGGGAGGATAGCTCAGGGGGCAAGGGGTGAGAAATTACCTAACAGGTACAATTTACACTATTGGCATGATGATTACACTGAGAACCCAGATTTCATCCCTAAACAGTATTTCAGTGTAACAAAACAGCATTTGTACCCCCTAAATCTATAAAAATAAAAATAAATAAAATCCCGCCCTTATCCTTGGGAATATCATAGAATTATAAAATTGTAGTGTAAGGTTGCATAAACAATTGACTCAAACACCTTCAATTTACAGATAAGAAAACTAGCCAAAAGGAGAACAAGTAAGTTTGATAAATTCATTGATCCCTGAGGCTTCCTTCCCAAAATATTACATTGCATATAATTTTGGTCTGGGTTGCCAAACCTCCTTTGACTCTCCAGAGGCAGCTGGGCAGTTTATATAGTTTAGGGTTGAGCTGGCTAACAGATATGATTCAACTGTAGACTAGCTGAGCTTCAGCTGGCTTTGGTTTCTTACAAGTCCTATTTTACTTTGGTTATTTTTTAGGTGCTACTGGCATTGAAGACCGTCTGCAGGAGGGAGTCCCTGAATCTATAGAAGCTCTTCACAAAGCGGGTATCAAGATTTGGATGCTGACAGGGGACAAGCAGGAGACAGCTGTCAACATAGCTTATGCATGCAAACTACTAGAGCCAGATGACAAGCTTTTTATCCTCAATACCCAAAGTAAAGTGCGTATATTGAGATTAAACCAGTTCTTCTATATTTTCAAAGCCATTGGAACATCTGAGATTTGATGTATGCAAGGATAAAAAACAAAACAAAACAGCAACCATTAGCTTTTGTTTGTTTGTTTGTTTGTTTGTTTGTTTTTGAGACATAGTCTTTCTCTGTCACCCAGGCTGGAGTGCAGTGGTGTGTTATCTTGGCTCACTGCAACCTCTGCCTCCCAGGTTCAAGCAATTCTGCTTCAGCCTCTCAAGTAGCTGGGATTACAGGCATCTGCCACCACACCTGTATTTGTATTTGTATTTTTAGTAGAGATGGGGTTTCACCATGTTGGCCAGGCTGGTCTTGAACTCTTGACCTCAAGTGATCTGCCTGCTTTGGCCTCCCAAAGTTCTGAGATTATGGGGTGAGCGACTGTGCCCGGCCAGCAACCATTAGCTTCTTGATAATTTTTTCTATCCAGAAACCTACCTTGTGCTTGGAAGGGCGTCATAGTTCTTCTAAAGGCTTAGTGGAAAATTATAATGATTCAGAGGAATCATTGCTGAATAAAGGCGTTAGGAGAAAGTTTTGTTTTATTTTTTTTATTTGCTTTCCCCCCATCCACACTGGATTACCAGGGATCTGACAGGCCTTAGCCCAAAATGAGAAAATATATCAAGTCCTGAGACAGGAATCTACCTCCCTTTCAAGATGAGAAAAAGTGATAGTGTCTATTGAAATCAGGTGAATAAATTATTAAATATTTTTATGGCAATTCTAAAAATAGACTCTTAGGGAATTCATGCCTTCTTGTAATTCCTAGATAGTGCTCCCGAGAATATCATAAGTTTGAAGAACTGTTTAAGGGAAAAGGAAAATGTCATTTTTTAAAGAAGAAGGAATATAAGAGGCTTAGACTCAGACCAGTTTTTTCTATTTTTGCCTCCCGCTAATCTGTAACGCCAATGTTTGATCAGATAAACGAGGGTTTTATTTTTCTCAGAAGCCTTCCAGTATAGTGATACCCTCCAAGATTTGTGCACATTGTTTATTTTTTCTTGAAAAACTTCCTCCCATTCTTCTTCAGTAGTCAGACTTAATCCGTGATATCAATCCCATCACTGCAGTCTGCCTTCTTTGAAATCTTGTGGAACTTTTCTTCAAGATCACTTCTTGAGCTTTGCTTGCCTAAGGCTGCCATGATTGGTTAGCATGTTTTTGTTTGTTTGTTTGTTTGTTCGTTTTTGAGATGGAATCTTGCTCTGTTGCCCAGGCTGGAGTGCGGTGGTGTGATCTCGGCTCACTGCAAGCTCCACCCCCCGGGTTCACGCCATTCTCCTGCCTCAGCTTCCAGAGTAACTGGGATTACAGGCTCCCAACACCATGCCCGGCTAATTTTTTCTGTATTTTTAGTAGAAATGAGGTTTCACCGTTTTAGCCAGGGTGGTCTCGATCTCCTGACCTCGCGATCCGCCTGCCTTAGCCTCCCAAAGTGCTGGGATTTACAGGCGTGAGCCACCGCGCCCAGCCTGGTTAGCATGTTTTTATAGTCAGGCCTCAACCAGCACCCAGCTAAATGGTACATTTTGAGAAAAGGGAAAAATAGAGTGGGTTCTTCTTTACGGTGGCCCAGTGACCCGTAACCACAACCAGCAGCCAACTCCCAGTAGCTGCAGGGGGCAGAACCAAAGAAGATGCTTAGTCATTTCAGTCACCAAAAAGAATGTAGCCTAGGTGGCTGGTAAGACTAGCGATCAAATGCTTGGCCTGCTGCTGACCGAGTATTCGGCCTTGGGGAGTTACCCTCCTATGCTGCTTTTTCTTTACTTGTAATGGGAGAGTAATGACTATTTAATAGGGTTTTTGTGAGCATTAAATGAAAAAATATAAATTGTTTAATGCGGTGCCTATGAGATGAGAGAGGTTCAGTAAGCATTAAAAAATAAAAATAGAGATTGTTGTGAATAGTAAAATCTTTAGGACTGTGAAATTCATTTATAATGCAATATATCCATGTAAAAAATTATACTTGTATCCTTAAATTTATATAAATAAAAAATTATTTATAAATACACAATTTTTCTTATGTTTAAAGGCATTTAAAACTATCAATTCAAGAAGTATTTACTGAGTATCTATAACTTTTTTGCTATCGATAGCTATTCCGCGTGGGAATTTTCCAAATAACTAAATAGACTACAACAAACATAATTAATTTAGTTTAATCACGACTCAAGATAAAAAGCCAGGCACATAGTATGGGCTCAGTCAGTAGTATTTAACTCCTTTCTTTCCCCCTCACACTCCTAGTCCCTCAGGAATCACTAAGAGTTTAAAAGGACTGGAAGATCATGGAGCCCAGTGTGTCACAGTGAAGGAATTGCTCCTGTAACATTCTAAATAGGCAACATGGCAGCCAGTAAAATGTCTGAAGTCACTTTTGTCGTGTCATCTTTACAAATTTCCATCAATGTTGTTCTTCAATTTACACATTAGATTATAAGTGTTGCCAGTTATAAATTACCTTTTACTCTCATAGAAGTTTTTTTCTTCATTTGTTTTAATATAGTCATATCCTGTTTGTAACTAGTTACTGCATTGGAATATACAAAGGCCTTTCAGGATTGGTCATTTAATTTTTTAAGTTTTTTTTTTGTAATTTCATTTAAACTTTTCTCCTCAGATTGGTAACTTTCTATCTTCATAATTTATATTAGAATCTACAAAAAGGCTTTCCATACCTGATCTCATTTGACAATTACAACAAATAGACATACAAAATAAATTATCTGTTTTATAACTTGAGACTCCAAATGCTTGTGATTTCTCTAAGTACATCTGATTACTAAACTTTAAATTTTCTGATTCCTATTTCAGTATATTTTCTAATTATATATCACATATTACATATATACAGTTGATTTTCCTTATTTGTAGAGCTATGGTTTATGTAGTTGCCTCGAGCTCTGAATTAGTAAACACTGACCACTGCTTTTAGAGGAGATACAAAGTTAGCTTACTCTAATTACAATATACTGTCAACAATCAATATGTGACCTTGTTTCTTCTGAAATGTACCTTATTTCATATGCATATTAATGATTCATTAACGTTAAATGCATTGCCAACAACACTGTAACATATACCCAAACAAAGCTTATCTAACATGGGTAAGTTCCCCCGATAAGACACATCACAGCCCTTTTTACTTGGAAACACTGCAGCACCATGATTGGAAGTCATTTTAAACAGCAAAATCACTGACAAAAAGTAGAAAGATGCAAAAAATATGCCACTAAATAGCCCATGAAAAGAAGACTTTGCTACAGTTTGAGAAGTGGCAAAAGAAGGCATCATGGTGTTCAGCTTCAGCTGGGAATGGGCATATCACGTGACTTAAATGTCACTCTTTGCATGTGACACTCAAATGTCACTCTGTGACATGTGACCACAAAAGCACCTTAAGTATTGTGAAATTACAGATAAATTTTATCACGCAGGTGAAATGACAAATGTGGACTCCACAGATAATGAAGATTAGCTGTGTGTGTGTATGTACTTCTGTTATTTTTATAATGAAAAAATAGTTAATTCGTAAAACCTAAACATATACTCAAATATATAGAAGAGTACAAAAACCTTTATAATCAATTTATAATCATAAAACTACAATTTAAAATTATATTTTGGAGAATATCCACACAGACTGTATTCTGTATACTGGAAGCATATTGATGCCACAAAGACCATATTTATATTGTTGTATGGTATTGCAGCTGTATTCTTTCAATTACAAATACCTTACACATAATCCGATGTTAATGTTTTCAATGACTGTGAGGCATGTTACTTTCTAAATGTGCCTTTTTAATTTAACCAAACTCCGGAAGGATTTTAAAAATAATTTTTACTATGATGTAATGAGCTGTATGAGCATATCTGATTCATCTCTGTATACTTTTCCTTAAGGGCTTTGGAGGGGTATGAGATCAAATTCATTCCTAAAATAGAGCCCTATGAACACTCCACAAGAGTGTTTATAGTTTTTGTGCTGTTTCGTACACACATATCCATATCTACTTCTTCCTTGCTTTTCTTATTTTGTTGTAGGTTGAGAAATGCTTGATGAAACAGCATTGAAAATCACAGCGAACAAGCTCTGAGTGACAGCTCTTTCACAAATCAACTATTTCAGACTTAGTGTATAAACTAAACTTAAATTCACTGCTCCTGGATTTGGAATCTATCTTAGTGGTCACTCGACACAAGAATTTCTGGATAAGCTTATTGTTCATCTTCTTGAGTAGAATTCATTCAATGAATGTTTACTGAGTACCTGATGTGGTCCTCTTTTAAGCCTCATGAAGGCTTCAAAAGTAAATTAAAAGTGATACCTGCCTTTAAGGAACTTCCTAACTAGTATGGAGTGAGGATGTATACAAATGAGATGTGATAAGTACCACCAAGAACATCCTGGCCAGCATGCAAGCGCCATGAGGGCAGGAATTTTCATGTTTGTTGGTGTAGGTCCAGCTCATGGAATGTTTTCTAATATATAGTTTCTCATTAAATACTTAGTGAGTGAATGAATACATTGAATCCAAAAGAAGATATAAACAATAATTACTATTTCAAATGTCTGCCATGTGTCACGCCTTACACTAGGAGTTTTGCATGTATTATTTTGCTTAAGCCTCACAACAACATTATGATGGAAATAATATTTGCATATTTTTAATGAGAAAGTTAAGGTTTAGAGAAGGTACATAGTTTGCCCAAGGTCAAGCAGCTGCTAATTGGCAGAATGAGACCAGAGGACTCTTGGGATTCACTGTTCAAGAAGGCAAATTGCACACATGAAGAAATTTCACAGCTATTTCTTTATAAGAAATGCAGTTGGGGGTGAGATGTTCCCCCTCCTTTTAACCCATCCCCACATACACACAAAACTCTCTGTGGAAGACTCATAAAATCTTTGAAAATAATCAGTTATTCATTATTTGAGGTTTTCCTGATTCAGCAATTGCTAAAAAATGACAATAAAAAAATGTAACTGGTTCTGGCACCCAGGGAGCCTGGAGGCTAACCACCTTTGCCTCTTGTTTCAAGGATGCCTGTGGGATGCTGATGAGCACAATTTTGAAAGAACTTCAGAAGAAAACTCAAGCCCTGCCAGAGCAAGTGTCATTAAGTGTAGATTTACATCAGCCTCCTGTCCCCCAGGACTCCGGGTTACGAGCTGGACTCATTATCACTGGGAAGACCCTGGAGTTTGCTCTGCAAGAAAGTCTACAAAAGCAGTTCCTGGAACTGACATCTTGGTGTCAAACTGTGGTCTGCTGCCGAGCCACACCGCTGCAGAAAAGTGAAGTGGTGAAATTGGTCCGCAGCCATCTCCAGGTGATGACCCTCGCCATTGGTGAGTGAGGATGAATCCAAGTCCTGCACTTCTTCCTTTCACACCACACCAGACACCGATCCTTCTGTCTCTTTCCTCTCCCAGTGCTCCTTCCATTTTCCTCCTCCCTTTCTCTCTACCACATTCACTCCTTCCCATCACCTGTTTGAGCACCTTCCTCTATCACCTATTTGAGCACCTTCTGTGAACCAGGTAGTAGGGATGTGACATGGTAAACAATAAAATAGTCCAGACTTCTTAGTTTAGTGTCAGACCCCCAAATCAACAAGCTTAAGCCGAGTAATAAACTGAATCACAGAACTGAAAAATTCATGTGTTCTACCTTCAGGAAAGCTAAATTCAAGGACATGACAATTCATTTATCCATTCCACAAATATTTATCAAGTGCCTTCTTTGTACCAGGCATTTTTCTAAGGAATGGAGATACAAGAGTATATAAAATTGACAAAGTACCTTTTTACAAGGAACTTACATCTAGTAGGAAGGCATACAGTAAAACAAAGCATAAATCTGTGAGGTATCAGATAGTGATAAGTACTATTGAAAAAATAAAGTGGACTAAGGAGATGTAGAGCACTGGAGATAGGCTGGGGCTGCTCTTTCAAGCACGATTTTCCAAGAAGGTCTCACTGCTAAGGTTGACTGGGAGCAGAGACATGAAGGAAATCATAAAGGGGCCATGGGAGACACGGGGAAGAACATTCCTGGAAGAGAAGGCAGCGAAAATGAAAGCCATGAGGGGAACCATGTTTGGTGTGTTTGAGGACAAAGCTGATTAAGCAAAGGGAGGAGTTTTGTGCAGGTTATTAAAGGTCAGAGAAGCGGCAGGGGGCCAGATCACACAGGGTCTTAGAGGACATTGTAAAATTAGGGAGCCATTGAAGGATTTTCAGCAGAAGTGGGACATGATTTGCCTTAAATTTAAAATGATCATGTTGGCTGTTCTGTCAGAGTAATTGTTGGACTGCAGAGACATACGAAATCAGTTTTGATAATTCAGCAAGAGATGATGGTGGCTTGGGCACAGCTGGGAGCAAAGGAAGGGTTGGGACGTGGTCAGATAATGGGCACGGTCTAAAAAAAGACCCAGTGACATTTGCTGGCATATTGGATATGTTATATGAGAGAAAGAGTTGTCAAAGGGAATGCCAAAGTTATGTCTAAGAACAGAAAGAACAGAGTTGCCATTTACTGAGATAGAGGCAGGGGAAATTTGGAATTGGGTCTTACTCATGTGAAGTTTGAAAAGGCCATTAAATGTCTAAGCAGTGATATTGGTGTGAAGCGAGAATAAAAGTCTGGAATTTAGGAGTAAGAAATTGGCTAGAGATGTAAATTTGAAAATCAGAAGTCTAGTGCATATCAGGCTGGGTACAGTGGCTCACGCCTGTAATCCCAGCACTTTGGGAAGCCGAGGTGGGTGGATCACTTGAGTTCAGGAGTTCAAGACCAGCCTGGCCAACATGGTGCAACCCCACCTCTACTACAAATACGAAACTTGACCAGGCATGGTGGTGGGAGCCTGTAATCCCAGCTACTAGGGAGGCTGAGGCAAAGAATGACTTGAACCCGGGAGGCAGAGGTTGCAGTGAGCTGAGATTGTGCCACTGCATTCCAGCCTGGGTGACAGAGCAAGATTCTGTCCCAAAAGAAAAGAAAGAAAAGAAAAAACAAGAGTCTAGTGGATATTAAAGCCTTGACACCAAAGAATGAGTATAACTGAAGAGAATTGTAGTATGAGATTAAGATCTCAGAGACTCCAGTGTTAAGCTGAAGACTTGGCATATCAGCGCTCTCTTTCAATGTCTGTTTTCCCTCTGGACTGCTTCCAGTCTCCGGTAACTTTCCCCCCAGGGTGGTGATGTAGCCACTAAAACTCCTGGGTTTCCATCATATCCTATTAACAGCTTGGGTGAAAAGATAGCATCACTTTTCAGATTGCTGCAGTAAAGTTTCAGGATTAGGGTGGAATTTTGTTCAGTTATCTTGTTGAATAAACAAATAAATGAATTATTCAAGCTTATGGATCCAGATGTTTCCGAAGCGAAAACTCCTGGATTTATAATTATATATAACATAATTAGAATTTATTACATTATAATTATATTTATATGGATTATATATAATACTTATAATTTATATCATACATTATATATAATATATAACAATTATTAGGCTGAGAGCAAGAAAAATTGAAATCCAGCAAAGTGAGCTGCGGGTGATAAGGACAGTGTTATCACGTGCATGGCTACAGGGAGAAGGGTGTATCTGGAGAATGGAAGGTAGCATGAGTGACATGAAAAGCAAGATCAGTCTGGGTAGGTGCCATAGCGTGAAGCAGTTTAAAGCAGTGTTGAGTTTGGAATTCTTCCTGATGGCAGTGGGATGACACTTCATTTCTGTTTAACTTACTTCCAGGAAACTTGGAGAAAGGGATGAACTTTGAAGGATTTATTTGTTCACTTGAGCTGCCCCTATCGATTTGCAACATTTACACCCTTTCTTTACTCCTCATATGTTTCTCTCCTTTTTTTCTGCCTCATGAAGGTGATGGTGCCAATGATGTTAGCATGATACAAGTGGCAGACATTGGAATAGGAGTCTCGGGTCAAGAAGGCATGCAGGTGAGTGGATATTGTGCACCCAAGTTCTGTGGCCTTGACCTGCCCATCCAAAGGCAGCATTCTCCACGGTAAATCCTCTGTGGCAGAGTGAGGCTGTGTGTGGCTAGCTGAGGAGTGAGAGACAGGAAGTTTACCTATCCATTCACTGATTTTTTTACTAGGTGAGTATTATGGCATTTCCTGGATAATTTTAGCTGTATTATTCACCTGTTAAAAATAGAGCTTACCTAAATCATAGGAATATATATTTTAGTCCTGCAATAGCTGCGTAAATTCTGACTCTGAAGAAGCTACTAAGGATTTGAATGAAGGACCTAAAGATCTTGAGGCAGGTGAGGGAGGAAAAAAAAGGGAAAGAAGAGGGTATGAGAGGAGAAGGAAGGAAGTGGGAGTGTCCTATTTGTGTGCACGTGTGTATATGTATATGTGGGTGTGTGTGTGGGATGGTATTTTAGGCACAAAATTCAGATAAAAGCTCGTAATCCAAAAAATGATTTTCATTCATGTATGGAACAAATGCTGTCAGAAGAAGATAGAATATGAGACTTAGAGTTTCCCAAGAATTGTGCTGTGTCTGTTCTAACATGTTTGATCATTCAGGATGGCATTCTCTCCCCATTGCATCTGCAGGCTGTGATGGCCAGTGACTTTGCCGTTTCTCAGTTCAAACATCTCAGCAAGCTCCTTCTTGTCCATGGACACTGGTGTTATACACGGCTTTCCAACATGATTCTCTATTTTTTCTATAAGAATGTGGTATGTAACCCCAGAGAATTTGTGCCTTTTCCCTTCATGCCTTCCAAGCCTGTTGCATCAGGAATGAAGAGGAAGTGTCCTATGCTAAAATCCCTTTCCTTATTGATGTATTGGGAACAGCCAGGACCAGTCTTGCTGTCTTATCAGAACTAAGCTGGGAATGTGCTGTGTTTCAGCTGCTGACAGCAAATTGCCAGGCTTGTCCATCTGCTAACATTTTCTACTCCCTGTGCATTTAAATTAAGTCCTGTCTGTTTCATTTAAAATCCAGTTTTTAACCTTCTGTAAAAAAAAGGCTGTGACAAGAAGAATTATGAAATGTTTAACGCTATCTGTCAGTAGAGAATGAAAAGGTTTGCATCCGTTTTACTGGAAATATCAAAAAATATCAGCTCTTCCATATTAATGCCCCATGTATTATAGTAAAGACACAGATACAGATGAAAACCTAGTATGTCTTAGCATGTAGCTGGCTGTTGCTCACAGATGTAAGCATTCTCTAGCCAACCTATAAAATGTATTTGTGCTCAGTAGTTATGTAACGATAAAGGAATTATATTTTGATTATTTAATTCCTAAAAGGGCAGAATTTGATTAGAAATCCAGGCCTCTAATCTTCAGCCTACTATTTAAATTTCATTTTCCTCTTTTTATAAAATCATATGTAATCAGATGTAAGTATCTTCTAAGAGGGGTAATTATGTAAATATCATGAATTTTAGGCCAAATTCACTCTTAGTTTTTAAAGTCCATATGTAGTATGTTAGTAGTAGACATGGGTTGATATCAATCTATTAAAATACCATTTTCAGGGGGAAAAAAGTCATTTTTAGGAGATCCCAAATGTGTAATTTAGAACTCTGTGTGCGTGAGTGTGTATGTCCATCAGTAGGAATATTTTTTTTTCCTGCAGCACAATACACTTTTCAGGAATCACTCAAGACTTTACTAATTAGAATTAGTGCAGTTAGTCAAAGTTTAGTAAAACTCAGATACTTTAGGAAAATATTTGAAATGTATGAAATCTCTGCCTGAGTATGTGCTTCTGGGGAAAACTGCAGCTTGTAATTTACAATTCCAGAACTTAGTGGCCAATGGCTTTTAAAGAGGAGCCCCTCTCCCAAGTTTTTATTTTAAATCTTTGCATTTGTTCACCTTCTCCCCAATTGTGGCAATATCCATTCACCTTCTCACCTCCTTTTAACTCCAGATTGAATCCAACAGTAAAGAAATACTAGTATTAGGAGGAGATGCTATACACTCTCGAAAGAGGGAGTGTTCATTAGTAGAGAGAATCAGGACCTCGGTGGTCTTCCTGCTCCATAATCCTTGAGTGGCCATTCATACTGATAATCTCCAGACTTAATTGATATCTGTTATTTACCTAGCTAAACAATGCATATTTTATATGCTATGCAAAGGGCTTGGACCAGAAGCCATTAGAGCAGCTTATCTTTCTGAGACCATGGTTCTCGGATGTTGGACAACCTTTGAGGTCCCAATGAAGACAGTGGATTCATTCCCCTAGAATAGTGTCCCAAACCACAAACCATACATTTTTAGAAACTGGGCATGATCCATGTCCGTAGACACTAGACTAAGAAAATCTATTCTGGCCAGGTACGTTGGTTCACGCCTGTGATCCCAGCACTTTGGGAGGCTGAGGCGGGTAGATCACGAGGTCAAGAGATCAGGAAATTGAAAATCTATTCTAGGGATTGTGGCCCTTGTCCTGAGGTTCTAGTGTATCTATGATGACAATATTTTTTTTTAATAAGACATTTTACAGATCATGACTACTTTCTTGTTTGTGTGTTTGATTTTTGAGACAGGATCTCATTCTGTCCCTCAGAGTGGAGTGCAGTGGCATGATCTCAGCTCACTGCAACCCCTGCCTCCCGAGTTCAAGCTATCCTCCAACCTCAGCCTCCTGAGAAGCTGGGACTAAAGGCATGCCACACCATACTTAGCTAATATCTGATTTTTTTTTTTTTGGTAGAGATAGGATTTCACCATGTTGGCCAGGATGGTCTCCAAGTGATCTGCCCGCCTTGGCCTCCCAGAGTGCTGGGATTACAGGCATAAGCCACTGCATCCGGCTGATGATGACCATTTTCTAACTTGATCTTAATACTAAGCCCTAAGGTAGTATAATTCTCATTTTACAGAGCAGGAAATAATAATTCAGGGAGGTTAGGGAAATGACCTAAAGGCAAAGAATCAACTGGAAGTATCCCCCAGCCTTGAAACAAAACTCCCTCTAAGTCCAGTATCCTTTCCTGTGGCCTGCCCTGCTTGAGAGCACAGAGCTTTTTATAGTGAACTTAGTTTATCTGAGACAAAATACTGCAGGAAACCATGTGGAATCCCTGTGCCTGGCCTCTAGGGTCACCAACTATCCTGGTTTCCCTGAGAGTGTTCCGGTTTTAGCACTGGGAATCCCAAAGCCTGGGAAATCCCTCAGTCCCAAGAAAACTGGGATGGTTGACCACTCTGCTGGCACCATTCCATTTCACCACTATGTATTTATCAACCCAGAAGGCAAGAAAATGGACGTTTGTGCTGTGTCTACTCCATGTCTGAGCCAGGCACTGGGCTAGACTCTCTTCATCTAGTGTTGAATCCTTCAATTTGAATACTGGTTCTACTACTTATTAGCCACATGGCTTTGGGCAAGTTTCTTAGTCTCTCTGTGCCTCAGTATCTTAGTTCAGGCTGCTGTAACAAAGTACCACAGACAGGTGGCTTGTAAACAACATTTCTTCCCCACCATTCTGGAGGCTGGAAATCCAGATGAGGGTACTAGAATGGTCAGGTTCTGGTGCGGGTTTTCTTCCGGATTGTAGATTTCTCATTATATCCTTACATAAAAAGAGATGAGATGATGAGAGCTCTGTGGGGTCTCTTTTATAAAGAAACTGATTCCATTCATGAGGCCTCCGATGTCATGGCCTAATCACCTCCCAAAGGTACCACCTCATAACATTGTCACAGTGGGGATAGTGCTCTGCGATCTCAAGCAGGGCAGCCCACAGGAAAGGACATTGGACTTAGATAGAGGGAGTTTTGTTTCAAGAGGATTTCATATACATTTTGGGAGGATACAAACATTCAGTTAATTACACTCAGTTTCCTGATCTGTAAAATGGGAACAACAATCTAATTCCCCAAGTTGTTATGATGATTAAATGAATTATTCACAAAGCACTTAGAACAGAGCTAGCACCACATAATAGGTGATGACCATTTCACACACAGGTGTGTGTGTGTGTGTGTCTGTGTGTGTGTGTACATACATGTGCACATTTTAATAAAATATTTACCAAAAAAAGCTGCAAGGTAAATTGTGGTCCTCTCTTATATAAGAAAACTGCAGAGAGGCTGAAGTCACCAAGCTCAAAATGGCAGCATTTGGAATGTGTAATCATAGCACCCATTACTGATTCTAAGATCTGAATGCCCTTCTTTGTGTCTCTAGGCCTATGTGAACCTCCTTTTCTGGTACCAGTTCTTTTGTGGATTTTCAGGAACATCTATGACTGATTACTGGGTTTTGATCTTCTTCAACCTCCTCTTCACATCTGCCCCTCCCGTCATTTACGGTGTTTTGGAGAAAGACGTGTCTGCAGAGACCCTCATGCAACTGCCTGAACTTTACAAAAGTGGTCAGAAATCAGAGGTAGGTGTTAAAGCAAGAGTGCTTGGATGGATCCATATCCATTGTAAAAGCCAGTGTGTTTTCTTAATTAGCCAAATATTGCAGTCCACTCAGAACTGTTTGAAATATCTGATTGTTTTGAAAGATCTCTACTCATGTGGCAGATATTAACTTACTTGCCCTTGAGGTAAATACAGATTAATCCATGAAGGGCCTTATGTACTTATAAGAAGAAATCTAAAGTTTGATCTTACAACCAATAATATCTAACATTTACTAAACCCCATTGCCATCTATTGTGCTAACTACTTAACATCGCCTGTCTGATTTATCTTCATGAAAACACATTGAGACAGAACCTAGTGTTGGTCCCATTCTAAGATGAAGAATCTGAACCTCGAAGGGGTTAAGTAATTTTTCAAGAAATCCCACCACTAAAATGTGGTTCGGTATATGTTAGAAAGAATAGGTTATGTTTACTCTCAGTTTAAATTCTGGTTCTGCAGTATGTGACGCTGGTAAATTTTTTAACTTGCCTGTGCTGCAGGTTCTTTATGGGAATGATGTGAGGATTAAGGAAGATAATACAGGTACAGTTTCCAGCCATAGTAAGCTCTCAATGTTGTCATTTTTACCCTCCGGAATTAACCAGACATTTGAGGAAATCCCAAATTTAAAATAATGCATTTATTTTCATCAGTCTAACTATTCTGACTTAAAATGCCTTTCTGGAATGGAGAGTCATTTAGTGTCCTTACACTACCTAGAACAACCGACAGAGAAATCACAGATTCAGCTTTCAGGAAAGAAGGGGTCCTTATAATCCTTTAATATCATCCAATCCATTCAGACCAAGGAACTACATGGGTTTTCCTAAAGGAGTCCAGTCTGACTTCAAGTTCAAGCCAGGATGCAAGAACATGTGATTGATGTCAGTGAAGCTTGTCCCACTCCCCAGGCATAATTGAAATTCCAAATCCATTGAGGAAAGGAGGGTTGAGGGAGATTTTCAATCAAAGTTTTTATAGCCCGTATTTTAAAAGCCCATTTGTATGGACTAAAGATTGTTATTGGTCCTTATCCTTGAGATAAATGAGATTATTGTTTCCTGTTGTTGAATCCTTTCACCAATCCTTTGTACACGTTGTTCTAGTTAACTGGCCAGTTATATAAAACATGATCATGGTAGGCAGATTTTCCCAGCATGTAGCTATTGATAAAAGGTAACTGATTTCATTGACTTCACCTTCTAAAATTTGTGCTTTCTTTGAACTTGGCCTCCAACAAAATTATGTTTTATGCTTGGATCGTTTTCCTGTGTTCAGTGTCATTAAATATTCTCTCCAGGGCTACAGAATCTCTCTCCTCTAAAGATGAGTCTGGAAGTCTGCAATCAGAAGCTTCCCTTCCACGAAGCCTCACCCCCATGTCTTGTCACCCACACAGTCTTTTTTTTTTTTTTTCCTGGCTTTGGCTTCATGTCCAGACTTTCCCCTTTCAGTTTCCAGTGGACCCCATGAGTTAATCCCTCCAGCCTCTCATTTATCTTAATCATGATCCTTCTCTCTTTACTTTGGTAAGTCCTATTCCTCATGTGACTGTGGAAAATTGTATTTCTTTCGTTTTACTCTAGGTTCTTTGAGCAACCTCTATTTCCCCAGATGCATGAAGTTATATTTTAACTTATCTCTAAGTGGTTCTCTCTTGTCCAGTGGCATTTTGCTTGCCCTTCTGTCTCTGGCACATTCTCTTCTACCATTGGATTGGGGTTCTGCTGAGATTGTATGGACATTTGGATAAAGAAAGGTAGGCAGAATATCCCTCATATCCAGTGAGGAAATAATAGAAGAAGATATAGAGAAAAGTGGACTGGAAGCAGTGAATCTTCATTGCTTTCATTTTCCAGAGGACGAAGGGATAAAAAGGGATAGATGTAAAAATTCCAAGTATATTATTTTAAAGAATGGAAGAACATATATGGAGAATTTGTATATTTATAAAGTTTTGTTCTTTAAGAGACAGTGTAACGTTTTCAAGGAAGCTTCAGCCTCTGCATTTGGAGGAAAACAAGACTGAGAACATGTTAGGAAAACACTAGCTCGGGGATGTGACACATGTTTTTCCAATTTTGTTCATGGCAGATATCACTAATAAATGATAGCACTCTTTCCTGCTGGATCTGAATGCAGCCTCAGAATCCTTCACACAGCCCCAGAATCCAACTTCAGAGTTGGCTCTTGTTTGAAAAGTCATTTTCAATCATTTGACTATTTTTTTTTCTTTTTTTTTTTTTTGTCTCTTATGTTTTCTTTTTTTTCTCTAAGATTTGTGTAGGAAGCAGTTTACTACATGAAAACTTGTATACGAATACTTTATTAACCTGATAAGTATTTGTTGGGCACCTGGTATGTACAAGACACTGTTTTAGTCACTTGAATAAAAGAGTCAGCGTTCTACTCTATGATGCTTGCATTCCACTGACAAAACTAGAAAATTTATTAAACAGATATAATTATTCCTGATGGTGATGAGATACTTCTCAGGTTTCCACGGTAGTAAGCACCTGAGTGGGCACAACTTTTAGACTGGCTTGGTGTGCCTGTATGAGGAAAAGGTATTTGAGCTAGGATACAAGTAATAAGGAACTGCTCATGTAGGAGGTCCAGGACAAGAATTCCTGGCAGAGAGAACAGCACAGGTAAATCCCTGAGGAAGGAATGGATCTGGCACATTTGAGGAAAAGAATGAAGGTCCATACTGCAGAATCAAAATGGCAAGAAGTAACCTGGAGAACTATTCAGTGAGCAAACCAGGTAGGACCTTATAGGTCATGAGAAGAAACTTAGATTGTGTTGGAAATGCAGTGGGAAGTCATTGGAGGGAGTGGAAGGAGTCAATTTGATTAATTAGAGAGATGACATAACCTGGTTTACATTTTTTTAAGTCCATTTCCAATTTGCCTTAAGAAATTGGAAAAAAGGGCAGCAAGCTGCCTTTTTTTTCTAAACGGGAAATGGGTTTAAGACCATCTGGCTGATTTGGGAAGATTGGATTGCGAAGAGGGGAGGAAGCAAAGAGGGTGGTTAGATGGCTATCCAGCCATTCAGAGACAGTTGATAGTGAATTGGAATGAAAGGAGTAATTTAGAGAAAGAGGAATGGATAGAGTTGGAGAAGTTTTGGAACAGTACTTTCTGATCAGTAGGAAAGGAGAAGTTAGTACTACTGGCTGTATTTCAGCTAGATTTAAAATTTATCCTGTAATAAAGGCAACATGAGTTGAATAAACATTCCTTCGAGGATTTTTTTCATCATGTTTACTTGTGAACCCATCACATTCAGTTACCCTTATCTTTACCTCTGTTGAAAAACACCACCTGAAGAAATGAAGCTTTCTCTCAGAGAAATAAATGTAAGTACTGGCTTGTGTTGTTTCTTTTCTTGGACCCTTGTTAATCTTACTCCCTCCCCGTTATCTGCTTCATTTCTAGGCATACTTACCCCATACCTTCTGGATCACCTTATTGGATGCTTTTTATCAAAGCCTGGTCTGCTTCTTTGTGCCTTATTTTGTGAGTCTTTGTTCACTCAGTATATTTGTTATTAATGAATCAATGATGCTTCTTTGTACTATGCCACCAATATCAGCATAAAGGAGGGCAGATTGCTCATATAATCAAGTTGATTATAAACTGACTAAAGTATAATCTTCCCAAAAATATATGTTAGGTAATGGATTAAATTTAGATAGACATACCTAGTTTGAGTCCTCTTAGGCTTCTTGTTAACCCTGTACTGCTTAAAAATTTTTATCAATGACTTGAACAAAATTGGATGTCTGGCTATATAATTAGATTAGTCAAAAATCAGACAGGCTGGGTACAGTGGCTCACACCTGTAATCTCAGCATTTTGGGAGGCCAAGGCAGGTGGATTGCTTGAGTTGAGGAGTTTGAAACCATCCTGTGCAACGCAGTGAGGCCACCGTCTCTACAAAAAATTTAAAAATTAGGTGAGTGTAGTGGTGTGGACCTGTGGCCCCAGCTATTTGGGAGGCTGAGGTTGGAGGATCGCTTGAGCCCAGGAGGTCTAGGCTGCAGTGAACTCAGTGAACTGTGATCGTGCCACTGCACTCCAGCCTAGATAACAGACTGAGACCCTGTCTAAAAAAAATCAGAGAGGAAATGCCAGAATATGACAGCTTTTATTAGTGAGTGCTGGGCTAATTCTACTTGAATGATATTCAGAGCATTAAATTTAAGATTCTATAAGTAGTGTCTCTAAAACTATAAAATCTGTTTTACAGGTAAAGAATGGAAGAAATGTAACAAAGCAAAGAATGTATAAACTTTAATTTTAAAAAATTTAGGCTAACACCAAGCACAAAGCAGCATTGTATAGCTGCTCATCCACATATACCCCTCTCCTAAAGAAAACACCTCTATCATGGGTGATGTTAATAGAAGCACAGTGTTAAGAATGAAAAAGATTATCATTTCTAAATTAACAATTTTTATTCTTTATTCAAATAAAATCATTTGAATTAGCCTTGCTAGAGTTTTCTGGCTATACTGCACTTCAGGAGAAATATAAACAAGGCAGTCTGAAGTATATTCAGAAGAGAATGAAGATGATGGTGAAACATGAGAAAATTGTGTCATTAGAGGAATAGTTTAAGGACTTGAAGACATATAGGAAAGGAGGGTATATTTTCCTCGGAAAGATAGTCATAATAGCTGCCTCAAAGATTTGTAGCTCTGTTAAATAGAACAAATTTCTCTATACCTTAAAAAGCTAGCAGTGTAGTAAAAGGTTCCAGGAGGATCAATTATAATTCAGAATAAAGAGGAATTCCAGTTGAAAAAAATTGAAGATTAGATGCCCTGTCTGGGAGAGAGTCAGTCTCTTACTTGTGAAAATGTTCAAGTTTATTTCAAATGGCCAGTTCATAGGGACCTTGTAGAAGGGACTCAAGCCTTGGTTGAATTGTAGATAAAGTGATGTTACCCACACCAAGTTGCACAACTATCCAGGATCATCTAATGTCCTCTCTTTCTAGACCTACCAGGGCTCAGATATTGACATCTTTGCATTTGGAAACCCCCTGAACACAGCTGCTCTGTTCATCATTCTCCTCCATCTGATCATTGAAAGCAAGAGTTTGGTGAGTGGTTTTCTCGCCTCTGAAGTAGCCTAAAATCTTTTATGCTTGGGGATATGTCTTCTATTAGCAGTGACCCTGAAGATAAGTGGTAATGAGAAGAGTAATGAATCTATGGGAGAAGGGTGATCACAGCTACTCTGGGTGATCACTGAATGCCATTATGCCGAGATTGATGTGTAGCTGGGGAAAGTGGAAAACACCTGCCTTGCTCCCTTTGGTAGTATCAGTGGTGGAGGGTTCATGGAGATGTGAGACAGACTGGAGGGATACTTAACCTTCATTCTTCAAGACCAAGCTGATTACTTTCAGTGAAAATGGAAAAAAGGTGTTGTATCATAATCCTGGTACAGTGACTTTAGGGATGATTTTATGCCTTCCTCATAATAAAAAAAAAAAAAATCTTTTTTTGGCTCCCCTTTGGGTAAAACCCTTCAGTGGTTTCCCATTGTACTTGGAATAAAATATGAAAGCCCTAAGATGGTGCGGTGATGCTGTACTTCTCTCTCCAACCTCATTTCCACATATTCATGGGCTGGAACCATCTTATCCCTCTTTCAGTTTCTTCAATACATTGAACTGATTACCACGTCAGGATCTTGGCACTTAATTTATCTTTTAATGGAGGTAATTTTCATTCCCTCTTGCATCCCTGCACTTTACCCAACTTAAATGTGATTTAGATTTCATCAAAAATATAATTTCCCCCATAGCCTTTCCCTAACCACCCATTCTCTGATACCATTCTCTTTCTTTTACTCATAACTCTAATCATAATGTATAATTATTTATTTAATTATGTGATTATCTGAGGCCAAGTGGAGTAACTCACACCTGCAATTCCAGAGCTTTGGGAGGCTGAGGAGGGAGGATCACATGAAGCTAAGAATTCAAGACCAGCCTAGGCAACATAGTGAGACCCTGTCTCCATAAAAAATAACAAAACTAACTGTGTGTCATGGCACATGCCAGCAGTCTTAGCTACTTGGGAGACTGAGGAGGAGGCTCACTTGAGCCCAACAGTGAGCTCTGCAGTAAGCTATGATCATGCCACTGCACTCCAGCTTGGGAAACAGAGAGAAACCCTGTCTCTAAAAAAAAAAAAAAAAAAAAAAAATGTGATTACCTTATTCATGTTTATCTTCCACATTAGACTATGCTCTCTGTGAGGGCAGGGTTCATACCTATTTTGTTCACCACTGCATACAGTGTTAAGGACAAGACTGGCACACAGCAGGTGCTCAAAAAATATTTGAATGGATAAATAAATGATTAAATATTCAGTTTTGGGGTTATGTTTACCATCCTGATAATATATGAATTTTAAATAGGAAATAGCTGAATAAGGTTATAGTTTAAAATATATGCAGTTATATTACAAAATTATTTATAACAATTTCTAAAGTAGGGCTGATTATTTTGGACATTATTTGCTTTGCTTATAATCTATAACAAAATCTTACAAGCTAAAATGTAGTAAAAGGTTAATATCTGCAAATACCAGATGGGTAGAGTAAAGGAAATTCTAGAACTGAAATATTTGGGATTGTTTTTATACCTATTCAATTTTTAAGCCATTGCATTGGTACTTTTGGTGGCCACCTGAGAAAATGCCAAAGGTTCTGACATTTATTAGTGTTCCAGAGGATTTAACACATAAAGTGTATCAGTTTGGATTCACTGATTATGAGCAACATCATCTGAATAACCTGAGCAAATAGAAAAATTATTTTAAAAATATAATGAAGAACCATGATAGAACAAAATAAAGAAAAGCAAAAATATCTGAGAAACCAGAGTGACTCTGGAGATGTACAGAGCAAAAACTAATGGACAGACTTGTCAGGATGGTCCTCTGGTCTGAACTGGCTCCATTCATTTTCTTTCTGCTCTTGCCCCATTGTGCTCCAAGTCTATTATATTGTGATAGAATCCTATTTCCCTAGCTTCAGTCACAGGCTTTGACTATGGGAGGAATATCTTGCCGAGGCTGCACACAATGTTGGGTGTCCTCACCAAGAAGGGGAGTGAAAGCTAGAGTCAAAGATAAACAGAGACTGCTGTTGAAAGGATGCATCATTCAAGAATTGTTTCTTATGCTTGAGGATGCATGGCTAGAAATCCTGGCCCTGCAGATCTCTTGTCAATAAAAGTCAGCCATTCTGAAAGTATCAAACTCTTTCCCTTCATGCTCTTATTCACCATCTCATTGCCACCTCCCACTTCCCTTGTTGGTTTTTACCCAGTATTCTTTGACTTTCACTTCTTTGTATCAATTCACTTAAATGTATAAACTCTATGAAGTCTCTATCTCACTTGCCAAAAGCATGTTTTTGTTGTTGTTGTTGTTGTTGTTGTTGAGAGGGAGTCTTGCTCTATCGCCCAGGCTGGAGTGCAGTGGTGTGATCTGGGCTCACTGCAAGCTCCACCTCCTGGGTTCATGCTATTCTCCTGCCTCAGATTCCCGAGTAGCTGGGACTACAGGTGCCCGCTCCGACGCCTGGCTAATTTTGTTTTTGCATTTTTAGTAGAGACGGGATTTCACCATGTTAGCTAGGATGGTCTCAATCGCCTGACCTCGTGATCCACCCGTCTCAGCCTCCCAAAGTGCTGAGATTACAGGCGTGAGCCACTGCGCCTGGCCAAAGCATGTTGTAAGAGATAAAAAATTGGAGCAATATGGCTCAAATAGAAGGAAAGACATTTGAGAAAGAAAAAAAAAAAGGAATTACTGTTTTAGCAGCATAAAGATCTTAATCCAGGAGTTAGCTAACATTTTTCTAGTTGTTTGTACATTTTATTAAAAAATACGCAGTCTGTGTGACTCTTGTGAAGATATCTGCCATGGGGAAATACCTTGCAAGATTAGGAGAGAAAAGAAGAAAATCTAACTTATTTGAAAATTATAGCCCTAGAAAATAAAAGAGATTAATAAAAGCAGTATTTCCCTAAAAAGCATGATATGTGCTAGCAATAGTACACACCATGATTTTAGGTAATACTGCATACTGCACTAAATAACACTAAATACTACATACTTCTGATTATATCAAAGAGATATCTCATTTGATGCTATTATGTTTTATCACAGTAATTCTTGCTAATTTCTCTTTATAATAAAGATTAATCAAACCCCAGACTCAGCTCTTTTATAACAGAGAATGTTAATATTATGAAGTTGGTGCCAAAAAAACGCAATTATTTTTGCACCGACCTCATACATTTAAAGTAGGCATACACTTTTCTTCATTTTTTAATTTAAATTTCTTTTTTATTTCTAAAATTTTTGCGGGTGCATAGTAGCTGTATATATTTATGATGTACATGAGATATTTTGATACAGGGATGCAATGTGAAATAAGCACATCATGGAGAATGGGATATCCATCCCTTCAAGAATTTATCCTTTGAGTTACAAACAATCCAAATGGATCCTTTATTTTAAAATATACAATTATTATTGACTATAGTCATCCCATTATGCTATCAAATAGTGGGTCTTAGTCATCCTTTCTATTTTTCTTTTGTACCCATTAACCATCCCCACCTCCCCTGATACCTCCACTACCCTTCCCAGGCTCTGATAACCATCCTTCTACTCTCTATGTCCCTGAGTTCAATTGATTTGATTTTTAGATCCCACAAATAAGTGAGAACATGCAGTATTTGTCTTTCTGTGCCTGCCTTATTTCATTTAACGTAATGACCTCTAGTTCCATCCATGTTGTTGTAAGTGATAGAATCTCATTCTTTTTTACGGCTGAATAGTACTCCATCATGTAGATATACCACAGTTTCTTTATCCATTCATCTGTTGATGAACACTTAGGTTGCTTCCAAATCTTGGCTATTATAAACAGTGCTGCAGCAAACATAGGAGTGCAGATATCTCTTTGATATACTGATTTCCTTTCTTTTGGGTGTACAACCAGCAGTGGGATTGCTGGATCATACAGTAGCTCAATTTTTAGTTTTTTGAGGAACCTCCAAACTGTTCTCCATAGTGGTTGTACTAATTTACATTCCCATCAACAATGTACAGGGGTTCCCTTGTCTCCACATCCTAACCAGTGTCTGTGGGATGATATCTCATTGTACTTTTCTTTCTAGATAAAGTTACTTAATTAGTGAGCCAATGTTAAGAAAACTCATATTGCAAGATATACATGAATATGAAAGTAGCTAGGCTGTGGTATGACACGCAGACATTTATTTCTTGCTCATATAAAGTTGGCTGATAGTCCAGACAGCTCTAGAAGCAACTGTCCTCTGAGAGAACTTCTTGGTCAGTATGGAAGGAAGGAGACAGCATGGAAAACTGCAGACCAGCTCTTACATGCTTCTAACCTGAAAGTTTTACATACCCCTTGTAATCACATTTTATTAGTCAAAGCAAGACATATGGCCATGCTTAATTTCAAGGGAGTGTGGAAATATCATCCATCTGAATGCTTACTCAGGGAGCAGAATGACAGTATTCATGAGCAACAGTACTGTCTAACACCTATTTGAATGGCTTAAGTTTGAGGTTCACTGGGTTAAGGTATTACATTAACAAGGAAACAGACCAATGAGTAACTATATGAAAAAAATTAAGGAGAAAATCCAGACACCTCTTGGTGCATGGATAGTATAGAATAAACTAGTCAACAGAATTCCCTTTTGGCATTTGAGTTAGTTTTACAGAATTCAAACAGTGAGGTAACTCATTCACAAAAGATACTCCCATCTCTCTGATATCTTATATTTTGTTTGTTAAGGTTTGTTACACCATTCATCCAGTGCTTAGATGTGTTGTCTCTTTAATGGAGCAGATTTGTCCAGGTGGCAATACCGTATCAGTGAGAGAGCATTCATTTCCTCTGTTCGTCTTGTCTTACAGACTTGGATTCACATGCTGGTCATCACTGGTAGCATCTTGTCTTATTTTTTATTTGCCATAGTTTTTGGAGCCATGTGTGTAACTTGCAACCCACCATCCAACCCCTACTGGATTATGCAGGAGCACATGCTGGATCCAGTATTCTATTTAGTTTGTATCCTCACAACGTGCATTGCTCTTCTGCCCAGGTATGGTATTTATTTTATCATTGAGAGAATAAATGGAATCATAGGCTAGGAATCCTTCAAGTAACTACTAAGAATGGTTGGCAGGCCATCCTGTTTAGTAGTGAGAAAGTCAATTTGTGTCCTAGTTAAAATATTGGTTTTAACTGTTTTATCAGAGAACATAAGTGGCTTAAGCAAACCGAGAGATTGATTTCTCTCTCATGAAAAAGTTTATCTGGTTGACAGTTTACAGGGATAGGGTAGCTTTGCTTCACAGAATTATCTAAGGACCTAGATCCTTTCCTCTATCTTTTTACTTTGCTATCTCCCAATGGTCAGCCCCTTGTCTGGGTCCATTTCGTGCTGCCACAGTGGAATACCACAGGTAACTTATAAACAGAAATTTATTGGTTCACAGTTTTGGAGGCTGAAAAGTCTAACGTCAGGCCACCAGAAGATTTGATGATTCCGATTCCAAGATGGCACCTTGAACACTGCACCTTCAGATGGTGGAAGGGCAAAGAGGCAAAAGGGGATCGAACTCGCCCTTTTATAATGGCATTAATCTCACTCATGAGGGCTCTGCCTTATCACCTCTTAAAGGTCCTATCTCTTAATATTGTAAAAACAGCCGCTAAATTTCAACATGAGTTTTGGAGGGAATTCCAACAATAGCAGCCCTCATCTGCATGACTGAAGATGACTCCTCAGCTGATCCCCAACCCTGCTTGCCCCTGTATACAGGAATGGGAAAGTAGAGGGCAAGCAGCTTTGTTTTTGTATTTTTGTTTGTTTGTTTGTTTGTTTTTCTTGTAGTGGCATGAACCTACATATGTACATTGTAACTAAGTGGCTAAAATCTTGGAGTTTCTAAAAGGAAGAAAGGGAGAATGGGTATTGAGGGACAAGTAGCAATCTCTACTACAGTCTGTAAACACTGAACACTTTTCAACTTTCCTCCCTTATCTGAGTTCAGTTATTCCCCCAATTCTAGTTTAATCTGATTTATAATATTGTATGGGATGGAAATGACTAAGAAGAATACATGGGTTTTTAATATATAGATAGATTCTTGGAACTCAGAACTCATTGTCTCTGCAGTTTCACAACATCTGTTTAGCTGAAAAGATTACAACAAATAGTTGTTCTCCTTTTTTTTTTTTTTTTTTTTTTTTTAATACTTAGCAAAATGATGACAGCCTTTATTTCTGATAATAATTACAAGTGAAGTTATATCATATAATATATGTGTAGTTTTGTATGTCTAGTACTAGAGTTTCTTCATAAACCAGAAAAAATATTAGTCTATATCTTCCTTGATAATGATTTTAGGAGAAAGCTAAGAAGGTAATGAATTCAAAAATATTTAATATTAATGTGTAAATTTTAGGTGACAGAAGGACAAATATATAAAAATTGGAGGATCTTTGTGCAGGAAATGATCTTTATGCTAGAGATAACATAAAATCCATGATGCAAGCATAGGTAAAAATTTAAAGGAACTTTTACTTTCTTCAAATTTCTTCAAATATGAAGAAGATAATTCTGTAATTTTTAGTCTTTCCAGAGAAAATCAGCATGCAGGTAAGGGTATGATTAAATTATTTTTGTTCATGCAGATTATATGAATAAATAGCATATCTTTGGTATCAAAGCACAATAGTTTCCATGGACACCAGATTTAATGACTAGGTAGGAAAATTATGTTCCCAAATCCATAAGTTACATTTCTAATAGAGTTCTGACTGATACTTCAATTTATAAATTTCTCTTATTTAGTTTTTTTTAAAGCCATAAATATTTGGGGAAGGTTTTTTACCGACGTATTTTAATTGTGTGTTTTAAAATTACATGTGTGCTACATGTCTATGTGTGACATGTCTATATGTGTGAATAAAACATATTATTAGTTATTAGATGGTTGGACTTTTCAACATATCACTGAAATAGGCACTGAAGCCATAAAATTAGTATTTCGTACTAAAATCAATATGTGGTTTAAAAAATAATATTGGTACATAGCTTCTCTTCTTATATTAATTCAAAATTCCTTCACTCTTAAAAAAAATTTACAGTTCTAAATCAACACATTCAATTAAGTATGAGGATATAATCTGATATTTAATTATATTACTTTCTAAAATATAAATAAAATATGAGTTTGTTAGAGTTAATATTTAAATATAATGAAAACAAAATATTTATTTAGTTATTTAGTAATTTTTAGTTAAATGATACTTCAACATCAAATTGAACTATTTTTATATGAGGTGGAAAAAAACTCAAGACTTGACAAGGTTGTGTGCTTTGTCCAAAGTGAACAAATAAAAATTGATTTAATTTGATCTCATTAATTTTGTAAGTGAACCTTTTTTTTTTTTTTTTTTTTTTTTTTAATTTCATAAATGAGAGTCATAGTGGTGAGTTCATGTTATTCTATAACAGCGTCAACAAACTGTGGCAAACAGGCCAAATTTGGCCTACTGTCTGATTTTGTAAATAAAACCATACTCACTTACATATGATCTATGCCTTCTTTTGCAATACAACAGCAGAACTGAATAGTTCCAACAAAGTTTGTCTGGCTTGCAATGCCTAAAATATTACTATCCAACCCTTTACAGAAAGAGTTTGCCCGCTCTAATCTGTAACTGTATCATACGGCACAACGGACACAATCCTTTGTTGCTGATGAATGTCTCTTCTAGAAATGCATAAGAAAACCCATCTGAGTTACTCAGTGGTACTTATATATAACAATATCACTGTGAAACTAAGATACATCTGTAGTGCTCATTGCTATTGCCAGCTTCCAGATTAAAAACTGACAAGACGAACTTATAGAATTTCTGAAAAAACAATTACTTTAAGGTTTTGGCTTTAAAAATTCTGGGCCTTTAACAGTATAGTTCTAGTATTTTTGAGGTATACTTAAAAAATGACTCCCTAAAAGATTTCCATGTCCTAATCTCTGTAACCTGTAAATTTAATCTTATGTGGCAAGAAAAGAACTTTGCATAAATGATTACATTATGGATCTTGAGACAAAGAGATTACTCTGAATTATCCAGGTGGATCCTAAATGTAACCACAAGTGTCCTTATAAGAAAAGAGGCAGAGGGAGATTTGACACAGAAGAGGAGAAGGCACTATGCCTATGGGATCATGGATTCCTTAGCCACAAGCCAAGAAATGTCATAAGCCACCAGAAGCTGGAGGAGGCAAGGAATAGATGCTCTTCTAGAGGGTCCAGAGGGAGCACGCCCTTTCCAATACCCTGATTTTGGCCCAGTGAAGCTAATTTCATATTTTTTGCCTTGAAAACATTGAGAGAATGATTTTTGTAATTCTAAGCTACCAAGTTTGTAATAATGTGGTATAGCAGTCATAGGAAACTAATACAGATTTGGGTACCCAGAATAGGTTTCTGCTATAACAAATGCAGAAACCTATGGAAGTGGCTTTGAAATTGGATAATGGGCAGAGGTGGGGAGAATTTTGAGGCACATAATAGCAAAATCCTGTTAGACTTCCTTACCCAGGCTCTTGGTAGAAATATGGACATTAAAGTTGTAATCAGTGATCTTGATAGCTACATTTACTTATTAGTTCCAATATTTTATTTTAGATTTTCTACATATACAGTAATGCCATTAGCAAATAATGACCATTGTGTTTCTTTCTTTCCAATATGTAAGCACTTGATTTTTCTTATTGACCTGGCTGGGGAAACTTGTCTTGTTTCTGATCCCAGAAGGAAAGGTTTCCATATTTCCCTATTAATTATGATGTTTTATATAGAATTTTATGACTATACCATTAACCAGATTAAAGAAGTTCCATTCTATTCCTTATTTTCACATTTAAAAAAATATAAATTTTTGTATTAATTGAGATAAGATTTTCTTTTTTTATACTGTTAGTGTAGTAAATTACATTAATTGCTTTTATAATATGAAAACAATCCTGCATTACTGAAAAATTAAGTTACTGCTGGTGAGATTTCAGAAGAAAATGAAGAAGTCAGAGAAAGCCTGTATCATCAGATGTAGAGAATACATATATCATCATACACAGAAAGTTGCTAGAAATACGAATTTTCAAGTACACTGATGAGGACTCAGAAGAAAATGAGGAACATGCTTTGGGAATTTGAGGGAAATGGATCTTTCGAATACTGGCAGGAAAATTAGCTAACTTGTGTTCTACAGTAATATAGAAAGCAGAATTTGTAAGCAGTGAAGTTGGATATTTGACTGAGGAGGTTTCTAAGCAAAGTATTGAAGGTGTGTCCTGATTTACTGCTTATAGTACAATGTGAGAGGAAAGATACTGAAGGGAAAACTGCTAAGCCACAAGGAACTTGGTTTAGGAAATTCTCAGGCTATCCAGATTGCAAAAGTTGCTAAAGTTAGGAGATTGACTGTTAGGAGTATGCTCTGGAGAGAAGTTTGAGAGCATAGCTGGACAACCTTTCTGCTAGTGCTGAAGAGATTAGTTATGTGATTCCTAGATCTCCTCAACCATTGTAGTAGTAACCAGAAAAAGAAATGAGGTTATACAGGAAAGATCTGTGGTGGTACCTCTTATCTAGTGGCATAAATCCCAGTGACATACATAGGAGAGTCACAAGACTTTTGAGAACATTATACCAGAAGAAACACTGCCAGTTTAGTCTAGGAAGGGACATGTTTGTGGTACTTTGTTACAATAGCCATAGGAAACTGATACAAATAGCATTTTTAACACTTACCGTGTGACAACACTCTGCCTGCTTTGTATGTATTGTCTCATTTAACCTAACATTAAGCCTATGTAGCAACTATTTATATCTCTACTTTTATAGATGTTATTTATTTTTGTTTTTTAATAAACACATGACAATTACTGTTTTCTAAGTGCTTTACAAATATTAATTTATTTAATATTGTTTTATCTCCATTTTATACTAGAGTTCAGTTACCCTCTCCCTTTATTTCAGGAGCCAAGTGGCCACCAGACCCTTTTACTTTTTTAATTGGTTAGTATTCGGGGGGTTTTCCATAATGCATTTGAGGTGAATTTAATTCTAATGATGTTTCTTGTCACCTAGGTTTGTATACAGAGTTCTTCAGGGATCCCTGTTTCCATCTCCAATTCTGAGAGCTAAGCACTTTGACAGACTAACTCCAGAGGAGAGGACTGAAGCTCTCAAGAAGTGGAGAGGGGCTGGAAAGATGAATCAAGTGACATCAAACTATGCTAACCAATCAGCTGGCAAGTCAGGAAGAAGACCCAAGCCTGGCCCTTCTACTGTATTTGCAATGAAGTCAGCAACTTCCTGTGCTATTGAGCAAGGAAACTTATCTCTGTGTGAAACTGCTTTAGATCAAGGCTACTCTGAAACTAAGGCCTTTGAGATGGCTGGACCCTGCAAAGATTATGAAAGCTAGACACCCTCCCTGGAGTTGCAAGTATTCTTTCAAGGTTGGAAGAGGGATTTTGAAGAGATATCTCTCCAAGCAAGAATGACTAGTTTTTCCATAAGGGACATGAGCATTTTACTAGGCTTGGAAGAGCTGACATGATGACCATTATTGTATGTTTGTATATACATTTGTAATAGAGGGCTAGAGTTTGACCTAGACAGAGTTTAAGGAAGTGAAATATTTAATTCAGAACCAAATGCTTTTGTAAAACTTTTTGGATTTTGTAAAAGCATTTTCATTCTCTTAGAAATTCAAATATTTTCAAGGGGAGTCATTTGAGATATATTTATTTTACTAGGAGATCTTATATTCTACAGAAATGCTTTAAATGGTCAGGCTCCAATCTGAATTTTTTTATTAAGAAAAAAGTAGTTTTTAATGAATTGGTTAGGACTCAGAGGAAATACGGAAAACACGTAGATGGTTAATTTACAGGTAAAAATCCCAAGAGCCTTTTAAACAACAAGGTACCTAAAATAGGGTATAATTATACTGCTTAAAATACAATTAGTGTCTATGAATAGCTTTTTATTTTCTGTGGGAAGATGCTTTAGGTCTTCTGACTGAAGATGTAGGCATATCTCTCTGCTCATTTCAGTGTTTTTCTGAGGTGGAGCCTTCATTGGAAAGGGGAAAGAGGGATTCTAGGGTTTCATCAGGGACCAGGAATGCATTCCTCTCTCAGGTTCCAATCAAGAGAAGACCTTTTATGAGATCTGCTTCTGTATAGATGTTGTCAGTTAGGAAACTGAAGCCATAGATCAGGCAGACAAACAGCCCATTGGGCAATTTCCTGTATTTTAAAACTGACAATAGCCTGATTGAAGTGATACAATCAATTTCAAAACAATCTTCCAGAGGCCACTTGAAGGTTCATAGTTTTTACAATACCCTGAGACTTTTCAGGTGTTGGAGCCTCTAAAATATGAGATATAAACTGAAACTAATACAGGTTGTTCTCTGGAGGTTTCTATGAGGTTCTTAGAAAAATTTGGTTTTAAAATACATTTGAGGACAGGAATGTCTATAGCAAGTTTACTGCTATTGCAAATCATGTATGCTGGCTTTAGTTGTAACAAACAGACTACTTTATGCTAAGTAAGGCCAGGTGCTACTATAAAATCATATATTCCTGTTGAAGTTCTTTTGAAATCCTTTCTCTATTTATTATATTTGAAAGTTGTCAGCCACCAATCATCCAGAATTTCCTTCCTGAATCTCCATGCTCATATGCAACGTCTACATCAAGGTCTTCTTAATGACTGTTATTCTCAGGGTTTAGTTTTCTACCTTCTGCCTACTATTTTGGTCTAACATTTTTGTAGCCTTCTGTTTTTCTTGCAAATAGTCTTTTACATAAGCTGATTTCTAGAACTTTCAAAATCTCACATAGTTAATGGAAGTTGCTTTCTGCTTTCTTATGACTGTTTTTATAAATAAACTATTTCATAAATAATGTATACTGAAAAATCATCATCACTCTTATAAACATTTGCCAAATCCAACTGTAATTAGTACCAGAACTTAGAAGGAAAGTCACAAAGCATGCCTTTTACCAGAATATTGCTTTTGCCTTATATGGAAAATCACTGATGTCATATCATTTATTATCCTCGCAGCAGTTGGCATTCATTCCCTGAGATCGTCGTCTCCTGATAAACAATAATTTAGAGGTATGTTCACTTGTAAATAAAAAGGTTAGCATCAAAGAATGAGCCAAAAACACTAAGGAAAAAGATCAATTTTCAGAATTGAATTATCTGTACATATGAATAGAGGAAAATACTGAGTGCTAATGTGATAGGGTCACAATCTTGTATCCACAATTCCAAAACCTCCAAACCTCTGAAAACTGAAATATTTTTATAAATTAGGCCTAAATTCTATGCCCTGAACAAATGTAAAGCTATTTATGTACTTAATGTAATCATTCATATACTTTGCTACAAATATATTATTTCATTACTGAGTGCTAAACTGTATTTCCTTTTAAAATTTGGAAAATTTTGAATTCTAAAACACATTTAGACCTTAACCTAAAGAGGCTGGGATCTGTATGAAGCTTTTAAAGGGTCACGTTTACAAGTCAATAACTCTTTTACATAAAGTTACCCAAGCTGATGTGATCTGGTGTCCAGTGTACTTCACCAAATTTGGGGGGGACCAAGTATTATATCATTGCTGTCAGTAGATAAGAAAATTGATTAATAGTATACATTTTGGGATATAATCTTATACAAAGGATTTATAAAATAATTGTATTGGGTTCCCAAAATGTACTCTAGACATTAAAGATCTGTGTGCCCTTACCAGGACTAAAGTTCCCACTGGACACTCAATGGGTACTGTGAGACTATTAGCAACCTCTAATTTCAGACCAGTCAAGGAGCCACTGATCCTCTAAAATGAAAGAGCATGAACCTGTGAGAGTGAGATATAAGGGAGGTGAACTGTGATTGGTAAACAGGCTGCCAGCATGCTGTTAGAGAGACAGAAACAATTACTTAGAACTTGCCACCCATATCCATAAAAAAAAGGTGATTAGACCATTTTATTTGTATTAAGAATTATTTAAAATAAGTATAATATGTGTATTTCACTGAGCCTAAGTTGAGCAAGGCTAAAAGTTGATACATTAAATATGTACCTACAACTATAACAAAACTGACAAATGTTCTTGAACTTTCACAAAATTGTGACCACAATTCAGTTGCTAGATTTCACACTCCCCTTAGGTTTATACAAACTGCAGGACAGGAAATGAATAATATAGAAATTGCTAAAACAACTTTTTGAATTTCAAATATGTTTACACATAGAAAAGATACAAAAAGACATGTATAAAATTGCACGTAGTATCTATTTGGAATGCTGAGGCAGTCCAGGTTGCTGGTGGAGGTTAGTAGGGAATCCTAGTTGTTTAAAAGGCAAAATGGATGCCTAATTAAATTAAGTATATACGAAGATTTGTGTTTTAAAGCTTTTTAGTGGGGAAAAATACTTTTTACCACTAATTGCTTCAGAAATTGAGTTGTGTAAAGTGGCCTAGAGCTAAAAGTCATTTCTAAAATTTTAATTACCGAGAAGAAACGAGATATTAAACATCTTTTGAGGAAAGTTACAAAATGTTTTACTGCATGCAAAGTTTTTCTGTGCTCTAAAATATGCTTTTTATGACCTTGTTGGTATGGATGAACACAAGAAAACTGAAAAGTAAATTTAATTAAGTGAGGGATGCAAATTAATTTTCTTTTTAAAAAATTGCATCTCTCGTCTAAATTCTCCTTTGCAAAGTTTAATATCCAGTTCTTTGCCACATAAGTAAAACAAAATATTGTCCATAAATATTGATCTAGTTGTTGCAATCTCAATCAGCCAACTGATATATCCTGAACAAACCCAGCTATGAGGAAAGTTCTATAGAGCCTCTTCTATAAAATTAGAATCTTGATATACATCCAGAATGGGGTCCTATAAAGTCAAGTGTTGATATTGATATCTAAATAACTCTGCATTCAATATGTCTTGCTACCTAAATGGATGATATTGGTCTTTTATCGCTGTCTTTCATCAGTTCTCAGAATGATGCAAACATTAGAAGGGTAATAGTAAATACTTCAAATGTGTAAATTATCTTGGCTTTTAATAAATCAAAAGCAAGTCTCCAATGTTAACACTGAAATTTACCACTATGCACTGAGCTTGAGAAACAAAAACTAGCAGAGATAGTCAGCCTAAATCTCTATGTCTTTTTTTGTGATAGGATAAAAGAGAACATTCCATAACCTGTTACTGTAGCACCTGCATGATTTTCAATCTCTCCAGAGTTGATAATTTTGTGCTGCAGTCATGCTTAGGCCTGGCAAAAGAACAAAGTCTGCTTGGCTTTGCTTTTGTAAAGTCTTTCATTGAACTTGAAATAAGAGAAAAATGAAGGTGAAAAAATAAGTTGAATAAAATTAGTCCAAAACAAACATGCAAATTTGCAGTGCACGGTTGAGCATTTCTGCCCGTGAAAAGTGCTTCTGTACAGCTCTCTGCAGGAAGCTCTTCACAGTCAAGAAGGTCATTTTCTTTTAGCGTAGCTGGCAAAAGTCTCTGATCATCCTTATAATTAGTTTAGGAGAAAAGTCTGGATGTAAATCTGTCTTTTAATCCATTCGACGAAATATGACACATTACTATAAACGCCAGGCCCCAGGACTTTGGAAAAGCAGACGGAGCCCCATGAAGTTAATCCAAATAATGTCCACTGTCCTCCAGGCTTCTCACAAACAAGAGGCCCACCGCTGTCGCCCTGCAATGAGTAGCAGTGGGAGTTAGTAACTGGCATTTCAGGGCCGTAATGTGTGTCCATGCTATCCTGAGGATACAATAAAGCTAAACCCAGATTAACCAACTTGGAAAGTTTCAACAAAGCTGACCTTGTCAGCCTGTGAAGGAATTGTGCTTTCCGCTGTAAAAATAGAACTTTCAAATAAACATCTTAAACTCTGATCATTAAAAAGGTAGAGTGGCTTGGGAAGAAATTGTATTTTTTTCCCCCAGAAAATTAAAAGACCTTTTTCAGGCATTTTCTGCACTTACAAAAATATATCATAAAGCTTTTAAAAAGTATCAGAACTAATTACCTCAAAATTGACCTCATTCTAATTTCAGCTTAACTTATGACTGTGGAAACTACCCAAAATGGAATAAAATCCCCCCCACACACAGTACTACAAACATATTCTAAAATATCTATTTTCAAGAATCTGGCTTTGTGAATGAATACATTAAGTATAACACAATTTGGGGTCCCTTACTACACTTCTTAATAGTTCTTAAGACTTTTAAATTTGGCATAGTTGAATACAAAATAGGACCACTTAAAATTATTTATAATGAATATTTCATTAATAGCCTGTATTTTATTTCATATATATAGGGATTTTCATTCATGATATTTAAGGATTCCAGTTGAATTATATTCAGTTTTTCCCCCAAATATAGTTAACAATAAAATGCTATGGCATTAGAAATAGCAATATTTGCTACATCTGAAAACAAAGGTATATTTTGCACTGCCTCGAAAAAGAAGAGCTGATACCATGGGAAAAAAAAAAAGTAAATATGTGAATTCATTGTGGAAGGTTACAAATACTCCTTGATCTACAGACTTTCAAAATTAGAAGCATATCTATGGTCTTCCTACTTGGTATTGTTGAAGAACATAGGACTAATGTTTCTCAATCTTCTTCTAAACATTTTCCACATATTAGCTCATTTAATCTTTACAAAATACCTAAGAGTTTATATTATTTATTATATCTGTTTTGGAGATGTTGAAACTGAAGCACAAGTTAAATAACTTGTTCATTGACAGAGGCTGGATTTGAATCCAAGCAGCCTGGTAACAAGACTCCAACTCTATAATTACTAGGCCACCCTGCTTCTTAGGAACATTCGTGAATATTATTGCTATGAAAGAGAAATTGGGCCTGGCACGCTGGCTCAAGCCTGTAATCGTAGCACTTTGGGAGGCTGAGGCGGGGAGATGACTTGAGGTCAGGAGTTCCAGACCAACCTGGTCAACATGGTGAAACCCTGTCTCTACTCAAAATACAAAAATTAGCCAGGTTTGGTGGTGGAAACCTGTAATCCCAGCTACTCCAGAGGCTGAGGCAGGAGAATCGCTTGAACCCAGGAGGTGGAGGTTGCAATAAGCTGAGATCACACCACTGCACTCCAACCTGAGAGACAGAGTGAAACTCCATCTTAAAAAAAAAAAAGAAGAAGAAGAAGAAGAAGAAAAAGATTAAAATTTTGATTGTGCTGTACACTTTTGTGTAAGTGATGATCTTTGAATTTGTAACTTTCCAATACCCTAAGCCAAAATCATAAGCATAGAACTTGCAAAGAGCTGAATAACTTTTTCTGCCTAAGAGCCGAATTGAATTTTTTAAAGCAAAATTTATTTGTTACATGTATATAATGCTTAGACAAAAAAGAAAAATTTCCTGGAAACGTTTCACAAACTGTTTTCACAAATTTGTTTTCACATATTTCATACACATAAGGTATTTCATTCTTGATCTCTCCTTATATAAAATAAATAAGATGCTCGCCTATTGAAGTGGAACTATGATGTCAGAGGGTGATTAAAATGGAACGTGTTTACAATGTCAGCACATTTTCACTTCCAGATCAGACATTTAATAAAATAATTATTTAGCATCTACTCTTTGAAAAGTTCTGTGCTAGTGTATAAACAAACAAACAAGCACTATTTTTGTCCCAGAGCAGCCTAAAGTCAGCTTGGGTAACAAGAATAACTTCACATGAAAGCAAAATCTAAAGGCTAGAAAGAGGAGTTCAAAGGAATGAGTGATGACATCCAGGTGGAGAGGAATAAAAAATGCCTTCCTGAGATGTAGGTTTTGATTTAGGCTTAGTGAGTCAGGTAGGCACTCCATTAAATGCAAAACATAAGGTGAAAAGCAAGCAATTAAAAATGAAAGTGAGACTACAGCTAAAGGCACAACGGATCTGGTTTGTTCTTTTGGTCCTCTTTGTAATATTGGGCTTGAAACCAACATATTTGGCTTCAGTATTGGCTTATAGATTGTCACAGACAAACTCACACTTCATTATGTCCTGTTGATATGATTAAGGAAAATAATATATGTCATATAATAGAGGTTTAAGTAGAAACATTTGCTTCTGATATAGTAAAAAGTAGGTTTTGTTTGTTTTGTTTTCTACCTGAAGCTGTGTTAGAGAATATCTGGTATGCATTTAGTATACCCACACCACTGAAATCCCACTACTAAAGAAGTTGGCAAGACCTGGTTCCTATTAGGCATCATGATAAGAACATGCCCGTGCCTGTGTCTGTGGGCCTTCAGCTCTCTGTCAAGGAATCATCTCCCTTCCCCTCCTTTAGCAATTGCCAAGAGATGATCTTGAACATGTGCCAAGAGGTGCTAGTTTTTGATAAACCTCCAGATGACATTGGAGAGAGGTAGAAATGTATTTATATTAATCATTGCTGCCAGACTGCCCGATTTCATATCCTCAATCTACCACCTTCATGCTGGCTGATTTGGGGAAAATTACTTAACCTCCTGTATTCTTGATCTGTTTAGGGAAAATAAACACACCACCATATGGGTTGATTATGATATTTAAATGAGTTATTAGAAAGCGTTTTGCAGAGAGCCCGAAACATAATAAGCACTAAACTGATAGATTTTAATATTGGTGTAATTACTATTCATTGAATGTCTAAGTATGTGCCAGATATCATATACAGATATGTGAAAGATACAGGCTTCTAAATACATTAACTTAGTTAATCTTCATGGACAGAATTAGTCCCACTTTACTCATGAGAAAGCTATCCAGAGAGGTTAGATAACTTCATCGGGTTATACTGGTCTTAATGGCAGAGATGCGCTCCAACCCAGATCTTTCAGGCTTCAAATCCTGTGCCCCACACCCACATCATGCTGCCTCCTACAACACTTTTTTTGGGCCTGGGAAGTCAAACCCAGTCCTCCTGTAGAGAAGGGAGGGATTCCTTTACCACCACCCACCTCAGCAGGATGACGTGAGGCTATGAGGCAGAAAGGAAGGTGGTCTCAGTGAAACGCCAAGGGAACTGTCTGCTCCCTCTTTCCCATGACAACTGTCTAAGCAATCACCACAGGGCCATTTTCAATACCCTGATTTTTCCATTCTAAAATGGATCATCAAAAATATAATGTATTTACATTGAGTTAATACTTAAGAGCACTGTTGTATCTTTTCTTCATTACTAAACTGTAGTGGGCAAATTACTCCAAAGCAGTAAAATAACAAAGGTGCTTCACAGCAGCATAGTATAATAACTGTCTTCCCCAGTTTTTGTTACAAGCTTATTTGAGCACTTGCACTTTTCCCTCCTTTCCTAGGAGCCAGTCCAGTATAATGTTCGATGAGTGTCTATTAAGTAAAAATAAAAAGGCACCTCTACACTGTTACGTTAATATGTTCTACAAACTCTCATGGCTATGAATCCTGAGTATCTAAAGGTTGAGTTCAGTGACATTTGAGGACATGCTGGCAATCAAGTGAGGGCCCAGACAACACCAGTGTGATGACCCCTGAGACAGAGTTAGTCCTGTCTCACACCCTGGAAGTTGGGGTGTTGATGTGTGTCTTAATGCCATCACTCCAATGACTGACAATGTCCTTTCATGCCTGCCCTGCTTCCCGGGGCAGCCAGGTGGAAGCCATGGTTGCTACTAGCTCCTCTTAGAACCTCGTTTATCCTAACCACTAAAATGGTTGAATGAGATGAACAGGAAAAATTGTTTTTCTCCTGTTGCTGACCAAGGGTGATGTTCCCCATACAGTAGATGAGACAGTAGAAGGCACCCTGAATAAAGAGGATGGGTGTAATTAGGAGAATTGTGTACCAGCTGCAGGAAAATGTGCTGTAAATAATTAAACATTTGGCAACAAACAATTTTCAAAAAATATTTCCAAAGGGCTGTACGTGATAATGAGTTTATGGGAATCCACTGAAGTTACTGTTGAAATGAATCTCCTTGGTAACCAGAAAGCAACTTACCATGCATGAATCAACTGTGCCAGACTCATAGCCAGCACATATCATCCGAGTGGTGATGGTCTTCATGTCAAAGTAGGACTGACACTGTTCCAGAGAAATAATGCGGACTTCTCCCTCTTGCAGCTTAAAAGGCACTGAATTTGAAAAAAAATAAGAAGAAGAAGAATATACATATGATGGTAAAATGACTCAAAAGTGAGGCTAGTGAGGCTAGCCAAATATGAAATGCAAATATAATATAAGTATTTTTATACCAAGAGAGGCATATTCTTTACTTGAAATGTCATTTTAAAGACACGGCTGGTTTGGAATCAGAATTTTCTAGTTAGAAGTGTTCATAGCAATTATCCAGTGAAACTCCTTTATTTTATTAACGGGGAAATCGAGGCCCAGACTGGTTAAGTAAGTTGGTTCATTCTTATCATATGCTATAACAAAAACAATAGCTACTACAAAGAAAATGAAACAATCAAGCCAGAGCTCTGCTGGCTGCCAGATAGGAGGAGGCTGCCAGTTCAGCGTCAACTCAGCATGATAGTCCTGCTCTGCTAAAATAGAGAAAACCTGTTCATTCTAACAGAGAAGGGTTGTCCTATTCTTGATGAAAAGAATGTGTCTCAATATGTGCCCCAGCAGCCATTACTTGAGGTAAGAACCTCTAATCCTAGAGGATATGACAGAGAGATGTTGAAAAGCTCAAAGCCATCCCTTGGTATTGACAGAGAGAATATGTGAATTCCATCTTGCTTGAAAGTTCTTGAAGAACGACAATGGATTTCTTGCAGCAAGAGAGCGTGAATCTTTCACTGTTTAGCCATTCTGCAAAATTATACACACTGTTCTTCTTTGAAACAGTGATGGTGAAGCATCACTGGATACCTTATAGGAAGAAAGAGCCATTTTTAGGAAAATCAATGTGATGCAGGCAGTGGATGTTTCATAGGTTGTCTAAAGAATAAGAAAAATAGCTAACATTTATTGGGCACTAGTGGGTCTCATTGTCTTTAATCTTTACAACACTCTGGTGAGTTAGGCAGTTGCTATTTTTTTTTTTTCCATTTTATAGTAAGCTTGAAAGTTGTATAGTCAGATCAACCAGGTCTTTCTTACTGAATTCAGCAGAATTTTGCTTTTTTTTCAGACAGGGTCTCATTCTGTCACCCAGGCAGTGATGAGATCTTGGCTCACTGGAGCCTCCACCTTCCAGGCTCAAGAAATCCTCCCGCCTCAGCCTCCCAAGTAGCTGGGACTACAGGCACACACCACAATGCCAAGCTAATTTTTTTTTTGTACAAACAGTTTCACCATGTTTCCCAGGCTGGTCTCGAACTCCTGGGCTCAATTTATGCTATACTACATGTGTGGAGTGTGCATTATGTTGCAGTATCGCTCTGAGTTCAATATGGATATTGTCAGAGGATTGTTACATGTGAGTTTTTTTTGAAAAAGTCATTGACTTCTGCCTATTGAATTTCCTTTCCATTCTGTAATTGATGAAACAATGTAACTCAAAACTTATCTGACTAAATTTTAAGAAAAAAATTCTTTCAAATATACAATTTCTAAGGCCATAACAGAATGCCTATATACATTATCATTCTTGAAAGCCATGGCATTATACTTGATATGGGCAGAGTAGGCTGTACTTAGAATTTTTTTTGTTTGTTTGCTTGTTTGTTTTTTTAAGTCTCAGGTGGCTGGATCACCTGCTGTCAGGAGTTTGAGACTAGCTTGGCCAACATGGCAAAACCTCGTCTCTACTAAAAAAAAAAAAAAAAAAAAAAAATTAGCCAGGCATCATGTCGCATGCCTGTAATCCCAGTTACTTGGGAGGCTGAGGCAGGAGAATCACTTGAAACTGGGAGGTAGAGGTTGCAGTGAGCCAAGATCGTGCCACTGCATTCCAGCCTGGGCGACAGAGCGAGACTTCGTCTCAAAAACAAACAAACAATTATTATTCTAAATTAGGTCAAACTGAATGAGAGAATCCATTGTAGGGGCTGAGAGTAAGTACATAGTACACATTTTTAATTTCCACATGTTTTATATGTTTAAGTCATCTACACAGCCAAACTATTTTAATCAATTTAAATAGTCAAATAGCAAATCAATATGATTTCTTGAAGGACTTAAAGGTTGTACTACACATGTAATACACATAAGACCAAATCATAACATAAAATTGGAGATATGACCATGCAGCTTGACTGCAGATTCCCTGTGACTGTCTCTAACATTGGGCTATCTTCAGGCAGTTAGAGACAGTCCAAAGCACAGTTGTGGCAGGTCTCCTCCTGCCACAAGGAAGCTCCAAAACATTTATAGTAGCTCCCTGGAGAGAGATTCTGAGGTGTGGAGTGGGATTTTTGGAGACTGCATTTGAGCTTGACCATTTTAAATGCCATGGTTCATTATTAATGTCTATCTATGATTCGCACAGCAAATGAAGTGTGATACATCGCTGAGTATTTACCATTTGTGGCTATCTTTTTGTAAGAGAAAATGGGAAATTATGGCCAAAAGCAACCTAGTTTTTGGTTCTAGGTACTGGGTCTCATTCTGTCACCCAGGCAGTGGTGAGATCTCGGCTCACTGCAGACTCCACCTTGCAGGCTCAAGAAATCCTCCCACCTCAGCCTCCCAACTGAGGAACACAGTGTTTCTCAGGCTCCTGAAGATCCTGGCTGATATGGTTTGGCTGTGTTCCCACCCAAATCTCATCTTGAATTGTAGTTCCCATAATCTCTATGTGTAATGGGAGGGATCTGGTGGGAGATAATTGAAACATGGGGGACAGTTACCCTCTTGATAGTGAGTTCTCACGAGGTCTGATGGTTTTATAAGGGGCTTTTCCCCCTTTTGCTTGGTACTTCCCCTGGCTGCTGCCATGTGAAGAAGGACATGTTTGCTTCCCCTTCCACCATGACTGTAAGTTTCCTGAGGCCTCCCCAGCCCTGCAGAACTGTGACTCAATTAAACCTCTTTCCTTTATAAATTACCCAATCTCAGGTATGTGCTTATAGCAACATGAGAATGGACTAATACACTGGCTTACTTTTATTGCCCATGTGGCCCCAGCCTGTGATATAGCAGTATGTATCAGGCTCTAGCCACTGCTCCGGGCTGGGCAAGCAGACAGGCCGGACGTAGCCAGTCTCACTGATGTCTTCATTTAGCTCAATGATGCTGATGTCATAGTCCACCACTGCTCGACTGTAGCGGGGATGCAGGATGATGGTCTTCACAAAGCGTGTCTGCATGAACACTGATGGATGGTCTAGATTGTTGATGCCAAGCACCACTTTCCAAACTGCAGCATTCTCTCTCCTAAAATTATAATTCAAGAGCTATTGGCATCTTAAACTCTAGTTTATCATGTGAAATTCACATGTAATTTTAAATTAAAATTAAAACATTTTATTTATGTAAATAATGGCCATTTTCATGCCCCCTTCTCAATGTATTCATGTAAGTGGCATTTATATAATAGCCTGAGTGGTTAGTAAATAAGTATTATTGTTGCAGAAAGCTTAGCTCATGATTCCTGAATGGGGCTAGTCTTTAACGTAAAACTTCTTCAGTTTTAAAGGTAAGCAGAGTTAGTTACTTGCTTCACAGAATGAGCAAGATAATGAAAAGCTATGTGAAAAGTGAAAAAGAAGAACAAGCCAAGATTAAGACATTCCTCCAAGAAAGAGCAAGTGACTTGAAGAAATGCCAGAGGAACCCCCTACAGATTTCCAGCTCAGAGCTTAAAAAGGTCACCCACAACCTCCAATGGTCATTCTCATACTCCACTGTTTTTGAATACTTGTCAACAATATTTTAGTCGATTCCCACCTTAAAATACTTTCTTCACTTGACTTCGAGGTCTTGCCATGCTCCAAAATTTCTTCCAATCTCATGGGCCCTTCCCTCTCAGCCTTCTCTTCTGGGTTCTCCTCTTTGGCTCTCAGTCTCCACATGTTGAAATGCTCTGGAACTTCACTCTCAGCTTTATATTCTCACACCCTTGATTTCATCTACTCCAATGGTTTTAAATCCCACCATACCCTGGTGACTCCCAAATGTATATCTCCAGCTCTATCCTTTCCCTGAGCTGCAGACTTAATGGTCAATGGTCTATTTAACACTCTCAGTTGGATGTTTGATCATAGCCGACATTTATTGAGGGCTCACTATGTATCTCACAGTATTTAAGCATTCAGGATTCAGTTTACAGTAACTTAATACTATAACCAGCCCAGGTGAATTTTCTCTTTTTCTTACACCCAACACTGAATGCATCAGCAAGTCTTCGCCACTCCTACTTTCAAATATATCCCACATCTTACTGTTTCTCCCTCCTCCATGGCTACAATCCTAATCTAAGCTACTCTCGACTACTTGGACCATGCAATGGCCTCCCAAATCATGGTCCTTCTTCTAATCTTAGTCCCTATAATCCATTTTCCTTACTACCAGGATATGTATTGACTATATCCCCTATATCAGTCAGAGCAATATTTTAAAAATAAAATTAGATCAATCCATCTTCTGCTCACTATTCTCCAAAAGCTTTGTATCACACTTGAGACAAATCCTAGACTCCTATCCCTGGCCTCTGAGGCCCTACACCATATGCTCATTCTCACCCCAAGGACTTTCTTGTTAATTCTGAACATGCCAAGAGCATCCTCAACTCAGGAGCTATTTCCCTTGATGTTCCCCCAGCTCTCACATCAGTCTTACCTTTACTCCTTCTCTTCATCCAGGTCTCAACTCAGACATCATCTGCTCAGAGCTGTTTTCCCAACCAACCTGTCTCACCCTTACTCTGTCCCCTTCACTCTACTCGACACTGCTTTAATTTTCTTCTCATACTATCCACTGATATCAATGACATTGATATAACCATTTGTCTATTCTATGTCTTGGCCCCTAGAATATAGTTACCTCTGTGAAGGCAGGGATTTGGCTGGTGTTTTTCACTGGTGTAGTCACAGGGCTTGGTACCTGGCCAATAGTAGGTCCTCAACAAGTACCTATTTAATGATGGTTCAATGAATGTTTTTGACTCTAACCACAAAGGCAGGGTCTGTTCTTCATTACTCCCTCCATCCCTTCCTTCACTCCCAGGCTCTCCTTCACCAGAATGGCCAGGATCAAAAATGTTGACATTTATTGGACCACAGTGTTGGGGCAAGGGTAGAGCTTTAATTATGGGCACTCCCTTATACTCTGGTAATGTGAGTCAGCCACACCACCACTGTTCCTACTTGGGAGCTTGTGATCAAATCAACTAAAGTAGGTTGATTTGACTAGCTAGACCAATTGTTTCTCAACCCAGGCTGAACACTGAATCATCTGGGAGCCTTTAAAATAGTGATTCTCTGGACATCACTCAATATCAATTGAAACAGAAGTTCATGGGCTGGGTGGGGCCTGTGAGTCAGTATTTTGAAGAGCTCTCTAGGGAATCTTAGGCAAAACCCCACCCACACCCCTTCTTTTCTTGGCATGCCTTTCTTTACCATCAGCATGGCAAAGATTCGAAAGGCTGAGATTTCAAGAGAGTTAGGAAGGAGGAGCCAAGGTAGGAACTCACTTGGTTTTTAGTATTGTTGGATACTTGGGCCAGACCCTACTAACAGACCCCCCTATATAGTCATGCATGTTGCCCTTTTTCTATTAAAAATAATAATAATAATAATTTCAGGGATATCAGGGGAACGAACATCATTCAGTGAATAGAGAGGTAGAGATACATGGCAATTTGTCTATGGCAAGCATGGTGTTAGGGATTACAAGAATAAGCAAGAAAAGCATGATCCCTGCCTATACAAACATTATAATTGAGTGAAGATAGACAATTAAATAAACAATTAGATTAAAATGCAGGTAGTACTATCACATGAGCATTACAAGATAATGTTACAGAATAATTTTTTTCTTTTTCTTTTTTTCTTTTCTTGAGACAGGGTCTCACTCTGTCACCCAGGTTGGAGTGCAGTGGCATGATGATAGCTCACTGCAGCCTCAACCTCCCAGGCTCAAGAGATCCACTGGCCTCAGTGCCCCACCAAGTAGCTGAGACTACAGGCACACATCACCATATCTGGCTAAATTTTTTTGGAATTTTAGTAAAGATGAGGTTTTGCTATGTTGCCCAAGCTGGTCTTGAACTCCTGAGCTCAAGCAATCCTCCCTCCTTGGGCCTCCCAAAGTGCTAGGATTACAGGTGTAAGCCACCAAGTCCAGCCCAGAAGAATCGTTTTTCATTACATAAAGTTGTCACTAAAAGAACATGCTTATCTTTCTCTTTCTTTCCTTTCCTTTCCTTTTTCCTTTCCTTTCCCTTCCTTTTTCCCTTCTTTCTTTTACTTCTTTCTTTCTTTCCTTTTTCCTTCTTTTTTTTCCTTCTTTCTTCCTTCCCTTCCTCCCTTCCCTCGTTCCTTCCTTTTTTACTCCACAGTGATGAGTGCATGACCATTTGAGAAGTTCAATATGTACTTGAGATTCTATTGTTTCGGACACCTGAAATCAAGCAATAATTGATTTCAAATTTCTGCCTATTTAATAGCTTATTGCCCTTGAATAGCATTACTAAGTTTTGGCTGTGAAAAACATTCATCCACATGCTTAAATCATAAGCAGTATTTTGAGTAATCGAACATTCCAAATTATTTGTAACAAAATTGAATAACATCAAAATTCTGGACTTAATTACCGTATTGAGATTAATGTAATTCTAATTATAAAAAATTAATGTCAATAAAACTGCTAAACATTAATTTGTATCCAGTAGTCTCTTGTTACACAATCTACTGTCCTTATGGTATTAATATCCACCAAAAGAAAAAAAATGTCCATAGGAAATTCACATACTTTTTTGTATTCAGTGATGACAGTGTTCTTTTCTTCTTTTTGTTATGAGTATATAGTGAAAAATAATGTCTTTTTTAATGTCTTCCCTCCTATCACCCTGGGTATGGCAGAAACCAAAAACAAAACAAGAAAAAAACGCAACCTATTGTTTGAAAGAGTTTCCCAGGGTGAAGGACACGTACATACATGGTGATTGTCACATCAAGCAAATACTAAGAAGAAGGAGTCAGGAGTAATGGCAAAGACAGCCCTGTGCCTGGGTAGAAGCAAAAAGAAGGAGGACCATTTCAGCCTACATGAATGCCACATGAGTTTAATATCAATTCTAAAGTACGAATTAGCTGGATGTGGTTATGCGCACCTATAGTCCCAGCTACTCAGGAGGCAGAGGCAGGAGAATCGCTTGAACCCTGGAGGTGGAGGTTGCAGTGAGCTCAGATCATGCCACTGCACTCCAGCCTGGGCAACAGGGCTAGACTTCATCTCAAAAAAAAAATAAAAAAGAAAAAAAAAGAAAAAAGAAAGAAAGAAGTACCATTGGAGAAACGTATGGAAACACATTCTGATCCTAAGACTGTTTTAGTAAAAAGAGTTAAATTACGGCCAGGTGCGGTGGTTCACACCTGTAATAACAGTACTTTGGGAGGCTGAGGAGGGCAGCTCACCTGAGGTCAGGAGTTTAAGGCCAGCCTGGCCAACATGGCAAAACCCTGTCTCTACAAAAAATACAAAAATTAGCTAGGTGTGGTGGCAGGCGCCAGTAATCCCAGCTACTCAGGAGGCTGAGGCATAAGAATCACTTGAACCTAGGAGGTGGAGGTTGCTATGAGCTGAGACTGGCCATTGCACTCTAGCCTGGGCGATAAGATCAAAACTCCATCTCCAAAAAAAAGGCCGGGGGCGGGGTGGTTAAATTAGGCTACCAAGAAAAGAAAGCCAAGTATAGCGGCTGAAAATCTTCAGTTTAAAGGGAATTACTTGGCATTTGGCTGTCAAGCCTCAAAGCAGCAGCAAGGAGAGCTGGCACATCCTTAAAGAAGTTTGTGCAAAGAACTTCAGACTGTGAGAGGAAGGAAGCAGGCCAAGGTGAAGCCAGGTGAGAATCCACCAATCCCAGGGAAAACAACTGAGGAAGATGTTAAAACACCTTGTTCTTTGTTCTCACTGTGGATAGTATTTTATTCCTTGAAATCACATTTAGAGTCTAATCTGCTTCATGTTTACAATATTGTTTTAATAATAAATACACTTTATAGACAATATTGAGCTTGTATGATTTCAACTTTCAATTCTTCAATTACTAACTCTAGAGAGAAAAAAAAAAAAAAAAAAACTCAGGCCAGATGCTCAGAGACACTATAGCATCCAGAGGAATTTATTCAGAATTGCAGACACAATGTCTCTGGAGGCAATCAGTCCCTTTGGTTTGCAATTTGCCACACTCAGCTCTAGTTTAGACATGAAATTTTTCACTCAATTCAGCTAGTCAAATTTAAAGATTTCTATCTTTATCTTTTCTTAGGAGTGAAAAATTTTCCTTCTCTCAGCCTCTCTGACTTTGCTTAGAATATCTTATATTTAATATTTTTCCTGTTTAATAAAGGTACTATTATAATTAACACCTACGATAAAAATTTCTCTATTTTACAAGACTTACTCCAGAAATAGCATAGCTAAGTGGTGATTTGGAGATCATCTGAAAGTTAACAAATCAGCACTAAATAAAGAAATACCACATTATGGCATCATTGCTGTTCTACAAATTTTAGGAATCTCTTACTTTTAATATTGTGCTCTGTCCTTGGCATTTCATTTTTATTATTTTTTTATTTTTATTTTTAGAGATGGAGTTTCACTCTTGTCACGCAGTGAAGTGCAATTGCGCGATCTCAGCTCACTACAACATTTGCCTCAGGGGTTCAAGCGATTCTCCTGCCTAGCCTCCTGAGTAGCTGGGATTATAGGCACCCGCCACCACGCCTGGCTAATTTTTGTATTTTTAGTAGAGACAGGGTTTCACCATGTTGGCCAATCTGGTCTTGAACTCCTGACCACCCACCTCGGCCTTCCAAAGTGCTGGGATTACAGGCGTAAGCCACCATACCCAGCTATCCTTGATATTTTTTAAAATGATCTGTAACAGGCAAGGTAAAAAGATTTTTTTCCTTCAACTTTTATTTTAAGTTCCGGGATATATGTGCAGCAAGTGCAGGTTTGTTACATAGGTAAACGTGTGCCATGATGGTTTGCTGCACAGAACAACCCATCACCTAGATATTAAGCCCAGCATCCATTAGCTATTCTCCCTGATGCTCTTCCTCCCCCACCTCCACCCCAACAGGCCCCAGTGTGTGTTGTCTCCCCACATGTGTCCATGTGTTCTCATCATTCAGATCCCACTTATGAGTGAGAACATGCAGTGTTTGGTTTTCTGTTCCTGTGTTAAGGAGGATAAGGCTTCCAGCTTCATTCGTGTCCCTGCAAAGGACATGATCTCCTTCCATTTTATGGCTGCATAGTATTCCATGGTGTATATGTACCACATTTTCTTTATCCAGTCTATCATTGATGGGCATTTGGGTTGATTCTATGTCATTGCTATTGTGAATAGTGCTGCAATGAACATATGCATGCATGTATCTTTATAATAGAATGACTTACATTCCTTTGGGTATATACACAGTAATGGGATTGCTAGGTCAAATGGTATTTTTGCTTCTAGATCTTTGAGAAATTGCCACACTGTCTTCCACAATGGTTGAATTAATTTGCACTCCCACCAATGGTGTAAAAGCATCCCTTTTTCTTCACAGTCTTGCCAGTATCTGTGGTTTCTTGGCTTTTTAAAAACTGCCATTCTGACTGTTGTGAAATGGTATCTCATTGTGGTTTTGATTTACATTTCTGTAATGATCAGTGATGTTGAGGTTTTTTTTCATGTTTGTTGGCCACATGAATGTCTTCTTTTGAGAAGTGTCTGTTCATGTCCTTTGCCCACTTTTTAATAGGGTTTTTTTTTCTTGTAAATTTGTTTAAGTACCTTATAGACTCTAGATACTAAACCTTTGTCAGATAAATAAATTGCATTTTTTTCCTCATTCTGTAGGTGGTCTATCCAATCTGATGATAGCTTCTTTTGCTGTGCAGAAACTGTTTAGTTTAATTAGATCCCATTTGTCAATGTTTCCTTTTGTTGCAATTGCTTTGGGTATTTTCGTCATGTAATCTTTGCCTGTGCCTATGTCCTGAATGGTATTCCCTAGGTTTTCTTCTAGGGTTTTTATAGTTTTGGGTTTTACATCTAAGTCTTTAATCCATCTTGAGTTAATTTTTGTATAAGGTATAAAGAAGGGGTCCAGTTTCAAATTTCTGCATAAGGCTAGCCAGTTCTCCCAGCACCATTTATTAAACAGGAAATATTTTCCCCATTGCTTATTTTTGTCATGTTTGTTGAAGATCAGATGGTTGTAGGTGTGTGGCCTTATTTCTGGGTTCTCTATTCTGTTCCATTGGTCTATGTGACTGTTCTTGTACAGTACCATGCTGTTTTGGTTACTGTAGAATTGTAGTATAGTTTGAAGTTGGATAGGGTGATGCCTCTAGCTTTGTTCTTTTTGCTTAGGATTGCCCTGGCTATTTGGGCTCTTTTTTGGTTTCATATGAATTTTAAAATAGTTTTTTCTAATTCTGTGAAGAATGTCAATGGTAGTTCAATGGAAATAGCATTGAATCTATAAATTACTTTGAGCAGTGTGACGATTTTCACAATATTTATTCTTCCCATTGATGAGCATGGAATTTTTTTCCATTTGTTTGTGTCCTCTCTGATTTCGTTAAACAGTGGTTTGTAGTTCTCTTTGAAGAGGTCTTCACTTCCCTTGTTAGCTGTATTCTTAGGTATTTTATTCTATTTGTAGCAATTGTGAATGGGAGTTCATTCATTATTTGGCTCTGTGCTTGCCTGTTGTTGGTGTATAAAAATGCTAGCAATTTTTGCACACTAATTTTGTATCCTGAGGCTTTGCTGAAGTTGCTTATCAGTTTAAGAAGCTTTTGGGTTGAGACAATGGGGTTTTCTAGATATAGGATAATGTCATCTGCAAACAAAGATAATTTGATTTCCTCTCTTCCTATCTGACTATCATTTCTTTCTTTCTCTTGGCTGATTGCCCTGGCCAAAACTTCCAATACTGTGTTGAATAGGAGTGGAAAGAAAGGGCATCCTTGTCTTGTGCTGGTTTCCAAGGGGAATGCTTCCAGTTTTTGCCGATTCAGCATGATATTGGCCGCGAGTTTGTCATAAGTGGCTCTTATTATTTGAGGGATGTTCCTTCAATACTTAGCTTATTGAGAGTTTTTAATATGAAGGGATGTTGAATTTTATTAAAGGCCTTTTTTGTGTCTATTGAGATAATCATGTGGCTTTTGCCTAGTTCTTTTTATATTGAACCAGCATTGCATCCTGGGGATAAAGCCTACTTGATAGTGGTAGAAAAGCTTTTTAATGTGCTGCTGGATTCAGTTTGTCAGTATTTTATTGAGGATTTATGCATCCATATTTATCAGGGATATTGGCCTGAAGTTTTCTTCTTTAGTTGTACCTCTGCCAGGTTTTCATATCAAGATGATGCTGGCCTCATAAAATGAGTTAGGGAGGAGTACCTCTTTTTCAATTTTTTGGAATAGTTTCAGCAGATATGGTACCAGCTCCTCTTTGTACCTTTGGTAGATTTCAACTATAAATCTGGTGAATAGACTTTAGAATATAGACTTCAAAGTAGATGTATGAAGTGGCTGGGGGAAATTCAGTAAGTACAGACTGTCACATCACAAGCCCTACCCATTCTGAGGGCCATCCGCCTCTCAGCTCCAGAAAACTGTTGTCATGTTGGAATGCTCAGTGGAACCTGACCTTCCAATTGTCCAAGGAAAGCCAAAGTTCTGGATTTTATGCAAAGTATCTGTGGTTTTAAATGCTGCCTAAAAATTTAAAAATGGATACAACAAGCAAACTAGATTGGCAGCCTGGGTGTCTCAATAGGATATAATCTCAATAGTTTTCCAAGTGTTTCTACACACTTTATTCCAAATGATCCTCACACCAACTGTGAGATGTAAATAGGGATTCATTGTTCCATTTTAGAGGAGAGAAATCAATGACTCAGAGGAGATGAGCAACTCACATGAAGTCACAGAGACAGCAAGTGATGGTAATAGACTAAATTGCTGATCCTTTGAACCTTATACACCATATCCTTAAGACTAAACTTCTCTGAAACAAAGACAAGGGTCCACAGGCATCAAAAAGGATTAAGGTACTGGGCACAGGAGCATATAGGATGGATGGAGACTCTTGTGAGTGATAAGGTGACAGATAGAAGGAAGATGTGTGCTCTTTCCTGAATGTATCCCTCAAATATGATAGAAAGCTAGCCATCAGTGATAAAATTACAGGAAATGAACAATTCTATTATGCCAGGTTCCAAAAAATGCAAGAGAAGGGCCTAGTCACATACATATTCTAGACCTTCAAGAATCGGGTTTCAGAATGTTTTAGGCGGGGAAAGCTATGATAATATGTCTAGAGATTCTTAAAGCAGTCATGGCTCAATAAAGTTGGAAGAGTTTAAGTGCCAAATTCTGATACTACTATCACAAATAATTGCAGAATGTAAGAAAATGAAGAATCAGCTGAACAGTAAATGTGACTACATAAAGATCTCAGAGTAGGCAAGAGCAGTGGCTTACACCTATAATCCCAGCACTTTTGGGAGGCTAAGGTGGTCGGATCATGAGGTCAGGAGTTCAAGACCAGACTGGCCAACAGAGTGAAACCCTGTCCCTACTAAAAATGCAAAAATTAGCCGGGTGTGGTGGCACGTGCCTGTAGTCCCAGCTACTTGGGAGGCTGAGGCAGGAGAATCACTTGAACCTGGGAGACGGAGGTTGCAGTGAGCCGAGACCACGCCATTGCACTCCAGCCTGGGCAACAGAGCAAGACTCCATCTCAAAAATAAAAAATCTCAGAGCTTTGAAGTCTACCATAAAAGAATGGCATGAAACCAAAGTAACTGTCCAAAAGTCTTACTTATTGAATGAGCAGGACTTTGTCTAAAAAGAAAAAAAGTGGGAAAAATAAAAATGGCTTCTTGGCAAAATGATGTGCAAAATAGAACAAGAAAAGAGGAAAATTGTTGTCTTTAACAGATAATTTAAATGTTTGTAGAAAAGTAAGACAAAGCAGAACCATTTGAAGCTTACTTTACCTCCAATTTCTTTTTTTGTTGTTGTTTTGAGACAGAGTTTTGCTCTTGTTGCCCAGGGTGGAGTGCAATGGCACGATCTCGGCTCACTGCAACCACTTCCACCTCCTGGGTTCAAGTGATTCTCCTGCCTCAGCCTCCAGAGTAGCTGGGATTACAGGCACCCACCACCACACCCGGCTAATTTTTTCTATTTTCAGTAGAGATGGGGTTTCATCACGTTGGCTAGGCTGGTCTTGAACTCCTGACCTCAGGTGATCCACCCGCCTCAGCCTCCCAAAGTACTGGGATTACAGGCGTGAGCCACCACACTTGGCCCTTTACCTCCAATTTCTATATTCAAGGAGAATAATCTTCAGACAATACCCAGATGATTAATCTATGTGATGAAAACATACAGTTGCTTAATACATTGGAAATGGTGAATTGATGTGTGGTCCAAGGCATGGGAGGAGCTGGTAAGAGATCACTGACCCTCTGCAGATGAGTTAACATTTCTAGTTTCAGACAAATTACAACCCCACATACTGAAATGACTACCGATATGATTACAAGCAACACCAAGAAGAGGCTGACTTGTCCACTAACAAATATTTGTTGAGTGGCTGCTGTATGCCATGCTGAAAGAAATAAAAATTCAAGAATGAGGAAGGCAGATGGAGTTCATGTCTTCATAGAGTTTTTGTTCCACTAAACTAGATAGTAAAAAAAAAAAAAAAAAAAAAAGGTACAAGAACAAATAAGATGATCTAAGGCACTTAGAAGTAAAAAAAAAATATGGTAATGTAGCAGAAGATTTGACAGGGCAATTGCTTTGGCTAGGTTGGTTAGGGAAGGTCTTTGAGAAAGTGACACTCAAATTGAGACTTGAATAATGGAAAGAAAGTAGTTTTAAGACTCTATGAAAGTATTCCAAACTGCAGAAACAGCAAGTACAAAGGTCCTGAAGCAGGAATGAGCTTGGAAGATTTCAGGAGCTGAATGAAAGCTAGAAAGGTTGGAGTCCAATGAGTGATAGGAGACTAGAAGGAGATGCAGTCAAAGTGGTGGGACTAGATCTTAATAGGCTCCAATGAGAAGATTTTATTCTTGTTATAAAGGGAAGTCAATGTAAAGTTTTAAGCAGGGGAGTGACATGGTGTGATTTATATTTTAGAAAGTTCACTATCTCACTGTGTGAATAATAGGTAATAAGGGAACAAGAGAGTAGTCAAAAAAAGTCAGATAGGAAACTGTTTCAGTAATCATTATGGATTGGTTGTGTCCCTCTAAAATCTATATGTCAAAGAAGTTGTAACTCCTAGTATATTATAATATAACTTTATTAGGAAATAGGGACTTTATGGAGGTAGCCTCATTAGGATGGGCTTGAATCCAATATGACTAATCCACATATATATATAACACCAGCAGGTTATATATATAACCTGAAGAAAACTATCTGAAGAGGAAGGCAGACAGTAGGGTCCTGCTTCTACAGACCAAGGAATACCAAAAATTGCCAGGAAACCACCAGGATCTAGGCAACAGGCATTCTCTCTCACAGCACTCAGAAGGAAGAAACCCTGCCAGTACCTTGATTCTGAACTTCTAGCCTCCAGAACTGTATGGCTCAAATCACTCAGCTTGTGATACTTTGTTCTGGCAGTCCTAGGAAATAAATAGTCCAGAAGTGAGATGATGGTGGCTTGGAGTAGGGTTATAGCTTTAAGATGGGAGAGGTGGTTGGCTTCCACTTTTTTGGAATAAGATTCTACAGAATTTACTGATGAAGTAAATGTGAGAAGAATTAAGGATGACTCCTAGGTTTGGCATATTAGCAAACTGATGGATGATGCCTTTTACTGAGATAGGGGAAGTTTGTGAAGCAACAATTATTTGTTCAGTGGGAGAAGTGAGAAATAAATAGATTTGTTTGGGTCATGTAAAGTAGGATGTTTATTACATGTTCAAATGAACATCTTCACAGTTAAACGTATTCATGTGAAGTTGGTGGGTAGTGGTGATTGGGTGGAAATCTGGGCTGGGCTGGAGATATAAATTTAAAAGTTATGAACAAATATTTCATATATTTGATATTCAAGTATGATATTCATATTGCTATTCACATACTTTCTATTCATATTTTTCAAATATGAAAAGTATTTGTTCAAATCAGAACTAGTATATAAACCATGTGATGAGATGAGTGACTCTAGACATACAAGAAAGCCAAGAATTTGGTACTGGGGAACTAAAGCATTCAGTAGCCTAAAAAAGGAGGAGCTGAATAAAGAGAAAAAGAGTTGGTCACTGACATATGAACAAAACAAGGAGTTTTCTGTTATTTTAGAAGAAAAGTGAAAGTATTTCGAGAAGGATGTAGTGATAAAATACTGGAGAGAGTTCCAGTGGGTTGAAAACTGAAAATACATCATTGGATTTGGCAAGATGGAAGTTATTAGAGATTTTAACAAGTGTCACTTCTGTAATGATCTTGATAAGAACCCAACGAGAGTGTGTTGAAGAGAATGTGGGACATGGAGCGGTGTAGACAGTGACTGCAGGAAACTCTTTTAGGAGATTTTCTGTGAATAGTGGCCAGAATGGAGCAACAGATGAAGAGGGATATGAATTCAAAGGAATGGAGTTTGTGATATTAAGGCATGGCATGGTTGCTGAAGGGAGTGATCCAGCAAAAAAAAGATAAATTAATGATGCAAAATAGAAATGATGACTTTAAGAGTAAAGTCTTTGAAAAGATGAAAGGGGATATGCTTGTTTTAAAATAGGAGCAAAGACATGTCATCCACCATACTCAAGGGAAAGCAGTGAATGTGGCCAAAGAGGCTAGTGATTTGTTGGAATTGGGGGTAAGACAAGGTGAAAGACTTGATGGCATCTATTTTATTCATGAAGTATAAGGTGAGATCAGTAAAGGATGACAAAGATTTGGGGACAGAGAATAAGCTGTCAAATAGTTGTCTATTCACAATCAGAGTAGAAGAGTGACTTTACTGTGGAAGCATATTGAAAGCATCTGATTGTGTTACATGTTAATTTGGAAATCATGATCACATATTTTATGTGACCTCAGTTAGCAGACAGGTGTATGATATTCCGCAACATGGGTTAGGTGTTCAGGTGCAGATGCAACAAACATGACTAGGGAGTGACAAGACCGAAAGACACAGGCAAGTAACTACAACAATTTAAAACAAGAGAGTTTCAAATTTCTGAAAGCCACCAAAACAATGGGATTGCATGTTAGGCCAACTGCTAGCTATATCCTAGACCCAGACATTTTCCAGCAGAGAGGGAGGGTAACAGAAAACATTTCCATAGAGGGCAGGGCAGTGGGGAGTATGAGGTAAGGTCAGAGTCACCTAGGGATTTTTAAGGTCACACTTGCTCACTCCCTAGTGATGCTGAGAAACAGCACCCCATGGGAGGTATAGATCTAAAATGGAAAATTTTTCTTTTAGTGGACATTACTACTGACGGGAATGGACCAAATTCTTAAGAGTAGATGGAATAGAAAAACAAATTGTGAATGACTGGCACAGTTCATACACTCCTAGAAGATAAAGAAGTAAGCAGAAGGACACAGCATGAGCTCAGTAATAAAAAGTCAGACCAAACTTCTCACTTCCTTTTCTCAGTGTATTAAAAGACTGCCAGATCAGGGCAGGCGGGCAAGTGAAAACAAGGATTTTGTTCTGTGGGGTATAGGAGAGGGAGCTGTTTAGAAATAGGTGGAAGATTATTGAGTAATATTAAGGGTCCAACTGATGTTGAAAGTCAGGCATGGCAGGAATCTGCATTCTTCAGTAATACTCTCCCTCAGTTCTGAAGAGCATAGACATAGGATCAGAAAATGTGGGCTGGGCGCGGTGGTTCACGCCTATAATCCCAGCACTTTGGGAGGCCGAGGTGGGTAGATCACTTGAAGTCAGGAGTTCAAGACTAGCCTGACCAACATGGTGAAATCCTGTCTCTACTAAAAATACAAAATTAGCTGAGCATGGTGGCAGGCACCTGTAATCCCAGCTACTTGGGAGGCTGAGGCAGGAGAATGGCTTGAACCTGGGAGGCAGAGGTTTCAGTGAGCCGACATTGTGCCATTTCACTCCAACCTGGGCAGTAAGAGTGAAACTCCATCAAAAAAAAAAAAAAAAAAACAAGAGAGAAAGAAAAGAAAAGAAAAAGAAAGGTCCTGGTGAAAAGACTGAAGTGATGAGCCCAGGGAACCAGGTAAGCTGAGGGAAAGAAAGGAGGCAAAGGCTGGACACAGTGGCTCATGCCTGTAATCCCAGCACTTTGGGAGGCCGAGGCAGGTGGATCACAAGGTCAGGAGATCAAAACCATCCTGGCTAACACGGTGAAACCCCATCTCTACTAAAAATACAAAAAATTAGCTGGGCATGGTGGCGGGCACCTGTAGTCCCACTTACTCGGGAGGCTGAGGCAGGAGAATGGCGTGAATCCGGGAGGCAGAGCTTGCAGTGAGCTAAGATCGTGCCACTGCCCTCCAGCCTGGGCGACAGAGCAAGACTCCATCTCAAAAAAGAAAAAAAAGAAAAGAAAAAGAAAAAGAAAGGAGGCGAGAAGGAGACTCTTTGGACTGAGACACCAGGGGACAAAGTGCAGCCACCAACCAAAAATCTTGTTGGTTTGAAGAGCTCGTGCAGAGGGAATCAAGACATGGGTGACGTGGCAGGAGTATGAGTTGTGGTCATGTAGTGGGAGGACAGTTTTTCACGTGGGTGTCCTGGAGAGGAATCAGATGTTTCTGACCATTACTAGCTGTGTGCCAGCCTAGGAAGTTCATTCTTAAGTCTTTTAGAAGTGGAAGAAAACAGGAAAATTGCTTGCTAAATTATCCCATGAAAGTCAAAGTCTTTCTTCCTTAGAACTTTTGAAAGAAAATTATCACTAGGACATATGGGGCTTGATCTGGTCAACCATCTCATGTTTTTAAATTTTCATTTGGGATTTTTATCTACCTCTTCATAGTAGAGCAAAACAAACTTGTCTTTTATTCCCATAAATATAATTAAAAGAGACAGGCTGAGGAGACCTACCAATGGGTCACTCTAGCCCTTGCCAAATTATGGGATCAGGATATTAAGTATATCCCATTAACTGCTGTAACTGATGGCTCCAAAAGGGAGTATGGCGTAAATTAGAAGTTCCCAAAAGTTTGCAGCTCCCCCTGGAGATGTTATAAAACAGAATCAGGGTTATTAGCACACATTCAAGCAAAGGCTTGTTTGAAGTGGGGCATTTTCTAACTTACGTATAGACTAGGCCTCTCTTGACAGTTCTGTTACATTTAATGTTCTGTGAAACTTCATCAAGGCCTTTAATATTATGTACATGCCCTTAATTATAAACACATATTTCTTCTCTACTGCAAGATTTCTCCTGAACTTTACAGATCTGCCAGTGAAAGAGGAAACTTGGATAACACGTGTGGAAATAACAAAAGTGGGGTATGAACCTAGATTAACCAGCACATAAAGAGCACTGTTCCCTGAAAAACACTGTTGGATTCATTTAGGTAATCATCTCATGATGAATGTACTCTTGCTAGTACAACCTTCTTCTTACCATGGAGTTACAAATTAGGTCTGGAAAAGACATCTGGAAACATCTGGCCCCTTCTAAAGCAATAACATTTCAGTGTGTTTTTTGACATACTAGGCAGACTCTTCCAATAATTCTGGATCTTACACATTAAAAGCTCTCAAAAGAAGGTGCTAGTTTGATTTTTTTAAATGTTTTATTTCCCCCAAAATAGCAAATAACTGGATATACAAATTTCCATTTTATAATCACTATCACACTGTATTCTAATTACTTGTTTAAATGTCTGTCTCCTCACCAGATTAGCCCCTTAGAGAACAAAACATGTATCTATCTCTGTAACCTCCTTATGAAACTACAGGTATGTGCTGGAACTGTATCCTCTAGAAACAAGAGTACCAATAGGTGAGTAGCTTTCTTTAAGAACATTTATTGCAGTATTGTTAAAATGGCAGCAAACTGGAACTAAACCAAATGTTTAGTTTGGGAATCAACTGGGGAATAATTTTAAAAGTTATAGTAAATCTATAGAATATTATTTGACTTAAAAAAATGAGTTAGAGCTACATCAATTGACCTGGAGAGATGTCCATGATATATTGCTACATGAGAAAAGCAACTTATAAATGAAAGTATAGAGTGTTCTTCCAAATTACAAAAGTAAACAGTGATGCCTTGTGAAAAATACATGTGTTTATGGTTGTGGGAGAATATTCATAATGCACTAACGGGGGTTACCTTAAGGATGATCAGGAGTTAAGGTTAATGAGTGTGGGAGAATAGTGTTAGCAAAATGCAAAAATATTCATGCCATAATGCTAAGGGAAAATGCAGAATGCATGATTTTAGCAATAGTTTTTTTAAAAGAAAACTTTACCTTTTGGTGTATTACTGGTTGATGCCAGGCATAGTTCTTAAAGCTCTACACCGACTGTTTTACTTCCTGCCTGCACCAACTCGGTGAGGTAGGCATTATTATTCCCTTAATTTCACATAACAGAGAACTGTGGCCCAGAGAAGTTACTGAATTCTGTCAGTGGTTACACAATAAATGGCAAAGCTAAGACAAAATAATAACAAATAGGCAAAAAATGAAATTGCATTTTTTTCCTAGAAACTAATCAGATCAAATGAAAAGTATCCATTTAATTAAGTAATAGATCTGCGGATTATTTTTTGTCTCAAATTTTTTTGCTATTATTTAATATTACTTCATTTAAATAAAGTAAAATTATTAAAAATAAATTCAATAAAATGGCTGGTATGGTGGTTTTCAAAACCTATCCTCAAGTCTTTTGATGTGGGAGGTCTGTGTTTCTTCCCTTTGAATCACGTGGAGCCTGCGACTAATGGCTCTGGGCAACCACATGGGAGAAGCAATATTTTGTGCCTTTGGATGCTGAGTCAAAAAAGGTAATACAGCTTCCTCCTGGCTTTCTTTTTGGGAATCTTGATTTGGAGGATGCCAGCCACCATGAAGTGAGTCTCATACGGAGAGGAACTGAGGCCCCAGCCAACAGGCAGCATCTACTGTCAGACTTCAGATGGTGCCAGCCTCTTCCTAGCCTTGGAATCTTCCAGCCGAGGCCCCAGAAATCACAGAGCAGAGACAAATTATGCCAACTACACTTCGTCTGAATCTTCAGTGAGCACAATAAATGTCTGAGTTTTTGTTTGTAGTTACTGTTTTGTTTATGTTTGGTTTTGTTTGTTTGTTTTGTTTTGTTTTGCTACTAAATTACATAGCAACAGATAGCTGGAAGAGATTCTGCAGTGATGCTCATCAGTTTGGGGTAGGTTTTCCCTTAGTTTTGTTATTTTGCTCTCTTTAGGCATATTGTGGTGGTTAATTTTATGTATCAGTCTGGCTGGGCCACACTGCCCAAATATTTAGCCAACTATTATTCTATATGTTTCTGTGAAGGTGTTTTTTTTGGGGGGGGGGATGAGATTAATATGTAAATCAGCGGACTTTGAGTAAAGCAGATGACACTCCATGATGTAGATGAATCTTACCCATTCAGATGACAATCTTAATAGAACAAAGACTGACCTCTCCAGCAAGAAGGAATACTGCCAGCAAATTGAACTGCAACTCTTGCCTAATCTTCCTGCCTGCCACCTACCCCATCAGGTTTTGGACTCACCAAGCCTCCAGATTCACATGAGCCAATGATGTCAAAATAAACCTTTGTTTGTTGTCATTGCTTTGTTTCGTGTTTTGGTTTGGTTTGGATGGGCTCCAAACCAAAAAAGTGATCACTCTTCCCCTGAGCCAATCCAGTTCAATTAAGTTCACATCCCATTGCTACCCCTCTAATTGTCTCACCTCATTCAGCACACAGAAGAGAAATCTCACTTCTGCTACGACAAGGCTGCCTAGATTTGGAACCATAAAATGGCATAACATAACCTCTCTCTTTACATACACACAAAAACACACACACTCTCTGAATAGCACACATATTACACACATTATACCTTTAAGTCTGCTTCCCAAACCACTCAACAGTTTCTCTGCATCCAAGCCTCATTGTAGTATCCAAATAAATCACTTCTGTTTAAGTTATAATATGTGTGATATATTTAAGAGGTCTAGAAAAGAGACTAAGAGTAGCATGGAGTCAATCTTCTAAACTTCTTTCTCTCTCTCCCTCCTTAGGACAAAAATCGGAAGCAATATGCAGCCATTTCCAACAAATGAGCAGCCAGTATATTAGATTGCAACACCAAGGATAGAAAACTTTAGGAAGATAAAGACCTGGAAAGTAGATTAGCTGTGGCTTTCTCCTCGATGTGGCTTCATGGAGTTACATACGCCACTGAGAATTCCTGAGTGACAAAGTGATCAAATCCAGGCAAAGGAAAAAAGGAACGGTGCAGCTTACCCCTCGAAGCAGTGAGCAACTGTCAGAACCCACTTCTTCGCAATGAGGACACAGCCACAGATATGTCCACTGGGTTCACTCTGCAGAGAACACTGCCATGGCCACCTTCCAGGGCGACTTGTCCGACCCCCAAGGATCCTTTTGTTCATTCGGGCAGCAGGGCGGCGCCCACAGTCTACCAAGGAGCAGAAGACACAGTTTGTGAGTTGATGCCAAACCTTGCTAAATGCTTAGCTCTTTGCTGTCACTTACAAGGGATCACTCTTCCCCTGAGCCAATCCAGTTAAGTTCATATCCCATTGCCACATCTCTAATTCTCTCACCTTGTTTAGTACATAGAAGAGAAATTTTACTTCTGCTCTGACAAGACTGCCTGGATTTGGAAACATAAAACGGTATAACATTAAGTTACGTATTTACTGTTCAATTCAAACACTTTACCAGTGAAAAACAAGACAGCTCCAGCTGTTAACATCGGAGATCACATTCTCTGAGCAACAATTCCTCTCAGTGCAGGAATTCTCAAGGCAGGAGTGTGGTCAGATATTAATCATGTTGTGGGCAGGAGTATATGGAATATATATACTTCATTTTTTTAGTTTATTTAATATCATAATGTAATTTCACATTTGTGGGAAAAGAAATTATTTTAACAAAATTTCCCACATCATTTTGGCTGGTGGTACCACCACAATATCAATTCAAACTACAATTCTCAAGAGGAGATGGGGGTACTTTTTAGAATCAATGGTGAGGAGGCAGCATGTCAGCTTTTTATGCTTATACAAAGTGGCGTGTGCTCAAAACCAGTTGAGAAATAGTCCAAGACGAGTAAAATATGACTTCAGAAACTAAAGAATAGATAAAGGAACGGAATATTTAGACTGGAAAAGAGTCTTACGAAGATTCTCAAGGTTAAATTTCCTCTATATGAGAAGTTGACAAGAGGAAAAGTAGCTTAAATTTATTTCATATAACTTTAGATGACATGATCAAAACTAGTAGGTGCAATTTACAAGAATTGTGGGTTCAGGAAAAGAATTTTATAAAATCTAAGTTCAACTTTGAATGCAAGAACATGGTCCCTGTTAAAGGATCTTTCAATGTGATGGCACAAGATAATTCAGTTTGAGGTAGAAATTTTAATCACTAAGTTGTCTTCCAACCATGAAACATTTACATTACAACCTCAATGTAAATGAAAAAGGACAATAAAAACCCATATTGGGACTTTCAAAAATACTATGATGTACTTAGAATTCTAGATATCTCAGATTTAAAACAAAACCCAACCCTAAATATATAATTTCCACATTCCTTTCTGAAGATTTACTGTATTTTCATTTCTTGCTAAATTTACATAGGGGTACGTGTAATTATTTGCATACAATATGTAATACAGGAAAAGCTCATTTGCTTTCTACCCTCCCACAGCCTAAAATCCTCTCTTCCTTACTCTCTATTGCATTATCCTAAATTTATTTGCAGCACTTACCAAAGTCCAAAATTATTTTTACTAATTTATAATCTTTGTCTTCACTCCATATAGTGTACATTCCCTGAGATAAGGGCCTTTGTTTACCCTCATTCACTTCTACAACCGCTCAAAGCCTAATGCTGAATTTGGTATTAAAGAGATACTTAATAATTAGTTGTTATTTGTTAGATTGAAAACACATAGCTCTTAGGAACAGGAAAGTCATCAAAGACTATTCATCCAACTTCTTACTGGAAATTGCAGTTATATAAGATAATACTTCTAGTTAGTAAACCAGGACTAGAACCAAGTTTACTAACTCCCAATCTAGAATGAGTTATTTATTTATTCATTTACCTGACCTGAAAGGTTTTTTCTGGAATTCCAAGTTTGGGGAAACAAATCACTTTGTTAAAAGGTTTAGGTCATTGTTTCAGAGGAAATATTTCAGTTGACAAATATGCAGAAATCTGGCTGCAGTTTGATCTGTGAGGAAAATGTCAAGACATTTTAAGAGGAAATGGTCCATTTTTAGTTTTCCTCTTTAAAATTCTTAAGAGGTAGTAACATTTATGAGCTTCGGAGTCAGATAAACTTATTTAGAGTTCAGACACTATCACTTAGCATCTGTGGGCTGTGAGATTTGAGCAAGTTATTTAAATATTCTAAACTAAATAAAATATTAAAGCTGTAAAATATTGGATAATCATCCATGGTTCACAAATCTATTTGAGGTTTAAATGAGTCAGTGTATATAAGACTACCTAGCTGTGTGCCTATAATGCAATAAGAACTTAGTAAGTGTAAATTTCCTCAATTTGTCTTCCTCCTACACCCCACCCATAGACAAGTGAAGTAGCCCTGTTTAAGATGCAATGATTTTTTAGGGGAAACTTATGTGCACTTTCAAGGCAACTTGATTATAATTTTATTTTGTGTCTATTCCTCTCTTAGACATTCCAGGTTTTCTTAGTTATCATTGCTTCAATTCCCTTTGTTAACTAGTTCTATGTAGCATCTGTAGGAAATGCAGACATGAGGTTTTATTTTGAATAAGATATTAGAAGAAATCCAAGATTAGAACCCAAGTTCCTCTCTTCTCACCATGATAGTTTCTGTAATGATGAATAAAAGAGAAAAAAAATCTATGTCTGGAAAGAAGAAATACAAGCAACCAATGTTGAAATGTAAAGGCAATAGCAAATCTATGGAAACTCTTTACTGAAAAAGACAAATTAGGATTATCTTAAGTTAAAAAATGGAAGAAAGGCCTGATGAAAATTCTTGTTCTGTAATCTGACTCTACACAGTTCTTATGAATGCGTTCTTACCCATTTACAAGAAGTTCATGTAAAGTGGTCCCATTGAGGCTCTCCCAGTTGGAGTGTAATGTCAGCCACCGCAGCTCTTTCTCCTGTTCCTGTATCAGTTCGGTCACAGATGGTTCTCTGATACAAGGCAAATACTGGATAAGTATTCAAAGTACAATGATCTTTGAACAGGCATTATCATTATTTAGCACTCATTCTCTTTCAAAAAGAAGCATTAAATTATGTCAACATTTCAAGAGGAGAATTTCGACTGTTACAAATTGTTAGAGTTGTTTTAGTTATTCTCCCTGCTGACCTGTGTTTGAACTTCATAATGTGTATGATATAAAAGTTCCAACAGGTAAAACATAAGAACAACTTTAGGCAGGGATCAAAGGTAAAATAAAATTTATGTAGCTGGGGTTTTTTTCCTCCTCTTTCCTTGTCCATTGTAATTCTGCAATATAGCAATATCATAAAATAAAATAACAACACATAAAGAGAATCAGTGGCCATTTAGCATCTGTTTAGGCAGTATAAAAGTTGTAAGAAATGTAATATTTCTATATTTCTAGGTTTTTTGGTGTTTTGTTTTGTTTTGTTTTTTTGAGACTTGCTCTGTTGCCCAGGCTGGAGTACAGTGGTATGATCTCGGCTCATTGCAACCTCTGCCTCAGGGTTCAAGTGATTCTCCAGCCTCAGCCTCCCAAGTAGCTGGGACCACAGGCACATGCAATCACACCCAGCTAATTTTTATATCTTTAGTAGAGATGAGATTTCACCATGTTGTCCAGGGTAGTCTTAAACTCCTGACCTCAAGTGGTCTGCACCCCTCAGCATCCCTAACTGCTAGGATTACAGGCATGAACCACAGCACCCTGCCTCACCTGATTATTATTTTTAAACTATTGTAATCACATAATAGAAAATGAACAAAAACTTCCCCAAACTCATACTTTTAAAAAGGCAAGGAAGAACTCTCTAAAGGGAACACTTGATGACAGAATAAGAGCCAAAGATGAAAACCACAACAGTATTTCATAATGAATGAATTATAAACACTTGATTTTTAAAACAAATGTCATACCTCCTAGCCACAGTGAAGAAGAGTGGCATAAGATATAAATTTATTTAGAAACTTCAATTGACTGTTAGATTATTGAAGATATTAAAAAACATCTTACAAAAATAAGAATTTTTATTTTTCTTGGCCAAAATGAATCTGACTTTCCATCAGTTCCAGAAGTTCTGAATGTAGAGGCAAAGTGAGAAGGAAAGTATAAAAGTCAGAGGCCACATATACTGTGTTTGTGGTAACCTGCATCCTGAGAATTCCCTTCTGCAATAGAACTACCTATGGACCTCCCAAATCCAGGTAAAGCCAAAGGAAGATAAACTTTCGATTTTGTTACTTAATCAGGTCATTCTTAAATCAGGTATTCAGAGGGCAACAAGATACTTGCATGGGGAGTGCAATTGGGAGACAGCGTGCACTGATGCTGGATGGGAAAATCATTGCAAAGAACTCAAAGGCCCCCTAGCTCCCCTGAGGAAGGGCTCCACAGACATCCACAGGATGTTTTTGCATTTCATTCATTAGCTTCCAAGAAGAAAGGCAATTAAGCTGGAATTTCTCAGTTACAAGTAGAAAATTTAAGAAATTAATCATCAAGGATAGGAGAATGTCATTATGAAAATTAGGTTTTCATGAAATTCTTGAACACTGGCATGTTTCTCATGCACGAACATAAACTTTCAGCACTAGAAAGTCAGTGGGTCATCCTATACCCATTTTAAAAAGTCAGTGAATTTGCTTGGTTGTATTTCTGCCATCGTACAGAATCTAAGCATCTGCATAACTTCAATTTTCCTTTCTTTTTCACCCAGCTTTATTGAGGCATACTTGACAAATAAAAATTGTACACATTTAAGGGGTGTAATGTAATGTTTGATATATGTATACCTTGTGAAATGGTTACCATAATCAAGCTAAGTAGCATATCCATCACCACCTAGTTATTTGTGTGTGTGTGTGTGTGTGTGTGTGTGTGTGTGTGTGTGTGTGTGTGGTAAGAACACTAAGGCCAAGAATCTTAGCAAATTTCAAGTATACAATTTAGTATTGTTAAGTATAGTCACCATGTTGTACGTTAGATCTCCAGAACTTATTCATTCCACATTACTGCATCTTTATACCCTTTGACCATCTCCCCATTTTCCCCATCCCCTGGTTTTTGGCAACTCACATTCTACTCTCTGCATTTACGAGTTGACTTTTTTCCAAGTTTTTTCAAAGTTACGATGTGACTTTATTCCACATATAAATGAGATCATGCCTTATTTGTCTTTCTATGCTTGGCGTATTTCACTTAACATGTCCTCCAGGTTTATCCATATTGTCTCAAATGGCAGAATTTCCTTCTTTTTTAAGAATACTGAATACTGTTCTATTGTGTAAAGAAAATGTGGTGTGCATCTATTGATTCATACACGGAGAAGGAAATTTTAGCAATGATCTAATCCAGCACCTAGAGCAAGAGTATAAATGGAGGCCCAAATGCCATTTGTCTACATATTTAGATGTTATAAATCAAGTTATCAATCTGTCAAAGAAAATTTCTCTCCTCCTCTCTTGACAAACATATCTGTTAGGTTCAAATACAGATCTCTTGGACTCCTGAGAACGGTGGGTTTCAAACATTAGCATTCATCAGAATCACCTGGAGGACCTGTTACAACACAGATTTTTGGCCTCATCCCCAGATTTTCTGATTCAGTTAAGTCTCAGATGGGACCCAAAATCTCTCGCTCTACCAAGATCACAGGTGATGATAATGATGCTGGTCTGAGACCACACTTTGAAAACATCATTCTAGAAAAGGGATGAGGCTCCATGTAAGCATAACTCCTTGGCTAACAGAGTCCTTAACCCATGGGATGAGCTAGAGGAGGAGGGCCGGAGGGTCCCTCTAAATCAGGGTTTCTCACCCTAGGTGCTATTGACAAGTTATACCAGCTAATTATCTGCTATGTAGGGCGATTCATGTGCACTCGGGATGTTTGTAACATCCCTAGCTTCTACCCACTAGCTGCTAGTAAGATCCCATCAACTCTGGATTTACAATTTAAAAAATAATGTCTATAGACATTCCAAATGTCCCCTAGGACAGGGGTCCTCAGCCCCAGGGCCCCTGGGGACCAGGCCACACAGCAGGAGGTGAGTGTGGGGCAAGCCAGCAAAGCTTAATCTGTGTTTACAGCTGCTCACAATCACGGGCATTACTGCCTGAGCTCCGCCTCCTGTCCCATTAGCGGCCTTAGAGTCTCACAGAAGTGTGACTCCTATTGTGAACTGAGCATGCGTGGGACCTAGGTTGCGTGGTTCTTACGGGAATCAAATCCCTGATGATCTACAATCACTGCCTCTCATCACCCTCAGATGGGACCATCTAGTTGTAGGAAAACAAGCTCAGGGCTCCCACTGATTCAACATTATGGTGAGTAGTATAATGATTTCATTATATAATGATTTCATTATAATGTAATAATAATAGAAATAAAGTACACAATAAATGTAATGTGCTTGAATCATGCCAAAACCATTCCCCCCATCGCACCCCAGTCCGTGGAAAAACTGTCTTCCACAAAACCAGTCCCTGGTGCCAAAAAGGTTGGGGACTGCTGCCCTAGGGGCAAAGTCACCCCTGGTTGAGAACCACTGCTCTAAATAATGGGGCCTGAAAGCAGTGCTATACAGAGAAGCAGAAGGATTTGCCTTATATTTACTTCTTGAGGAATTGTGTAGTCATAAGACACACATACAAATATATCATTTTTCTGACGCTGAAATGAGAGAACAGAGCTCCTTAAGAGTTCTGGAACATCCTGACATTACGAAAGGGATTAAATATTTCAAGGCTTAGGAGAACAGCCAGATCCCTAGACAATTTGGCCAACTCTCCCATCCTCAAGTCACTTTGTTTTAGTAATAAATATCCCATGTTCGAATTATGATTACGTTGGGGCTGCTTACTTAAAAAACGAAGGTCATCACAAATTCCTCCAAAACCAGGGCTTTTCTCTTACCTCTAACAAGACAGACGTGCAGGAATTACCTACACATGTAACACATTTCAGTTGAAGGATAAGGTTTGTCTCTTGCATCTATTGACGGGGGAAAATAATCTAAGCATCCAACCTGAGTCCTTGACAGTTTATCTTGATATATAAATGCCTTTCACAGTGGATAAGATAAATTATTCGCAATTCTAAATATCCTGTTGCAAACTTGAAACATTTACACTAAACATTTTGTATCTGATTTCAAAAATCTCTTCTTGAATCTTGTCATATTCTCCCTGTTTGGGTCCCATAGATTTGACATATTAATACTGAAAGTTAGTTATTGTGTCAAGTAGAAATTTTGACAGGCAGGCACTAATAGGTTTCAAACAAAACCTGAATGAACTCTGCTACAGAAATATTTCTCAGGCTGGATAGCTCAGTTCAATGGGAGTTTATACAGCAAAACTCCCATCAGTAGAAATGCTTAAAGCAGAGCACAAGTTCTGAGCTTATTTTTCTAGTTAACTCAATATTTTAAAAACACTTTTTATTGCAATCCTAACTGACAATAGATAGATAGAACGATCGATCAATAGATAGATAGACAGATAGATTTTTCTTTTTTCTTTCTTTTTTTTTTTTTTTTTTTTTTTTTGAGATGGAGTCTCACTCTGTCACCCAGGCTGGAGTGGAGCGGCTTGATCTCAGCTTAATGCAACCTCCACCTTCCAGGTTCAAGCAATTCTCCTGCCTCAGCCTCCCAGGTAGCTGGGGACTACAGGCTCATGCCACCACACCCGGCTAATTTTTGTACTTTTTGGTGGAGGTAGGGTTTCATTATGTTGCCCAGACTGGTCTCGAACTCCTGACCTCAAGTGATCTGCATGCCTTGGCCTCCCAGGGTGCTGGGATTACAAGTGTGAGCCACTGTGCCCATCCTATAATTGTATTCTCTTACTATGTGTTTGTCTATCTCAGAGATGGAGCATAGTAACTGTATTAGGCAAGGATCTATAGGTACAAATGACAAAACTATCTCAAAGCAAAGAGGGGGAAGGTTAATGGATCATAAAATTAACTTGCAGAGTATTCATATTTCATAAAATAAAAGAATCAACAAAACTAAATATTTAATCCATTTGCAATATAAAAATTACAAAATTGTAATGTGAACTAAAATTTAAATTTATAAAATATGACTATTAAATATACACTATCATTCTAATATAAATTAGAAAACAAAAATAAAAATAAAGCACCATTTAAAATAAACATCTTATTATGTGTAAAAATAATCAATCATAAACATTTTGAATTAAAATATCATTTGAACATATATAAAATTCAGTCTTATAAAACAAACATGTTGTAAGAATATTTTTGAGCAGAAGTGTCTACCTTTTTTAGAATCTATGCCAGTTCAGCTATTTCCTTCTGGCTATTTTATTTTCAAAAATCCCATCTGCTTTTTTCGAGAACTTGACCTTTTGGGACAACACTTTTTTTTAAGAGATAGAAATGTGACATTTTATTGACAATTTAATTTTAGTTTCAAAGAAAATATTTCTTGCTTATCTTCACATCTTTTGCTTCATCATGTAAAGCTAGAGATGATCAGTTTCAATTTCAACATACTTTTTAAATTCCAGTTCTTCAGAAAGACTCTGAACCAGAGTAGAATGTATTTTTCTAACACAAGTCTTGCTTTGTTGGCTGCTATTTTCTTCTTCTTGAGTATAACAGGAATATAAAAATGCTTTCTAAAAATATGTGCATCTCTATTCACTTCAAAGTTTTAAGTCAATATATAGCTCTATGGGTCCATTACAAGATAAATAATTCAAAATTCAAAAAAAATAAACAAATATTGAATTAACAAAAAAATTGGCATTTTAAAAGTGCCTAAAATAGTACTGGAATATGTGAGTATCAAAAAGTGGAAATGTAATCAATTACTAAAGAGATGTGGATGGTCTTCAAGATGATCAATGCCAGGGAACCAGTACCCTCAGGGCTCTTCAACTCTCGTCTCCACTTCCTTCTGTGTTGTGGGGAGGAGGGCAAAGGGGATGGCAGCTTCATTGTCTTACAGTAAGTTTTCTATAAGCCAGAGGACTAGCTGCCTACAGTTCTAAACTCACAGGCATTCATCTTTATGACCAAAAAAGAAAGAAGTCATCTTTCCCAGTTCCAATTAAAATAAATATTGGGCCGGGCGTGGCTCACGCCTGTAATCCCAGCACTTTGGGAGGCCAAGGCAGGTGGATCATGTGAGGTCAGGAGTTCAAGACCAGCCTGGTCCACGTGGCGAAACCCCGTCTCTACTAAAAATACAAAAATTAGCCGGGCATGGTGGTGGGCACCTGCAATCCCAGCTACTCAGGAGTCTGAGGAAGGAGAATCATTTGAACCTGGGAGGCAGAGGTTGCAGTGAGCCAAGATCACACTATTGCACTCCAGCCTGGGTGACAAGAGCAGAACTCTGTCTTAAATAAATAAAAATCTTGTTGAAGAACCAAGAATCCCAAAACCAATCACTGTGGCCTGGCAGTAAGATACTTTGATTGGTCCATCTTGGGGTAGGTACCTACCCCTCAACCAATCACAGACCAAAAAGAGAGTCATGTACAAAGAAGGTCGCTCCCATTTGGAGCCCAAGGATAAAATGGGAAGTGAAGCAAATATCCAGAAGGAAGGCATGTAGGCCCCAAAGGAAGGGAGGAATGTAGAGAAGCAACACAATATGTGCCTGCTGCCTGTGACCTTAATTGAAATGAGTTAGTTCAAAAGACTATTGTTCTTCAGAATCAAGATTCTACATGTTCTTCACTTTGTATGTTAGTTTTGGGAAGACATAGGAAAGGTAAAAGATTAGGTTGAAATTAGGCTTGACATGTTTATTAATGTTACAGTGGGTTAGTGAGTGAGTGTTCAAGCTGATATAAAGTGAGTTGGAGCTCAGAAGAAACATTATAGTGACGGTTTAAGCAAGTGACATAGCCAGATAGACAAGGGTTAAAACTGATGCTTGCAGGTTAATGAGGTGGGATAGAAATGGAGATAATAGATTGGTGTGGTATCAGATGGAGTCCCTCTCTAAGGAGCTATTATTTTAGTTAGAGGAACAAATTACAAACATGTAAAAAACTATTTTGGATACTGGTAAGTTCTCTGAATAAGACAAAATAACCAAATGTGATAGAGTTACATGCTGAGACTGAAAGCTGCCTCAAGTAGGATTGTCAAAGAAAGTTTCTCTAAGTCACACATGTATGAGCTGAGACATGAATAATGAAGTATTAGAGTTCTGCATTCTAAGTAAAAATAACAGAGAAGGCAAACCCCCCAAAATGGGTATGAGCTTGAAATGTTTTAACATCAATAATAAGGTCAATGTGTCTAAAGTTTAGTGGGCAAGTGGAGAATACTAGGCTATTTACTGGGTCAGAGAGGAAGGCAGGGACCAAATTATGCAGTGTCTCGTAGGTCAGAGTAAGAAATCAGATTTTCAGCCCAAACTGTAAAATAATAAGATAAGAAGACCAAAATCTTTTGCATGTAGGTAATGTTGTTGCTGTCAGTCCTGTCTTTCAGGTAAAAGCCAGATTGCAGTAGGTTTTTAAGACAACATGAAAAAGATACCTTATCAGAAGTTGAGTCATCATTAAGGGTCTCCTGGTGTATCTAGCTTCAAAAGGAGACTGATTCCTTACAAGGGCTTCTAAGAGAAATAATAGAAGCCCTCAGGGCAGAGCAAGATGGCCGAATAGGAAGAGCTCCAGTCTCCAGCTCCCAGTGCGAGCAACACAGAAGACAAGTGATTTCTGCATTTTCAACTGAGGTACTGGGTTCATCTCACTAGGGAGCACCGGACAATCGGTGCTGGTCAGCTGCTGCAGCCCGACCAGCGAGAGCTGAAGCAGGGCGAGGCATCGCCTCACCTGGGAAGCCCAAGGGGGAAGGGAATCCCTTTCCCTAGCCAGGGGAACTCAGACACACAACACCTGGAAAATTGGGTAACTCCCACCCCAATACTGCGCTTTACCAAGGGTCTTAGCAAACGGGCACACCAGGAGATTATATCCCACACCTGGCTGGGAGGGTCGCACGCCCATGGAGCCTCCTTCATTGCTAGCACAGCAGTCTGCGATCTAACAACAAGACAGCAGCGGGGCAGGGGGAGGGGCACCCACCATTGCTGAGGCTTAAGTAGGAAACAAAGCCGCTGGGAAGCTCGAACTGGGTGGAGCTCACAGCAGCTCAAGGAGGCCTGCCTGTCTCTGTAGACTCCACCTCTGGGGACAGGGCACAGCTAAACAACAACAACAACAACAAAAAAGCAGCAGAAACCTCTGCAGACGCAAACGACTCTGACAGCTTTGAAGAGAGCAGTGGATCTCCCAACACGGAGGTTGAGATCTGAGAATGGACAGACTGCCTGCTCAAGTGGGACCCTGACCCCTGAGTAGCCTAACTGGGAGACATCCCCCACTAGGGGCAGACCGACACCCCACACCTCACAGGGTGGAGTACACCCCTGAGAGGAAGCTTCCAAAGCAAGAATCAGACAGGTACACTTGCTGTTCAGCAATATTCTATCTTCTGCAGCCTCTGCTGCTGATACACAGGCAAACAGCGTCTAGAGTGGACCTCAAGCAATCTCCAAGAGACCTACAGCTGAGGGTCCTGACTGTTAGAAGCAAAACTAACAAACAGGAAGCACACCCACACCAAAACCCCATCAGTACAACACCATCATCAAAGACCAGAGGCAGATAAAACCACAAAGATGGGGAAAAAGCAGGGCAGAAAAGCTGGAAATTCAAAAAATAAGAGTGCATCTCCCCCTGCAAAGGAACACAGCTCATTGCCAGCAACCGATCAAAGCTGGATGGAGAATGACTGACGAGATGAGAGAAGAAGGCTTCAGTCCATCAAACTTCTCAGAGCTAAAGGAGGAATTACGTACCCAGTGCAAAGAAACTAAAAATCTTGAAAAAAGAGTGGAAGAATTGATTACTAGAATAATTAATGCAGAGAAGGCCATAAATGAACTGACAGAGATGAAAACTATGACCCGAGAAATACGTGACAAATGCACAAGCTTCAGTAACCGACTTGATCAACTGGAAGAAAGAGTATCAGCGATTGAGGATCAAATGAATGAAATGAAGCAAGAAGAGAAATCTAAAGAAAAAAGAACAAAAAGAAATGAACAAAGCCTTCAAGAAGTATGGGATTACGTAAAAAGACCAAATCTACGTCTGATTGGGGTGCCTGAAAGTGAGGGGGAAAATGGAACCAAGTTGGAAAACACTCTGCAGGATATCATCCAGGAGAACTTCCCCAACCTAGTAGGGCAGGCCAACATTCAAATTCAGGAAATACAGAGAACGCCACAAAGATATTCCTCGAGAAGAGCAACTCCAAGACACATAATTGCCAGATTCACCAAAGTTGAAATGAAGGAAAAAATCTTAAGGGCAGCCAGAGAGAAAGGTCGGGTTACCCACAAAGGGAAGCCCATCAGACTAAAAGCAGATCTCTCGGCAGAAACTCTCCAAGCCAGAAGAGTGTGGGGGCCAATATTCAACATACTTAAAGAAAAGAATTTTCAACCCAGAATTTCATATCCAGCCAAACTAAGTTTCATAAGTGAAGGAGAAATAAAATCCTTTACAGATAAGCAAATGCTTAGAGACTTTGTCACCACCAGGTCTGCCTTACAAGAGACCCTGAAGGAAGCACTGAACATGGAAAGGAAAAACAGGTACCAGCCATTGCAAAAACATGCCAAAATGTAAAGACCATCGAGGCTAGGAAGAAACTGCATCAACTAACGAGCAAAATAACCAGTTAATATCATAATGGCAGGATCAAGTTCACACATAACAATATTAACCTTAAATGTAAATGGACTAAATGCTCCAATTAAAAGACACAGACTGGCAAACTGGATAAAGAGTCAAGACCCATCAGTTTGCTGTATTCAGGAGACCCATCTCACATGCAGAGACATACATAGGCTCAAAATAAAGGGATAGAGGAAGATCTACCAAGCAAATGGAGAACAAAAAAAAGCGGGGGTTGCAATCCTAGTCTCTGATAAAACAGACTTTAAACCCTCAAAGATCAAAAGAGACAAAGAAGGCCATTACATAATGGTAAAGGGATCAATTCAACAGGAAGAGCTAACTATCCTAAATATATATGCACCCAATACAGGAGCACCCAGATTCATAAAGCAAGTCCTTAGAGACTTACAAAGAGACTTAGACTCCCATTCAATAATAATGGGAGACTAGAACACCCCACTGTCAACATTAGACAGATCAACGAGACAGAAAGTTAACAAGGATATCCAGGAATTGAACTCATCTCTGCAGCAAGCAGACGTAATAGAAATTTACAGAACTCTCCACCCCAAATCAACAGAATATACATTCTTCTCAGCACCACATCTCACTTATTCCAAAATTGACCACATAATTGGAAGTAAAGCACTCCTCAGCAAATGTACAAGAACAGAAATTATAACAAACTGTCTCTCAGACCACAGTGCAATCAAACTAGAACTCAGGACTAAGAAACTCAATCAAAACCGCTCAACTACATGTAAGCTGAACAACCTGCTCCTGAATGACTACTGGGTACATAACGAAATGAAGGCAGAAATAAAGATGTTCTTTGAAATCAATGAGAACAAAGATACAACATACCAGAATCTCTGGGACACATTTAAAGCAATGTGTAGAGGGAAATTTATAGCACTAAATGCCCACAAGAGAAAGTTGGAAATATCTAAAACTGACACTCTAACATCACAATTAAAAGAACTAGAGAAGCAAGAGCAAACACATTCAAAAGCAAGCAGAAGGCAAGAAATAACTAAGATCAGAGCAGAACTGAAGGAGACAGAGACACAAAAAACCCTCCAAAAAATCAATGAATCAGGAGTTGGTTTTTTGAAAAGATCAAGAAAATTGATAGACCGCTAGCAAGACTAATAAAGAAGAAAAGAGAGAAGAATCAAATAGACGCAATAAAAAATGATAAAGGGGATATCACCTCCAACTCCACAGAAATACAAACTACCATCAGAGAATACTATAAACACCTCTATGCAAATAAACTAGAAAATCTAGAAGAAATGGATAATTTCCTGGACACTTACACCCTCCCAAGACTAAACCAGGAAGAAGCTGAGTCCCTGAATAGACCAATAGCAGGCTCTGAAATTGAGGCAATAATTAATAGCCTACCAAGAAAAGTCCAGGACCACATGGATTCACAGCTGAATTCTACCAGAGGTACAAGGAGGAGCTGGTACCATTCCTTCTGAAATCAATCAATAGAAAAAGAGGGAATCCTCCCTAACTCATTTTATGAGGCCAACATCATCCTGATACCAAAGCCTGGCAGAGACACAACAAAAAAAGAGAATTTTAGACCAATATCCCTGATGAACATCGATGCAAAAATCCTCAATAAAATACTGGCAAGCCGCATCCAGCAGCACATCCAAAAGCTTATCCAGCATGATCAAGTGGGCTTCATCCCTGGGATGCAAGGCTGGTTCAACATATGCCAATCAATAAATGTAATCCAGCATATAAATACAACAAAAGACAAAAACCACATGATTATCTCAATAGATGCAGAAAAGGCCTTTGACAAAATTCAACAGCCCTTCATGCTAAAAACGCTCAATAAATTCGGTATTGATGGAAGGTATCTCAAAATAATAAGAGCTATTTATGACAAACCCACAGCCAATATCATACTGAATGGGCAAAAACTGGAAAAATTCCCTTTGAAAACTGGCACAAGACAAAGATGCCCTCTCTCACCACTCCTATTCAACATAGTGTTGGAAGTTCTGGCTAGGGCAATCAGGCAAGACAAAGAAATCAAGGGTATTCAGTTAGGAAAAGAAGTCAAATTGTCCCTGTTTGCAGATGACATGATTGTAGATTTAGAAAACCCCATTGTCTCAGCCCAAAATCTCCTTAAGCTGATAAGAAACTTCAGCAAAGTCTCAGGATACAAAATTAATGTGCAAAAATCACAAGCATTCTTAAACACCAGTAACAGACAGACAGAGAGCCAAATCATGAATGAACTTCCATTCACAATTGCTTCAAAGAGAATAAAATACCTAGGAATCCAACTTACAAGGGATGTAAAGGACCTCTTCAAGGAGAACTACAAACCACTGCTCAGTGAAATAAAAGAGGACACGAACAAATGGAAGAACATACCATGCTCATGGATAGGAAGAATTAATATCGTGAAAATGGCCATACCGCCCAAGGTAATTTATAGATTCAATGCCATCCCCATCAAGCTACCAATGAGTTTCTTCACAGAATTGGAAAAAACTGCTTTAAAGTTCATATGGAACCAAAGAAGAGCCCACATTGCCAAGACAATCCTAAGTCAAAAGAACAAAGCTGGAGGCATCATGCTACCTGACTTCAAACTATACTACAAGGCTACAGTAACCAAAACAGCATGGTACTGGTACCAAAACAGAGATATAGACCAATGGAACAGAACAGAGGCCTCAGAAATAATACCACACATCTACAGCCATCTGATCTTTGACAAACCTCAGAGAAACAAGAAATGGGGAAAGGATTCTCTATTTAATAAATGGTGCTGGGAAAATTGGCTAGCCATAAGTAGAAAGCTGAAACTGGATCCTTTTCTTACTCCTTATACAAAAATTAATTCAAGATGGATTAGAGACTTAAATGTTAGACCTAATACCATAAAAACCCTAGAAGAAAACCTAGGTAATACCATTCAGGACATAGGCATGGGCAAGGACTTCATGTCTAAAACAACAAAAGCAATGGCAACAAAAGCCAAAATTGACAAATGGGATCTCATTAAACTAAAGAGCTTCTGCACAGCAAAAGAAACTACCATCAGAGTGAACAGGCAACCTACAGAATGGGAGAACATTTTTGCAATCTACTCATCTGACAAAGGGCTAATATCCAGAACCTACAAAGAACTCAAACAAATTTACAAGAAAGAAACAAACAACCCCATCAAAAAGTGGGCAAAGGATATGAACAGACATTTCTCAAAAGAAGACATTCATACAGCCAACAGACACATGAAAAAATGCTCATCATCACTGGCCATCAGAGAAATGCAAATCAAAACCACAATGAGATACCATCTCACACCAGTTAGAATGGCAATCATTAAAAAGTCAGGAAACAACAGGTGCTGGAGAGGATGTGGAGAAATAGGAACACTTTTACACTGTTGGTGGGATTGTAAACTAGTTCAACCATTATGGAAAACAGTATGGTGATTCCTCAAGGATCTAGAGCTAGAAGTACCATACGACCCAGCCATCCCATTACTGGGTATATACCCAAAGGATTATAAATCATGCTGCTTTAAAGACACATGCACACGTATGTTTATTGCTGCACTATTCACAATAGCAAAGACTTGGAATCAACCCAAATGTCCATCAGTGACAGACTGGATTAAGAAAATGTGGCACATATATACCATGGAATACTATGCAGCCATAAAAAAACGATGAGTTTGTGTCCTTTGTAGGGACATGGATGCAGCTGGAAACCATCATTCTCAGCAAACTATCACAAGAACAGAAAACCAAACACCGCATGTTCTCACTCATAGGTGGGAACTGAACAATGAGATCACTTGGACTCAGGAAGGGGAACATCACACACCGGGGCCTATCATGGGAAGGGGGAAGAGGGGAGGGATTGCATTGGGAGGTATACCTGATTTAAATGACTAGTTGATGGGTGCTGACGAGTTGATGGGTGCAGCACACCAACATGGCACAAGTATCCATATGTAACAAACCTGCACGTTATGCACATGTACCCTAGAACTTAAAGTATAATAATAATAATAATAATAAATAATAATAATAATAATAGAAGCCCTCTTTGGTCAACTCCTGATGGATTATTCAAGTTATAAATCACGTTCTTATTTACCCAGGATCCATTCAGATCATGTCCAAGACAATGCTGCAACCATGGTGATGAGTGGGAATAAATTTTTGGAGGAAGTTGAAGTGTAAACCCTTATACCAGGGATTATTAGGGACTAGTAGGTCATATAATAGAAGCTGTCTTTGTGGTTTTGCCCAGATACAGAAACATGCTTTGAAAAGAATGTTTGACCAACTTCTATTGACCAACACTAAAAGATCAGGGCATAAAATCAAATTGCAACTAACTCCATAAAAGCATTTTTGCCAAAATCATAGGGCCCAGACACACTGTTTCCCAATCATCTAACTTTAGATACAGCTTGTGGAGCCCAGATATATAAAGAGTCACATTTCCCTTAGACTAACTCACTCAAATACCAGATGTTACAACTGAGCATTTGGCAAATATCAGAAGGCAGTCTAAACTCTGATTTGTATCATCAATTAATTAAATGCCCATAAGTTTTTTGATACTGAACATGCAGGTACCAAAGTCAATATGCTGTTAATGTGGTTTGGCTGTGTCCCCACCCAAATCTCATCTTGAATTGTAACTCCTACAATTTCCACATGTCATGGGAGGAACCTGGTAGGAGGTGATTGAATTATGGGGGCAGGTCTTCCTGTGCTGTTCTCATGATAGTGAATGAGTTTCAGGAGATCTGACAGTTTTAAAAATGGGAGTTTCCCTGCACAAGCTCTCTCTTTTTTGTGTGCTGCCATCCACGTGAGATGTGAGTTGCTCCTTCTTACCTTCTGCCATGATTGTGAGGCCTCCACAGCCATGTGGAACTGTAAGTCCATTAAACCTCTTTTTTTCTTCCCAGTCTCAGGAATGTCTTTATCAGTAGTGTGAAAATGGACTAATACAGTAAATTGGTACCAGTAGAGTGGGGTGCTGCTATAGATACGCAAAAATATGGAAGCAACTTTGGAACTGGGTAACAGGGAGAGGTTGGAAAAGTTTGGAGGGCTGAGAAGAAGACAGGAAAATGTAGGAAAGTTTGGAACTCCCTAGAAACGAGTTGAATGACTTTGATCAAAATGCTGATAGCAATATGGACAATAAAGTCCATGCTGAGGTGGTCTCAGAAGGAAATGAGGAACTTGTTGGGAACCAGAGCAAAGGTGATTCTTGTTATATTTTACTAAAGAGAGTGGTGGTATTTTGCCCTGCCCTAGAGATCTGTGGAACTTTGAACTTGACAGATGATTTAGGGTATCTGGTAGAAGACATTTCTATTTTTTTTTTTTTTTTAGAAGACATTTCTAAACAGCAAAGCATTCAAGAGGTGACTTGGGTGCTGTTAAAGGCATTCAGTGTTATAAGGGAAGTAGAGCATAAAAGTTAGGAAAATTTGCAGCCTGACAATGCAATAGAAAAGAAAATACCATTTTCTGAGGAGAAATTCAAGCTTGCTGCAGAATTTGCAAAAGTAATGAGGAGCAGAATGTTAATCCCCAAGACAATGGGGAAATGTCTTCAGGACATGTCAGAGGTCTTCACGGCAGCCCCTCCCATTACAGGTCCAGACGCCTAGGAGAAAAATGTGGTTTCGTGGACTGGGACCAGGGTCCTTGTGCTGCGTGCAGCCTAGGGACTTGGTGCTGTGTCCCAGCTGTGCCAGATATGACTAAAAGGGGCCAAGGTACAACTCAGGCTGTTGCTTCAGAGGGTGGAAGCCCCAAGCATTGGCAACTTCCGCAGGGTGCAAGTTGAGCCTGCAAGTGCACAGAAGTCAAGAATCAGGATTTGGGAGCCTCTGCCTAGATTTCAGAGGATGTATGGAAATGCATGGATGCCCAGAGAGAAGTTTGCTGCAGAGGTGGGGCCCTCATGGAGAACCTCTGCTAGGCAGTGTGGAAGGCAAATGTGGGGTCAGAGTCCCCACAAAGAATTCCTACTGGGGCACAGCCTAGTGGAGCTGTGAGAAGAGGGCCACCATCCTCAAGACCCCAGAATGGTAGATCCACTGACAGCTTATACCATGTGCCTGGAAAAGCCTCAGACACTCCATACCAGCCCATGAAAGCAGCCAGGAGGGAGGCTGTACCCTGCAAAGCCACAGGGGCAGAGCTGCCCAAGACCATGGGAACCCACCTTTTGCATCAGCGTGATCCAGATGCAAGACATGGAGTCAAAAGAGATCATTTTGGAGTTTTAAGATTTGACTGCCCTGCTGGATTTCAGACTTGCATAGGGCCTGTAGTCCCCTTGTTTTGGCCAATTTCTCCCACTTGGAATGACTATATTTACACAATGCCTGTACCCCCACTGTGTCTAGGAAACTAACTTGCTTTTGATTTTACAGGCTCATAGATGGAAGAGATTTGCCTTATCTTAGATGAGACATCAGACTGTGGACTCTTGAGTTAATGCTGAAATGTGTTAAGACTTTGGGGGACTATTGGGAAGGCATGATTGGTTTTGAATTGTGAGGACATGAGATTTGGGAGGGGCCAGGGGCAGAATGATATGGTTTGGCTGTGTCTCCACCCAAATCTCATCTCGAATTGTAACTCATGGGGGCAGGTCTTTCCTGTGCTGTCCTCATGATAGTGAATAAGTTTCACAAGATCTGATGGTTTTAAAAATGGTAGTTTCCCCACACAAGCTCTCTCTTTTTTGTGTGCCACCATACACGTGAGATGTGACTTGCTTCTCCTTGCCTTCCGCCATGACTATGAGGCCTCCCCAGCTCTGTGGAACTGTTAAGTCCATTTAACTTCTTTTTCTTCCCAGTCTCTGGTACAATCTTAATTAGCAGCATGAAAGTGGACTAATACAGCTGTCACAAGTATTTAGGGGCTTCATTTATACATTTTTCTAATCAAATGGCCATCATACTTCCAATCTGGGCTGAACTCTTGAGATATCAACAGATGAAAGCAAAAAGTTTTTCAAATTCAACAAAGAACTCTAAATCTTCTCATCCAGACAAGCACTGAGTTGAGAGCCTAGCATTTGAGAGTAAGACATGGAAGGTATAATTTGGGTCTAAAAAAATCCTAAGTGCAAGTGTTTTAAATCAACTGCCTCTATCAAGAAAGCATTTCAGTAGAATCCCTGCAACACATGAAATTTGGTAGACCTGCATTCTTGATAAATTCCCTCCAAAATATACCCCCTGAAGTAGATGAATGATCCACTTGGAATTAGGTTATGCTGGTTCTGGACCCTACATACACTACAATGCCATTCTCTATAAATGTTTACTGAATGAACTCATGAATGAATGAGTGATATAACAAATTTATACTATCAAGGTAAGATTAAAGTTTTATGTTTTTCTTGTATAATTTTAATAGAAATGCCATGTTCTATGCAATAAGTCTACACCATTCTCAGATGGCAAAATATCTGGACTTTTTTCTAACTTTGTGTTATTGGCTGTTCACCTACATGTCTTCCCTGCTCCATTATAAACTCTGACGATGTTATTCACTTTGCATCCTCGACCCAATGCCTAGTCCAGTACAAGGCCCATAAGCAGATACTCAAAAACAAAAAGGGAAGGGAAATACTGAACGGAATTAGTTGGGAGTTGCTTTTTAAACTTCAAATTTTTGATGCAGAATATGTCTGAATGTACAAAGGCAGGCTGGCATAAATTCCACTCCAGAAGCTAAGAAGGAACACCCATTCCCACTTCCCTCCTTTTGCAGCATAGGCCGATCATGGCCAGACAGACCCTTCTAGCAAGGACTGTGATCTGGAGGAAATGACTCAAAGGTGCAGGGTGACTTAGAGTTTATTTAAGTCATCGGTGGCAGAATTGTGAATTTGCAGCACAGCAGCTGGTCTCCAGAGACAGTGGTCACATGGCAGCTGCCTGAGCCTGTTCCCTCAGCAGGAAGCTAGCCTCATCTTGACCATTACCATCATGGCTAGCGTAGCCTGGCTCTCCAGATTTCTGTCAATTCATGAGCCACTCAAGTCAACTAAAGAGTAAACTTCAAGGCAACTAAAAAGTTCAAAAACTACTAGTACTCATTTCTTTAAAGGACTTATCACCACTTACCCATTTTTCCCATTAAATCAGTCAAATAATGGATATGGTTTTCCAACCACACCTCTATCTCATATTTTCCTAGCCCTTCTGTGAAATAAAATAATCTAAAATAAAAAATATCTGTATGTCTATTTGCATTTTATATATCTAAAGATATCTAAAATATTATATTGAAGTATCAATTTCCAACTATGTTGAGAAAATAGAGCAAATGGAGTACATATTTTTTTAAAAATCCAGTGTGCACACAATAGCCAAAGTTGGGAATAATCCAGATATGTGAATGGATAAACAAAATGTATATCCATTTAATGGCATATTATTCAGTCACAAGCAGGAAGTAAGTACTGGTACATGCTACAAGACAGATGATTGAAAATGTGCTAAGTGAAAGAAACCAGATGAAAAGGCTACATGTTGTATATTTCCATTTATATTAAAATATCCAGAATAGGCCAATTTATAGAGGCAGAAAGCAGATTAGTGGTTCCCTGGGTCTGTGGGTATGAGAAAATGGAAAGTAACTGCCTAGTGAGTACATAGTTTCCTTTTGGGATAATAAAAGTGTTCTAAAACAAATAGTGGTGATGGTTGCACAACATTGTGAATAAAATAAATGCCACTGAATTATACACTTTAAAGTGGTTAAATGGTGAATTTTATGTATGTGCATTTTAACACAATAAAAACTCTAATATGCAAATATGTAGAAGAAACATAAAGAAGCATATTTTAAAACAGAAACCTATCTATTTACAATAGAACAGCTATGTTCAGGGTGGCTTGTCAAAAGAACTTTCTGGTTGTAAAATCTTTGCAGTTCCAACCTTATACTTTGCAAATAAAACCTTGTATATATAACGTTTTATCGAGAAGAAAGATGCTTCATAACCATATGCAAAAGATTTTTCATTTATCTCTGAACACAAGCATATCCTATTTCATTTAGACACAATAATGAAGTTGTAAAAATGAAGTCTAATTTAATAGATCTTGGCAAATACAATTTTCCACTCTCGTAAAGTTTAAGGTTCCTTTATTATAAATGAGCATCGGTTATTCAATTCCTAAAGATGTGGGTCTTTTCAGGGGAGAAGTGGACTCAAGATGTTGGGAGCTACATATTAGTAATTATTTGAACTAGGATAACAAAAATGTGCTGCTAGTTGCTATCCCATAACTGAATGACTCATTATTGTAAAACCGTTTCAATTTTGTTCAGTGGATCTTAGGAAATGGCATTTACTCAATTTTTTATTTAGTCTAGAATTTTAGAACTCCTTTGTCTTCAATTTCTCTAATTTCTACATTTCCCCCAAATCTCAAATATATCGATGGTAAAAGAAATACTTACATATTCTAAGACCCCAAAAGTTATTGCTTTCCATCCCCAATGGAACTGAAAAAGAAAAACCTCACAAAATAGCAAGCATCTAACTTTCAAAGGATCCATTTCAGTACATCTGTATCAAAGCCAGAGTGAATCTTTTCATTCTACTGAGAAGCGAATATACTGAACTATTTCTTGATTTACATTTACTGCCTTACTTAGAGTAAACAGAAATGCCAGCAACTTCAACTTCTTTAAAAATGTGTTGCTTAAGAAGAAATTTTCAATAATCTCTTGGGGGAAAATTACAAGATTTTTTCATCCAGATTTCTCAAAGGAAATGATCATAATGCTTTTATAAATAATGAAAGCATTTCATTTCAGAAGTACTTAAAATACAATTACTTCATTTACTTTTAGAGACTCCATCAAAGTACGTTTCCAGCGCACACTCCTCAGGGCAGGTGCCTGTAATTAAATGTGGTCCTCTCACCTGATTCATTTCCTGGGTTTTGAAGTACTCTTTGTTCGAGAGCACTAACTCTCTATGCATCCATAAGGAAGATATTACTGCCAAGTTCCATGAAGCTTTCTGAGAAATTCATCAGTGCTACAAACTACTGACCTTACCCTAAACCCATCTGCTTGCAGGCCAACTGACTGAACATCTCCTGCCAGCCATCTGCACACACATGGTGTTCTGTGGCAGCTCTGTGAACCATCAGAAAGGAAGAGGAGTTCACATTTATAGAGAGGGTCACTAGGGAAAGAAAAGACAGGGGAAACCCTAATTAAAAACATTTCTTCCCATGGAAGCACATCACTTTACATGCCTCTGCTTCATTGGCATACATTCATTTTTATTTTTTTTCATTAACCATTTGATGTGTACCTACCCTGTGCAAATCACGGCCTTCAGTGTGCTAGAGGGCTAAAAAAAAATGAATTAGAAATGTTCTCTACCCTCAAAGAACCGTAGACTCTAATGAAAGAGACAGGCAGTTCTTAACTTTTCTTGATGAGTCAGAAGACAGCCAGAGCCAGGCCTCATCCCATGAGTTAACCAGGATTTGCATAATTACAAGAAGTGAGTTGTAAATCCATTTCTATCATTTCCTTCAAGAAAGCATATGAGAATGCAAGTGCGTGAGAGGGATGCAAATTTAGGATTAATGTGGTATATGTGTTAATTCCTATTATATAAAGGAGCATCCTCTGTACTTAACCAGCCTCAGAGCACTTATGAAACGCTGCACAATTGATGACAACACACATGAGAATCGTGATTTGGCTGGTTGATGCAAAGGACTGAGAAAGAGCTGAGCGAATGGAAGGAGTGATGAGTGCGGGATGAGGAAATTAATCAAACTCAAGATCACAAACTGCAACACTGGAGGTGCTGGTAGGAGATGTCTTTAATTCCTGTCTGTGTAAGGAGCTAGATAGTTAGAAGTCTTGGACTTAGAGAGTGTAGGGAAGGCAGAGGGGCCACTTGACTATTCTATTCTAGTAGGTATAGATGACAAAAGATTGGCAGATTATCATTAAATTTATTGAAGTTGGGTTTTAATGAATAATTTTTAAATCCTATTCCAGCAATTATATGATTACAACATTTTGAACAGAAAATGTTTTTCCCTATAATATAAATATTTCAAATAGTGAAGTAGCTTGGTGGGGAAATTTTCTGTGAGTTGGAAATAACGCACATAGATCACCACTATCAGCTTTTATAACAGTAAAACAAAATAGATGAACTTGGCCAGTAAAATCCAGGAAGTAATTTAGGATTCATTTAGCTTCAGTGGCTGACAGGCCTGAGAGAGTACAACAGATGGCAGAAACAAGTAGCTCACCACAGTCCCATTCATCTGAACTGTCTGAGCAGTCGGCTTCACCGTCACACCACAGGTTACGTGACACACATGCATGGTTTGCACATTCCAGCTCATCATCTTGGCAAAATGCTGGCATGGGGAACAAAAAGTGAGAAGGAAAACATTTTAGAAATAAATGTGATTACCACTAACATGCACATCTTCATGTGCCAGTAGAAGCATGGAAAGAAAAAGTATGTGATCGCGATCGCTGAGACTTCCAAACGGACATGAAAACAGTATAAACAGAATTTGTAAAATATTATTTAATAGACATCAATACACACAAAGAGCATTTAAACAGAATTACTACGTTCAAGTGACTCAATGTTCTGATTCTAACAATCAGACTGAATAAACGGTACTCACAGCAGCAGAAATACCCAAGATCAGAGAACGGGGTTAAAATCTGCATGAGCAGAGCATGAGGGATGAACAGACTGAAGCCACCTTAGAAAGAAAACAATCTCTGTCCACAGAGATGCATAATGGGTTTTTTTTTTTTTTTTTTTTTTTACATCTCTACTATTAAATGACTCTGTGAATCATACATAGTTCTCTTTTGAGTTTTAAAAATTATAGTAAATCTCTTTGATTGCCTACTTAACAACCATTTCCTTTCTTCCTCCTTTTTTTAAGGGAGCCCAATTTTGTTCAGACCCCCACACCCGCCATCCCCAGTTCCAAAGGAAGATCCTGATTAATTTAAGCTGGGCATGGCATTTTTCTGTCTACAGTTTGTTTGTTTGTTTGTTTTCTGAATACAATTAGTAGTCCAGGAGTAAACATATGCTCTGATATCATAGGCCTTGGCCTGTGGTTGTGTGACTGTGCTTCACAGGACAGCTCCTTCCCAAACTCTGCTGCTGTGCCATGTGCCCTAGTTGGGGACAGGAACAACCTGGAGAAAACAGCATCTTTTTTTTTTATTAGTTCTCCCTGAATGGTGCTTCTTTTTGCAGTTCAGCTGTTTGTAGCAAGTGTCTTTTCTAACTACACAAAGGCTCCTGACGGCTAGCTGTCACTCTGCCCAAAGTTGACCTGAGCGAATCCCTTAATGATATCTTGGAGATATGAACACGGTCCTTCCTCCTTCCAGGTGGACATGATCAAGGAAGCATGGTGCCCCAGGTGCCCATGGTAATGTCATCTTTCCACCATTGTGGGAGCCAGCCTGAGTTGAAACTGAACTGAAATCACAGACAAGGTACTAAACTGCCACATACAGCCTCAAGAGTCCATCCTACACTTGACTCTTTATATGATGATATAAAACATGTGATATATATATATATCTCATATATATATATATGAGATAATAAAAGATAAATGTCTTCATTGTCATTTCAATTTGGGCTTTTCTGTTTGTTTCTGTTTCATTTATCTATCTGTAGGTAAAACATCTTAAGAGACATAATTATTTTCCGGTTCTAAAAGCAATGGTCATTCATTTAGAAAATGTAGAAAAGAGAGAAAAGCACAAAAATTTAATAATTACACCACCCAAAGACTATAACTGTAAACTTTTAATTATGACTTTCTGATCTTTTTCTATGTGTGGATATATGTACTTTCGAAACTCAGGACAATAATGCACATAATACTGAATATTTTGTTTTATTCAACTAATGATATAAAATGAATCCAAGAGAAATTTTTCTTCTCTAATCTAATTTTAATATTTGCATATTATTTTCTTGTACGGTTGTAGTTTATGTTCCCTATTTTTGGATATTTGGAGGTATTTTAATTTTCCCATACTATAAATAATGCCAGAAGAATATTACAGTGTATATATTTTACACATATTTAGTTGGCTTCTTAGAATATGTATTTACAAGTGGAGTTTGATCAAAAGATGTGACAATACTAAAAGATTTGTATGGATACTTACACATTTTTGGCTTGTATTCAAAATGAGACTTAACTGGTGTTTAAAATAAAAATGCTGTGTTGACAAATTCGCATAAGCACTTACAGCAGTTTTTTTCATCCATGTAATCAGGGCAGTCTGGGAACCCATCGCAGATGACTGTGTGCTTCAAACATTGTTTATTGGATGGACATTCCCAAAGATCTCTCTCTTTACAACCTAGACGGAAGAAAAGGTTATTTGCAATAGACGTGGAGTTGAAAATAATGATAAATTCAATTAATGTAGAAAAACTACACTATAAAGGCATGATGTCGGCTGGGCGCAGTGGCTCATGCCTGTAATCCCAGCACTTTGGGAGGCCGAGGTGGGCGGATCACAAGGTCAGGAGATCGAGACCATCCTGGCTAACACGGTGAAACCCCGTCTCTATTAAAAATACGAAAAAATTAGCCAGGCTTGGTGGCATGTGCCTGTACTCTGGAGGCTGAGGCAGGAGAATCACTTGAACCTGGGAGGCGGAGGTTGCAGTGAGCCAAGATCATGCCACTGCACTACAGTCTGGGCAGAGCGAGACTTTGTCTCAAAAAAAAAAAAAAGCATAATGTCTTTTTTCTTAAAAAGTTTTGACCCCTGAATACCATGAATAATATAATTTTAAAAGTAGAAATACCCAATAATATTCATATTATAATATAAATTGTATAGCTGACCTAACAGAAGATCAAAAGTGACATACGGGGCCAGGCATAGTGACTCATGCCTGTAATCCCAGCACTTCAGGAGGCTGACGTGGGCGGATCACTTGAGCTCAGGAGTTGGAGACCAGCACGGCCAAGATGGTGAAACCCTATCTCTACTAAAAAATACAATAATTAGCCAGGCGTGGCGGTGTGTGCCTGTAATCCCAGCTACTTGGGAGGCTAAGGCAGGAGAATCATTTGAACTTGGGAGGTGGGGGTTGCAGTAAGCTGAGATTGCACTACTGCTCTCCAGCCTGGGTGACAGAGCAAGACTCTGTCTCAACAAAAAGAAAAAAAAAAGTGACATAGGGGACATGGAGAAAAAATTTAAAACCATACATTAACATTCATCTTTAGCTGTTCCTTTTTCTTTCTGAGTGAAATTGTTGTCAATGCATAAGATTTATCTATAAAATAATATTATGCTTTTAAGCAAATATGCCAAAGTCTAGTGATCTAAATGCATGTCACCTTAAAATGTAATTTCATTCTACAAATCAGGAGGCCATCTGTTTTTTTAGCAAAAGAGGCTCCTTCTATGCCAAACAAAACTAGTTTAAGAACCAGGTACAAAAGCTATTACTTTATGGTAGTCAGACATCTAAAGTTGGAAACTTCATCAATTAGTAAGAGAAATGAATATAATTTGCACATTAATGTAATAACTTGAACTGTAATTTGCCTATGAAATAGCAAGCACTTGTGATGTATTTAATAAATACCATTGATGATTCATGTGCAGTGCATTTCATATGCCTGCTAAAGTCTGACAAGAGTCTAATATGTTTTGTCATTCTGGTCAGATCCCTGGCCCAGGTCAGGCCGTGAAGTACATGAAGGAAGAGACAATGTGGCAAAAAAATTTGAGTACCTTCCACTCCCTTGGCGAGAACAATGGCTAGCATGTGGCAGGCCCTCAATACGTGTGTGTTTTAAGTAGAACTTCATTTCATGTAAGGAAAAAAATGTCTCTGGCTCCCAGGAAAATATAATTTATTTTAAGGTCAGTGAAATGCAAAGCAGTGATCAAATAAGAAGTTTCTTCAAGAATGTTATTGTTCATCTGACCTACTACAAATGAGTCAGATACATTTTGTAGATGATTGACTCAGGTTTCTTGAAATCCATTATAAGAAAAAAATTGGTTTTCAAAATTTTCACTAAAAACAATTATAAAAATAAGTGACCCAAAATGCTTACTATAAGCTAAAATTAGATTTAGTGTGTTTCATCATCCAAAGATATAGGAAATAAATAATGAGAGTCTTTCACTGGCTGATAATCTGGAGTGGTCTTAGGCCCAGGGACATCCATTCCAAGAATTCCCAGGGACATTATTTAGAGTTTTCAGCTAGTAGAGGATCCAGACAGCATCTGAAAAGTTCTGACAATAAGAGTCTCCTGAGTTTTGAGAAAGAGCCTGAAATCTGTCCTCTGTGACCCAGCTCCTGCCAAATGCTACAGTCTGCTCATTCTACCAGAGAGCAAAAGACATCAAAAAAGAGGGCTCAACACTCCATGCATGGTGCTGACCCTTCTCCAGAGCTGCTCCTTTGCTCACAAAACACACCACTTGCTAATAGAGAATGAAATAAAATAGCATGAGTTTTTCTGACGATTCCCAAGGCACATTCTTCTTACCAAGGCACATTCTTCTTAAGACTACAAGGAAGAACTTTGACATTTGGAACGAGATGATGAAATACCACATAAATAGATCATCTGGGACAGAAGGCCCCCTACAGTGTATCCTCACAAATAATAATAATTATGATAATGAGATAACATGTATTATCCACTATGTATCCACATTCTAGATATTAGCTTTAATTCTTAAAATAACCCTATAATGTCAGCATTATGCTCACCATTTTATAAGTGAGGAAACTAACATTTAGAGAAATGGAATCCCTCCACATCACAGCTCCACGGAGAAAGATCTGGATGAGATCCAGGTACAAGTCATTCATTGCAGTTCTTTGTAAGATGCGAACATGAAGTATGCATAAGGGGTAGGAGCAGTGGAAGCACAGCTTTAGAGTCAGGCAACTGGATTTGAATCCTAGTTCCAAATCTCACTAGCTGTGTGAGCTTGGGTAAGTTACTTAACTTCTCTAAACCTTGGTTTCCATAACATCTAAAATACAAATAATAATGCCTGCTTCATATGGTTGCTATAAACATTAAAGGAGTACTCCATACACATTCATTTTTTACCTCTCCATGTCTTCTCTTTTCTCATAAAAGTTTGCATAACATAATACCTCCTTTGTGGAGTTACAGTGAGCACAAAAGAAGTAGGATAAAAAGAGAGAGACATGAGTTACATGGGGAGACAGTATTATTTTGAGAAGGAACCACTTTCTTTGTAAAGTGACATTTTGGTGCAAATATGTTTTAAATTTATATTCTAAGAGGAAAACGATATGATTCCAAAAAAAATTAAAAACAGGCATGGATGGGATGGGCTGTTTAATGCAGCTGTAGGTTATGAAACCAAATAATTGTCGATGTCAGAATAATAACCTCCCCAGCACAGAGACAATAGCAACAATCAATAATTGAGGATACAGTGTTCCAAAAAAGTGATCAACTCATCTCAGTTTGCCAGGGATTTAACTGATTTGAGCATGACATATCCCTTGTTCCAAAAGATCCCCATCAGTCCCAGGTAAATCAGGTTGACTGGTCACACTAAGTGTGCTAAGCATTCATCTGGGTTTTTTGCTTACTCTGTCTCTCATTTTCACAAAAACTCTGTGAAACAGGCTGCCCTGACAGAGGCAGTCTCCTCCCCCCACTCCGCCCCTAAATGGAATACCTTGTTTCTCTATAAAAACAGTTGTCATTACAAATAAAGTCAGCAAATCGACTTAAAGCAGATGCTTTTTGTTCTGTAAGAATCTCTTAGCTATGCAACTATAGAGTAAGTAGGTCCACTCATCCTCTTGAGTTGAGCTGCATGAAATTGTTAAATTCTCACCCTTCGGAGTGGAACCACTCACAAGGAGGAAGGAGACAAGGTAATACTGCATTGGCAAAGGCTGGAACAGTCTGGACTGAGCCATCCTGGACCAGCGTCTGCCCCAGGAAGTGGCTGTGGACGTGACCTTGGAGCAGATCATAGGAGCTGCAACAGCCAGAGTATAGGCCTAACAGGTGTGAAGAGTCTTCTACAGCATGCAGGATCCTGGACAACAGTGCCCCTTCCCTCAAGGCATGGCTGCAAAGGGCTCTGCCTCTGCACCTGCTATAGCTGCTGGAACAGAGGACCTGCCTCCCACTGTGGTCCAGGCCTGACTATCAGGGGAGCAATACCAGCACAGGCCAACCAGCCACCATCCAGCTAGAAAGTCGCAGCAGCCTACCCAATTCCTGAGTCACTTCCTGCTTTTAGCAGTGCCATTTTTATGGCATGCTCTTCACATATGGGTGGCCCAGTCTCCTGTGAAAGAGGCAGGATGAAGGAATGGATGGGACTTCAAACTGCATGGCTCTAATCCTAAAAAGAGAGAATATCCAACTCAAAACCAACACTATCTCCAGGAAAAGACACTATCCATCTACCTGAGTTTACTGTGTGAGCCAGGGACCTCGCCCAGCCCATGCTTTAGCCTGACAGGCCAGCCCACTCTCTTTTGCCATAAACAGCTGTCAGAAACAAGGCTATGCTAGACAGGACTCCTTCCCTCAAGGGAGACTGCTGGGGCAGCCTTTGAAAGGAATTGCCTCCTGATTTCCCACCGCCACAGCAGGTGAGTTCCTGGTTATTGTCTTCTGAGATTGAACACGGCATGTTATAAGCATTCCAAGCTGTGGGAGATAACGTGGGTGTTCTCTGCATCTTACCCAGAGAAGTAAAGTGACTGGCCAAATGTCACACAGCCTCTAAGGCTAAGTCAGGATGTAAATTCAGGTCTAAGTCTATGCAGGACACTCTGCCATTCCAGTCTGCCTTCCCAAGACACCACAGAAGACAATGAAACAGTTAACCAAGTATCTAAAGGGAAGGAGAAAATGTGTCCCTTAACATGGAAAATTAAACCCTACTGAGTGATGAGAAATCAATCCTGAAAATTCATCCTGAAAGCACATTTTTGGATATGCCAAAGCTATGGACATAATGACTCTCACTCTTCTGCCAGCTACAGAGCAAAGAGTGGTCTCCTCCCCAAACAAAGAGACACAAAAGCATAGAGGCTGATGGTATTTGGAGTGTTAAGAAAGCCAGTTAAGCCCTTCTGTGAGACAACTCATAGAAATGCTATCCACAAATCCAAAAAGAAAACATACCTTTTGGAAACCCTTTGAAATCAAGCTGTAAAACCCATAAATATCAGAGTCAGATCTTCTAATACAACCTAAGGGGATTCTGACTCAGAGAAATGGCTCAGGTTATATTTAAAGGTTTTATTTTATTTAAGATCAAGAGGAGACCAAAGATAGGTGAAGAACTGGTTTTTTACTCATCTGACGATAAACAGAAAGTCACTTAATGACACTCAGACATTTGTATTGCTGTCAATCTTTTCTCCATATGATGTATACTTTTTTACTTAGAATAGTGATCAGTTAGGAATTTTGATTCTGTGTTAGTGTAATAAAGGATTTTATTTTGACAGTCGATATAAAGCACCTGTTATAGCTACATTTTCATTTAATTGCTCCATTGGGAGTTGCTGTTTGCTTGCATCACAGCCCAGGTACCACCTGCTCTTGTAGCTGACCCAAATCGTGGAGGTAAAGTCTAGCGAGAGATAACCTCCGCTTCACACACTCAAAGCTATAGAGTCATATAAAAACTGAACAATATAATCTTTTTGTTGTTTTCCTTAGTTTTCCTTTCTTTGATGTCATTCTTGATCATTTATTTGCCCATGTCTTTCCCTCATGCTCCACTGCATGGCTATCGATGCTTGGAAAATGTTATGTTGAAAATAAACTCATGTATCAAGTTGCTAGTTTTGCAGGCAGCTCCATCTATATCATGTATGCTCAATTACTGACATACCATCAATCCTTAAGACAATGCAGTACTGACACAGTGCAGATTCTGCTCAGCATTCCCCTGTCTCTTAGACTTCCTTCCCATATTGGATTTGTATAATTCATCCCAACACTTGTTGAAATCTTTTCTAGTACTGACATTTTCAACTCTTGTTTACATCAGCAATTACACAATCAAAGCAACCTCAACAGTGAAAATCTACCACAAGAGCTGGAGATATTTAAAAACAATATTACTGATTGCTAAATTCTAATGCATATATTTTTAAAGTGTATTTATAAGCTAAGTGCTTTGGCTACCATGTTTCTCCATTACAAAAGCGCCAAAGAAACAAGTAGTAAAGTTAATTTCTCATACAATATTTATTTTATAACTGAGTTAAATAAGTATTGTTTTGAGGGGAAACTCAATAACCTTGTTGGAAATTCTGAGGGAGCTGCAGATCCATGACAATAAATAGTTAATTGTCCAATTATTGAGTACAGCTCAAACACTTAAGACCACAAGGGACAGAATAAGTCAGAAAGGCAAGAAGCTTCCGGTGAAACCCAGCTTCGCTGGAGCTGGTGCTTGCTTTACCGGATGGTGTGCCTATGCACATACGAAAACAGAAAGACAAACAGCAAGGAGGCAAACGGAAACAGATGACTTCCTATTAGTCCTCTGCTGAGCCTTCATCAACCTGACTTCCTTATTTGATCTGAAGTGGTGTGTCCTCCCAAATCACTGAACAAGTCCATTCAAATATATGCATGAGTCCCAAAGGGGAACAGAGTATGTAAAGTTTTCTATTGTTAGTCACTTTGGAAAACTTCTCATAAATTAGTACTGCTGGAGCAATTAATTTAACTCCAAAGGTATTATTTCTTACCCACTTTTAACTTTCCTTAACTAGAGCTCTCAATAGTGCTATCAATTATTTTTAGTTTTTGATAGGGATTAGACAATATACTCTATTATTTTGGTGTGCCTTTAATTGTGTGATTAAAATACTGGTGAAAACCAATTACTTAACTAGAAACCTGATATTTTAGGGTCATTTAAACCCTATACCAATACTATAGTACTTTCAATTTGTTTTTTGCAGAATATGTTCTAGAACTCAGAACTTTTTGTCTTGGTAAGGCTGTTTTGTTTTGTTTTTAACTAAGCTTTTGTATTTCTCAAATATTTAGTCCCCTACAACAAATTTAGGTCTAGCCACCCCAACAAAGTATCATGCAAAATCTTTGAACCATCTAAGATACTCTACTTTAAATTGCATCTCAAATACCATGACCCATCAAAGTCATAGTTAAGTGAACAAATCTAATACATTCTCAATAAATCACTTATATAAGGGATATTCAATGAGTTTTAATTTATTTCTTTACAAAAAAAAAAAAACACAAACAAGCAAACAACAGTAGCTTCTAAAAATACTGTACATTCCTCCATAATAAAATTACCCCAGTCATTGTACCATCATTCTGACAGCTGGGGTTTTCCAGAAGATGCACTCGTCCATATTTATAGGAGCTGAGAGGATTTCAGTTAATTGTTTCTGACATTTTGTCTAGACCAGAAGGGCAACGCTTAACATAGAAAATTCACTTAATGAAGCAAGGCAGTATTTCATACTTCAAAGGCCAAAAGAATGAAATGATTTCAAAAGATGTACTGCCTTATGTGTTTTTCATGACACAGTGTCAATTCGTCTTAAACAGGAAAGGCTAAATAACCAAACCATTCTATGAATAGATCTGCAATCATTTTGCTTTCCTCAAAAACACTGTTTATTAAAGGCCATTGTCTGACTTCTATTCCCTAATACACTGAGGTTACAAGTACAAAGATTTGCAGGGAAATATAATGAGAATTAAGTCCACTCAAATTACCATTGGGATTTACAGCTTTTCCACTGGCGATTTTGGAAATCAATGGCAGAAATGTCAAGATGAGTTTTATCCTTTGCCAACAGAGAACAAATAAGAGAGGACATGAAAATGAATCCCAATTAAACTGGGAATGATGGAGTCTGAACTCTGAATGTTGGCGTATGAACTCTGCCTTCGTGCATCTAGATGTCTGCTTAGCAACATGGGAAGTATACGCAAAGACACTATTATTCTGACTTTAAAACTGGTAACTGTTTTATAATTTAATAATAAAAATAATTCCTTACATTTGTGAGGTGCTTCTCCTTTTAATAAGTGTTTGCAAATATAGTCGTGCCCCTCCACCCTTATCTGCAGTTTCAGTTTCCACGGTTTCAGTTATCCCTGGTTAAGCATGGTCCAAAAAGGTTGGCATAGTACAATAAGATATTTTTTAAGAGAGAGAGAGAAACCACATTCCCATTACTTTTATTTCAGTATATTGTTATAATTGATCCATTTTATTATTGTTGTTGTTAATCTCTCATTGCGCCTAATTTATAAATTAAACTCTATCATAGGGACGTATGTGTAGGAAAAAGCATAGTACTGCATATATGGGGTTCCATACAATCTATGGTTTCAGGCATCCACTGGGTGTCTTGGAACGTAGCCCCACAAATAAGGGGGAGGAGTACTGTATGTATCAGGGTTATACAGAAGCGTAATTTAGAGGAAATCAAGAGTTAGGAAAAAGACTTAGAATATATGCCATAATGTTCAATAATTTAAGAAGTAAAGGCATTAGCATTCAATCCTAGTCCTACTATCAGTGAATAGTTTACATTTTTAACACAGTTTCTTATTCTATTCTAGTTAATGCTGTACATTCATGAAAAGTACCATTGCAAATACATACCACAGTTTTCCTCATCACTGTCATCATCACAGTCGGCCTGGCCATCACATCTTCTGGAAGCCAGAACACACCGTCCTGAGCGGCACTTGAAATGACTAGGTGAGCATTCTATTAAAAACAATATTACTGTTAAAGGGCTGAAAACCCAGAAACATCAGCTAATTTACGTATTTACATGTAGGATGTTGTCAAGGAGCTTTTACTGAAGATAAGAGTGGTCTCTTGCAAAGCAAAATAGCCATTTCACTTTGGCATTCTTCTGCCTACCAATCAGCATCTTTCTCCTTCATTCTTGGCCTCATCTCTCTAGATACGCAGTTTAACGTCTATGTATTCCAATGATTAATTCTCTTTCCAAATGGGACAATCCAACAATTGCCAGAGCCTAATATGCCTTGTGGAGTCAGTGCTCCTGACTACCTAGCAGCTCTCAATGTGTCAAAATCATTTGCACAGCCCCATCTTTCCACCTGGCCCACAATTCCATTTCTGTACTTAACGATCCTGTGTTGCTATGGTCCCCAAATGTTTTTTTACTTGAAGGAACCAAGGTTTAATGTTCACCTTTGCATTCAGAATCCCTAGTATAAAAGCATCCATACATAATGGGCTCTGTGAGTAAAGTACAGTTTAAGAAACACCAGAGTACTAATTAAACTTATCTCTGAGTTCATTATTTTTAATTTTAAAATGATTTTTTTTGAGGGGGAGATGGAGCAAGATGGCCAAATAGAAGCCTCCACTAAGTGTCCTTTATGCGGGAACACCAACCTGAACAACATCCACACAAAAAAGCACCTTCATAAGAACTAAAATTCATATGAGCAATCATAGTACCTGGTTTTAAATTCAGATAATTAAAAAAGGCACTGAAAAGGGTAGGAAAGACAATTTTGAATCACCAACACCACCCTTCCCCCATTCCCCAGCAAGAGCTGCGTAGTACAGAGAATCTGTGCACTTGTGGAGTGATTGTGGGACTTTGCATTGGAACTCAGTGGTGCCCTGTCACAGCAGAAAGCAATACCAGGCAGAGCTCAGCCAGTGCCCATGCATGGAGGGAGCATTTAGACCAACCCCAGCCAAAGGGGAATCACCCATCCCAGTGGTCAGAACTTAAGTTCTGGCAAGCCTTACCACCACAGGCTAAAGTGTTTGGGGGTCCTTAATAAATTTGAAAGGCAGTCTAGCCCACAAGGACTGCAATTTTTGGGCAAGTCCTGATGCTGTGCTGGGCTTGGAGACAGTGGACTTGGGGGCATGCAACCTAGTGCATGCCGCAGAGTGGCGAAGATAGTGCTTGTGCCACCCCTTTCCCAACCCCAGGCAGGCACAGCTCGCAGCTCAGAAAGAGACTCCTTTCTTCTGCTTGAGGACAGGATAGGTGAGAGTAAAGGGGACTTTGTCTTGTAACTTGGATATCAGCTTAGCCACAGTAGAATAGGGCATGAGGCAGAGTCCTGTCCAAGGCCCCCATTCCAGGCCCTAGCTTCCAGACAACATTTTTAGACCTATCTTCAACCAAAAGGGAACCCACTGACTTGAAGAAAAGGACCCAGTCCTGGCAAGATTAGTTACCAGCTGACTAAAGAGCCCTTGGGCCCTGAATTATCAGCAGCAGTACTCAGGCAGTACTTGTTGTGAGCCTTCGGTGAGACTGAAATGTGCTGGCTTCAGGTATGACTGAGCACATTCCCAGCTGTGATGGCTACAGGGAGAAACTCCTGCTTGAGAACAGGAGAGGGAAGGGTAAAATGAATTTTGTCTTGCAGCTTAGGTACCAGGCTCAGCCACAGCGGGGTAGAACATCAAGTGAATTCTTGGGGTCCCTAATTCTAAGCCCTGGCTCTTGGATGACATTTTTGGATGTGCCCTGAGTCAGAGGCCAGCCCACTGTCCTGAAATGAGAGTCCCAGGCCTGGCAGCATTCACCACAGGCTGACTGAAGAACCCTTGGGCCTTGAGTGAACTCTTGTGGTATGGTAGTACTTGTCATGGACCTGGGGTTGTAGTGATCATGAGGAGAGACCACTACCATTCTTCCATTACCTGTTTGTGGGAAGCGGAAGAGTGAGAACTTTGACTTGTGGCTTGGGTGCCAATACTGCAGAAATTCAAAGGATCATTAGAGGCTACTATGAGCAACTATATACGAATAAATTGGAAAACCTATGAGAGATTAATATATTCCTAGAAATATACAACCTACTAAGATTGACCATGAAGAAATCCAAAATCTGAAAAGAACAATAACAAGTAATGCTATTTAAGTAATAATTAAAAGTCTTTCAGCGGGGGGCGGGGGGGAAGCCTGTACCCAAAGGCTTCACTGCTGAACTTTGCCAAATATTTAAAGAAAAACTAGTACCAACTCTGCTTAAACTATTCCAAAAAATAGAGGAGGAGGGAATACATCCAAATTCATTCTATGAAGCCAGTATTACCCTGATACCAAAGTTAGACAAAGACACATCAAAAAAAGAAAACTACAAGTCAATCTCCTTGATGAACATTGACGTAAAAGTCCTCAAGAAAATACCAGCAAACTGAATTCAACAACACATTGAAAGGTCATTCATCATGACCATTTAGAATTTGGGTTTGTTTGTTTGTTTGTTTGTTTGTTTTCTTGAGATGGTTTCGCTCCTGTCGCCCAGGCTGAAGTGCAGTGGCATGATCTTGGCTCACTGCAGCCTCTGCCTCCCAGGTTCAAGCAATTCTCATGCCTCAGCCTTCCGAGTAGCTGGGATTACAGGTGCCCACCACCATTCCCAGTTAATTTTTGTATTTTTAGTAGAGACAGGTTTTTACCATGTTGGCCAGGCTGGTCTTGAACTCCCGACCTCAGGTGATCCACTCGCCTCAGCCTCCCAAAGTGGTGGCATGACAGGCGTGAGCCACTGCTCCTGGTGACCATTTAGGATTTACAGGAGTGATGCAAAGATGATATAACGTATGGAAATCAATCAATGTGATATATCATATCAACAGAACAAAGGACAAAAAGCATAGGATCATTTCAGTTGATGCATTTGAAAAAATTCAACATCCCTTCCTGAAAAAAAATCCCTCAAAAAACTGGGTAAGAAGGAACATACCTCAGCAAAATAAAAGCCATATTTGACAGACCCACAGTTAGTATCAAACTAAATGGGGAAAAACTGAAAGCCTTATCTCTAAGATCTGGAACATGACAAGGATACCCACTGTCACCACTGTTATTCAACATAGTAATAGAAGTCCTAGCTGAAGCAGTCATAAAAGAGAAAGAAATAAAGGGCATCCAAATTGGAAATGAAGAAGTCAAATTATTCTTGATTGCAAATGATATGATCTTATATTTGGAAAAACCTAAAAACTCCACCAAAAAGCTATAGAACTGATAAACAAATTCAGTAAAGTTGCAAGAAACAAAATCAACATACAAAAATCAGTAGCATTTCTACATGCCAACAACAAAAAATCTGAAAGAGAAACCAAGAAAGTAATCTCATTTACAAAAGCCGCAAATAAAATAAAATACCTGGAAATTAACTTAACCAAAGAAGTGAAAGGTCTCTGTGATAAAAACCATAAAACACTGATGAAACAAATTAAAGAGGACATAAAAAATGGAAAGATAGTCCATGTTCATGGATTGGAAGAATCAATATTGTTAAACTTTCCATACTATGTGTATTAGGCCATTCTTGCATTGCTATAAAGAAATACTAGATGCCACATAATTTATAAAGAGGTTTATTTGGTTCATGGTTCTGCAGGCTTTAAAGGAAGCCTAGAGTCTGCTTGGTTTCTAGACAGGCCTCATGAAGCTTACAATCATGGCAGAAGGTGAAGGAGGAGCAGGAACGTCACATGGCAAAAGCAGCAACAAGAGAGAAAGAGAGAGTTGGAGGTAGGCACCATGACTAGATCTCCTGTGAACTCAGAGTGAGAGATGGCTCAAGCCATTCGTGAAGGATCTGCCCCCATGATCTAAACACCTCCCACCAGACCCTACCTCCAACACTAGGGATTTCATCTCAACATGAGGTTTGGGTGGGGAAAAATATCCAAACTATATCATTCTGCTCTGCCCCTTCCCGAATCTCATGTCTTCTTCACATTTCAAAATACAATATCCCTTCTCAATAGCTCCGCCAAAGTCTTCACTCATTCCAGCATTGACTCAAAAGTCCCAAGGCCCAAATTCAAAGCCTTATCCTAAATCAAAATAAGTTCCTTCTACCTATGAGCCTGTAAAATCAAAAGAAGGTATTTACTTCAAAGATACAACAGCTGTACAGGCATTGGGTAAACATTCCTATTTCAAAAGGGAGAAATTGGCTAAAAGAAAGGGGCTACAGGCCCCATGCAAGCCCAAAACCCAGCAGGGCAGTCATTAAATCTTAAAGCTCCAAAATAATCTCCTTTGACTACATATCCCACATCCATGGCACACTGGTACAGGGGTGGGCTCCTAAGGCCTTGGGCAGCTCTGCCCCTGTGACTTTCCAGGGTTCGGTCCCCATGGCTACTTTCACAGGTTGTTGAGTGCCAACAGCTTTTCCAAGCAAAGGGTGTAAGCTGCCAGTGGATCTACCATTCTGGAGTCTGGAGTGCAGAAGCCAACTTCCCACAGCTCCATGAAGCAGTGACCACTGGGGACTCTGTGTAGGGGCACCAGCCCCATGTTTCCCTTCTGCACTGCTCTGACAGATGTCCTTTGTGGGGGCTCCACCCCTGCAGCATGCTTCTGCCTGGGCACCCAGGCTTTCTCATACATCCTCTGAAATCTAGGCAGAAGCTACCAAGCCTCATGCACTTTTGCTCTCTGTACACCTTCAGGCTTAACCCCATATAGAAACCAACAGGCTTATAGCTTCCATTCTCCAAAATGGCAGCCTGAGCTGTACATGGGCCTCTTTGCGCCATGGCTAAAGGTAGAGTGGCCTGGATGCAGGCAGCAGTGTCCCAAGGCTGCAAAAGGCAGTGGGGACCTGGGCCTGGCCCATAAAACCATTCAGTCCTCCTGGCCTTAAGGCCTGTGATGGGAGGGGCTGCCTGGGAGATCTCTGAAATGCCTTCAAGGCATTTTTCCCATTATCTTAGTTATTAGCTCTTTGCTCCCTTTTGGTTATAAAAATTTCTTTAGCAATTCAGCCTGCTTGAATTCCCCTACTGAAAAAGCTTTTTGTTTCTTTACCACATAGGTAGGCTGCAAATATTCCACACTTTTATGCTCTGCTTCCCTTTTAACTATAAGTTTCAACTTTAAGTTATTTCTTTGCTCCTGTATCTGAGCACAGGCTGTTAGAAGCAGCCAGCCTATGTCTTGAACACTTTGTTGCTTAGAAATTTCTTTCATCAGGTACCCTAAATTTTCACTCTCAAGTTCCAACTTCAACATATCCTTAGGGCATGAACAGAATGCAGCCAAGCTTTTTTCTAACACACGACATGGGTGAACCTTTGCTCCCATTCCCAATTAGTTCCACATTTCCATTTGAGATCTCATCAGCCTGGCCTTCACTATCCATATCACTATCAGAAATTTGGTCACAATCACTTAACCAATTTCTAAGAAGTTCCAAACTTTCCCTCATCTTCCTGTCTTCTTCTGAGCTCTCCAAACTCTTCCAACCTCTGCCTATTACCCTGTTCCAAAGCTGCTTCCACATTTTCAGGTATCTTTATAGCAATGCTGAACTTCTAGTACCAATTTTCTGTGTGAGGCCATTCTCGTGTTGCTATAAAGAAATATCTGAGACTGGGTAATTTATAAAGAAAAGAGGTTTAACTGACTCATGGTTCTGCAGCCTTTACAGGAACCATGGTGAAGACATCTGTTCAGCTTCTATGAAGGCCCCAAGAAGCTTACAGTCACAATGAAAAGCAAAAGGGGAGCAGGCACGTCACATGGTAAAGAAGGAGCAAGAGAGAGAGTAGGGGAAGAGGTATTGTCGCACTTTTAAATGACTACATCTCATGTGAATGCAGAGCAAGAGTTCATTTGTCGCTAAGGAGATGACCCAAACCAATCACTAGGGATCTGCCCCCATGATCCAAACACCTCCCATCAGGCCCCACCTCCAACATTGGGGATTACATCTCAACATGCAAGGACAAATATCCAAACTATATCACTATGTAAAGCAATCTATAGATTAAATATAATCCCTATTAAAATACCAATGACATTCTTCACAGAAATAGGAAAAAAGTCCTAAACTTCATATGGAACCACAAAAGACTCAGAATAGCCAAAGCTATCCTGAGCAAAAAGAACAAGAGGAATCACATTACCTGACTTCAAATTATACTACAGAGCTATAATAGCCAAAACAGAATGGTACTAGCATAACAACAGACACATAGGCCAAGGGAACAGAAGAGAAAACTGAGAAAGGAACTCATACATCTACAGTGAATTCATTTTCAACAAAGGTTTCAAGAACATATACTAGGGAAAGGACAGTCTCTTCAATGAATGGTGCTGAGAAAACTGGATATTCATATGCAGAAGAATGAGATTAGACCCCAATCTCTTGCCATATACAAAAATCAAATCAAAATGAATAAAGACTTAAACCTACAACTTCAAACTATGAAACTACTAGAAGAAAACATTGGGGAAACTTTCCAGTACACTGGACTGCACAAAATTTCTTATGTGATATTACATGAACACAGACAACCAAAGCAAAAATGGACAAATGGGATTACATAAAGTTAAAAGCTTCTGCAAAGCAAAGAAAAGTAAAGAGACAACCCACAGAATGGGAGAAAATATTTGCAAAATATCTATACGATAAGGGATTAATAACCAGAATATATAAAATGCTCAAACAACTCTATAGAAAAAAAGACTAATCCGATTTAAAAATGGACAAAAGATCTGAATAAACATATCTCAAAAGAAGACATACAAATGACAAACAGGTATATGAAAAGGTGCTCAACATCACTGACTATCAGATAAACACAAATCAAAACTACAATGAGATATCATCTCACCCAAATTAAAATCTCTTATATCCAAAAGACAGACAATAACAAATGCTAGCAAGGATGTCAAGAAAAGGGGATCCTCACCCACTATTGGTGAGAATTCAAATTAGTGCAACTATTAGGGAGAACAATTTGGAGGCTTCTCAAAAAACTAAAAGTAGACCTGCTATATGACCCAGCAATCCCACCGCTAGGTATATACCTAAAAGAAAGGAAACCAGTATATAGAAGAGATATCTGCACTCCCATGTTTGTTGCAGCACTATTCACAATAGCCAAGATTTGGAAGCAACCCAAATGTCCATGAAAAGATGAATGGATAAAGAAACATATATGCAATTGAGTATGATTCAGCCTTAAAAAAGAATGAGAGCCTGTCGTTTGCAACAACGTGGATGAAAGAAGACGTCATTGTGTTACGTAAAATAAGCCAGGCACAGAAATACAAACTTCTTATGTTCTCACTTATTTGTGGGAGCTGAAAATTAAAACAATTGAAGTCATGGTGATAGAAAGTAGAGCAATGGTTGCCCATGTCTGCGAAGGGTAGAGGTGGGGGAAAGCAGGATTGGTTAATTGGTACAGAAATATAGTTAGATAGAATGAATAAGATCTAGTATTTGACAGCACAACAGAGTGACTAGAGTCAACAATAATTTGTTGTACGTTTAAAAATAACTAAAATTGTTTGTAACACAAAGAAAGGATAAATGTTTGGGGTGATGGATACCCCATTTACCTGATATGATTATTATGCATTGTGTGTCTGTATCAAAATATTTTAGTTACCCCATACATATATACACCTGCTATGTACCCACAAAAATAAAAGAATAGAAATAGCAAATGACTTCATTTTTAAAATGAATGCAATATCTAACAGACGGGTGCCGAATTCTTCAATGCAATCAAGTTCACAAATTCACTCACCTAAGCAGCCTGATTGGCCAGTAAATAGAAAACAAACAAACAAGAAACCATAAATAGAAGAAGTTGAAAAGGTAGCTAACATGTTCATCCATGTTAAATACCCCGCTGTAATTAATTTTAAAATTAACCTTCCACATATTCATCAGGCATCAGGCAGGTTTGATTGTCTGAATTTTCCTCTGGAAATTGACTGCAATCTGTGTCTTCAGGCCACTGTAGGCCCACAATCCCAAGAACAGACTCACAGCGTTCTTTGGAGTGCTCACACAATGCTCTAGATGAACAAGAAAAACAAAACATTAGAAGCAGAATTAGCTCCATCTGAGACAGATGTTATGAATTTATGTCAAGTTTTAAATTCTGTGTGTGTGGCATGTATAGTGGGTGTATGGATATAAAAGATGCACATATATATGATAGGTATTTGGGAAACCAAAACAAGTAATATCTCTGTAAAGAGTATACATTCCAGCACCACACTTTCACCAGAAGAAACTTTATTGCAGAAATAGCTCTAAAGATGTTTCCAGGACACAGATTCCCTTCTCCACATTGCCTTTCTCATTCTCTCTTCTGTCTTTGAAGCAGACACATTCTCCAACCTTTTGTTCCAAACAGGGAAGTCTCCAACATCACTTTGGATAGTTTGCCACCAAAGTCATTGAATCTATTCATCAACCTCATCCTCAGAGATCTCCCCCTCTGCAGACCAGCCCTGTGAGCCATCTCATATGCCACCCTAGCTTGCCTAAGGCATTGCCTCCCTTACTTCAGCTTCCATCAATATTGTTGAAAAACTTAGGATCCTCTCAAACCCACTTATGTTGAGCTCGAGTCAGTTAAAGTGTTTGTTTTTCGTTTTAAAGAAATGATATACTAACTATTGTATCATGCACTTTCAGGGGTGTTATGTCTTTTATCCCCAGAATATTTTTAGGTTAAGGTATCAGCGTGCCTCACAGAAGATTTCTTTACTTCTTTTTTTACTTCTTATGGAAAAAATTATGATTTTTGTCTCAATATAGTACTAAGAAATTAGTTACATAGTTTAAAAAAAAAAAAAAAAAAAACTAACCAAAGTAAGTTCCTAGGCCAATACTCTCTTAATGGACTCAAATGCATGCTTACGTCTCTAAAGTTTCAAATTTTGTACATTAATTCAACCAAGTTCTCATTTTTAAGGTAAAATGGGAGACAGATCTTCCAGAAAGGCCAGCTCCAGTCTTGCCCAAAACTGGTAGAGAAAGTGTAACAATCAAATGAGGAAGTTTCAGAGAAAATTCTTTCTAGATTTAAGTCTGGACAAAGCTCAGCATAACTCAACACCAGGAATTTGGGGTAAAGATAAAGCCGTGGTATTCCTATGTTAGGTCAGGAAAGATGGAAAGTTCAATAGTTGATAACTGTCTGTTGAACTAACTAGCTTTGTTGCAGATTTATAAAAAATGTATGTAACTCAATTGTGGCTGCTATTTTAAATTAGTCATATTTATACAGAAGACTGTATAGTGCCTGACTCTACCACTTCCTATTTTTTTCCGTAAAATGGAAATTACAACAATACACAGCAGCACAACTCCAGGGGGCGCTGTTCTTATCATAGTCCTTATAGTGCCCAGTCGTAGGCAGCACCTCTGATGATACACACCTCACTCAAAAGGTTATTTTGAGTACACTCCTAACAATCCTCAAGTATTTAGCCCATTGTAAGGACTTGATAATGTCAGATTTTTCAGTCTCATAGCTAAAATATTCAACGTTAAAATTAATAAACAGACCTAGCAAAAGCAGGCAAAAGCAACTACGTATCACTTTATGAGCTTATTAGCATATTATTCAAAAATTTCTTATAAACAAATATCAAAATATAAAATTCACAGTGATAGACACTGAAAATGAAAGATGTATGGGTGAACCTGAAAAAAAGAAATAAAGTTATCTAAAAGAAATTTACCAAAATTTTGATTGAACAACACTTCACGATCATGTTTATCTTAGGCATTTTAATATGGAACTTAAGCCCTGAAATTATAAATTATATCTGGATATAAATTCACATTTCCATTTACAGCAGAAAGTGCTGCTTTAGGGAAATTTTTATCTACATATGAAAAGAAAGTCAAATGCCAGAAATTGTTAAGCACTATTAATAGGAAATTATTCACTATCACTGACCTTGCTTAGCAAAAGTGAAGTAAGATTTAGAAACAGCTTATTAACATAAAATTGGTAGGTGTTTTATACTTTTAAAAGTACTTAGCAGAAATTTTCAGAATTATTTCTACACCAGCTAATATTTAGTTTTCTTCTCTCTATTGGTATAATTTGTTCAGTCCCCCAAGTCATTTTGAAATTTTATTATTTCCTGTCCTGTCTCTATAGATGCCCTTACTTTGTCATCCATTTGGTATTCAGCATATAATTTATTGTTTTCTCTTCTGTCCACTATATTAATAGTACTGCTTAAAAAAAAAAAACAAAAAAAAACAAACAAAAAAAATCTCTGTATGACTTCTGATCCCAACATATGGTTTCTGCAGTTGCTACTCACATTTAGGCCAGCACATTTGTATACCCACCCCTTGAGGGAAAACAGCACTGAAGAGAGTAGTAACTCACTTCTGAGAGTCATCTTGTATATGCAAACCCTCTAACTACAATGCCTACCACATGGCACAGCAAAGGGACAGACTGCCAAGAAGCTATTGTGTTCCTGTGCTATCATCATAGCTATTGTCCATTCAGGGTTCACTACAATGAATCAGAAGCCCTTTACATTCATTTGATCTCAGAACAATACAATCCAACAACCATTACTATCCTTTATTGTACATGTAAAGGAACTGAGGCTGAGAGAGACTCAGGAATCTGTCTAAGGGCTACCCAGAAACTAGAGAAGGGTCAAGATTTGAACTCAAATATGGACTCTGGAACAATACTCTTGACACCAGAATATCACTCATATTCAAAGTCCAAGCTGCACTCTTGAAATAGTGCATCTTATTTCATTCAAACAGGCAGAGAAATGTCAGCAATGTCCATCCCTGTCCAATCTGTGAGGCTGGCGCAATGTCTTGTGTCATATCTCTAACAAGTGGGGTCAGAGTGCAGCATTTTAAACACATCAATGTTGCCAGAAAAAGAGGCAGATATATCCCTTTTCTACTAACATAGGTTTTTAAAAAATACTTTTTGATACAACAGAATGAAATACCTCTGAATTTATTTGACTAAAACATATAAACTATCATCAAAGGATGTTCATACCTCTCTTGTTTGGTACTTTGTTAATGAATTCTGACTCAAATATTCATTTTACAACTTACACTTCTTTGTCTCACTTGTTAAATATGAGGTATTTGTTAAATGCAGAGCTCCTTAGGGAAATTTACTTTGTCCAAGTTCAACTAAGTCTTCACCCCTTGGTTCTCTCTGAGGCAAAATAAGGGACTGGGGGAGATCCCATCATATTACCTGCAAGGGGGGATACGCTGGCCTGTATTCACATCACACTTTGGTACCAAAATGGTGCAAGCAAAGAACATGAGGTATTTATAACAGTTGGTTTGAACAAGTGCAGGGAAAAGAGAAGACTCCCAGCTGATGGATGCTTCCTTTTGAGTCCTGTGGCCAAGGTAATTTGGATAACTTGTACTGTTGTACGGCAAATTCATGCAGAGTTCCAATGTAATTGGTTCACATTGACCTAACAAAGAAACATACATACAAATATTTTTAAATTTCACATATAAAAACAACTTCTTTAAGTTTTACAAAGTTGAAATCTATTTTATTCTTTCTTTAGAGTAGCTAAGACTAGAATGCCAGTAGTATACAACATTTTTTATGGGTATTGAAAATAAGTAAGTTGATTAGTGAAGTGCCCCGGCAACTAAGATTCATTTCTGCATATGTAGTTGCTAACACTGTGACAATATCATGCTTTAGAAAGTCCTTCCTTATTTTTTCCCTTGGCTCATCTTATATAAAGATGACTCTCTTTCATCATTCCTTTTATTGACTCCAATTCATCTTCTTCTGATTTACTCATTACTACTAAAATAGGACAGCCCCATCATCTTCACTGTCACTAAACTAATTAATGAATTTGACTAAATAGGCAATTAGATAACTTCTGTCTATATGTTTTATTGTTGATCAATGTGCTTAAATATAAGGCTACAAGATTTCAGGGCAAGAGGAGGCTCAGATCTGTTGGATACTTCTTGCTAATGAGACAATATCCAAATCCCTTAGCTTGAAATCTGAGGCTATTTTATACTTCAACCCTAGCCTGACTTTTCAGCTTCATTGCCTGTGATTATCCAATCAACAGTATCTCTGCTGTAATAAAATCTATTCCCTTATGACACCAGATATTTTAAGAATCGTATATCTTTGTGCACCCTGTTTGCTCCTCTCTTACCTCCTTTTTTATAACATGCTCATAATTATGTCCCCAAAGGTGGTCATGGTTCTAGCTGCCAGGTGCATACAGCACCTGCTGCCTGGATTAACCCTTTCCCATCTTCCCTACCAAGCTAATTCCTCTGTGATCTGGAAGACTCAGCACAAATACCTCTTCCAGGAAACCTTCCTAGCCAACCACTCTTCCCATTACTACTTCCAGAATGAGTCTCTTCTGAGTGCAATAGCATCGTAGGCACATACCCACCATATGCTCATTGCATTCTGCCATATTCTTTATTTACTTACTTGCCTCCCCCACAGAATCCTGAGATTTTTGTGAAATGAGACTTTATCTCTTGATCTCAAAGTCTACACCTAGCACAGTGCCAGAATGAAGGGATGAAAATGTATCACGGACTATCCTAGGCACTGTAAATGTAAGAGTAATGAGAAATATTGTCTCTGCCACTGAGAAACTCCACAATCTCGATAGGAAAAAGGATGCATGTGCTGGTAGCTATAGTAGAATGTGAACAGGCTAGGATAGAGTTTGCATGAACTGAACATTTGTGTATCCCCCATTCATATGCTGAAACTCTAACCTGCAATGTGATAGTATTTGGAGGTGGGGCCTTTGGGAGGTGATGAGGTTTTGATGAGATCTAGATGAGGGTGGCATTTATATGGGATTAAAGTCCTTATAAGAAGGAGAAGAGACTAAAGCTCTCACTCTCAGCTATGTGAGGAAACGCAAGAGGGCAACTGTCTGCAAACCAGGAAGCAGCCTGTTACCAGAGACCAAGTCTGCCAGCATCCTGATCCTGCACTTCCAGCCTTCAGAACTGTGAGAAATAAATGTTTGTTGTTTAAGCCACCCAATCCATGGCATTTTATTGTAGCAGCCTGAGCATACTAAGACAGACATATTGAACAAAATGGTAGAAGTCCAAAGGGAAAAGGTAGAGCAAGAGTGACCTGGGAAGCCCTCTGATATGGTCTGACTGTGTCCCACCCAAATCTCATCTTGAATTATAGCTCCCATAATCCCCACGTGTTGCGGGAGGCACCCAGTGGGAGATCACTGTATCATGGGGGTGGTCTCCCCCATACTGTTCTCATGGAAGTGAATAAGTCTCACAAAATCTGATGATTTTATAAGCGGTCTCCCCTGTCACTTGGCTCTCATTCTTCTCTTATCTGCCACCATGTGAGACGTGGCTTTCACCTTCCACCACGATTGTGAGGCCTCCCTAGCCACATGGGACTGTAAGTCCATTAAACCTCTTTCTTTGGTAAATTGCCCAGTCTCGGGTATGTCTTTATCAGCAGTGTGAAAACAGACTAACACTCCCTCCAAGGATAAATGTGGTTTGGGCAGCTTTGGGGGAATATAGCAGAGAGGCTCCCAGCTCTCTCTCTGTTTGCAGTAGATGTGCCACATTCCCTGAGGGGAGAGGCAAGCAAGTAAGTGTCCTGGTAAAATTCACCCAGGCAGACCAAAGACCCCATGCCTTATTGAGAGTGATTATTCAAATTAAATTTAATTATTTGACTAAGAAGTGGTATCCGTGCAAATAGATTCGCAATAAGGACTGGGCTGAAATACTAAAACATCTCCAGGACTACTTCTTAATTTAAAGAATCTGAGGGTATCACAGATACTATATTTATAAGGAGGCTGACGTTGGCTGGATAAGAAAAAAAGACAGATGAAGTGTAATATGACTCTCAGTTTCCTGAAGAAGACACAACACTGCAAAGTTGGTATAACCTTGAGGGTGAGTCAGAGTGGAGAGAAGAGTAGACAGAAGAGGTTTAGGGTTGGTCGGTTCACTTTATCCTTTCCTGTGATTTGTGAAGGAGGGGTTGGACATTATGGACTAAATGTTTGTGTTCCCTCAAAATTCATATGTTGAAATCCTAACCTCCAATATGGTGGTATTAGGAGGTGGAGCCTTTGGGAGGTGATTCAGTTATAAGTACAGCCCCCAAGAATGGGATTAGTGCCCTTATAAAAGGGACCACAGAGATCTCTCTCACCCTCTTTTCATAGTGTGAGAATACAGTGAAAAGTCGGCCATCTGCAGCCAAGAAGAGGGTCCTCACCAGAACCTGACCATGCTGGCAACCTCATCTCAGACTTACAGCCTCTGGAACTGTGAGAAGTAAATGTCTGTTGTTTATAAGCAATAATGATTTGTTATAGCAGTCTGAACTAAGACAAGAAGTAACATTTAAATATTTTGTTACAAGATTTTAAAATGCATGTTTTTCATAATGATAAAAACACTACAAAGATGCAGAAAGAAAAAGTTCAACATCTTTCCACTCCCCTTTCTGTCACCTTCCCTGCAAGCCAACAGAAGGCTTTGAATACTTCCATACCTTTCCCTTGCTCACATTTATGCATACATGCCTTTGTGTTTACTTTTGCCAAAGCAGAAGCATACCATTCCTATCACCCTTCAATTTGCTTTTGTTGCTTATTTGTCATGACCATCTTACAAGTCAGCACATGCATCTCTAACTGTATGCTTTTTTCCTGATATCTTTAATATACTTAAAATTTTATACAGTTGGTACACTTACAGATATTTTTGATGCAGTCCTTTCTTTCCTTGGGTATACCCTCCCTTTCTTTCTTTCTCTACCACCCCATCAAGGTTTAACTTTTTATTGATGTATTTCATTGAAGATTATTAATAGAATACATCACATGAATAATTTTTCTCTTTCTTATATGTGGAGAATGTATCACTTTTGATTTGGGTTAAGATACAACTTTAAGTGTTTAGGAGCCAAGGAAGAGGAAAGGATTAAGTAATGACCATACATTATTCTGGAGATCTTTATTGAATGTGTTAAGGTTTATTGGATCTTGAGTTTTATTCCTTCAAAGGCATTCTTCACGAATGCTAAGCAAGATAAACTCTCAATATACCTGTCAACCCCAAATTCTATGATTTATGATATCAATAACCTTTTTTATCTTAAGCATTAGGCTCACCGTTTGAGCCTGATTTACAATCGCCACTAGAGGGAGATCACATCACAAACGTGAGGATATTTTAAGGCGGCAGAACTGTGTTTCTGATGTAAGTGTGATGTAGTACCCAGTACAGTGTCCTGAACACAGATGAGGTCTAATAAAGATCTGTCAAAAAAAAAAAAAAAAATCCTGATGGAATCTCAATGGTATTCCACCTCTAAAAGTCTGAAACAAGATTCATTCAATTCGACCTAACGATGGGATTGTTAACTCAATGGTGTTATATCCTTATGATGTGATACTCTGAAGTTACTAGAAATCATGTATTAAATGATGGTCATTTACATGAAAAATATGACTTTTCTACATCTGGCAGCATATATAATCATGTTCAAAAATTCATCTTTGCCTCAAACTCTAAATGCCTCTTTAACATTATTATTTTTAATAGTTTGATATTATTTTAAGGTGAACATCCTTATAACTACCTCCCAGGTCAAGAAACTGAACTCAGAAAGATACTGCAGAAACCTTCCATATATCTCGTCTTATCTCAACCGTCTCATTTTCCCACAAAGTAACTACTGAGTTTTATCGTTATCACTTCCTTGTTCTTCTTTACGTTTTTTTTGTTGCTGTTGTCGTTGTTTTGTTTTTTTTTTGTTTTTCTTTTGAGATGGAGTCTCACTGTATTGTCCAGGCTGGAGCGCAGTGGCACAATCTTGGCTCGCTGTAAGCTCCACCTCCCAGGTTCGTGCCATTCTCCCACCTCAGCCTCCCAAGTAGCTGGGACTACAGGCGCCCGCCACCACACCCGGCTAATTTTTTTGTATTTTTAGTAGAGACGGGGTTTCACCATGTTAGCCAGGATGGTCTCGATCTCCTGACCTCGTGATCCACCCACCTTGGCCTCCCAAAGTGCTGAGATTACAGGCATGAGCCACCGCACCCGGCCTTCTTTATAATTGTATTACCTAAGTGTGTACCACCCCTGGATATTGTAATTGAGGCTTGCCCATTTTTTCAAACTTGTCCTGTCTTTTAAGTCTCTGATAGTCTTTGGGTTCCTCCTCCATTCCTTTGATTTTTCTTTATAATTTGACTATGGAAGAACCCAGACATTTATACAGACTTGTAAGCTATATAACAGCTTCTGAATCTTGCTTATCGCACACTCCTGGTGAAGTTAAACATGTTCCCCATCCTCTCTATTTCCGAACTGTGGCAGCTGAATCAACAGGAATGGACTGGGCTTCATTCCACTGGCAAGACTAGAGGTGGCTGAGCTGTTCTTTCACCAGAAGCCACATCATTCTGATTTCCCTCTTTTTGTGATGTTAGCAGCTGTAGATGCTCCATGCCCTCACTCATTAATTTAATGTGTTACCAAATGGTAATATTCTATTCAATCTTTTTTTCACTTATTAGAAAATGCACATGGAGATGCTTTTGTAAATACATCATTCCTCTCCTCTACTATTTGCTCCTAATCTGTAACCATTACGGTGATTGGCTTCTCTACCACATGACTACACCATTTACTCCTACCAGCTGAAGCTTGCAAAGAGAGAGCAGGAAATTGCTAGATCCTTAGGGAATTATTCAAAAAGCAAACCTGTTCATTTCTTCCTTGGTGTTGAGTAAGGGGGAAAAATGCACGAGTAGGCATAGAACTAAAGGTTGATGAACACTATGGGAGGCTTAAGAGAGGGCCTGGGACGTGACAGCCATGCCTGAATTTCACAGCCATGGTCAGCATGGGCTCAGGGAGGCAGGAGAGACATGCCCAGGAGTCACTTTTGCAGGTTCTCCCCATTGTCTGGATTGCATAACGGTGAAATGATGGATTAGTCCCTCCACACCAGAATGAGGGGAATAGCATTCCTTCTCCTACCCTCAAAGGCAAGGACACTTTGTTATTTTGCCTCCCAACATGGCACAGAAATGTTAAAGATGCTGGGTTGTGACTGGACATAGCAACACAGGCTGCTAAAAGCTATTTCTTGAAAAAACTACGTATCATCAGAAATGCGGTTTTTAGGCTTTTTTAAAAAGCTGTAGGCACTTCTGTGAATTTAAAATAAGCTTCTCCACTGAAAAATGCACATGGGAATACACAAACCTTTTCATATTCTATTTCAGAGTTCTCACATACTCCTGCAGCCCAGTCATAAATAGGCACTAGAGCAATACATTCTCAACCTTGGCTATACATTGAAGGCATCTGCAGAATTAAAAAATACTGATGACTGGGTCCCACCCAGTATATCTTTAGGGACCATCAGAAAATCACATAATATTTTATGGGATGTCAATAAACAGAGTCTTCAAGGACAAGAATCCTGGCAACTCCATTGAGTAGCTGTCTCCACCAGACCGAGTATCTACTACATTCTCCAAACTCACGTTTTCCTTTGGCATCGAGCAGACTAAGAAAGTACTGTTCAGTTGTGCCTCAGAAGCTGAGTAATACTAGTCTGTGATAGTGGTAAACATCTTCAAGTAATAAATCATATTTTCAAGTGTACGAAGGATTTTCTGAGATGCCACTTGTTTGTCTTTACAGAGACCTAAGTACGCATATATCATCTTGAAGTTCTTTGAAAGATCAGGAATAACATTTTGACTTTCAACTGCAAGTTAGGCACATATGCCATTTTTAATTACACAGGAGTAATGAGAGCGAGTGGCTAGCCTAGTGCCTTTCACTCAGAAGAGAGAGTGTGCAAAACATTTGCTGAATATATGTGGAGAGAAGTTGGCAAGAATATACATGGTGAATGAGGAAGCTGTGAGACAGTGAGGCACTAGGGAAAATGAGTGTATTTAATGAGCTTAAAGAGAACAACAATGTAGAATACATGAGTGGGAAGATGACGATATGTTCTCCCACATTGAAAAGTGACTTCTAGGAAACTAGAAGCCTGTCTCCTTTCTCCACCACTAGAAAGCCTATCACCCATCCCTATACCTGGAACACCATGTACACACTACAAATATTGGTCAGGTCTATGAGTTAAGAGTTATCCAGTTGCCTTTCCTACAACTTATTCTTTTGACAGGAGACAACATAGTTTTGAATATTTAAAATTTGAAATATTTCAAATATAGAGAAAATAGGATAACACACACCCGGTTACTTCTTACCCAAATTTGACACAGGCTAACATTGCCTTTTCTGCATTTTTGAGTCTAATAGTAAGTGTCATTCCATGTCAAACAACCCCCAAAACTTTAATAATAAACACATGTCTTTGAGATGACGCTGTCACTATTCAAACTGAAAGAGAAGTAAAGAAATCGCTCTGAAAAAGTTCCACGGCAGATTGAGAGATGAGCAAAATGAAACAATGGAAACAGTGGCCCAAATAGGTTATATGTGTGTGTGTGTGTGTGTGTGTGTGTGCGCATACTGCGTATCTATAGGTATGTTCTATTTAAATCAGTTTCTATTTACATCAGTTTAGAGGAAGTAAAATGGCAGCTTGAGTGTGTCGACTTTGTGGTTTGACTAATATCTACTGTTCTCTTATATGGGAAATGGAGGAGGGGTGGGCATGTGCTTCCAGGCAGAGTTATTAAATGCCACAGTCAGTCCTGTCAGTCTGGGTTTTTTTTTTTTTTTTTTTTTTTTTTTGAGACGGAGTCTCGCTCTGCCGCCCAGGCTGGAGTGCAGTGGCCGGATCTCAGCTCACTGCAAGCTCCGCCTCCCGGGTTCGCGCCATTCTCCTGCCTCAGCCTCCCGAGTAGCTGGGACTACAGGCGCCCGCCACTGCGCCCAGCTAGTTTTTTGTATTTTTTTTAGTAGAGACGGGGTTTCACCGTGTTAGCCAGGATGGTCTCGATCTCCTGACCTCGTGATCCGCCCGTCTCGGCCTCCCAAAGTGCTGGGATTACAGGCTTGAGCCACCGCGCCCGGCCAGTCTGGGTTTTTAATTAGCTGCCTGCCTACATCCCCTTCCCAGCCTCCTTTTTTCACTCCCTTGAGACTCCGTAACAGTTACAGAGGTACTCACTATAAGCTCTACAGTGACCCAGAAAGGTCACCAGGTAAAATTAGGACTGCAAAACTGTACCAAATGCAAGGACTGAGCCTTTCAGCATCCCAGCTTCCAAAGGCCTTGGACTGAGAGGACATGTGTTAAGAAGTAATGCCCTGGCTGGGGGTGGTGGCTCACTCCTGTGGGGCCAGTAGATCACTTGAGGTCAGGAGTTTGAGACCTGGCTGGCTAACATGTTGAAACCCCATCTCTACCAAAAAATAAATATAAATTAGCTGGGTGTGGTGGTGTGGGCCTCTAATCCCAGCTACTCGGGAGGCTGAGGCAGGAGAATTGCTTGAACCTGGGATGCGGAGGTTTCAGTGAGCCAACATCGCACCACGGCATTCCAGCCTGGGTGATAGAGCCAGACTCTGTCTCAGGAAAAAAAAAAAAAAAAAAAAAAAAGGAATACCCTCTTGCCAACTGAAAGCTGACTGACCTGCTTCTAAATTTCTAATCCCAATCTGAAAACACAGCCAAAAGTCCATTAGAAAATGTAAAAGAAGTGAGTATAATATGAAAACAGAGCCCAGTAGTCAGAAATCATTACTAGAAATCAGTTGCTGGGGATTTTCTGATTCAATTTCCCAGGAGAGTCCCTAGGGTGCTCTTTCACTTCCGCCCATTCTGTCTTCCCCAAATAACTCCTCCTCCTGAAAGTCATTTTAGAGCCACCTGTTTACACCATTTGGAGCTGTTACACTGTCACCGAAACAAATTAGCATAATGGTTCCAAAACCATTATAGGTCATCAGAGTTCCTGGAAAAGCGAGAATAAATTTCATTAAAAGAACTGACTGTCTGTAATCTGAGCACTTTGGGAGGCCCAGGCAGATGGATCACTGAGGGTGTTGAGCAACTGTAATCCCAGCTACTCTGAAGGCTGAGGCAGAAGAATCACTTGAACCCAGAAGGCGGAGGTTGCAGTGAGCCAAGATGGCGCCACTGCACTCTAGCATGGGTGACAGAGTGGGACTGTGTCTCAAATAAAAAGAACAGACCGCCAAAATTGTATGTGGCTATTTCTATGAACTTCATATTTGCTTCTTTGTTACAGTTTCCATTTTTGAAGCTGTGCTTTAGAAAGGAAGAAAGATAGCATCTGCCTACAGATGGAGCCAAGAAAATAATTCAGAGAAATAATGCTGAGTTGAAAGTAATGGTAATGATATTAAGCAATGCGAATTTACAGTCATTCACAATGACACATTTGTTTCTGATTGAAGTTAATTAAGACCATTTGGTTTCTTTTCTGCTACCACATGCAACCTTTTAAAAAGAAAAAGAAAACAGGTACACTTTTTTGGAGGGATTCCAGACTTCGATATTTGAATGTCAATGCAGAAGAAAACTGCTGAGTGCATCCCCTGACGTGGTGATTGCATTTGTCAGCTATTGTACTTACTACAGTTATTCAGACTGTTGTTCGGGTCACAGAGAGAGCTACCACCACATGAATCAATGCAGGCAATGTAGAGGCATCTTCGGTCTCCTTCTTGACATGGAGTCTGACCTACAGAGGAAGGAAAAGGCACATTGGCTTTCATCATCTGCAAATTCCTTACCTAAGGATCTAAAGGATCAGGAATGTCTGGTGGAATTGAGGAATAACACAACTTTAATTTCCTTCCAATTTCTCCAAAAGTATTGAACATACGTTGAATAGGTGCTTTCTGGTAACTAAATACAATCCAGGTGTTCCAAAATAGGAATGAAGAAATAAGAGACAAATTACACTACAAACAGGTTGTTGCATTTAATGGAAAAAAAACAGTGCTTTCGTTTTACATGGGTGCCAACACTTGATTACAAAATAAACTCCAAGAGATTTGAGGGAGGGAGAACGTTATAAAAATCTTGAAATTCTGAATATTAATTGACATTTGTTTAAGACTCATTTGCTCCCAATTCTAGTCTCCCTCTAAGTAAAATGCTTTCTCTAGTAGTAAGTAGGGCATCAACACCAATACAATAAGGATACTTTATCATAATACAAGTGTTATGCAGCTGTTACCCATATTTTCAATATGTCCTTGGAAAGTGTCATCAGCCTAGCTGTGATGACTTGAGAACTGAGTTTCTTGTTTCTAAGTGAATGACAGCAGTAATATCAATGTTTGCCCTAATGATTTTTCCTTAAGGTAGGTAGAGAGGAAACTGCTTTTCCCATTGATTTCCTGGTCATTTGTAGATTAAATGGGGAAGGTAATAAATTACTGTCCGTTCTGTCTCTCCCCCATTATGATCAATTACCTTCAGGCATGTCATCTGGAATCTAGACAACCTTGCAAGGCACTTTTAAGTATAAATAATAGCATATGTGTATATATAATCATTCTTATCTATAATTCTAAGACAATGTTTCTTACACTGGAATATTTATCCTTTCCAGTACCACTAGTATGCAAAATAACATACCACAGCCTTGCAGAAAAGAGATGTCACTCCTTTTTTAATGTCATCAGGGTCAAAATTTTTTCTCAAAGCAAATCTAAACAATTTCTGTAAATTTAGGCTCTTAAGGAGATTTTATTGACATCATGCATTCATTATTTTGGGAAATATTAAGTGCCTGCCACGTGACAATCTATGTGACCAGCTAGGCACTAAGCATTAAAAGACAAAATGGCATGATACCTCCTTGGAAGTGACTTGTGCTCTGATAAGAGGTATGATCCTGAACAAAACCTTCTGATGGTGTGTGATCACTGCTTTATGGAAGACATATTTATTTTTATTTATTTATTTTTTTCATAGAGATGGGGGTCTTGTTATATTGCTCAGGCTAGCCTCAAACTCCTGGTCTCAAGTAATTCTCCTGCCTCGGCCACCGAAAGTGTTGGGATTATAGGCATGTGCTACCACGCCCAGCTAAAATACATTTAAAGAGCAATAGAAGTCAATGAGACCAGTGTGGGGAAGTTTCTCAAAGGACTTTTTCAAGTCATGATAAGAGGAAAGGATGGGTTTCCCAAACCGAGAAACACCACATGCAAAAGGCCTAGAATATGGAGGTGCACAGGTCAAAGTAACTGGAGCTTCAACCACTGAGAAAGGGGGTGAGAGAGATGAGAAAGGTAGGCAGGGACAGAGCCTGAAGAGTTTCAAAGGCCTAACTCTTCAGCAGGACCCAAAGTTTCAGGAGAAGCAGCCCCTCCTTCCCTTCCCAGCCCTGTCTAGAGAACAAGCCTGCAACCCATGCTGACAATTACATAGTATTTAGTACCAGGCCCCCTTTCGTTCTCAGCTCTCTAATCACAATAGTCTGCCTTCTCTCATGGTCCTCCTACACATGCCTAGCACCTTCCCACCTCAGGAATTTTGGTCAACCGATGCCTTGTGTCTCAGTTGCTTTTTCAAGCCCCATTCCTCTTGGTTAACCCCACTCATCTTTCAGGTCTGAGCTCCCGGATCTCTTCCTCAGTGAATTTTTGTCTGAGGTGCTTTACCAGGGCATGCCCACTATTAACGGCATCCAAGCACCCTGAATTTCCCTTCTTAGCCTCTGTTGCTGCATGGCTAGACACTGACCTGCATAATAATACGTAGCATGCCTATGTTCCCCAGGAGTCTGCAAGCCCCATCAGCTGTTTTGCTTGCCACTGAATTCCCAGGGGATGGCCACACATAAACACCACAATATGCATTTTTTAAGTTGAATTAATTAAACAATATAAAGACACTAAAATTTTACTTTTAAATCTATTTTATCATATGACTTTCTTACAGCTCACACATGTAAGGAAATAATCTACAAAGTCTGCCATTTCATCATGAAAAATCCAAAATTATTTCAGAGTTGAATTATACAGAAAGGAAGAAGAGTTTGATGCAAAGGGAAGTGCTCAGTTGATACGCACACAATAAATTACGTTTAATAAAGGTATTCCTTCTGAATTTAAAAACTGGTAAAACAAACGCTCTTTATATATTATTTTTATGTAATAAGTCTGTGATTGAAAAGCTCTCCCTTTAGATCTTGGGCACTTTTCCATTAAAGTTATTCTAATGATCAATACGCATTATGACAAAACTAATTTACCGATAGGTGACCAGTCTCACTGGCTGATTATGAATATACACAGCACAAGATATGCTTTAATGTAATAGCCATGTAATAAAAGCTCACATATATTGAGTTTTCACCATGTGCCATCACTATGAAGTAGTTATCACTATTCTGAGTGTACAGACACACAAACCAAGACCTATACGGGTTGTAAGTATCTTGCCAAAAATCACCATAGTAGACCGAGGCTTGATCCTGGGTATCAGGGCTGCAACAACCATGTACTTAACAACTAGGCTGTGCCTGTGTAGTATACACAAATGTGATTTTTGAGTCTAGGGATATTCTTACCCAGCCCCTACTGAGAAGCTTCCACACATATTAGAGCTTAAAACAATCTGTGTAGAACTTTCTTTTCTGATAGACATAAATTACATTTAAAAAACAATTTATTGGACCTACTTTTTCTTTTTGAGATTCACACACAGATATAAAATCCTTTTAAAGTGTATTGCTTGGTAATAAGAGGCATTAAACTGCTTCTCTGAACATGATTACTTTAGGAAGCCATTGCATTTCCTTTCAGAAGTCAATTTCTTCTCACCGGAATCTAATCTGATTTAATTGGATGCTATCCACTAAACTTCTCTCTTTATCACGGTTTTTCCCATAGAACAGTTAAGTGAATTTGACCATGCTGTCAGGTGTCTCACCTGAGGAATGATTTTCAGTGTAAGTTGCTTGAGAATTATGTTTAGCACAAGAAAGCATTTCCTGGCTGACTAGGCTGTGAGAACCACTGTGTTAGGCAATCTGGGATTATTTACATGGGAATCCTACTTAAGCAACTTCAAATATTTTTCTTTGTTCCCAAGCAGAGGACCACGAGTAAAAGAACGTTCTGGGGTGGTGGGACACACTTACTGCCACTGCAGTTCTCCTCATCACTCCCATCCTTGCAGTCCTCGTCGCCATCACATTGAAATGTGCTGGGGATACATTGTCCATTTCTGCATTCCACCAGACCCTGGCTGTGACAGGCTAGGAAGGGTCAGAACAATATTCACTTTATTTATTAATTCTTCTCTCTCAATCTGCACATCAAATAAACAATAGCCATTTAGTAGGCATCGCTAAGAAACAGGGTGTTCTGCATACACAAATGAACATATCATTGATTTTATTTCTAGAATTTTTCCTGCCTCATTGAACAGCACTTACCAAAAATTAACTTTTTCTTGAGAACTGCGTGATTGTTTTCAGTGATGGAAGTATCATGATCCTACTTACTAATAAAAACGACAATTTGTAAAGGGTTCATTATATGGCAAGAGCTGTGCTAACTGCACTGTGTATATAATCTCAAATTCTCACATAAATCTTGTAAAGTAGATATTATCATCTTCATTTTACAGATGAGAAACTAAAGTTTACAGAGCATAGTACTTGCGCAAAGTCCCATGACTAAGAGCTACAGCCAGAATGTGAAGGCAAGCTTTTTGGACTCCCAGTCCGAATATTTCATTATTTACCTACTTAACCTCATAAGCCAACAAAATAGTATATGGGAAAGAACTCGCATAGTAACTAACACCTAATAAACACTTCAACACTTGTTTATGACAACTGATATTTGAAAGGGATGGCCTAATATCCATTAACCTTCCAATTCCTATGGGTTTTCTAAAGTCTATACCTATTGTCTTTTAGAGTATCGGAAACCTGTGGATCATATGACCTTAGCCTTCACTGACTTACTAATATTACGACCTCTCTTTTCTTGAGTCAAGGCTCCACACCAGAAGTGTTCTATCTGAGCACCACATCCTTGCTTCTCCAAGATCTAGTGAGATACAGTCCACTCTGTTCCACTGTGTCCACTAAGCAAGGACTCGGAGGACATTCCACTTCAAATCCATTTTAGGGAAGAGGAGAGCCACACATTGTGACTTTTTATATGACTTTTCTTATGTCAAAATAAAAAATATGTGATCCACATTTCTATTTTTGCCTCAAATTATAAGCCAATTAAATATTCAATCTTATATATAAAATCAACTTTCTTAACTTTTACTAGACACAAAAAGATGAAATGAAAAGTATAATTAAATATGCAAAAGAACGTATCACATTAACTCTTTCAGGTCAACTGCATTCTCTCTTAACACCTGACAGCTTCTATTCAATCGTGTATATTATTCTCTAATGGGTATATTATATTTTCTAGGGGGAAAAAGTGTTAATAACCATACTTGTTATTAGTTTGAAGTATAACAACTCTCTGAAGATTTTCATTCACTAAGAAACACGACAGTCTATAAATTTATATTATCACTACGTTCTCTCTCTGTCTCTTTTTTTTTTTTTTTTAAGATGGAGTTTCACTCTGTCACCCAGGCTGGAGGGCAATGGCTTGATCTTGGCTCACTGTAATCTACACCTCCCTGGTTCAAGCGATTCTCCTGCCTCAGCCTCCTGAGTAGCTGGGACTACAGGCACCTGCCACCACGCCCAGCTAATTTTTGTATTTTTAGTAGAGACTGTTGGCCAGGTTGGTCTTGAACTCCTGACCTCAGGTGATTCACCCACCTCTGCCTCCCAAAGTGCTGAGACTACAGGCGTGAGCCACCATGCCCGGCCTATTATGCTCTCTCTGTGTATCATCATATGAACATTAAAGTCTCTCTTCTCTCTGGTGATTCTTTCCATGTTCTTCCACAAAAGGCCCCTGAGAACATGTTAGGGCACTCCTGCAGGGAAGCTTAACTACTCATATATTGTGTGCAGAAGAAAAGTCCCCCATTCTGTGGGCAGAGCATCACCCTTGACAAAGTCACAGAAGCACAAAAGAGACATATGGAGCAATGAGAGAGAAAACAGACACCCACTTGGCTAGATCAGCCAAATGAAGCTTGGAGTTTTGCGGGGAGAGGTGTGGAAGTCAGATACACTCCATTGCTATTGTCATCCCACCACTCGGTGATCTTTACAGGCAAAACCAAAGTATAAGAATCTTTCCCTTGGAATGCTGTGTATATAGTGAGTCTTAAGTACAGTCCTCAACCTTGAGTACAGCCTAGAGAACCAGAAATGGAAAAATAAGCAAAACAAATGTCCTCAGAGCACTCACAGCAGTTGACCTCGTCGGACTTATCCACACAGTCGTGGTCACCATCACACACCCACTCCATGGCAATGCAACGCCCATCCCCGCAGCGATGCTCTGTTGTGGGATTGCAATCTGGAGAAATGAAAACTCACGAGGATGCAGAGAACCAGCGTGACAAACAGGCAGGATTGTATGGCTCCCGGTTCCCATTGAAGAGAGTCTGTTCCAATGGCTCCAATACCTTCAATAACATTTCTACAATAGGTCTGGCCCAATTAAAATTCCACGCCCTCCCCACGCATATGCCCCACTGACCACCATCACCGTGGGGTAAGATGGGTCTGCTTTTCAGATGAGTAACACTACTCTAGCTGTCCCAGGACCCATAGTTTGTTCTTATTGTTGTTGGCTTTTGTTTTCTTTAGTTGTCATTTTCTTTCCTTATGAAAAATTCATGATTTCTACCTTGGTTCAAAAAGCAGAACTGTGATTTGTGTTTCACAATGCAGCTAGCGGATTTCATGTATATGTAACAGCTCTCTCACGTTTCTAGGAATTATAACTTACCTGTCTGGTAAATTGGGAAGGCAGGTATCTCCTTGTCATCTCTCCTGATGCTAAGCTTAAGTTTTTAATTGATTATCTTTTTTTTGAGACAGGGTCTCTCTCTGTCTCCCAGGCTGGAATGCAGTGGTATGATCATAGCTCACTGCAGCCTCGACTTCCTAGGATCAGGTGATCCTCCCATCCCAGCCTCCCATGTAGTTGGGACTACAAGGACATGCCAGCATGCCTGGCCTTATATCCAAAAGAACTGCTAAGTAAGCCATGCAAAATATTGATGTTATATTCATGATTCTTTTTAGCCTGGACTTCAACTTTATATATTAGTGAAAAAGAACTAAGTGATAAGTTCCCTCTCACAAAGGGCAGAATCCATAGGATGCTTTGCCATGAGAGGTGGTATACCCTGAATATAAGCAGAGTTTTAGAAGATGTATGTGGATTCACGAATAATAGATTCCATGAGAAAGTATGATAAGTCTAGTAACAGTGCCATGGTCATAGACAGACTTCTGGAGTGACCATGGATCTTTTTTTTTTTTTTTTTTTTTTT